>NC_135312.1:88520720-89720720 GCF_048772815.1 Callospermophilus lateralis | reverse complement strand
TCTTCATCCCAGTGCTGGTGAAGACAAAGATAAAACCAAACTACAGCTTCTTCGATAGTTATCACAACAAACTGTATAAACTGATGCATCAATGAATAATAACTCAACAAGTAATGCTCAATCAAGGAGTCTATTTACTTTGGGAGGAAATGGACATATTGATGGATTCCTCTGCTTTGAACTGCTTGCAGAACTTGCCTGGACTATGTATCACTTGTATGCATTGTGAACTCTCTGTTGGTGCAGCAAATTGTGGTAGTGTTGGAGTATCTTTGCTGATGGTGTCACCGGTGATACAATTTTTCCATAGGAGCCGTCAATTGGCTTGGTGTCGTGGCATTTCTGTATCCTCCTCCCTTCTGCTAGTGATGGTCTAAAATTTGAGGTGAGGCAAAGAACCTCATCCCTCCCACTGGCACCAAGGCTAAATTTGGGGGCCAACAGAGGTGAGGCAAAGAATCTCACCCCCCCCACACTGGTGCAAAGGCCAAATTTGGGGGCCAACAGAGGTAAGGCAAAGAACCTCAGCCCCCCACACTGGTGCAAAGGCCTATCCACAGGTATGGCTGTATGCTGGACCGGTAGTCAGTGACAGGTATGATCCAATTGCAGTGGTACCAACCTAAGACAGGAAGCTGACGCCTAGAGGTCAGCTCATCCGATGACGGGTAAGGACTATATGTTGTATTGGACAACCTGACAGGCATGGTCTCTAAGCCACATTGCTTGTTGTTTAATTAAAAAGAAGGGGGAAGATGCTGAGACCCACAGCTGAGTCGGAATGGCCCCTGGCATTTTGCCAATAGTACTGGTTGATAGGCGAGGTATTACTATCCGCCTCGGCCGCTACTTTGGAGTTCTCATGCTACTTTGGAGTTCTCAAGGGGATTCCCCAGGATTCCTGGAGAGTTCCCATTGGTTGGGAAAGTGCAGGAGAAGGGATTTTCCGGAGGGGATATTTCCGGTTGCTGGTTCCTGGACGAGCCGCGTGGCGTTCGGGAGGATTCCTGGGGAGTGTGTATGGAGTGTGCTGGTGGAGTTCAGAAACAAAGTTTGTTCCTGCTTCAGTGGCTCATGATTTGTGCCCAGCCAGACTGCGGCACCCTCCCACCCTCTAATGCTTACACCCTGCCTATTGTGAGTCAGCATCTACATATCAGAGAGAACATTAGGCCTTTGGCTTTTGGGGACAGGTTTATTTCACTTAGCATGATACTCTGAAGAGTTCCATTTACTTATCAGCAAATGCCATAATTTCTTCTTTATGGCTGAATAATATTCCATTGAGCATATGCCACATTTTTTTTTTTTACCCATTCATCTGTTGAAGTGTATCTAGCTTGATTCCATAGCTTGGCGATTGTGAATAGCTGCTATAAACATTGATGTGGCTGCGTCACTATAGTATGCTGATTCTGAGTCCTTTGGGTATATACCGAGGAGTGGGATAACTGAGACAACTGGTGGTTCCATTCCAGGTTTTCGGAGGAGTCTCCATACTGCTTTCCAGAGTGTTCGCAATGTTTTGCATTCCCACAAGCAATGTATAAATGAACCTTTTTCTGCAAATCCTCACCAACATTTATTGTTACTTATATTCTTGATAATTGCCATTCTGACTGGAGTGAGATGAAATCTCAGTGTAGTTTTAATTTGCATTTCTCTAATTGCTAAAGATGTCAAAACTTTTTTCATATATTTGTTGACCAATCAAATTTCTTCTTCTGGGAAGTGTCTGTTCAGTTCTTTTGCACATTTATTGATTAGAAAAGTCAACATTTGTTCATGATAAAAAGCTTTCAGCAGATGAGGTTTAGAGTTAACCTATCTAAACACAGTAAAGACAATGTATGTCAAACCTATCATAGCATTATTCTGAATAGCAAAATGTTAAAAATTTTTTCCTTTAAGGTGATGGACAAGATAAGAATGTTTATTTTTACTGTTTCTTTTTGACATAGTAATGGAAGTTCTAACCGTAGTAATTCAAGAAGAGAAAAAAATGAGTCATTTTCATAAGAAAAGTATAAGTAAAATTGTCTTTCTGTAATGACAATATGATCATTGTAGAAAACCTTGATAACTTCACCAAAACACTGTTAGAAGTGATTTAGCAAAGAGCCGATACAAAAATCAACATATAAAACTCAGAAGCATTTCCATATGCTAATAAGAAGATGCACTGAAATAAATGTGAGAAAAGAATTCCATTTATAAGAACTACAAAACTTTAAATACTTATATGTAAATTTAAGCGAGGATATAAATGACCCAGATATTAAAAACTATGAAGCACTGATGAAAGAAATTGAAGAAAACAAAAGTATTAAGAATGATAACTCATATTCATGGCTTGGAAAAATTAATATTATTAAAATGTCCATGATACCCAAGAAATCTACAGAGTAAACATAAAGTAATCCTTATAAAATATAAAGTCATTTTTACAGAATGTATAAAAACAATTCTTAAATTTTTATGGACTACAAAAGACCCTGAATAGCTCAAAGAATCTTGAATGAAAATGACAGACCTGGAGTCATGACACTAGATAATTTCAAAACATCAAGTGAATGTTTATAAGTGGTTATGAAGCATGATACTGGCATAGAAACAGACACATTGATTGTCAAATAGGGCAGAAAATTCAGGAAAAAAACCACATATTTATAGTGAACCAATTAAAATTAGTTATAGTTAGACACAATACCTTTATTTTAATTTATATATCTTTATGTGGTGCTGAGGACCAAACCCAGTGCCTTGCACATGCTAGGTGAGCGCTCTGCTGCTGAGCCACAATCCCAGCCCCTAGAGTGAACCAATTATTGACAAAAGTGCTGATAACACACATTGATAAAAGGACAATGTTTTCATAAATAAGGATAAGGAAACCCAATATCTATATGCAGAATAATGAAGTCTTCTTTATACCATAACAAAAATCAACTAAAAATGGATTGAAGACTTAAATATATGACCTGAAACTACAAAGGTCTTTAAAAAAGCCTAGGGCAAATGCTTCATCATTGGTCTGGACAATGATCTTTTTGTTTTATTTTTAAACAGTTCTTGCTCAGTTGCTTAAGGCTTAGTTAAGTTGCTGAGGATGGTATCAAACTTGCAATCCTTCAGCCTCAGCTTTTCAGGTCACTAAGATTACAGACATGTGCCACCATGCCCCAAATGGGGAGTTTTGATCAGAGTACAGATTTTAAATAGAAAACAGGAATTGGTTTTGAGATCTATTGCATAGTTGGGTGAGTATGGTTACTGATAAAGTATTATACAATTCAAAATGACTACTACAGTAAGTTCAAAATGCTTCAACATAAAAAAATGATAGATAGCGAGATGATAAATTGCTTACCTAGCTTTATTTAATATGGCATTATGCAATATCAATATATTATGTTGCACTCCATAAATGTATACAATTAGTATTAGTCAATCAAAATTAATTATTGAATCAACAAATAAATCTCAAAAAGTAACCAAAGCATATATGAAGTACACTTCTCTGTGGAGTAACTTATTATGATACCAGGTTATGGTACCCACCCTTAGGCACATGGTTTTAGTTCCCTGCAGTTTCTGTTACCTACATCAATTGTGGCCCAACATATTAAGTGGAAAATTTCAGAAATAATTTACAAATTTTAAATTGCACATCATTCTGAATGATATTATGAAACCTTATACTATCTTGCTCATCCCACTTGGAATGTGAATAGTCCCTTTTTCCAGAGTATTCACAATCTGCTGCTTGCCTATTAATCATTTGGTAGCCTCCTTGATAATCAAATTAAACTGTTAGTACAAAGTGCTTTTGTTTAAGTAAATCGTGTTGTACTTCATAATGGTCCTAAAGGGGAGGAGGGGTGTTGATAATAGCTGAAGAAAAGCCATAAAGAATTTCTTTCTTTTTATTTTTTTGGTGTATGTGCTTCTGGGGATTAAACCCAGGGCCTTGTGCATGTGAGGCAAGCACTCTACTAACTGAATTATACCCCAAGCCCTATAAACTATTTCTTTTAAATAAAAAAGTGAATATTCTCAATAAGGAAAGGAAAAATCATATATTGATGTGTATAATAAATATGATAAAAACTATTTAAAGAATAAATCTTGTATCCGCAAAATTGTGAAAAAAGAAAAAGAAATTAACGCTAGCTTTGCTGTCCCATAGACATCTCAAACTGCAAAAGTTATGGCTGCAATGTGTCATAAGAGAAAAGGCACTAAGTTTGTGTGTGTGTGTGTGTGTGTGTGTGTGTGTGTATACATTATAGAAAAAAACAGTATATGTAGGGTTTGGTAATATTCATGGTTTCAGGCAAGTGCTAGGAGTTTTGAACTGTATTCTCAATGAATAAAGGAGATTATTGTGGCAAGAATGAATCCTAATGTGAACTATGCAACTTGATAATGATGTATCAAGTTTGCTTCAAGAATTAGGAAGAAATTTAGCACTCTGGTGGATTGAAAATAATGGAGGTGCTACAGTGTATGACAGAGAGAGAATATAGGGAAACTGCACTTTTGCACTCAATTTTGCTGTGAAAACAAAACCTTTCTTGAGAAATGAATTACAGTAGATGGGGTAGAGAGAGAAGATGGGAGGGGAGGGGAGGGGGGATAGTAGAGGATAGGAAAGGCGGCAGAATACAACAGTTACTAATATGGCATTATGTAAAAATGTGGATGTATAACTGATGTGATTCTGCAATCTGTATTTGGGGTAAAAATGGGAGTTCATAACCCACTTAAATCTAATGTATGAAATATGATATGTCAAGAGCTTTGTAATGTTTTGAACAACCAATAAAAAAAAGAAAGTCTACTTGTCACATTCAGACTAATAACACAGACTGAATAAGCGTGCAGTTGTCAAATCAACTTGTGCATAATATGGAATATTTTTAAAAACACTATCACATGTAAACTATGCTAAAATGCTTTAGGATCTCACAACCTCTGCACATAAAATGAGAAAAATTGAGTGTGAGTGAGCAATATTAAGATTATAAATGATAGTAGAACAAAAAAACTCACTGAAAATTTTTGTCACAGATTAACAAAATTGATGATCCACAGACACAATTCAGCTGTTTGCTTATATTTCATCCTGCTGTAATTTCTTTTCATTGCAGTTGAAATTTCTTTACATGGTATGTTAGCTTCTTATCCCTGTGATCAAATATCTGAGAAAAACAATTTAAAAGAGGAAAGGTTTATTTTGTCTCATAGTTTCAATCCATGGTGAGCTGGCTTCATTGTTCTTAGGCTTATAGTGAGAAGAAACATCCTGGTAGAAGAGCAAGATTGAGGAAGGCTGTTTACCTAATGTCAACCTGAAAACAAAGAGAGCAAGATATGGACAAGACAGATCTTTTGAGGAAGACCACCAGTGATGTACTTTCTCCAATTAGGCCCCAGCTACTACAGTTTTCACCACCTTCCAAGAATGTTATCAAATTATGAATCTATAAATGGGTTAGTCCACTGCTGAGGTAAGAGCTCTCATGTACAATTACATTCCCAAAGATCCACCTGTAAACATTGCTGCACTGGGGCGAAGCCTTCAGCATATGAGCCTTTGGGGACCTTTCAGATCAAAACCATAACACATGGATATATTCTCAAGCAATGACCTCTCAACTCTCCCATTCTCTCTCCCTTCGAGCCTGCCTTTGACATTAATGAATCACCTGGTGTTTGAAAGCACATTAATTGCAACTATTCTTCTGAAATAATCAATTTTCTCATAGCTCTGTTCAGAAATATTGAAAAGTGAACCTGTTCTATATAAATTGTTGGGTACTAAAATCCATTGGGGGAAAAAAGCACTTAAAACTTTTGTAAAATATTCAGCCAAAAATGGTGGGGAAATTGTAAGTTCTAAAATCTTGTTCATGCACGAAACTGGCAAAATCAGTTAGAATTAAATTTATAAATATTTACAACATAAGTTTATACTAGCTATATTATTTTATAAGTGGAAATTATAGAAAAATATCCAATAAAATAGAGTCAACTAGAAATTTTGAAATTAAAAACAAAATAATTAAAATTAAATTGTTTTACTAGAGGAATTCAACAGATGCATGAAGACTGGCTGTGAGAGCATACATAGAAACATTACAGTTCTGAGGTTCAGAGCAGCATGATAGTGGGGACCAGACAGCCATGATTCAGGCTGGCACATTAGCAACTCTTTGGGGGAGACACATATTAGCATCTCTTGCATTTTCCAGGGATGCCATGGCCATTAGTTACCTGAGCAGTGAGTGTTACTGTTGTCCTTTATGGAGTGGGCTGTTGAGACGAGTCCTGACAAACACAAGGTTCTCTTTTGTGAAAGGTGAGGGTAGTCTGCATCTGTCATGGAGATCATGAGATCTTTGGTTAAAAAGGCTGGCAGTCAGTCCTTTGCAGAGCAGATCACTGAGGGCTATGGTGGCACTCACAGTATGGCTCCTAACAGATGATTCCTGCTCTTCCTTTCTTTGTCCCTGGCCATTTTCAGATGTTCCTGTTATGCCAATCTCCCTAGCGATCCTTTCAGTGCAGTTATTTTCTATATTTTTTTCTCCACTCTGTTGTTTTAGGTCTTAATTGGACTTTTGAGCTGAGTTTGTTTTACAATTTAATATTTTACTGATTGTCTATGAAATATTGTGATATCAGTTATTGAGAAAAAGGTATTGAAATCCCCCAATACTACTTTTGGATCAATTTCTTTTGTCTTATAGTTACATTCGTTTTTGTTTTATGTTTCTGAAGCTTTCTTATCAGTACAGAAGTTTCAGATTGCTGTTTTATTGATCAATTGACCTCCTTATATTATAAAACAATCTATTTTCTTCCAAGTAAATTCTTTTCTTTTAAAATTCAATGTCTGATTCTGATGTTTTCATAGTCCCCATAGGCTTCTTCTGTTTAGTATTAACATGACTCATGGCTACCCAGTGAATTCTCCAGTGTAGGATCTAGGCTCCCTCCTGTGGTCTTTTGATGGTGTTTTATTGCAAAGGAAACCCTTGAAATACTGTCCAGAGATTTCTTCTATTGCTTGTTGTATGATGAATTGAAACAATTTGCAGGGAATTAAAAAACAAACAAACAAACAAACAAAAACACTTGCTCTCAGAAAGACAAACAAACATTGTCTAAACATTAGGAAAATATATTTGAATTAAACCCCTAAATTTTCTACTGAGTAAAATTAAAAAGTTACAATTTGTTGGAAGTACAATTTTCATCACTGATGTGAACAAGTATATAAATCCATCTTAAGTTAATGAGCACAGTCTGTTTCATTTTTCTTTGCTTAGGCGAAATAAATTATCATTTACATTAAAACAAACTGTTTTCTCTTAATTCCAACTCCCTAATATCAATATTAAAAACACAGTAATTCTTTTCAATTCACCAGACTGTTACTGAAGTCTAATTATTTGTTTTCCTTCTTTATGAGATTAAAAAGTAGATCCCCACAAACAAAACCAAACAAAACCCAGATTTTATTGAAAAAAAAGCCAGATGCAGCCTTATTAAAATAAAGTTTTTTGTCTTTGAAGAAAAATTCAACATTTGCATCAAAGAAACATAAGAGGAAATGGTGATTCAGTCACTGGCAGTCTAGATGGTAGCCCTTCTGCCTCTCTGGAACCCTCTCCAATCTATAAGCTCATGCATCTTTTGTGATCTACATACAGTGGCCTGAAACTACCAGATCTTTCTGGATGGTTCATGGAAAGAACCTAGATCCCAGGCAGTGAGAGTTGCCTAGGCTCCAAACTTCTCCGGTAGAAATATGGTCCAGTGAGCTCTACCTGCTCTCTGACGCCATCTTCTCACTGGATCTGCTGTAAACTAGTGAATGAACATGGCTAGACTGAGCCATATCCACTGAAGATTACTGAGGAAAAGCCCAGAAAGCTGAGTCTGGTTTCACATGTACCCTTAAGTATGAGATTCATCATTACTCTGGTCACTGCCCAGGCCTGCAGCTTGGTCTGCTTATAGACCATGTGCTCTTTTTGTCATCAGCAGCACAGGTTGGGTGATTGTGAGCCACAGTTTTTCCATTTTATCTCTAGTCCACATTAGCACAGAAAAGATAATTGCTATATACAGTTTCCATGTATCATGAAAACTCCCTGAGGTGTTGAGTCTTACCACTTTTTATGCCTTCATGTCCCAAGTGTTATAAATGAGATAAAATAATTGATCTAGTGAGCATAAAGAATATAATGATAGTCTTTACATGTAGATAATAATAAACCTGACATTATTTCCTAGAAATTCAGGGGTCATCAAGGGCTTTAATTTAGATTACTTAATTTAGTGACTATAGAAAATCTGAGGGTAGGTTTCCTAAACTCTAGCATCGTGAAAACAAGTTCTGTCTCATATATGCATATATGATAATCTTGAATAAACCACAGCTTAGATTCTCATGTTTCTTAACTATCTAAGTGGTTGACAATGTACCATCAGCCTTAATTTAACACTAAATTGGAAATAATTGCAGCATCTATATCATCAGATTAAACGCACTTATTAGACTAGTCATATGGAAAACACAGGTACAAGAAATGGTCACCTGAAATTCAAATGCTAAATAATCATCATCATTATTTATCTTCAGGAATGAATTCTGACTTAAAGTTTATTTTAAGAAAGATCAGACTACATTACTTTAATGTTAGCCTTTCTTGCTGAAGTCATATGTGAGCATGATAATTTTCAAGCAATAAATAAATAATCTGTAAACTTAAAAAAATAATGTTTCAAGTGGAAGAAATGGGCAATAGGACTGAAGAAGAATTTGTGGGACAAGACTGGAGGTCCTCCATGATTAGAGGGCAGTAAGAGGTAAGCTCTTGTCACCTGAGCTCTTGAGGAGAGGCACTGTATCCCTGTATGCACACACATATTTTATGAAAACTGTAGGGTCGACAGTGATGTCTTGAGGCATTATATCTTGGTCCAACCTAACTGAATATGAAAGGCAAGCAGTGGCAAGTCAGAGAAAGTAGCTGACTTAAAGATGTGAGGCTGTTTAATCGTCTCCTGGGGACTTGACAGACCAGGTCTTTGGATCTGTGGGTGTTATGGGCCTAGAACAAAACTACAAAGATAACAAAAAAATTAGGTAAGATCATAGATGAAGTGCAAATTCCTTACTGACAGGATAAGTGTATGGGAACTGTTGGTAAAGTATCTGTTTCTTTCACAAGGAATTATGCCTTAATTTTTCTTTGATTTCTTGACAAACACTGCTCTCTTGTGGGCCTAGAGAAAATGTTAGTATTAGCATTTTGTTGTTCTTTTTAATTATACATGACAGTAGAATGTATGGAGTACATCTGATTCTAATTAGTATCACAGTCTTATGAATATATATGATATTGAGATTCACTGAGGTATATTCATATACATACCTAGGCAAGTTGTGTCAGATTCATCCCACTGTCTTTCCTATACCTGTCCCCACTCCCTTCCCTTCATTCCCCTTTGTCTAATCCACTGAACTTTTAGGGCACATTAAAATGCTGGATTTCATATTCCTGCTTTCAAATGCAGCCCATATATTTTTTTCTTTCTTTTAGATAAAAGAATTGTGTAGATTTAGTAGATATCTGGGTATTTTCTTATGCATTTAGTTAATGGGCATATTATATTTCATTTTACTTCTGTATTATCTGGGGTGAAGATTGAAAGTGAAGACTGACATATTTCCACAAATTAGTTGAGAATTTCTACTAGTTTTCAAGTATTTAATACTAGTATATTTTCATTTAAATATACTCACTTTGGCTAGTTAGGGTTTATTTAGTTTAGTGATTGTACATCCCAAAACATACTTAAAGATGTAAATACCTATTCTTTTTCTCTTTGGATCATAATTTAAGAAATTTCACTGGTTAACATCAGGAGAAGAGAAATGGGTCCCAAGTTTTCCTGTGACTTTAGCCTGATTTAGAAGGCAAAATAAACCCTAGTATTATGTATAACTAAAATGAATTAATTAAAAGAACTTCAAATGTAAAAATGTTTATTTTTTTCTTTCCCAGGTTTGTGAGATTTTTGCCTAGCTCCTGAAAGACAGCCTGAGCTAGTGGAAGAGTCCAGGTTTCCTGAGAAAACTCAGTACTTCCTCCCATCTTTGAGGGAGACTCCCAACTAGCATGTAGCCTTGGGCAGGAAAGTTTGGTGTTTTTTTTTTCTTTTTTCTTTTTTTAGTTCTGTCATTAAAAACCTCCAGGAACATTCAGGACAGTCATTTTAAATAATTTAATGATCCAGTCTTTTTCAAAATTAATATTGTCATTATTATTAGAAGTTGGAAATTAAGCAAGATATCCTAACTGAGGATTAAGTTATAAAACAGGATGAATCAAGTTTTAGGGAAAGAGAATAAAAAGAGAGTGAGAGAAAAAAAAATAGAGAGGAAGGGAGGGAAGGGGCCAAACAAGCAATGAAGCCTAAAACACTTTGCAGAAAATAGCATTTGTTCCAGAAATTCAGAGAAATTTGGTACTACCATATTTAAAAATTGTGATGATACATAAAATAGTCTATTAAAGTGGAATATATTTATGAAATGAAGATGGGTGAGTGATATAAGTCAGTGGTAGATTTGTTGTCCAACACACAGGAGACCCAGGATTTAATCTCTGGTACCACAAAACAAATAAACAAGCACATGGTGAGATAAATAGGAAATTTCAGATGAAAGTGTTTTCTCAAATTCTTTTCTAGCATTTCCCAAGAGTGGGAATACATTGAAATATCAATGTAAATATCCGATCTCATTATTAAAAATGTATTCCAAGGGCTGGGGCTGTAGCTCAGTGGCAGAATGCTTGCCTTGCACATGTGAGGCACTGGGTTTTATCCTCTGCACCACATAAAAGCAAACAAATAAAATAAAGGCATGCTGTCCATCTACAACTACAAAACAATTTTTAAAAATGTATACCAATGTGTGCAGGGGAATCAGACTACTTGATCCTAAGGTCATCAAGTATCAACATCACATTGTTTACTTCTCTTGGGCTAAATTGTGATTTATCAAATAATCTTCCAATAATTTGTTTTTTCATAGTTTTCTGAAGTAAAAACTGAAAGTGGTCCTACAGATATTACTAGTTGATATTTGATGGATTTATCTTTTTATATATTAATAAATTAAGATTCTAACATGTTGATACCTTTTAAATTTAACTCGATTTATTTGACATCCTTGAGACTCATCAAGGCAGTATATCTGTTCTCCAAATTTGAGAGCACAAACACAAACCAAGATAACTTTATTTACCTAATGTCACCCTGTAAAGAGCAATCTCTTCCATGATGACAGCTGTATTCTATACCTGGGTACCTTTCCCTCCCCTCCAAAAAATTTGTTATAACCTATAGTAATATCTATGTCTTGTATTTATTACTACTCTTAAGCAATTTAGAGCAAAATTAGCTAAGTGTTTTCAGTGTTAAGAGAACTTCTATCAGAGGTTTAAATAATTGAGTAGAAAAAATAGTGAATTCAAACAGTAAATATGATCCAGAAGAACAACACAACTTATTCCTCTTATCTATCTGTAACATATACCCTTTTACCAACATTTCTCCTTTCACCATCCACCTCCAGTCTCCCACTCCCTAGCTTTCCAACATATTACTCTTAAGCTAAGTTCAACATTTTTAGATTTCCTTTGTAAATGAAATAAGAGCATTTGTTCCTCTGTGTCTGAGATATTTCACTTAATATAGTATCCTTTGGACTCATCCTCATTATCACAATTGACAGAAATTTTCTGATTTTTTAAGACTGAATAATATGTGTATATATGTATAACATGTGTGTGTGTGTATATACACACACACACACACATACATAAATATCATGTATGTGTGTGTATATATGTGTGTATATATACATGTATGTATATGTATATAAATACAGGCAGGATGTTTCCATACCTTGGCTATTGTGAGTGGTGCTGAAATAAACATGGAGTGCATTCTCTTTCACATACTGATTGTTATGACTTAGATATGAAGTGCCCCTCCAAAACTCATGCATGAGACAATCCAAGAAAGTTTATAAAGAGAAATGACTGAGCTATGAGACCCTTAACCTAATCAGTACATTAATCCAGTTTAATGGATTATCTGGGTGGTAACCATAGGTGGGTAGGGTATGGCTGGAGGAGGTAGGTCATTGGAGATGTACTTTTGGGATATATGTTTCATCTCTGGTGAGGGGAGCACTCTCTTTTCTTCCTTGTGGCCACGTCCTGAACCACTTTCATCAACCACTTCCTTTCACTGTGAGGTTCTGCCTCATCTTGGGCACAGAGCAATGGAATTGGCCGTCTATGAACTGAGACCTCTGAAATCATGACTGCCAAATAAATGTTTCTCCTTTAAAATTCTTCTTCCTAGGTCTTTTGATCACAGTGACAAAAAAGCTGACTAAACTCTGATTTCATTTTCTTTGAGTTTATATTCTATAGTGAAATGGCTGGATCATATGATAATTCTATTTTGGGGAGTTTTGAAGAACCTGCATACTGTTACTATAGTTAATAATGTATTTTGCATATCAAAATAGCTAAATGTGAGAATTATAAGTGTTTTCACCACAAGGAAAGGAAGATGACTTGAGTTGTTGGTTATTGCTAATTACACTGATTTGATCATTCCACAGTCTATACATGTAGCAAAACATCTATTTGAGGTCAGGTGCAGTGGTGCATTCCTGTAATCACAGCAGCTCCAGAGGCTGAGGCAGGAGGATTATGAGTTCAAAGCCAGTCTCAGCAATTTGGTGAGACCCTAAGGAATTTATTGAGACCCATTCTCTAAATAAAATATAAAGAGGGCTAGGGATGTGGCTCTGAGGTTAAGCACCCCTGGATTGAATCACTGGTGTCAAACAAACAAAATACCAAAAAATATCTATTTGAAGCTCATAACTATATACAGTTATTTTTCAGTTAAAAATAAAATAAAACTTTTAAAAAACAGCACCATATCAAAAATCAGCACACTTATGCTAATTTTCTTTTAACTTTCTGAAGCTACATCTTTAGTAATTAGACTTCTGAAAATTGAATATTGGATTAAGAATTGGAAAATATTAAAATAGTCCACTTATCAAATACATTATTTTAAACTTCATAAAATACTAGGACTTGAAAAAATTTCTGTGACAGCACAATGATTAAACTCATTCTTTATCTTTCTAAAAAGGAAAAAAAGAAAACACAAAGAAAGTCATCAGTTGACTTAGAGATTCAGTTTCTCTACAGGCTCCACCTTTTAAAAATTTCAATTAACTGGGGAGTACACTTTATGCTATAAGATCAATTTTGTGGCATCCGGGGAGTTAACAAGAAGGGAAATGGTAGAGGGGAAGGTGCTATTGGCAAAGAATGTGCCAAAGTCGGTAGAAAACTTTTAATGAGAATCCTAATGTTCCAAAATAATTCATAAACTTGGCAAAGTAGCATCTTGGGAATAATTTAGTCTAGAAATATATCAGTTCTGTGATAAAGGAAAATGTGAGTTCATAAAACTGTCAGAATGTGATACAACTGAGTCCTTCAATCTGAGGCATTGATCTGCATGAAGGTAGCACCATGTCCTCCAATAATGACTGCTTCAGGGTTTCATATTGGATTAAATTTATATATCAATTTGTTTTCTAAAATACAACATGTTATATAAAGATGGCCAAAAAGATGACATGGCATTCAGAGAAACCATACACTTTATTTCAAAGTAGATGCTTTATTGTTTTCAAACTAAAGGGATTATTTGTAAACCAATGATTGCTTAAATCAATAAGCTTTATGTTGGGGGAGTATTTTCGGCTTGCAGCAAAATTGTGTTACAATCAATGAACCCATATTGACACACCACTTCCAAAGCCCATAGTTTACATCAAAGATGGAAGCTCTTGATGTTGCAAAATCTTTGGGTGTTGGGCAATATATAATGACATGTATCTCCTATTATTTTATCATACAGAATAAGTTAATTTCTTCAGAAATTCTTTGTGTTCTGCTTATTCACCACAGCCTCTTCTCTGGAAATCAATGACATTTTCTCTGTTTTTATAAAGTTGTCTTTCCAGTGTCATGCTGTACAAAGCGTACAGTATGCCACTTTCTCATATTGGTATTATTTTTCTATTAATATGAAACTTAAATTTCCTCCATGCCTTTTTGTCACTTGACAATCATTTCTTAGTGCTGAATAATATTCCATTGTTTGCATGTACCCAGTTTATCCACTCAGTACTGAAGGATATTTTGGTTGTTTCTAAATTTTGACAATTATAAATAAAGCTTCTATAAAACATTGTATCCAGATTTTTGTGTGAGCATAAGTGGTCACAGCTCATTTGGGTAAATTCTAAGAAGTATGATAGCTGGTTTGTACCATAAACATATGTTTATAATGAGACAGGGTATCCATGAGTTGCTAAGGGCCTCACTGATTTGCGAGGCTGGCTTTGAACTCATGATCCTCCTGCCTTAGCCTCTGGAAGCCCTGGGATTAAAGTTGTGCACCACTGCACCTACCCAGAGTGGTAACAATTTTTATTTTCACCAGCAATGAGTGAGTGTTCCTGTTGCTCTACAAACTTAATCAACATTTGGTGTTGTCAACACTTTAGATTTCAGGTATTCTAATGGGCATGTAATGGTCTCATTTTTTTCAATATGCAATTTCCTAATGATGTGATATTGATTATCTTTTTATATACTTAATTTTCATTTGCATTTCTTCTCTGATGAAAAGTCTATTGAGGATTTTTGCCCATTTTTAATCAGTTTTTCTATTTATAATGTATACTTTTAAGAATTTGTTATACATTTTAAAATAATAGTCCTTTATCAATTATGTCTTTAACAAATATTTCTCCCAATCTCAGGCTTTTTTTTTATTATTCTCTTGACATTATCTTTATCTGCATAGAGATTTTAACTAAATGCAACTTAGCAATTCTTTATTTCATGTTTTACATCTTGATGTTTTATCTAAAAAGTCATCACCATATCCAAGGTCATTTAGGTTTTGTACTATTTTGTCTTTTAGGAGATTTAAAGTTTTGCATATTGCATTTAGGTTGATTATCCATTTTGATTTAATTTTGTGGAGAGCGTAATGTCAATGTCTAGATTGAATTTTCCAATATTAATGCCCAGTTGTTTCAACACAATTTATTTTAAAAAACTATTTTTTTTCTTCTTCTTATCGCCTTTGCTCACTTGTCAAATCAGTTGATTCTGCTTACGTGGATCTGTTTCTGGGTTCTCTATTTGTCTAGTATTTTTTTTACCAACACTATATTGTCTATTTATTGCATCTTTATCATAAATCTTGAAGTCAGGTAGTTTCAGTCCTCTGACTTTATTCTCTTTCAGCATTGAGTTGAATATTCTGAGTATCTTACCTTTACATGTAATCTTTAAAGTTAATTTGCTGATGTCCACAAAAAATGCTGTCTGAGATTTTGATTGGAATTTTACTTAATGCATACATCAATTTGGGACAAATTAAAATTTTGACAATATTGACTCCTCTTATTCAAAAACAAAAAATTTCCATTTATTTAGTTTTTCTGTAATATCTCTCCTCAGTTTTATAGTTTTCTTCATATAGATTGTGTACATATTTATTCTTAGATATTTATATTTGAGTTATAAATGAAAATCATAATTTGCTTTTAATTTCATATTTTACCTGTTGATTGCTGGTATATAAATGAGAGATTCACTTACATAAACTTATATCCTGCAATCTTGGTATCTATTATAGTTTATTAGTTGCAGATGATTTTTTGTTCTTGTTTTTGCTGGTTCTTTCAAATTTCCTCCATGGATTATCATGTTGTCTGGAAAGACAGTTTTATTTCTTCCTTTCAGTTTGTATATCTTTCATTTATTTTCCTTTTCTTATTACCTTAGCTAGGATATCCAATACAATGTTGAGAAGCAATGATAATATGAAATATGCTTGCCTGATGTTAGCAGGAAATCTTTCAGTGTTTCACTATTTAGTTATGACAACAGTTGTAATATTCTTTTGTAGATGTTCTTTATTAAGTTGAGGAATCTTTTATTCCTTAGTATGCTGAAAGATTTTTAACATGAATGGGATTTGGATTCTGTCAAATGGATTTTCTACATCTATTGATAGAATCATGAGATTTTCCTTCTTTAGTTTGTTGATATGATACACTACACGAACTGATTTTCAAATGTTGAACCAATCTTATGTAGCTGGAATAAATCTCACTTGTAAGGAATAATACTTTTTTACATTGTTGGATTTTTATTAGGTATATTGTTTAACTACTTCTGCATGTATGGTCAGAAGAGATATTTATGTGAGGTTTTATTTTATTATAATATATTGGTTTGGTTTTGTTATTAGGTAATGCATGAATTAGGAAGTGTTCCATGCACTTTTGTCTTCTGAAAGAGATTATAGAGATCAAGTATACTTTCTTAAATGTTTTTCAGAATTTGCCAGTGAACCCAACTGGACCTGTGCTTTCTAGATATAGATCAATTCAGATTGTCTATTTTTGATGCTTGAGTATTTATAGATTTTCATTTTAAAGAAATTGATCTATTTCACATAGGTTATCCATTTTGTGGGCATATATTCCTCAATAATTCTTTTAATGTCAGTATTATCTGCAAGGATGTATCCTCTCTCTCTTTTGATACTAGTAATTTATGTCTTTCTTTTTTTCTTTGTTAGTCTATCTAGAACTTTATCAATTTTATTGATATTTTCAAGGAAACAGCTTTTGAATTTATTCATATTCCAAATGAATTTTGTTTTTAATGGCATTGATTACTGCTTTAACCAACCTACTTTTCTTCCTTTCTTTCTTTCCCTCCCTCCCTCCCTTTCTCTCTCTCTCTCTCTCTCTCTCTCTCTCTCTCTCTCTCTCTCTCTTTCTTTCTTTCTTTCTTTCTTTCTATTTCTTTTTCCCTCACTCACTTTGGATTTAATTTTCTCTTTTTGTACTTTCCTAAACTGGAAGTTCAGAGTCTTGAATTTTAGGTCCTTTTTTCTTTTCTAATATATGCACTCCCTGTTATTATTTCTCTGTAGGTATTTTTGCAGTGCATCTGATAGTTTTGATAAGCCATATTTTAATTTTCATTTAATTAAAAATATGTATAACTTTCTCTTGAGTTTTATTCTTTAACCAAGTGTTATTGAAAAGTGTGCTGTTTAGTTTCCAAATATCTGGGGATTTTTTTTTCCAGTTATCTTTCTGCTATTGATTTCTAGTTCCTTTGTCAACCGAAAGCATACATTGTCTAATTTCTACTTTTTTAAGCTTGTTAAATTTTGTTTCATTGCTAATATTTTTGTTGATCTTGGCCAGAATTTCATCTGAGCTTGAGAAAAATGTGTAATCTGCTGTTGTTTGATGAAGTCGTAGTTTATAGGTGTCCATTTTATCCCATCAATTGAGGGAGCTGTTGAGTTCAACTATTGTCTTCACTGATTTTCTATCTGCTGAATCTGTTCTCTTCTACTAAAGGAGTGTTAGAATCTTCTACTATAATAATAGATTCATCTGTTTCTTTTGGCAGTTCTATCAGGTTTTACTTCATGTATTTTAATGCTCTATTATGAGGCACAAACATGTTAAGGCTGTTATGTGTTCTTGGAATATTGATATATTTATCATTTGGCCCCTTATCCATGATAACTTGACTCACCCTGAAGTCTGCTCTGTTTGAAATTAATATACATCCTCTCATCATTTAAAAAAAACATGTTAGCATGGTGTGTATTTTTCTATCTTTTTACTTCAGTATATATTTACTTTTATATTTGAAGTGGGTTTCTCATAGATGGCATATAGTTATGTATTTTTTTTTAAATCAAACCTGACAATCTCTATTATTTAAACAACTGATGTTTAAAGAGACTTACTGACATAGTGAGAATAGAGCAATATGCCATATTTTCTATTGCTTTTTATTGATTGCCATTGTTCTTTGTTACTATTTTTGCTTCCATACTTTTTATGCACTTTGCAGTCTTTAACAAGTATTTATGTGATTCAATTTTCTCTTCTTTCTTACCCTATTAATTTTTCTTCTCTTTTTATTTTTAAAAATTGTTGTCCTACAGTTTGCAATAAACATTTACAACTAATCTATTTTTTAAATAACACTATATTTCTTCACAGGATGTTCTTGCAACAATAAGATCTAAAAATAATTTCTCTATCCTATCTTTTCTATTAATATTATTTATTTCACTATACATAAAGATGTATGAACCTTGTGTGTGTGTGTATGTGTAATTAAATATATGGTGCCTATTGTATTATTTTACTATGTTTTATAATTTTTGTTGAAAGGTGGACTTGATGTACTGACCTTTAGAGATATGGTGGTAAGATATGTTGGGGAAGGGAAGCATTTGACAATTGACTGATTGTGTCTCAAACTTTTGCTAAGCCTGTGTATATGGTTTGTGAATTTCACCAGTGCTTCTCAGTCCCAACCTCCACCCCAACCCCAGCCCTTTTGTGAGATAGGATGCAGAGGGAATTGGGGTTGTATTTTCCTTTTGCCCTGATGAACATTATGAGGAACTAGATAGAGTTTGCATTTCCTTTCTCTCCAGTAAGTGAGTCTTTGATAAGACCTAAGCAATTAAGATTCTTATAAAATAGCTCCTACTGAGACTAGGCTTTATGTAGAACAGAATACTGTAGCACTTTTTAAAAATATTCCCCTTTTTAGCATTAGAAGCACAAGATAATTTTTCTCCAGTGTTTATTGTGAAGAACTGGATAACTCCTGGAGATAAAACTTATAAATTCTGCGTTCCCTCCATCACTGAGTCCCCTGGAGATTTTGATTCTCAGAGTTGCCCACCCTGAGCTTCTAGAAGTTCATTAAATACCAATCAGATTTATATACTCTGGTATTGGTGTCCACACAGGTTATTCTTTGTCCTGTGACCTCACTTCTCTGTCCCATTTAAGAGTTGACTCTTCAGTTTGTTCAGATTTTTTCACTCTCTGTTAGAATGAAATGGTGACTCCTGAATTTACCTCACCTGTTGGATCAGAAACCTGAAGTTTTAATTTTTGGATACATAATATTGAAAATTTTATGATTTTTATCTGAATTTCAGTGATCTGCTTGATGTACACAAAATTCTAGAATTACACACCAAAGGAAAAGATGTCCAAGCAATGAATGAAAATAAAGAAAATGGTCATAGAGAGAAAATTAGCAATAAATCTTGCAAATGCCTGTCTACAAATACCAGGAGGGGAGAAATGAGCTCGCTGTGATGCCACAGTGAGGGAATGATGACTCCATATAGTGCTATAGAAACAACATAGAGTAAGTTATGGCCTAAATTATATAACCACAATTTTAGTAATGATAGATATAAAGGCTGTCATTGAAACAGATAAAATATAGGACAAGGTGGCATTATATATGAAAAGTTTAGACAACATTAGAAATCTTCATAGCCTAACTACCAGCAACTGTTTGCCTAAGAGGACTATTAATATAGATTTTATGGCTGACCTCCAGTCATGGACATTATATTTATTTCAGATAAAAGAACAATTTTTAACTCTCTATTCAAAGAATTTATTAGCATAAGCTTAGTTATTTTTTTGAATTTTTATCACTTTAGGACATGAAGTATAAAGTATGTGTGAGTGAAATAAAGAGGCAATTCTTTAAAAATGATACTTCTTAAAATTAAAAAGGTTTAAAATAAGGAAATATGTAAATTTAAAAAAATATGTTTGGATTCTCTCCTTTCTTCCGTCCCCATCCTTTGGGAGAATCTTAGAAAACATTTGATTGAATGTTTTTGTTTGGCTGACCCTATTATCTGATAATTTCAACATCTAGCCTACCTTTACCTTTTGTTAGTTTTCTACCTCTAGAGTACACTAAAAAGCTACACTGCAGTTATTTGTTCACATAGTTTACCTTGTGGTGGTAGTTAATATCAGAATAAAATGTCTGCATAAAAATTTTAAAAATTCTAGAAAATATGGAAAAGATTTTAGTGCAAAATAAATACAGATTGGAAAATTGACTCCATGTTTGTGTTAGTTTCTCCAACCACAATCTACATGCCTACAGTTAACCACCCAGTACATCAGTTCTTTCAAATTAATAATCCACTGACTGGATTAATGCACCCATTAGGTTGTATCTCACATAGTCTGATCATTTTACCTCTGATCATTCATACATTAAAAGGAACTTTGGTTGGACACCTCGTATCTAAACCATAACAATGCTCTTTACTATTCACCAAGAATATCATACACTTGTTTTTTACACAGAGAAATTTAATTACTGAATACCACCTGGGGAAGGATCTTTTTTCTGAATATGTTTCACAGAAATACAATTAAACTCTTACTTTACTGAGCTTGTGTTTTTAAGTGTGTTTATACATGTGCATAATACTTTATATAGAGCTCATGATTTACTTCAATACTGAGTGAAGAAAATGAAGAAATTTGCAGACTTTCCCAAGACTAGAGTTGTATACATATTGCCTTTGCCAGTAAGTATAGTGTCCAAACTGTGGATTTTATGGCCCAAATCAAATGAGTTGTAATGTTCTTATTTTAATAAGGGAAGATTATTGAAGTATATAATAACATGAGAGTTACATACTCACATATAAGTGTTTCATGTACACTTACTTGATGGGGCTATAAACAATGAAATCCTGGGTAGAAGAAAATTTCATTTATAAAGTTTCAGCTCTCAGATTCTCTAAAATGCAAATGGTCTATCAGAAGGTTATTTTATAAAGTGATCATCCAAGGAAAAAAAAAGGTGGATGATTTTTTTTTTAATCATCCTAGTTATTACTTGTAGGGCGTGGTTGCCTGCTTCCTGGTCTTGAGGCTGCACATGTGGCTGGGACAGCTCCTGGGGATCAGCCAGGAGGTGGCAGACCACCTCAGGATAGGTCCAGGACTCTTCCACCCTTGTGGACAGCTTGTGCCTTCCCTTACAGACTATGGGATGGGTGTACACGTGAACTTGCTCCACCCCTCTGACCCCACTGGTTCCAGTGCAGTATATAAGCTGTGTGTACTTCCTTATTAAACGAGATCCTGCTTTGACTATTCTCCATGGCACGTCTGATTGTCCTGCCAGGAGGGAGGGTTGGGTGTGGGCGGCCAGTCGACCTTTACCTTTCTTGGCTCGTCTTGGTCGGGGCATGCTTTTTCTGCTTCTCCTGCTGGTCAGGAGAAGATGGGGGATAAAAACCCTGACAATTACTTATAAAAATAAAGTAGATGGCTACATTAATTTGGTATACTATTGGCCCTTTATATCTGCAAATTCTGTGTCCATGGATTCAATTGACCATCAATCAAAAATATTTAAAAACAAAAATTGTGTCTGTACTCAACACACAGAGAATGTTTTAAAATTGTCATTATTTCCCAAATAACACAGTATAACAACTATTTACATAGAATTTGCATTGCATTGTTTAATATAATGTAGAGATTATTTACAGTATATTGGAGGATGTGCATAGATAATAAGCAAATGTTACACTGCTTTGTATAAGAAATCTGAGTATTTAAATTTTCATATCCATGGCAGTCCTAGAACCATCCCCTCCCCTTGGATAATAAGGGATAACTCTATTTATAGCTCATATACAAGTTTTATAAAAATAATTTTCATAAAATTGTTAGTTATATAAACATTCATAAAAATAATGGTTTTTCAGTCTTACCTATAAGACAAGCCACCTTCTGGGTAATGTTTTTGTAAAGATGAAGAAGACATAATTCAGACTGAAGGGAGTTCTTCACCTAGTAGAGATATATGTATAAATGCCATAGCAATCCTCTTTGATAAATACTGTCCTAGAGGGATCTAAAGAATACCACACTTTACAAGGCCAGCTGTGCTCAATGTTGCTTAAGGGATGGAAGTATGAGAGTGTATCATGGACAATGAATGCTGAATCTTAATGTATAAAGAAAGCACTGATGGCCTACCAGGCAATCAAAGGACAGTGGAAAAGGGGAGGATTTTAGCAACAAAATGTTTAAAATATTCCTGTCTATGAAGCTTGACTCAAATGTACTTTGGATAACTATTGTGAAAGTTGGAGTCTGAGACTATATATATATATATATATATATATATATATATATATATATATATATATATAATATATTTACCAAGGACCTTATGCTGTTAAAAAGAGTTGGAATTATGTCTATTAGATGTTGGGATGTGAACACAATGTTTTAGATATACAAATGATTAGAGGAGAGTCAAGGTTTTTAGGATATACATGACAGGTCATAACTACATTTTGGCAAAGTCAACAACATGAGCAGTCATTTTGAAGATTTCCTAGAAGGGGTGAAATGTAGGCAAGAATTCAAATTAGGAGACTGTTAACAATCACCCAAGTAATTTAAATCCAATTTCTAGTAGTATAAGTCAATCTTAAAGAGTGAAGTTCAAACTCAAGAGATAAATTTACGAGTCTTGGTACTCACAGTTCTCTTCAAGTTCTGGCCTCTTAATTTCACTTTCTCACTCTTCTGAGTTTAACTTTTAGACTGAGAAGATGGTGGGCCAGCAACCAGTATAAAGGAGGAGAAAAAGACCATTTGACGGAGATGTTGTATATGTTAGATTGAATATACAGGTCAGTTCTTAAAAAAGAGTATGGCAGGTCATAATTGGAGGAAATCGGCATGTGCTACACCATGGTGGCACTAGAAGCAGGACAGCCACAGATATTCTGAGTTTCATTTTCAAATTGTTTATATTTCTCACTAATCCTTCTGTTAACTTCTCATTTATTCCTTTGATTTTGCCTTCTAAATATTTCTTAAATGTACATTTCTAAGTTTGACTGCCATGTCAATGTTCTTGTTCAGATTCCTAAAACTTCTAGGTTTAACTTTTATAATTATCTGATTATAGCAGTTTGTTCTCATTAAAGTATTCTACTCCAATTTTTTGTCAGTCACTGTGATCAGTCTGAAATGTAAATGACAATAGCACTACATCTTTAAAATCTTCTCTTTAGGGCTGAGGTTGTGGCTCAGTGGTAGAACACTCGCCTAGCATGTGTGAAGCCCTGGGTTCAATCCCCAGCACCACATAAAATAAATAAATACATAAAACAAAGATGATATTGTGTCCAATTAAAAAAAAATAAATATTAAAAAAATCTTCTCTTTCATACATACCCCTCAAAGGCCTACGACCCCCTAATACTTCATCCTCCTGGAAAATCTCTCTCAGCCTTACATTGCTTGTCTGAATGCTTGGACTTCTCTTCCACCTTACTGTTTCATGTTTTCAGCCTCGGCACTTGTTATCCACCAACTCCACCAACTCCCACCCTGTCCCTAAATATTTGGCTCAGATATTATAGCCTTAAAAAAGTATCTCATTTTTTCCACTATCCATGGGCTACTCTTTTCAAAACCATCTTATGCAAAGTTCCATCCCAATACTGAATTGTCTATCTTTGTCTCCCAACTTTGGCCTCTTATTCCTTGGTGTTACATATTATATTTTTCCATAACTCCTGCACTAGCAAATGTTTACTAAATTGATTTCTTGTAGACAATAATATCTACGAGACAGCAGGTCCAATGAAGAAGTAGAGTTTGATGAGGGAAAATAAGAAAAATAAGCCAGAAATGAGGAGATGTCACCAAAAACATAACAAAATGAGGGTAGAACAAAATGAGTGTAGAAATAACTCTCCTACATTCTTCATAAGACGCAGAATTATAAAACTGATGCATTTTGCAAGTACATGAAAGACACCGCATAAATAAGTTATTACTCTCACATTTGCATGCAGAATATCATTAACTATTAACTCTCTTGGGTGTGGAAGTTAGCCTGACCTACCTTTATTCTAAAGATTTCTTCAGCTGAGTTTTTACTTAGCCAAAGGGTAAGTTCATTGCTTAGGCCATGCCATCCAGAGCTGGAATTCTCTCTGGGAGGAAACTCTGCTATTTTCCAGCCCCTTCAGCACTTCCCAGAGCATCAGCTTCATAGGCTTTATGCCCAATGGAGTAAAGTTATTTTAACAGGGTTAAGGTGTACATCAAAATACACATAAATTGTATTTTGTATGTTTACGTATCCACAAGGGTATATTTATTTAATAATAATGACACCAGCATTTTATACTTCTCTGTTGGACAGCAAAGCCGCAGAATTCAGTTGATGACTGTACTAAGTCAAAGAGATAAATAAAAATAAGCCTTCTTAAAATTAAAAAAAACAACTAATTTGTTATTATTTATTAGATGAAAATCCTAGATTTACATCAGGAATGTTGGTATTTTAATCCAAAGTCTCAATAATTTTATCAAAGCAGGCTTTATTTTTTTTTGTTAATAAGTTTAAAGAAAGCAAAGGTCATTTGACTAAAAACATTCCAACAATATTTATAATTTTAGTATTAATAAAGGATATTCTCCAAAAGTGTTGCTAGTAATTATCCTGCAAAATAATACTGAGGTAATTTAATTGTTTCTAAACAGGACAATCAGCCCCATCTTTGAAAACTCATTACATTGAGACATAAATAAAACATAGGCAAAGTGGCTTAGCATTATATATCTCAATGTAGTTGTACATAATCTTTCACTAGGTCTCCTATTTAATAGTTTACATTGAGGAAAGAGTTCAAATACTTATAAGTATTTATTGCTGATTATTTTTCTAATAAATATAGAAATAATTGAATTTCTCATAAATAGGCATTAATCCTCATGATTAACTCATCTAACAGAAAACTAGTGCTCAATAAAACTAATGAAGCAAACTCAGACCTATTGTAAAAAAAAAATGTTGTCTATAACTCATACTGTTAGATGTGGTGGTGTCCTGGTTTGGTCCCTTACCTATGCTGTGACCAGCCCCCCACTATGGTCACTTGAAAACATGAGGAAAATGATTATTGCAAAAGAAGTCAGAATTTCTTGTCATCTTGCAACCTGTTCCACCTTTCAATAGCATTCATCCACATGTAGCCAGTAAGTGAGCTGATATATTTGCATACATGTACTTACAGATAACCAGGCAGGATAAGAATGACTCTGTGCTTCATCTTTACTATTTCTTACCATTTTTTTTTTTAGTATTATTCTAGTTAAGTCCATCAAAAACCAGCATTTATGGAGCCTTATGAGGGTAGGAGGCCCAAGTTAATTCATTAGAGAAGTGTAGCTTGCTGAGGACATACCTGCATTCATACCTGGAATTAACAATAGCTATCTTAGAAGACAATAACATTCGTTTTCATCTCTACTCTAGCTACTAGCACTGAACTCCGCAGACTAGACAAGATTTTTAATTACAGCTTTGCTTCTGGGTATAGGTGATAGATGGACCCTCTCCATTTCTGTGTAACAATGGATGTCATTTCACTTGACATGTCACGTCATGCTAAAGGTAGTTTTTCAAGTTGAGATGAAATAACATTAAATGGAAATTCAAAAGCATATGAAAGAATAAAAGTCACAGGTAATGACAAATATGTAGAAACATAGAGCATAGTGGTATAATAAGGGCAGGTACATCACATTTACAAAATTTTAAACATTAATGTATATAAATATTTAATGGTTATACAATATAAATTATGACTTATGACATCAATAACATAAAATATATTTGTATAGCGATAAAGGAATAGAGTTTCTGCATGTGACTGGAGCTGTTTTATCACCTTAAAGTAGACTATTACAATTATAACATGGTTTGTGTAAGCCCTTTGGTAGTCACAAAGAAAATACCTATAGAAGAACTGAAAATTCTTAATTAATGAAAATTAGATCAAAGCATGTCTCTACAAAAAAAAATCAATAAAGAGCAAGGAAGACTGAAATAGAGAAAAAAGAGCTATAAGAGATATAAAAGACAATAAACAAAGGCAATACAAGTCAGTATTATCAGTAATTACCTTAAGGTAAATGGATTAACATTCCCAATCAAAAGACAACTTTTCTGAATGGATTTTTTTAAAGCCCCCACTATACACTGTCTACAAGAAACTGACTTTAGGGTTAAGGACACACATAGGGTAAAAGTAAAAGCACATAAAAAGATATTCCATGAATTTATTAGCTCTATTAGTCTGTGTTCTCCAGAGGGGGAAAAAAACCCAGCACATGTATGTATATGAAAATCTCAATTTGGGAAAGCAGAAAACATGTTTAAGCTTAAATAGTGGAACATGAAGAAAAAGGTGGATTCTGCTTTTTTCTGCCTTTTGTTCTTTTCAAACTTTTAACAGATTGGATGACGCCCACTCAAATTAGGGAGTGTAATCTATTTTACATAATCCACTTATTTAAATGTTAATTTCATCTAGAAACACACAGACATCCCTAGAAATAATGTTTACTATTGGCATTCCACGGGCAAATTGACCTGAAATTAACCATCCTAGTAACCCAAAGAGAGCATGAATAACTATACTATCATCAGAAACAAAAGAATTTATGTCAAATAGTCAAAAGACACAAAGACATTATATACTGATAAAATGATCAATCCATTAGAAGATCCAATAATTATAATATGTAATCACTCAACTTCAGAACATCTAAAATCATACATCATATTTTTAGATATCAAAGGAGAAGTGGACAGCAATAGTAATAGCTGGAAACTTTAATGCCCTATTTTCAATAATGAAGAGGGTATTCAGCCATAAAAAACGATAAGGAAGCACTCAGTATGAAAAGTGTTATAGATCCAATGGGCCTAACCGATATGCACAGAACTATTGCCTAACAGCAAGAGCACACTGATTTTTCTTAATTGCACTGAAATATTCTCCTGAACCAATCCAATTTTACATGACAAAGCACATTTAAATGAATTTAAGAAAATCGAAATTATATCAAGTATCTTCTGTCCTTGGTACAATGAAACTAGAAATAAAAAATAGAAGAAAAGCTAGAAAATTCACACATGTGGAATTCTAAATGGCACACTGCTGAACAATTAGAGATAAAATAAGAAATTAAAAGAGAACTTGAATAATATCTTCAGAAAAATGAAAACTTAAGGCAACATACCCAAACCTTTAAAGTACAGTGAAAGTAGTACTAAGAGGGAAGTTTATAGAAATAAATGCCTACATTTAAAAATTAATAAAGGTCTAAAAGAAAGAACCTAAAAATATACCTCAAAGAACTAAGAAATAAGAAAGCCTAAGCTTAAAATTACCAGAAGGAAGGATATAACAAACATTAGAGAAGAAACAAATGAAGTAGAGATTAGAAAAACAATAGAAAAAAATCAATGAAATTAAGAATTGATTTTTTGAAAAGATAAAGTTGATCAACCTTTAGCTAGACTAGAAAAAAAGAGAAAAGATCCAATTACATAAAATCAGAAATGAAGAGGAGCTATTACACCTGATATTTCAGAAATGCAAAGGATTAAGAAAGTAAGAAAATAATTTGATTTATATTAGCCTGAAAAAGAACAAATACTTAGAAAATGAAAACTACATATTGAAAAGTAAAAAAAAAAATACAAATAAATGGAAAGCTATATTGTGTTCTCATGGATTAGAAAATTTTCTATGTTAAAATGACCACACACTAAAGTCATCTACATATTCAGTTGATTCTTATCAAAATTCCAATAGTGGTTTTTACAGAAATAGAAAACAAACAAACAAAAAACAAATACAAATACAAAAAAAAAAAGGAGCTCAAATAGCCAAAATTATATTGAGAGAAGAAATAAAGCTGAAGCACCACACTTAGATTCCAAAATATATTACAAACCTGTGGTATAAAACAATATAGTATTGGCATAAAGACAGACATGTAGATCAACAACAATTCTTATATGCTAAGAACACTCAATGGGAACAATATGATATCTTCAACAAATGGTTTTGAAAAACTGAATATCCACATACAAAATAAATATTACATTATACCATATACAAAAATTTTAAAATGGACTAAGTATTAAACATAAAGATCTGAAATAATGAAATTCCTAGGAAAAATATCAAAGACTAATTGGGCTACTATAACAAAATATCATACATTAGGTAGCTTATAAACAACAGAAACGTATTTCTCCTAGTTTTGGGGGTCAAGAAGTCCAAAATCTTGATGTTGGCAAAGTAAGTGTCTGATAAGGGCATTCTCAGTTGTAGATAGGCATCAGCTTCCTATAGTCCTGCTAGGTGAAAGGTGAAAAATGATATGGTTGACATTTTTCTCTTTACTAATCCAATTACTTTGGTATCATATATCAAAAATATTTCCAAAACCCTATTGAATTACTTGGATAGCTTTTGTTAAAAAAAGAAAGAAAGAAAGAAAGAAAAGAAAAAGAAAAGAAAAAAATCACAATGGTTTCTAATAATCCACACTGCTATGTCAATCTATTTCTGGCTTCTTTCTTTAATTTCATTGAACTATGTGTTTCTTTAAGTCAATATTATACTAATTTGATTATTGAGTATTATGATAAACATTTAATAGTGTGTATTCTTGTGGACAGCAGTGACTTGGATCATGGTCCTTGACTGCCTCAGAGCTGTGGCTGTGCTCTGCTCTGGGAACTTCTTATGCAAAGGTGCAGGACAAGATTGCCCAGGAGGTATGGTTAAGCTCTGCCTGAGGAAATTCTGTGCAGAAGTATGGAACAATAACTGTCTTGACCTTGATCTCAGACACCAGCTGCTGGGATAGACAATTCTGATCATAACAAGATAACCACAATATCTTGCAAGGGCTGCAACCTTGAAGCCTGGCTGCTTTGCAGAAATTCAGGACAATGGGCTTCCTTGGTGCAGCAGGATGATAACAGGATGCTCCTGGCACTGCAACATAATAGCTACAAAAATGTTTCTAGTTCTGTCATGTTATAATGCACAAAGAACAATTTCCCTGTAGTTTTGAATCCCTGATCATGAGACCCTATATAATAAACATGCTGAGCTAGCTCTGGGTTACTGTTCCTCCATCAGAGGTTGTTGTCCTACCTAGTACCAGCTTTCTCTCTTTAAGTGTTTGCATGTCTTTCTTAATCCCCCATCACCCCTCTGATTTCTAGGGTTCAGCTGTGAAACTTGTGGCATATTCTTCAGATTTCTTTTTCTATTTTACCATTTAATTACTTTAGGTCCTTTACATTTTCATTGGTTTAAAATTAACTTGATAATTACTTTTAAAAATCAATAATATAAAAAGAAGATCGGCATACTAGAGCAAGCTGATCAGAGGAGGAAAGAGGGGAGTAATAAGGAAGGTTCTGGGGATTGAGAATGATCAAATTGTGTTGTGTGCATATATGAATATAGCATAATAAATACCACTATTAAATATGATCATAATGCAGAAATAAATTATTTTTTTAAGTACTTAAAAATCTGTCAGCATTTTAATTGGATTTGAGAAGAGTCTAGAGATTAATTAGAGAGGATAAATATTTTAATCAGTGAGTCTTAAACTCATTAGGTAGTATAATACTCCATTTCTTTAGGCTTATTATTATTGTTGTTATTATAATATAATATTATATCAGAAATGTTCTGTAGTATTCCCTGAAATCACCTTGCATATATTTATTAAGTTTATAATTAGGTATGAGATAGATTTAAATGCAATAATGAATTATACATGGTACATTCCACTTTTTAGTTTGTGGCTTTGTAAAAGTACAGCTAATTTTTATATACGTAAATTGTATGTCCCTGTGAATCAGCTTTTTGTTGTTATGAACAAAATATCTGACTTAGAGAAGAAAACATTTATTTTGGTTCATAGTTTCAGAGAATTTAGTTCGGTCTGCATAAGATAGAGAGAGAGAGAGAGAGAGGCAGAGTGGGGAAATTGGAAGGAGGGGCCAGAGACAGTTATATTCCCAGGGGTACTACTTCCTCCAGCAATGTCCTACTGCCTACAGTTACCACTCAAGAGTTCATTCAAAGTATTAATCCATCCTGATGTGGTTATAGCCCTAACAATTCAATCATTTTCTAAAAGCCCCACTTACAACCATTGTTACATTGGGAATCATGGTTTCAACACATGAACTTTTGGGGACATTCCAGATCCAAACTTCAACAGTCATGCATTATACATTCACTTAAGTAACCAAGTTGTCATAGATTTCTAAAGAACTTCCACAAAACAGTTATATTATGTACTCCTTCAGTATCTTAGTTCAGGCTGTTATTTTTTTTAAAAAGCACCACTTAATTCAGATTGTTGTTTTAAAAAAGCACTTACCCATGGGTGTCTTATAAAGACCAGAAATTTATTTTGCACAGTTCTGGAGAATGTAAGTCTAAGATCAGGATATCAGAATGGTTGGGCTCTGGTCAAGGCCTTCTTCCAGGTTGAAGATAGCCAACTTCTTATTGTATCCTCATGTGACAAAAACAGTGCACTAGAGTTAGCTGGAGTCTCTTTTATAGGGGTGCTAATAAAAATCTCCCTGGTAGTATTATCACTTTGGAGTACAAAGGTTAAATTTTGAGGGGGCACTGATATTCATTGCTTTGCATTCACACAACAAATATTTTTTTTTAATGTATGGTGAGCACTATAAATGTCACCTAATGGAGTGTTTTGATTTTATTGCTTTCTGTAACAGTTGTTAAACTTTGCTTTGGCAGGATAACTCTCATCTCTTTAGCGATATGTGCTTTAGAATTGTTCATAGTACAATTTTCTGGTTATTACTTTATGGTACTTTTTGAAATTCCTATGTATGTGTGGCCTAATGCTCAGCAAACACTAAAAAGAACTGCTATGCATATTTCCAGACAGTTTTCTGCATTAAATTTTTTTAATTTCCAAAGGTGTGTTTAGCACCTTCCAGACCACTCTGAATCCCTAACTCTAGTTATAGTTTGCCACCTAAGTTTTATTTGAGTTATCTATCCCTGTGCCTATATTTTGAGTTGTCCCTATACAAATAGCTGGGGCAAACACAGGGGTTTTTATCTTTTTCACCTTTCTCAGGGATGTTTGTGGCTTAATATTTATAAACAGATTTGTGAAAGATTTGATTTTTTTCTGAAAGAAGTTTAATCTGAGTCTTACTACTCCATCATAACTGCTAATGGAAGTCTATATATTTTTAAATGTATCTTTCTATGTCTCACTGCATAATAATTATCTGTCCCTTTTAATATTCCCTATTCACATTTTGAAACATCACCATGAGAATGAATTATTTTTTCTTAAATCATAATAAAGATAGCCTAATAAATGATGCTTACATGAGTATTTTTCTGGCATTAAATGATCCAGTAAATGGACATTCTCATGGACATTAAAGAATGCATGTTGATTATCCATGGAAAAAAGTAGGTTTGCAAGTCCACTATCCTATCTGATTTTTTTCATGTGTACTAAGTTGCCACTAGATTGGTTTATGACCAATTTTATTTCTATAAAATATTATACTTCTGTTTCTGGCTTGAAATTAGATGAGGTCATAGTACTTTATATTTCTATTGAACTATACAAATTGAATGTATAAGTTTAGGGACTAATTTATTTCCTTGTTACATACTGTTTTAGTTGTCTTCATGTGTGATATTAAATTTTCACAATATTTCTATGTATAATAATGACACCATTGTAAAATGGAGACTTAAGTGTTTTTGTTTTTCAGTGCTGGGGATTGAACCCAGGGCCTTGTTCATGTGAAGCAAGAACTCTGCCAACTGAGCTATATCCACAATCCTGAGATTTAAGCTCTTAAATTAAAGGATTTCTCAAGTTCTCATAAGTAGTTGGGCTAAGATTTCTCAAAGGATTCTAAATTCTAAGTTTGGACCTGCAGTAGTACAAAAAATGCTTTTATGTCAAAAAGAAGTAATTTAAAACTCTTCCTCTACCACTCATTAGACATATGACGATCATCAACAAAATGCTGTATTTAAGTCAATTTCCTCATTGCAAAAGAAAAGAAAAAAAAGGCAATAAATTACAACCTTGAAGCATTATTTTAGGAATTGAAGAAAATAACATTAAAATACTTACATGTTTCTGGCACAGGTAGGCATTTGATAAACAACACTGGACTGAACATCTTCCATCTGTTTTCCAAGTTCTACTCTCTATTCTTCTCCAACTATCTCTGAAGCCTGTTGTGCATTATTACAATGCAGGGAAATAAAAAATCAATGCTTGAATTAGGCTAATACTATGAGCCTTAAAGAGATCAGAGGAGAACAGAAAAGTGATTCAGGAAAGTGATTCAGGTTATTTATTTCATTCCCTTATTTCTTTTTTCCAGAGCTATCATGTTTCCTTAAAAAGCAGCATGTTATGAAAATTATAATACACTTGTTTCAGAAATCTCTAAAGATTTCTAGATGCTCTGAGTTCTTGCACAATTCCTATTGGTTTCCATTCACATTAGTTATTCAGATTTAAGTAGATCTCTGTGAATGAGGCTCTTTGAGTATTTCAATTTAAGAGTTTTACTTCTGATTTAGTTGTTAACTGACATATTTTTCAGTTGTTCCTATTTGCATGATATTGCATTTTTTAAAATTTTTCAAAGTTTTGGATAACTTTAGGTTATGATAATTAATTTAATATTTAGATAATTTGTATAAGTGCACAATGCATTTATAAATAACACATTTATATGTATGCATGTATACCTATATGTATCTATATCACCCATATATAATCAGCATTTATATTTATTGATATCTAGAAAGAGAAGGAAAAAAGATGCCTAGGAGCATGTCCTAAAATTTTTTTTTAGTAAAATTGTTTGTTGTGGTAGTAAATTTGGGAAATTAGGCATAGATTTTTTTAAATATTGTTGTTGTTCTTAAGCATTTAGAAAAAGAAATATATACAAAGTGTATATTGTTCTTCTATCCTTATTTCAATATAAAATCATCTAAAAGACTGATAATATTTTTAAAAATCAGCTTTAATGTCATTGGCTAACACTAGAATAATACAAAAGTAGTTGTACATTTTTATTTTTATCTGTTATTACAAACAATTTCAGTTCACAATTCATCATTGAAGTTTCCTGGACATCTCTATAATAAAGGATGCAATAGAAACCAACCCCTTGTTTTCATTTATTTGAAGAAAAACTTCATTGCTGGCTCTATTTAAAAATCTGCTGTCATTTGTAGGAGATGAGTGCCCTCTTCTGGTTTTGTGATAAAACTGTTGCTCACATAATGCTACTTGTAAATGAGTTATTTACCTGTTATATTCTAGTTAGCTTCCTTTTGCAGTCAGAGGGATTTAATGAAATGATGTGCACTTTGTTCTGCTGAATCCTTTGTCATAGTAACATAATGTGTACTCATTTATTCTAAGCATATTCTACTTGTTCTTAATCTTGATGATCTTTCTCTAAGCATAGGATGAAGTATTGCCTCTAAGATTTCTATTACTTGGGATAGGAAAATACATTTCATATATTAGGGTCTGAACAAGAACTTAATATCTTATTTCAACTAGTTTAAAAGACAAAAGAAAAGAAAGAAGGAAGTATGGCAAAAGAGTGAAGGTTGCTAAATTTAACAGCTCATGTCAGTTTTGTATTTAGATAATACAATAGAAGGATACAAAGTGACTTCTCCCCACTTTACACACACACACACACACACACACACACACACACAGAGCACACACATACAACAAAGAAACAAAATATATAGTCTCAGAGGCAATCATTTTTAAGAAAATAAGGACACCTTTTCACTTGTCTTATTGTTTTCAGATTAGTCACAAATTCTTCAATGTTTTGCAGTTGATTAATAGTCACAAATCACAACCAGTTTTGACATGATGAGAATATGCTGTCAAAACATTTCCAAGCAGGAGTCAAGAATTATAACTTAAGAAAACTATACTTCTAACACATGCATTCCACATAGAAGGTTTATTTTATCTTACTGTATAACCAGTAGGTTAAACCAGAATTTTTTGTGCTCTGATCTGAGAACCTAGAATTTAGATTCTTTAGTCAATGATCTCTGTGTCTATACAGTTATCTTTACAATTCATCACAGATATTATTGGACAAAAGTGTGTGTGATTTCTTTTGTTTTAATTTTTATTTGTTTTAATTAGTTATACATGACAGTAGAATGCATTTATGCACTTTGATATATCATACATAAATGGGGTATAATTTCTCATTTGTCTGATTGCACATGTAGAATCACATCAGTCATGCAGCTATATACATAGTAAGATAATAATGTCTGTTTCATTCTACTATCCTTTCTATCCCCATGTCCCCTCCCCTCCCTTCTTGCTTAACAGAATTGTCACCCAAAACCATCAAAGGCATCAGAGGGCTGTTCATTTCCACTTTTCCTTTTGTTCATATGTTCATATAATATTATAATACTAATGCTAGCAGAACTTACAAAGACAACGAAACGAGGAAATTCTTTGCCATAAAATTTTGCATAATATAAGAAAAGTCCATTTTAGTTGAAAAATAAAAATATTCAATTCCCTTATTTTTTTCTTTAACAATATTCTCAGATGTTTGGCTAGATCTAAAATTGATGGAATTATTAAATATTGACTGATTCATTCATTCATTCATGTTTAGAAATTGAGATAACTAGTTTGATGACTCGGACCCCAAAAAGGACTTTGTATAAAACAAAACTGGAATTAATTTGCTTTAGTTACTCTACAAACCTAGATTATGCATGGCATTGTTTTCTTCATTTTGTTTAGTAGAAAAGCACTGCTAAATGTCACTCCATATGAAGTGAAAATTCAACTCTTAATAATTTAAGATTCAAAGTGCTGAATTACATAGCCCTTAATAAAAATTGGCCACACAAATCAGGAATAAAAGCAGCAATAGATAGATGGCACTAGAAGATCATAAGTCTCAGAGGAAATTCTGCGGTTCTTATTTTCTTGTCCAATTCCCATAATACTTTCAACAGGGCTACAGACGGGAATGAAGGGGGGCTATGTAGAAGGAATCACAGCTACAGAGCAGATACTAATTCCTCTGCCTATTTTTCCTGGAAAGCATCCTGGAACCTTTTGGGGGAAAAGCAAATGGCCAATTTACTGCAGAGACTGTGCTCAAGGCACATTAATCATCCCATTTAGTTTTAATCAAAAATAGATAAAAAGGAGTTACACACTGACATTTATCGGTGGGGGGGTGTTGTTGTTCCATTTGCTGTTCCCGGTAATTGAGGTTTTGCTACTCAAAGACGGTTCAATGAAGGTATTTGTTATAAAGATAATTGTTACTGTTTTTTTTTTCCCCCATAGGCAGATATCCCAGAGTCAATTATGAGTTACAGATTTTTTTCTCTATTTATTCCTAACAAAATAGACACAAAGACATAAAAGTATTTTTTTTCCTTTCGTTAAACCTGAAATGGTGTGTATTCTGTACCAACAGATTTATTTGTTTTTCACTTTGTGAATCCTCCAAGAGTGAGCCCTGCCTGTACCACAATGGCCTTGTCCCAGCTTGAGGAACTCTGTAGCCGTGACTCATCTTTTTCAGTGGCAGATTTGAAGCATGTTCCAGATCTGCTTTTCCCACAGCTGTCCTAATCCTCTTTCATATGACCATGAAGACAGCTTCTAAATCCAGCAGAAGAGCTTTCTGAACATTATTTTCAAGCTATAAAAAAATATTTCTAGATCCAGAAGTAGGAAATGATATGTGGATATTTGAAGAAAATCAGTGGTTATCTTTTTTCTTCTCGGCTAACTATCAAGAATGATCTTAGGAAATGTCTCAGCATTCTGTAAAAATGTTTCCAAACATTTGTTATCATTCCAATGCTGTATTCTCCAGGGGAAAAATTATTTAAAAATCTTTAGTTTCCGAGGATAAATTTCTATTGAATCCTAAATCATAAAATATTTGTAAATGTTTAATGGCACATAGAAATGGTGTAGAATTGTTCAGCTTCATTCTCACTAATGGAGTTAATTTTTTCTCTTATTTTATTGATTTTTTTTCTTTATCAGTGACCAAGAATAGAACTGGCAATCTAAAAGTAAAATTTAGTCCGACATGGGATGGTAAGGAATTTCTACTACTAGGAATCATCAAGGGTCTCTCCAAAAATCATGTAGATGAACTGGAAGTATCTTTCTCTCTCTTTATTTTTTCTTCCCTTCTGCCTCCCTCACTTCATGTCATCTTCTCTCTTTTATTTTCCTTCTTTACCCTTTCTCATATACATTCTATAAGTATTTGTGAATTCTTATTCTAAGATTTTTTTCCATACATTGTTCCTTCTAAATTCCCTAAATAATTCTAACAACCCTTTGATTGTTAGCAAAGAAAGGTGGTATTCAGATAATGCATAAAGACAAGAGTTCCGTTTATGAGAGAAAGCAAGGAAATGAAAATGTTTTCTGCCTATTTTCTAAGTTGCTCAGTTTAACACCAAATGTTTAAAGAGAGTATTATATAAATTTCACAACTGAGATGGATACATCCTCCTTAGCCCATAGAATAGAGTTAATTATGAATCAGTTAAGAAGCTGTGTGGAACTGAAAAACCTGAAAAAGTCACCATTCTATGTCAATTTATGTATTCTGTCTGGACTTTCATTGGGCATGACTTTGTCTGCGGAGGGATATAGGGTCTAGATATTCTGTTCATAATTTTTCAGGTATAATGACTTTGGCGGTTAATGTCTGAAAGCTTAGGTTTTCATGTAACAGAATTATGTGGAGGAAAGACTAGGTCAGGTTTTAACTCCTAGCTGTAGGGCAAAGTGAGCTGTCCAAAAGCGATGCAGAGATATTGGGCTACTCCTTGAGGAATGGAGAAAGGAGGATACAATAATCCCTTTTCTCATCTATAATAACATTCTGACATTTTCACTCTCATGTTACTCCAAGAAAATAATTTATTTTATAGCAGTACCCAGAGGTTTTTATTATCACTTAGTAAATCCTGAAGACAACCTCTTCTTCTATTCACCTCTATCACAGTCTCACATGAAAAAGACCTAAAGTGATAGAGAAAATAATTTGTTTCCCAATCTTGACCCACCTCTTAAAGGAATTAAGATGGTTCTTTGCAAGAGGTACAGACTGAGATCCAGAAGATTCGAAGAAAATTATAGTAAAAATCTATTCCAGAACAGATTTAGTGGTGAATATCAGTATTAAGACAATTATACCAGTAATAATCAAGGTATTTTATCCCTTCTTTACAAAAAAAAATTTTTCTGGGGCAAGGCCCATCCAGTGTCCCAAATCTTACTCATTACACTATACATATTAGAGACAGGAATAACTATGGACACCTTCCTATCATTGAGAAGATTTAACTTATTTATCAAGAAAAGGTGTCTCAAGCCTTAATTCTAATTCTGCCCTCTCTACTTATGAAACACACATTCTTCACCATAGCTCATTCAAAAATACTAAAAAAACCAAAAATATTTCCCTAGTTCTGGTTATGAAGGCCTACAATGGAAAGGAAGTGGCATATTGGAATATTGGAATTGAAGAGAAGAGTAGCAGCTAGATGTCATAATTTACAGGTGCAAACAAAACTGATTTAGGCAAGAGTGGTTTGAGATGTAGGTAGTTTAGAGGGCAAGAAATAGATTTACATGTTTAGGAGTTTTGCATTTATTCAAAGACTGATGATAATGCACAAAGGCATTTTACTAATGATAAGATAAGAATGATAAGACTGAGTTTTAATTTTTTTTATTGGAGTATGGAGTGGCAATTGATGGGAGACATAGTAATTTCATAGAAATCAGTGAGGAGGATATTGCAAAAATCCAGATACAAAGTATCTGTATTTGGACTATGTTGGTAGTTGCAAAGATTTAAACAGCAAAGTTATTTTAAAAATGAAATTGACAAGACATTGGGAAGTGAAGAAAATTGTGGCATGGTTCATGTTAAATGTTGAGATAAATTTGTTATCTTAGATAAAAAGGAATGATTTACTGGATCTCTAGCCCCATACATTATCAGAGAAGACTGAACTGGTGACAAATTTTAGAGACAATTACATACTGGTGGTAACTAAAGTCATTAGCATTTATGAGAATATTGACTAGGAGAATTATGTTCCAGGTCACGTGGTAAGGGAGGGGAAATAGAAATTTTGGTATACAACTCATCACAAGAGATTAATAAAGCAAAAGCAACAGATGAACATTTCAACATAGAGTAAAACTTGAGGCAGATGACAACAGAACATGCTTTAATGTAGTCATTTTTCGGCAAATATATACTAAAAGATCCTGTGTAAGTGAATTGAAAGAGGTATGTCACTAAACGACTGTAAATTTAGAAGCCCAGAACAAGTATGACATTTATTTAACCTAGATATGCATTTCACTAAAAAGGAGGCATTCTCTCTGCTTTCTGTGGAGACTGCAGAATCATCACCTAAATCTCAGAGCGCTAAATGTTAAATTAAATCTCTCTTTGCATTAAATGTTAAAATTATATTCTGGATAGACAAACATCTTTAGTAAATGGAGAATTTCTGAGGACTTCTCAGATAATTCTGCCTCAACATCAAGGCAAGAATTAAAAAAAAAAAAAAACATCTTTTGGGTTGTATAAGCAATCATGGGCAAATTATCCAAGTCTTTTTTTTTTTTTAAATTTCCTGTTGCCAGCTACCAAACTTAAATCAAGCCAGCTAACCAAAATGTGGAGTATATTGGTTTATAGAACTTTATGGCTCTCTGATATATGACATGATTGGACCCTAAGACTCGAATATTTTCAGTCTCTCTTTCTGATCTTAGATTTACATGTCTCTGATTATTTGATTCTTCAGATAAAATAAAAGAAGTAAATTGTCATAATATCTCTCTGAGAGCAATCCCAGGAGTGCCTCTGAGTGATCTTGTTTAGAGCATGTGTCCATTGTCTACCAATGTGATGGCTAGGGTATACATTGCTGGGCAGGCCTGAGTCAGATACATATATATACCCTTCAACTAGTGAAACAGTGTAGCTCCATTTTATTAATGATAAGAACTGAAAAGAGGAACTCTGTTATTAGAACAGGGAGAAAGATTTTCTAGATACATAGAAAACCATGTCTATCAAACTGGGTTCCTTACCATAATTTACAAAAACCCTAAATAAACTCATCTTCCAATACTCTGCACAATTTTCCATTATTCTTCTCTTCTAGTCTGCTCTAAACTTCTTGAAAAAGTTTCAGTGTGTGATTACATTGATCAGAAAGCTCTTTTCATATTTCTCATGGTTAAATTTCTCTCATACTTCAATTCTTGCCATCTTTAATCATTATAATGAAAAATATAAACTTTTATCTTAATCTTTAAGGATTAACACAATGTCAAGTTATTTATTAGTTTTATTGCATAATGCCTGTCTTCCTTCTTTAACATGATTAGTTCATGAAAGCAACAGCTGTCTAATTCAATTCCATATCTACTATCTATATCAGTTAATAAATATTCATTAAATTAATAAACACAACTGATTCTTTGAACACATTTAATTTTCTTTTCTTCAGAACCCCTAGTCACACTCTTAAAATTTTGAGACAAATGGCTCAACTCTTCATTGTATTTTGCTCAGATTCTGATTTTCATTCCTAATACTGGAGCCAATCCACATAAAGACCTATGATAAACAGCCTTAAAAGGTAGAGAAAAGCCCAGAATTTGTTTTCCTTCTGTATGGAGCAAAGACCAGCATTTTTTACCCACCCCATATAATGAAAATAATACCTCTGTTTGGGACAAAAATTGGGCAGATTTTCTTGTTCCTTGTTATAGATGCTTGAGGTTTTGTAAATTTGGAACTTCTCAGCTGACACAAATCTGTGGAGTACATGAGATCCACCTGACCAGCTTTATATCACTCCTTTGGGAACTGGTGTCAAGGTAGGAGGGGTACAGATCTGAAACTTGTGCTTCTTGCAGTTTCATGAGTAATAATAAGTCCTTTGTCTTTGAACCAGTAGTCATGTCTTCTGCCAGCACTCATGAAACCATCACAGGCTTATTTCTTAGTTAACAAGTAGAATATAATTTCAAATTCATCATAGTTCTTGACCCTAGTGTGAATTATTGACCAGTCTAACAAAGTGTTGATGGCCTTCAATAGAATTATGGTCACTAAATGGGTCACTGATTTTTTCCTGTATTCCCCTTTCTGTATTTTCTGATATTCTTGTCTCATTTGAATGTATGCATGACCATCTGCTTCCCCACCAGGAAATGAACTCTGTAATCTCTACCCTTAATTCATAAAATGACTTACCCATGTTTTGTCATTGTGCAGGGATTCAGACCCAGGAAACAAGGTTGAGGACTCGATAGGTGAAAGAAGATGCAAGACGTAGTTAAGATAGCAGATACGCTCAGAGGTGGTAACAGCCTCCAGCTTCAGCTTTAGCCCTCAGCCAGTTCCATTTTAGCTTCTTAACAGACCCCATATTTTTCCATAGGCCCTGTTTTTATATGCAGACCAAACAAAGAAGGCACACTGCAAACAGGTTACATAAGGGGCCCATACTCACAAGTTAATATTTATGACCTTGAGTGTGTATGCTAAGTCAGAATATTTGGGGCCTTGACTAACCATAACATAGCCAGTTCCCAGCCCTGGCCTCTACACTAAAAATATAGCCTAGCCTGCTGGAAGTCTTGGTGAGAGAGCTTGACTATAGCCATTTTAGGCCTTCCCCAACATTTGTCTCTGCTTAAGTAAGTATTCATGGCATATGTTTATATTTTTAATGCAGTGTTGATTATTCTTTTGTTTAGATGATATATACTATGAACTCTAAAATGGCAGATTATTAAACCTATCTTTAGATATATTTTTTTCTGCTGTTTTGAGTAGTTAAAATATATTACCTTTGGCATCTGTTAAACTTTCCTCCAAGAAATATCATTTTGAATTCTTATAGACTAAACCTAAGACCTAATATTGTATGGATTATAGTTGCATTGATTTATTGTCCCTTTCTAACATTTGGTCAACAGTCAGACATTTTTTCACAGTGTTTATTATTGTTGTTTTCATTGTTAAATGTTATTTTTATGTTGTTATTTTTCTATTTGCAAATTGCTCTGTCATACTAAAGTCATATTTGAAATTTTGTATCCTCCATCTATGCTTTATTGTAATTTTGTATCCTTCATCTAATCTAATCAATGTCTAAATAGATAAACTGAGTTTAAGAAAAAGGCATTATTGGTTTGGGGTTGTGGCTGAGAGGTAAAGTGCTCGCCTAGCATGTGTGAGACCCTGGGTTCGATCCTCAGCACCACATAAAAATAAATAAATAAAATAAAGGTATTGTGTTCAACTACAAATGAAAAATAATTTTAAAAAAGCATTGTTGGGAGTGTGGATGGTGGTGACAGCAGTAGGCTCCAGGTATTGAAATTCATGTCTTCTTAAAATTGTGACCACACACTGCTTATCAGCTCTGCAAATATCAAAAATTACCATTGTTTAAGAGAATTCAACCATTGCTCAGAATAAATATAAAAAAGATTTTATGGTAACTTTCTTCTGTTTTATTCTTCTGTTAAAGGAGATACAGGTTTTACCCCCCACAGTGCGTATAATGTCTATAAATTAATCAGGGTATTCCAATTAACAATAATTAAACTATGGCATCTCTGCTACACAGAGTTAATTCTGAAATTTATCTATTCAAATCAACTTCTGTGGTAACTACTTCCTACACTCTGGAATGAGAGCCAATCTTCAAAATCAATTTGATCACAACGCAGTTAGGATAATGTATTGTTAAGACAGCAGAAATAACTGACCATGTCCATCTGAATGGATAAATCAATTCAAAAGTACAGCTATTTGATTTAATTTGACAATAACTATAAGTGAAGTGAGAAAATCATTTTAAAAATTGTTAATCAGATAAATAATCTGTTGTTTATAATATAAATTCTAGTAACCCCACACACCTGATTTATTCTAATCAACCACACTTCTCGATGGCAGGATAGCGATAAAACAAACAAGAAATTGGTTCCTTCATGTGGTAAGTTTCTCCAACTAAGGTTTTTAGCCTGGTATATTAAGGTACAAATTATATAAAGTAAAATTCACTCTATTTACTATATAGTTATTTAATTTTCACAAGAGATAGTATTATTTAGCAGTTACTGCAATCAAGATAGGAAATATTACCTCAAAGAATTCTATGCTTGTTCACTGATAATGTCTTGCTCCTATGCTCAGTTCCTGAAATCTGTTATCTGTTTTTTTTTATAATTAAGCCTTAATAATATTTTATTTCAAAGACATTTTTTCTATGTATTATATTTTGTTAGAGATCCATTCAAGGTATTATATGTAACAGCAATTTGTTCATTTTTATTAATAAGCTATATTCAATTGTATATTTGTATGTACCACACAGTTTGTTTATCTATTCTGTTTGGATATTTTTTTCCACTATGGCTTTGTTAGTTTTCTACTACTATATAAAATATTTGAAATAATCAACTTAATAGAGAGAAAAAGACTATTTCCACTCATAGTTCTATAGGTCCCAACCCATAATCAATTGGCTGTATTGATTTTAGGCGTGTGGCAAGACAGCACATAATGTTGGGGGCACAGGGTGGAGCAAAATCATTCACCTCATGGCCCAAAAGCAATAAAGACAACAGAGGAAGAGACAAGGGGTCCCACAATGCCCTTTCCTTCTCTGGCATACCTCCAAGATCTGAAGACCTCTTAGTAGGTCCCAACTCTTGAAGTTCCTACTACCTACCAATAGTACCAAGCTGGGGAACAAACCTTCAACATATGGTCATTGAGGTACATTCCAAATCCAAACTATAGAATGATTTTTTCTGCTTCCTTTAATGAAAATATTTTTCTTTCTCTATTTTTATTAGTTTAGCATTATTACCAAAAATCAATTGAACATGTAAGTGATTATGTATTTCGGGACTCTGTATTCAGTTAAAATTATCTAAATATCTTCTTTTGCCAATTTCAGAATGCCATGATTATTGATGAGTTTTATGATGAGTCTTGAAATTAGACAATGTACTTTTTTTGTTGTTCTTTTGCAAAATTTTTATACACTTTAGAATCAACTCATTAATTTATACACAAAAACCTGCTGCAATTTTGATTGGGTTTATTTTATATTGATAGATCTGTTTTTGGAAAAAATAGGTTACTTTGAAATATTGTGTCTTTTAATGCCTTTGCTTTAGATATTGTTAATTTCCCTTAAGAGTGTCTGTAATTTTCTTTCTTTTTTGATTCTGAATTTCCTTTATTGTATTGAATATCAATCTCTTGTGAAAGTTCAGCTTTCAAAACCAACTGGTCAGCATTTCCGAGTAGAATTTTGGAGAGTGATCACTTGCATTAAATTATACACACATTTTTGAGTAAAGGAAATAATATGATTCTTTATGAGTTTGTATGTATAAATTCTGAAGTTCAATTTCTTTTGTGAATATACTTTGTTTACAACCAGAGATATGAAAAATTGTGCTATATATGTGTAATATGGATTTTAATACATTCCACTATCATATATAGCAAATTTGAATAAAAAAAATTTTAAAAAGTGTCTATAGTTTTCTATGTGGAAGTTTGCAAATATTTTTTAAAAGTATCTCCAAATATTCTAAATTTTTGTTAACATTGTGTCTAAAATTACTATTATAATTTAATTGGTTGTTGGCAATATAAAAGCACATACACATTTTTGATTGTTATGTCTTTTTCATTAAGTGACCCTTCATCATTGTGAAATGTCTCCCATTTTTTAAAGATTATATAAGACTCTTTGTCTTATAAAATATACTTCATCTGCAAATGATATAGCTCTTTCAGTTATAAGAGTAGTGCTTGCATCATTTACAAATTCTCATGCTTTCACTTTTGTAACTAAATAAAAGACTTGTAAATACCATGCAATTGTGATTTGCTTTTTTATATGGGTTTAGAATAATTCATTTATTCAATTTTTAAATGATCAATTTTGTGTATATCATTTTATAATGAATTTTCTATTTTGTTACATTTTCCTCCTTTGTCTACTTTTGATGGAGAGTATTGTATTGCTGTTGTATTAACTGAGGCAATTAATTATGCATTTCTAAATTATAAAAGAAAATAAAAAAATTTTTATATTTATCCTAGAGGTTTCTATTTTTAGTGTTTTTATTCCATTGGTTAATTCCTTTTTTTTATGGTGTCATTTTTTTTAGTATAAAGAACATCTTTAATGTTTTCTGAAATTCAAATATTCTGACATATATTCATTTAGTTTTGTTTATTTGAAAATATGCAGAATTTTAGCTTCCTTTCTGAAGGATATTTTCACTGAATTTAGAATTTGTTTTGCTGATTTTTACTTCCTTTCAACAACTAACATATATTTTTATTTTTATCTCATTGAATTGTCTCTGATGAAGTCCATGTATAGTCTTATCATTGTTTCGTTCTTGGTTATTTTTCTTCATATTATTTTAATATTTTTTAGCTTTCATTTTCAATAGTTTAAATATCCTTGTCTCTGGTGTCTCTAGAATTTTGTTAAACTTATTATCCAGTTGACTTATATTTAACCAGATGTCTAGTTTGATGCTTTCAAAATACTATAAAAATTATCAGCCACCTATGTTTTAACTATTATTTGTTTCCTCGCCCACTTCTGATATCACACCCATGTACAATAGGACTCACATTTAGAGAAATAAAAGCAGTTCCACTTTGTAATTGAGAGGAGTGCTAGTAGTGGAGGAGCAGAAGATGAGATTGAGGGAGGTACCTGGAGTAGAATTATTCACGTTATAGGTCATAAAAAAGGATTTAATCTAATCCTTGTTTTAGTCAGCTTTTTCACTGCTATGACTAAAAGACCCAACCAGTACAATTCTAGAAAAGCAAAGTTATTTAGGAACTCACAGTGTCAGAGGTCTTAGTCTTTAGGCAGCCTGCTTCATACCTTAGGGCTCGAGGTGAGGCTAAGCATCATGGCAGAAGAGTGAGGCAGAGGGAAGCAGCTCACCTGATGATCAGAAAGCAGAGAGAGAGACTCCACCTGCCAGATACAAATACATACTCTAAAGCCAAGCCCCCAATTCCCACCTCCTCCAGCCACACCCCACCTGCCTCAGTCACCATTCAGTTAATCCCATCAGGTGATTAATTCCCTGATTGGGTTTAGACTCTCATAACCCAATCCTTTCTCCTCCAAACCTTCTTGCATTGTGTCACACATGAGCTTTTGGGGAACACCTTACATCCGAACACCTTACATCCAAACCCTAACAACCTATAGAAAATTGGAACCACTAAAATTGTTGAAATAGAAAAACATCATGATCAATTTGTTTCTCATACAATGGAGGGGAATAAATTGCATGTAGACATGACTGGAAAAATGAAGAATCAATGGAGTCTTGAAATAACTCAATAGCAGAAGGGCAAGAAGGCGGATTTAATGAGAAAAGCTAACAATTGTACTGACAATGTAAGTATCCACTTGAAACTATGAAGTAAAGACCGGGAAGAAGCTGTAACATTTTGCAATGGACACATTATAGCACAGAGGTTAAGAACATCTTTGCTTTTCTTTGCAAATACTTATGTACTTCATTAATATTTTGCTTTGAATAAGGAAGGGTTTTGTTGTTGTAGTTGCTTGTGAGCAAAATAAAGCTCCAAATCCGCATCCAACATCAGAATGGTGCGGAAAGTGGGCCTAGCATGTGTTTGGAAATTTGAATTTTTAATATGCATTATCTTCAAGACATTTAGCTCCTGTGTTATTCTGAGAGAAACATTTCATTTACAATTGTCTGAAGTTATTTTTTTTTAAAAAAATACTTTTTTGGTGCATTTTAATTATATATCACAGCATGATTCATTATATCATATTTGTACATGCACATAACAACTTGATCAATCTCATTCCCCAGGAAATTCCCTTTCCTTCCCCAAATTTAAAGTTCTTTATTTGTAAGATGAAAGAGCTTTTATTAAAATATTGCCTTTAGATTTTAGTGAAGTCATTTTACTTCAAGACTATCATTCTTTACCATCTAGATTATCATCACATAAAGCTTAGACATTGTATCTTCTGAATCACGTTTTCTTTTATCCTCCATACCATGTGTCATGACAGATAACTATTTGATTAATGAATTACTTAGCATATGACCTTGTTTAGGAAACTACACAGAATTATAGATGAGACCTTTATATTAATTTCATGCTTACTATTTTAGAAATCTATATGTGACTCACCTTAAAGGTTAAACACATATCAAAGTAGTCAGAAGCTTGACACATGATTGCTCTTGTGTAGAAAAAATTCAGAATTATTTTGCAGAAAAATCTCTATGCTGCTCACATATTTTTTCTTGTCTCATTTAAAGTAACAATAATTTGTCAAGTTATATGTAAAAATACAAAGGCCATATTCATACATTCAAGATAGATTTTCTTTTCCTCTTGGCTTTCCACCTAAATTTCCAATCTTATGAGTTGAAAAAGTTGAATTTAGTTATTTCTTTTTTCTTTATTTTTATTTATTAAGAAAGAAAAAGGTCTTTGTCATAATAAAACTCTTTAAAAACCTTTCTATTCTAATAGTTGAACTTGAAGAAAGTTGTTTTGAACCTCAATTCAGTACTTTTGCCCACCTGTAACTCTTATTTTAGTCCTATTAATTAATTAATTTTTCACGTTATACTTACAAAGTTATTGTAAATGATTATTAACATGCCTCTCTGTGTAAGATATTTGCGCTTTAGTGTCTTTTAAATTTTTTTCTTAAATTTTTATTTTTTATTTGTTTTTGGTACCAGAGATTGGACTTAGGGGCACACAACCACTGAACCACATCCTCAGCTCTATTTTGTGTTGTATTTAGAGACAGGGTCTCACTGAGTTCCTTAGCACCTCACAGTTGCTGAGGCTGGCTTTGAACTTGCGATCCTCCTTCCTCAGCCTCATGAGCTGCTGAGATTATAGGCGTGTGCCACTGTGCCTGGCTTTCAGTGTCTTTATCAGTGTGTTAAACATTGTGTGATATATAAGTTAACCATATGCTAAAGACAGCAACAAATAAATATTACAAGTCTCCCAGTTAGTTGCACCTGCAGCTGGATAGAGTTAACCTACTTTGCATCTGTTCATCTTCCTCTCAATTTTTCTTTGGATAAAAGACTTGCCGTCTTGACTGCAAGAGTACTATGGTTTGAATATAAGGTGTCCCCCAAAAGCTCCTCAGCTGCTGCAGGAATATTCAGAAACTGAAGTTATTAGATTATGAGAGCTGTAGCCTAATTGGTCCATCCTAGTTTGAAGAGACTAACTGGGTGACAACTGGAGGTAGGTGGAGTGTGGCTGGAGGAGGTTGGTTCCTGGGGGTATACCCTGAAGGGTTCATCTTCTCTGCAGCCCTCTTCCTTTTCATCTCTATTTCCTGGCCACCAGAAGCAGAGCAATGATCCTCTGCCTTTCTCTACTGTTACTGTCATGATGTCTTGTCTCACATTGGGCCCAGAGCAGTGGATCTGGTTGACTCTGAAACCATGAGTCAAAAGAAAACTTTGTAATTCTCACTTGTTCCTGTTGGATATTTTGGTCGCAGCAATGAAAAGCTGACTAACACAGGGTAATCTGGTGATAAAGACTAAGCCAATGGTGTCTCATTTGTTCATGACTGGTTTTAGACCAAGTACCTGAATCAGTCAATCTGAATCCTTCCCTAGACTATTCCTAATTTGATGTGGTAGGAAAGAATCTTTCTTTCTGTGTGACTTAGAATAAGCCCAAATTCTTCCCAGAGCCAACTTCCCTACTATATGAAAATGTTGGTTTTCACTGAAAGTCTACATTTAAAGATCAGAGTTGGATGGAAAAGCTAGATGGTATTTGATTCCTTGGTTCTAGTTTTGACAAGGTCATTGTTTCCTCTCTTTTGGGGGATTTTATCAGTCATTAATTCATCAATGATTTGCTTAAATTAAATAAATTTTGCATTATTTCATATGCAACCCCAAAGTCCTGTGTAATATATGCATTAAAACAAATGTTTGTTAACAATCATTTAACACATGATTGTTATATTAAAAAATTGTATTTTCAAGCATAGCTACCTAGATATATCAAGAATGCAAATAAATAGAGCTCATTTTTTCCCCTCATTGAAGGTATTTTCTTAATTCTCTTCATATCACCAACATATGTATTAACACCTCTGTTGATACTCATACTTCAGATATAACATGGAGATAAAGTATCAGGTAAATAGTATTACATGGTAGTTTGGTATACTTATGAATTTAAGAAATTTTGTAATATATGTACAACTTTTGTATTTTCTTTTACTATATTCTTTTTAATTTTTATTTACTTCTTTTATTGATTACTTCATCAAGGGGTAATTATATTGATATTGATAATTTAAAAATGTCTACAATAGTCTTTTAATTACTTATTACAAGCTTGAAGAAAATATTTAGAACTTTAGATTACTGAATTCAGTGAATATTTGTTAATAACTATGCATTTCTATTCTTAGTGTACTTGGATACATTAAAAAAATTCATGATGGGGAGAAATACAGTATTGTAGATTCTAATGGTAAATGTTCCCATTCCTGAGCTATTTAATGCCTTGATAGTGTAATAGTTTTTTTTTTTAAGGGTTTCCATAATCGACCACTACAAACTGAGTGGCTTAAACAATAGAAATTAGTATTCTATTCTCACAGTTCAGGAGGCTAGAAGACCAAGACGAAGGTATCTGTAGGACTGTTTGTTCCAAAGCCTTTCTCCTTATCTGGTAGATTTCTCTTTGGATTTCAGTCTTTACTCTGCATGTCTCTGTCCTGTCCTGTTCATACGGAGACAAAGAAATACTGGATGAGGGCCTACCCTAATGATTCATTTAAAATTAGCTCTTTAAAAACCCCATCTCTTAATACAGTCATATTCTGAGAATCTGAGGGTTAGTTCTTTGACATGAATTTGTGGGGACACAATACATAGCTTAACATAGATTCAGGTCTGAGACCAAACATTAACTTTTCTGAAAGGAACCTTCACTTGGTTTTCTATGAAATCAAACTGTTTCAGTTTCCTCTCATCACTGACATTATCTTGTGTATTTGTTACTTGTTTATTTTCTCTTCTGTGCAAGAGGACAGAGTCCTGTTGGACAGGTCAAATTCTGTATACCCAGCACCTAAATCAATAAGATTCAATAAATTATTGTCAGAATACATTATGGTAATACAGGATTCTAAATTCTTTTACTTCAGATATTTTGACAATAGTATAGACTCTTTAAGATTCAAGAAATTTCATTATATATAGTGTAAATTTGAAACAAATATATTTTTAAATTACTTGAGACTTTATAAAAGTCTTTAAAATATTCTATGGAAATTCTGAAATATACATTGAAAAAAAGCCATACTTCAAAAGCTGCAAAACAGTTATTTTAGTATATGTATATTATTAAATGACTACTGTTGAAATTTTGCATCTGACTTCAAGCATGTCCTGGGGCTTAATTGAAATCTATAACACAATTCATTTTTTTAGTAATCCCACAAAAGGAATTTAATGATTACCACCAGTTTATATTTTAAAAATTGTCTACTTAAGCATAGCACGAATTTTGCTTATGTGAATTTAGAACTATATTAAAGAAGAAAAAATTCTGAAAATGGATATCTATCAAATAATTGTTAAAGAGCAGGCAGAAGGCATAATTTTCTAACACAACTGTGCCTTTGATTGGTCGTACAGTTTTCAGTATTATGGATTTGAAAGATCAAGTAGTGAAAATTCAAGAGTGTGGTCTGTGGTAGCCTAAATGCCAGTGGTAGCATTAAGAAATGGTATCTAGATTTCTAGGTCTCAGTTGAAGTTATAATTGCTTGACCATCTTCTAGTTCAAGTATTTTGTGCTCATGACCATGAAACGCTGCCACCTGTATAGCACTCTGAACCAACAAAGCTTGAAATAGTGTCATGAATGCTACCAGATATTTTGGCCAAAATATCATTGCCAGAATTCAATTTCTGTATTGTTTAAGGGTTAGGAGTACTGCAAGTAGTGTAACTCCCTGCTGCGCACCTCCCCCCACCCCCTTTTCCTTTTTTTCCATATCTGCCTTATATTTATTCCTTCATGGCTCATTTTATGCCTTAACCACACTCAAGAGCCCTGCATTTGCCAGGAATCCTTTAGTTGCAACTGGAAGAAACCTAATTCAAAAGAGATGAAGTAAAAGGGAAAGAAAAAGTTATTCATACCTTCATTAAAGATGGCAAGGAAGATATTTCAAGAAGGGTAGCTGCAACGGGGGTTTTCAATAGGAGAGAGAAATTATGCTCAACTCCAAATACAAAAAGACAAGTAGAGACTTATATTCAAGAAGCAGGGTGGGGGTCCATGGATGGATAATTGCTAAGAGGAATTATCAAATTAGAGGGAATCTTATTAAGTCTATTCAGTAGGATTCTTTCTGATGGCAGGCCAGGATGATGAAATATCAACGGTGCAAAATGAGGAATGTTCTCAGATAATAAGGGTGAGGAAGTTTTCCCAAATGGACTCAACAGGGTTCTTCCTAAAACGGGATAAATTGGACCAAGAAAGAAGCCTATTTTTAGGGCCTAATGGAAAAGAAAATTCAGAAGAGTATAATAAAAGTTTGGTGTGAAGTAAGTCTTTGTCATCACGGAAAGTCCTCTTATCCTTAAATGTATGATTGACTTGATATTAAATATTAAAATGAGCAACAAATCTAATATTATTACTTCTGGAAACATGTTGTTTGTAATTCTTATGTTTGATTTTTCATTGTCCTATTAGTTTACTAATTTAAGTTTTATATTATGACCATATTAAAGGCAGTAACTTATCCTTCTTCAGTACCACAATTACTTTAATGTGTGCCATCACTAAACTTTAATAAATATTCAATAACTAATATATTAATTATTTTAAAAATAAATCTTTATTGTATTATGAAAATAGGGGAAAATGAAATACATTATGACATTCAAATCAATTTCTACCTTGTCAGTAATCCATGTTTTACACTATTTGGATCAGCTTCTTCTTTTTGAAAGATTTCTTTAACATAAATAATGGGAGACCAACTGGGTGCAATGGAACACAACTGTAATCTCAGCAAGATAGCAAGACCACGTCTGAAAATAATAAAAGGTTATGGTGAGGGGATGTAACTCAGTGGTAGAGCACCCCTGGGTTCAATGCATGGTACCAGAAAAAAACAATGGAAAGAAATAATGGGAGTACGTATGAACATGACTTCTTTCTTCTAGGGATATTCTAAAGCAAAACTGTACTTGTTATAATGCATATTTTAAGGAAATTGAAAAGTAATAAATACATATATTTGGAACAACTGGGCCCATGAATTTAGAGACTGCCTTTTATTGAAAGGCTTCACATGCCTCACATTTGCCACTGTGAATAAACTAGTAATACCCATCACTTGCTCCTCTATTGTCTGTTATTTTTTCATAGACCTCATGAGCCACTTGCTTTAACATAACAAGAAATTCTCATGGTTACAAGCTATTTGGGTCAGATTCTCCTAAAAATTTATTTTGTTAAGATTGGGGGTATTTCCGTGTTTTGGATTGGTTTACAGATGATTGATATACTTGAGGTTATTAGAATTAAGCTTATCCTTCCATTGTCATCTATCCTGTGCAGAACTAGCACTGCTTGTTGGTAATTTTATCTTGTTTGATATTGTGTTTGAATAAGGAAGAACACTGAAGGACGCTCTAATAATATTCACTGTGCTTATAAACTTGTTTACTAAATATGTGTATTGAGTGCCTACCATTTATAGGTCCTGGAAATCTATCCTAAACTTGACCATGTCTTTCCTTTCCTTCCTTCTATGAATACATCTAGGAGCCAAAGGAAGAGTAGAACCATTCCAGGTCTCAGTGGTGTAGATTTCACCTTTTCCTGGCTTTCTGCCATAATAGAACTTATATATTTTCTATCAGTATGTCTCAGGGTGAGGAATTATAGTCATAAAGAAAAGATTTGTCTTACCAATCTCAATATTCTTTCACATTCCTAAAATAAAAGACCATGGGACATTTGCAGTAATGTGGCTTTTCCTTACAGGGAAATGGGTAATTGTTTTGCTTTTGTTTTTCTTTTTAATCCTAAGTATGATTACTTTTTCCTTTAGATACAGCATATGCAATTTTCTTTGGAAGTCTTTCCACTCTACATTGATGCAGTCTCAGTGGGACATTCAATCAAGGAGCCCTATCTTTCCCCTGGTGAATGGGTGGGCATTTCACTCAAGGAAAGCTAGTCAAGCACAATGTCTAAAATTTTAAGCTGTGTAAAAAGTGATTCAAGTTTTCAAAATAGTCAAAGATTCATTTTGATGACAATGACCTGAGAAAGAAAACTGGTTCTTAGTTCCTGGTATTTATTCTTTAGGAAATGCCCCTGTCATTTTAGCAACATGACACTCCAGTTTATCTGGGCTACCCACATCAATCTTATATGAAGTTATTCATTTACTTTCTGACTAACTGCAGTCTTTTTACTCATTCTGTTTATCATGCATTTCTTCCTTACCTTGTACTATAATTTTTAGTGCAAGTAATGACTTCTATGAAAACTTCTAAAGTCCAATTTTTTCCAGAAGAATATATTTTCCCCCAGTCTCTGCTTTTGTGTGATTTTAAAATATTTATCTCATGTAGTTTTAAGGACATTTAAATATAGCTAGGTGATCACAATGACTCTTTCTAGATGGTGAGTTCTATTAACTACATAAGTAGTTAATAAATTCTTAAAAATTTTTGTAACTTCTCTTTATCTTACAGGGCTGTGCAGATAGTAAAATCATGGAAAGATTCTATGTCTCTTTCTCTCAATCTTTTTTTTTTCTTTTTGTGGAATAAATATATGAGTTGTCTGTCTATAATGACAGGTGGTTGTTTTTCAAGAATGTTGCTTAAACTGAAATCAGAAACTAATCTGAAGTAAAAATATCTTTTTTTCCTCACAGTTATAGCTAAAATTTCATTTTGCATTTGCAAAGCTGTGTGGGGTATCTGAATAAAGACAATTAAGAAAACTGAAAAATAACTAAACATTGACTCTAGAAAGAACAGAATATGCTTAGACTATATAGTTTTCAGTTTGGGTAGCTGGTAGTTTTCAGAGTTCTACAGATGTCAAAGAATAAAGGGTATGAATCTTCAGCTGGCCTCATTCTATCTTGTGATATTTTATTCATAATTTATACCCTGCCTACTTCCAGAATATGAAATTTCTGAGTTTCCTCAAAATAAAAACATACCTTGCAGGTCTGAATTAAGTCAGAAAATAAAATTGCAAACCATCAAACTTTGTAAAACAGTTTTTCCAATTATTTAATTTTGAACTTCTTACACTAAGAAAAATGAAAACATGACACTTTCTATAGTTTCATCTGATCAAAGAAAGTATATAGTTATTAGTTAATTTCTGACTGTAGAAAAGACACTCAGTTCTTAAGAGACAATTATCAAGGATCGTATAATAGGAAGGACTGGATAAAAATGAAAGACACTGTTAGTTAGCTTTCTATCAGTGTTGGAAAATATTTGAGACAATTAATTTATAGGAACTCAAAGGTTCATGTTGGTTCATTGTTTCAAAGGTGTCAGCCCAGGGTTGTTCGACATTGCCTTGGGCCTATGGTAGCACAGCACACCATGGTGGGAGTGCATGATGAGGAAGCCTGTTCACCGGATGGCTAGGACCAGGGGGAGATAGGAATGGGCCAGGATCCACAAATTCCCCAGTGACCTATCTTCCTTCCACTAGGTTGCACCTCTTTTATTGGGGGTGGGTGGGTACCGGGGATTGAATTTAGGGGCACTTGATCACTGAGCCACATCCCCAGCCCTATTTTATTTAGAGACAGGGTCTCACTGAGTTGCTTTGTACCTTGCTCTTGCTGAGACTAGCTTTGAATTTGAGATCCTCCTGCCTTCCAAGCTGCTGATTTATATTCCACCTCTCAAAGGTTTCATCACTTTCTAATAGTGCCACAGGCTGGGGACCAAGCCTTCAATCTGTGCTCACATATATGTTCCCTTTTGAGGGATATTCAAGTCCAAACTACAGCAGACATCTTCTTGCCTTACAATTTCACAATTAGAAATTCAGTGACCATAATAATATTATAAATATTGTTGATAGTTCTTTGATTAATATGTGTGTGTGTGTGTGTGTGTGTGTTGCTGGGAATCTAACTCAGGGCTTTGCACATGTTAGGCAAAGGGTCTACTACTGAGCTACATACACCCTTAGATCTGATATTCATTTTTAACATATTTAAATTTAATTGTATTTTATTTGAATTAGTATTGTTATTGGTACATTATACATAATAGCAGGCTTCATTATGACATATTTGTACATGCACATAATGTTATAACCTCATTTAACATTTAAAAATGACTCATTTTAAGATCTGTATCCTTTTCTTGTTGTCTTCTTTGGAGAACAGTTATTACCACATTACAAAATGAAAGAAAATGTATAAATCTAGTCCATAAATTAAACAATTCCATAATAAGGATTCATAATTTTGCTAAAGTGGGAATCAGGTATAAAATTGTTAATAACATGATTCAGACAGTAGACCGTTTTTACTTATCCACTAACATCCAGAGGTGAGTGTTGCAATATGTGTGTGTACAATAAATTAAAAGTAAATTATAACACTAACTTTATGGAGGTAAATGCTAGAATATGCAAATATTAAAAGTTTCTTTAAATTTGATGTGCTTACATTAATTTTTGCTGGTAGATGGTTTTTCATTTTTCATACTGAGCCACTGCCCTCATTCCTTATTGATTAAGAAATGCTTCAAAGGACTTATATTACTAGAAAAATGGCATTGGCCTGGGTATGCTTGAGAGACTGCAGCAATACCCTGCACCTGCAAGAGCAGTGATTGGCATATCTGGGGCACAAGAGGTCGAAAGGCTCAGTGCCTTCTCCTCAAGAATAGCATCTCTGCTGGTCAAATTACAATTTATGCGATATGACTTCTTCTCCCATGATGGGTTAGACCAACTCTGGAGTTTATGTGGGATCACATCCTTGCTCATCTCCTCTCCCTCCTATTTTTTTTAATCTAGATTCCTTTTTCAATAAACTCCAGGCAGCTAAGTCCCTGTTTCAGATATTACCTCTAGAAAACATGATCTAGGATTGTTTGGTAACTTGTGCTACTATTGTTTTGCATTGGGAATCCCACTTGAAGCCAAAGTTTCAATGCTAGTGTTCCAGTCACTGTATTTTTGTAGTCCTGGTGGACCCAAAGCAGATAAATTTCATCAAGTTTGGTGTCAGGTATGTGCTGACTACTATGCAATGGTAATGAAGCCAGAATTAGACAGGCAGTCAGCATAGATAGATCAGATGAATCAGGCCAATTCCGGGAGTGAGTCCAGGAAGTTGGAGACTGAAGGATTGAAATATTAATTCCTTCAGAGCCCTTCTTCCACCTTATCAAGAACCTCTCCCTGCTCTAACCTGTTGCTAAGGTAACCTGTCCCAGGAATTGCCCCTCCTACAGGGAGCTATAAAGTTGTTAGTTCATGTGTCCTGGGCTGTACCATCCTGCCCTTCCCCCTTCAGCCCACCTGCTTCCCACCTTTTGGCCATCCCATGGAGCATTCCTGGGCCTAGTCACATAAGCAGGAAGGAGAAAGATAAGGGGAAGAGGGCAGAAGAGCAATGGAAGCCTAGAACATAAAAAGGACAGAACACCTCTTTTGGGGGGGATACCAGGATACCAGCTACGGCTCCCTTCTCCCTCCTGAGAGAAGTCTGTATTACCCCTTTCTAAATAAACCCTACTTTCTTTGCTTGCCTCGGCGTGCTTCTTCAATATGTGGAGGAGAGCTAGTCACCGATAACTATGGTATCAGTATCATTGAAGAGAGAATCTAAGGTAGAGTCTGAGTAGTCATTAAAATCACCTCTGTGTGTTACACACACACACACACACACACACACACACACACACACACACACACACATATATATATATATATATATATATATATATATATATATATACATACATACATACATACATACATATATATGGTTTTTTCCAATTTGGAAACTTCAATCTGAATGGTCATTTTTAAAAATAAAGAACATATACATTTATAACTAAATGATATAACTTTGCCCATTCTTTAGCTAGTAATAAGTATAACAGTTTATTTCATGAATAGCAAGATGAGAATTATTTGATTGCAAGTATCTTTCCACCCAACTTTGGAGAGATATTCTCACCATGAATATTTAGAGACTTAATCTCAACCTAATAAATTTTCTCTCTGTAATATTAATCCTTGGAAGAACTCTACATTCAAAAATATTTTTCAAGTCCAGATATAAAAATAATGGAAATGTAATGAATATTTTAACTAAGATGCTAATTGTTATTGTTATTCCAGTAAGTTGATTTACTTTTGTAAATTCCAGATAAGGATTTCCTTTCACCTCCCCTTCCTTGCACAACCTGGTACTTTGGGCAGTCTTTTCTTCCTGCAGTCCAAAAACTTGTCTGATTCTTCATGCAACAGTAAACCATGGCTCAGCCTTGTGTACTTCCTTTATGGGCTGGATGCAGCATTTTCTTCTCAGAACAGTACCCTAGCTGGTTACCTGTTTCCTTAAAGAACTCCACCTTCAGAGCACAGTTGCATATCAGTAACTTCATTGATTCTTCCTAGTCTTGTTCACCACTCCATTTAGATTGACCACTAGCCTCAAGGAGAATGTTAACCACGCTAGCCACAGTACCTCATCAATTTCTCCTATCCCTTGGGTTGTAGTAACTCTTCTCTATTTACTGGAAGGACTATTTATTTTGCTGTCACAAGAGTTTTGGTGGAAGTTCTGGTGTCAATAAGAATTTTTTTCACAGTCTTTTTTTGCCTGTTTTCCAACAACTGTACAAGTAAAGAAAGATATAGTAAATTTGAGGTTCATTATAAATTACAGTAACTAAAAATTCCTTTTTTTTTTGTACCTGGGATTGAACTCATTGGCACTTGATCACTGAGCAGCATCCCTAGCCCTATTTTGTATTTTATTTAGAGACAGAGTCTCTTGGAGTTGCTTAGCACCTTGCTTTTTGCTGAGGCTGGCTTTAAACTCAAGATCCTCCTGCCTCAGCCTCCCCAGCTGCTGGGATTATAGGCATGTCCAACCTTGCCTGGCCAGAAAATTCCTTTTAAATGTGTATTTAGTTATTAATTGTTATGAGATTTATTATGTGCTAGGCATTAGGTTAGGCACAGGCATACAAAGAAATGTATCAAAATATATTTATTTTATGAGACATTTAATAGAAAAATTCATATTAGCAAATATTTATAAAATAATGGTTAATGGTTAGTAGGGATAAGAAGAATTACATGGAAAAGGATGTCTCAATACTTGGGATAGTTTCACTGTGAAAGTGATATGAATTAGACCTTGAAGAACAGGATATTTTCCATGAAACAGATAAAAGAATGGGAATGAGAAATTCAAACTAGAAATTAACATTTTAAAAGGCACAAAAGAACGATAAAACAAGTTAAAAACTACAGGAGTGTAATAGATGGGGATGTGTTAAAAGATGGAGAGGGTAATTTAGCAAGACAAGCTGAAGAAGTAGGTTAACTTGGAACTATATTGTATGACTCACTAATGGATTTGGACTTATTTTTATAAATGAGTGATAGGAAACTTTTTCCCAAGTGGGCAAAATCAGTAAACATCAAAATATTTATGGATCACATTTTTTTCTTTCAATTAAAACTGGAAATAGCTTTGAGTTCCATGGGGGTTAACTATATGTCTTTATCTATATCTTTATTGCTAATATCTTTATACAAGAAACTCAGAGCAGTGAAGCCTTCAACCCAGCCATACAATGTTTTCACAGTAGCTTATAAAAGTGTCAAGAGTAATAGTAAACATTGGGAAATCTGTTACGTAGTACCCAATGCATTCAGTCAATCTGCTTTCTTTTTCTATGGTGAAAATAACCAGTATTCCAAAGTCAAGAGTAGTTGCACCTTACCTGTGGCTTCTCTTCACTTGGCAACCCAGATCAGAACTAATCTCACTGATGTTCTGGAATTCTACAAGGCCTTAAACTAGATGGATCCTGGTACTACCCTCTCTAGATGCTGCTCAATTGTGTTGAAGTGTGGCTGTTCTCTCCCATGGTGTAATTTCTCCACCAGTCAAGGCCTCCATAATCACTGTCACAATAACAGAGCCAAAACGTTTGGGCTTTGGGATAAGATGTTCTTTAAGATCTGTTTTTGAGCACAAGGTATTTGCTATGAGGATTTTCTTTTGTTACTCCTATGTCATGTATAAATCAGGATAAGTGGGCTACAGGCAACCCCAATAGAAGATTGCCTTCATTCTTAAAGGGAATGTAGATACATCAAAAGTCCTACATTTTTATTTTAGGATGATAACTATGGGGACTGATAGTGCTTCTGTCTATATAGTTTACTAACTAAAAATAAATGCCCTGTAGGTTTAATTTCTTGATTTCAGGTGCAGTCCATGCTGTATTTAAAGGTAACACCTCTTAGTAAACATTTCTACTTTAAATACATAAACGTGAGTAGAGGGACAAATTCTCTTGAGGGATTCTCTTTTGCTTCCTCTCCTCCCAGTGGGCATGTTGTGATAGCTTCAGAAGCCCAAAGAAAGTCAAGCCCATTGCAATCAAACAATAAAGATTTGCAGTGAGTTTAGTGCATTGAAATGAATGAATAAAAGAGATTTATTACCTTACATGGCTGAAACGTGAATTGTTTGTGAATGAAATGTACAGAGAAAAAATGTGAATAGAAGTAGAGTGTAAAGAATCTGGTGAAGAAAGATGTTGACAGCAAACAAATGGAACAGTTTCAGAATTGATATTAACTGGGTGATTTGAGTATTAATTAGGTAATTTGGTTATTAATTAGATAATTTGTTTCTGCTGCAGAATCCTGTGAACTAGAAATGAACTTGCAAGGGTGTTTGTGTAAGGAGGGGGCGGGAAATCCTGGGAATGGTGCCAAACTGATATTTCTAGAAAATTGAAGTCCTCAATTTACCTGAAGAACAGGTTCATTCATGTTAGTAAAGCTTTAGCAGTAACATCAGTGAATTGCAGTCAGGTGAACCTAATGCAGATATCCTCAAACCTGGGAAGTTCTGTTCTTCACACTAAAAGCAAAGTCAATGGCTATTGCTTCTAGGAAATCTTGTTTTAAAAAAATCTTAAGTTATGGGGTCCATCATTTCCATGGACTTAGTACAATTTGGAAAGATCACTGGAATTAGAATCCATTAAATTTACAAGGGCCAAGAATTCTCAGAAGTATATTTTATCACTATTAATTTGATTACCAAGGGCAGGCAGAATGATGAGTTAGTGCTTCCCAGAACAAAGATTGAAAAGAAATCTTGTCTTTCTCTCTAAAAAATTGAATGAAAAAAAATATAGAGAGAGCTTTTATGATAATCTATAAAGCTCTGTAATCAGGAAAAATAATCCTTAGAAAAATATCTTATTAAAATTTTACTTGTTCATTCGATACCTGCCTCTCTATTAGTATATTAAAGGACATTAATTCTGTGAGAGTAAGGAAGGTGTCATATATGTCACTGTGTCCCTAATGTTTAAGACTCTGCTTTACACATACCAGATCATTCATAATATTTGTGAATATTATGAAACAAGCATTAGAGTTACACTTTACTTCTGCAGCCACTGCCTCTGCTAAAATCATTTAAAGGTGTGATGTTAAATAACAGTGACTGAAAATATCAAGCATGAAAGAATAACAAGTAATATGGACAAGGAGAGAATTGTTCTCCTCTGCTAATCCACATCCTGAGATCCTTAAATATTACTGAGGTGGCTTTACTTGACTCTGGATCCGTGAAGCCTGCCTGTTTGCCACTTGCCAGCAGATGGCCTAATTATTCCATCTTTCACCAGGCATTAAAACCATTCTAAATAAGGAAAAGCAGTTGATGATGACTAACTTTTCTTTTGATTTTTTTTTCTTTTAAGAAAGCCAATGTGTTAGTATGTTTCTTTACTTTTCATTGTATTAAGCAATTGATCAGAGATGCTGATTTTAATACAAGATAGGATAATCAATAAGGAAAGATTACACTGTCATATATTGTATACATGTATAAGTGTGTGTGTATGTATATGTGTGTGTGTGTGTGTGTATATATATATACCAAATCCTGTAGGAAGACTCATAGAGGTGACATACCAATATCATGGCCTCAGGGAGAAACTGATTCATCAGCTTCCATGGAGAAATGAGATTCTTTATTTTCCTCTAGACAGTGTGTGCAAATCATTTAAATTATTACTCACATTTAGATAACTTTACCAACTTTTCTGAAATTCAATATAAAACGAGGTGTGATATTCAGAATCAGTTAATTGTTGACAAATTTTCTCAGGGTTCAGGGGTTGTTCATAGATTGTATAATTATCTATAAAGGAAAAGTATTCTTTTATCTATAAAGCATATCAAATTTGTTCTTTATGAGTAAACAAGAGAGATAATGTGCATGAAGAAACACAGCAAGGAGTGGGGAGGGGAATTATTAAATTGAATTGAATATGATCTTGTATGGTATTTTATTTTATTAACTCTACCAATATACAAACATATAATTCCATTGTTTACTTTCTTTTAAATATTGTCTCTTTAGAGACCTTAAGTGCTCAATTGCCTTGCCCTCCCTGAATGTCAGAGCCACGAGAATAGGAGTTCCTTCTATCTTGAGGATTAGTGTTTATATATGGAAATATTTCATCTAATATTTATGGAATGATTCTAAGCACCTTTTCTGAGATAAACCAATAGCAAAGATCAGTGAAATTCAGCTGAATGATTGGGAATCTCAATCCAGGGCCGTTTAGAAATTTAACATGATCTAGCCAGCTTTTTTTTTTTTTCCAACAACTCACCCCATCATACCTGATTGTACTGCACAGTATATAGCTCTCTCCCTTGGATGTATTACTTATTGGGTCAGTTACCCAAGAGCAAAAGATGCTTCTTGAAGGAAATGAATTACACATCCTCAATCCTAAAATGTCACAAAAAAGTAAAATGAAACAAAAGCAAAAGAGAAAGGGATACAACAAATGACAATAACATTGCTCTGCAGGTGCACTTTGAAAATCAGGGACGGGCTGTGTGGTGTTAGGTATATGATTGTGATTGTGTGAAACTTTCAATTCTTTTAGATATACTAAGGATCACAAAATAAAATATTTCTAAAAGGAAATAGAAAAATGATAAAGAGGATTCGATATTTTTATACTTAATACTTCATTTCCTTTCACATGTAGCTGAATCAGGATTTTGAAAGAAGAAAAGCAGGTCCTTCTAGTCCCATTATGACATCTGTCTGATTAGACTTCTAAATGTATTTGATATTGTGTGGCTATTGCCTTAGTAATTAGAAAAGAAGTCATTTTTATTTCCCAGTGGAACCGTTATTGCTTTCTTTTTTGACAGTTTACAGTATTGTTTTATTTTTTGCTAAGCAAATCACTGGAAAATTGTTTCTGGTTAAATACAAATGTGGTATTTAAGATTCATGGTTGTGTCATTTTTAATCCATATTTTTCAAATAAAAACTCTTTCATGAAAAGAGTATACCATAATTAAATATATATCACTACTGATTTCATTGATACAAATATTTATTTTTGATTAAAAATCACAAAATTAAGGATAATTTTTTTAAAAACCTGGAACCCTCAATAAAAAGTTTTTAAAAACCCAGAAGATGTTTCCTGCTCTCAAGTTGAGTTTTTAAAAATAATGTAAATTTTATGATTAAACTTTAGATTTCTATTTCCTCTACTCAATCCTCCCACTGTATAACCACAAAGGAATCTGTAAAGTTTTATTTTGAAAAGAGTTCTTAGAGAGTTTCTCAAATGTGCCCCAGGATGTTGGATATTAATAACTGTAAACAGAATATGTTAACACTTTTAGTATGTAAATGTTTGTTACTTTGAAGATTTCACTTGTATATCAGAGATATAGCATATCCATGCTCCATTCACTTATTATGAATAGAAGAATTGAGCTAGACATTTCACAATTAATTATATTATTTTATCCGAATTTTATAATAAAAATTATACACTAAGCAACAACTGGAATTTGAGATCTGCTAAATATTGATAAAATTATGGTTTGGATCCTTTATTTTAAAATAAAACAGACGTTAAATTATAAATCCCATGTTTTACCCCTTTATTACTCATTGATTGACTGAATGATATATTCAAGTAAATGAAAGTATTGAGACAGAGAAAGAGAGGGAACCTTCTAGAGGCAAAGCATTATTTGTTCTAGATACAACACTAAACAGGTTAAAATCTCTGCCCTTAAAGATTTACATACTAATGGAGATGGAGACAAATAGAAATACAAATAATTTAAATAAATATTATATGACAAAAACAGTACCAAAAAAAAAAAAAGAAAAGGCAAAATCTTGGCTCTGTGTTTTCTAGATAGGTGACATGGTCAAGGAGCTTTCTCTAATGCCTATTTTGTGCATTTAAAATAGGTCTCTGGCTAACTACCAGTAGATATCATAAAAAGCAAATGAGATAATGAATATAAAGTCCTTGTCTAAGTTCTTGGTATGTAGTATATCTAGGTTAAAGTGGCAATAAGTCATTTTAATTATCAGTATCTAGAAACTTCTATGTAATTGGAGAAGTAGCACATCAATGACTGAGAGAGAGGGGGGGGGGAAATAATTGATTTCATTTAGTTCATTCATTTCATGTAGTTCCATGGATGCTGTAGATTTTAAACTAGACTTTTCAAGGTTTTTTGAGGATGACTTATTTTTAGGTTATTACAGGTTAGAAGATAGACTATATCTATCAATCAGTTTATCAATGAGAAAGAAAGAGGTATAACATGGGATTTACAATTTAATGTCCCTTTCATTAAAAAAGACATGTCCAAACCATACATAAACAATGGTATGAGGAAAGGATTTCTAAAGGACACTCCTCTTCCACCTCCCAAAAAAAAGGAAAGAAAAGAAAAGAAAAATCCCTTAGGGCATAGAAACCACAGTGGGGAAAGGACATCAAATCTTGATACTTTGTGTCAATGTGAAGAGGCACAACCACTAAGGAAGTGTGTTATCCAAGGAGATACTGAAACACAAATTGGTAGCAAATCTATTCCCTGGAGAAAAAGGAATATGAAGGATAGAAAAAGCCTGAGAGGAAGTGTGAGCATGTATCTGATTACATGTGGAGAGAGAGAGAGAGAGAGAGAGAGAGAGAGAGAGAGAGAGAGAGAGAGAGAGAGAGAGAAAAGTGTTCTTGGTTGTCTAGGAAGCCTGAGTTTGCAGATCCCAGTAGATCTATAGTTGGTACAGGTGATCCATCAGTGCCCATCTCTATTCCAGGTGCCAAGATGCAGGCAGAATATCCTCCAATCCCTAAGAGCACATCAATAAGGGCAATAAGGTCCTTTGATTGTAGGACATAACTATTGTCTTTAGAACATAACCAATACGGTGTCTCAGTTTAAAATAAATAAATAAATGTGGTCTCAGAAAACTCAGTTTTAAGACAGAGCACACAGAATGGAAGGTGGATAGAGAAGAGGGGCACAGCAGTGTAGTAAGAATAGAGATTCAGGAATAAGTTCAGAGTCCCCCCTCCCCCACCCAAGTACATCTGGGGAATTGATGTACTTTGAGTTTCTGAGGATTATTTAGTTACAGTAGGTATTACCTCTTTTCCTAGAATTATTCCTTATAGGCTAAGCCTTTAGGCTGGGAGTCAATGATTCCTATCATGAGAAATAGGGAGGAAGAAGCAGAGAACAATATTGGAATAAGAACCAAAAAGCATTTGGATGACATAAACCAGGCAGTACTTGGGATTACATTATCAGATGAATTTGATACATGAAGCTTACCAATTCAAATAGCCATAAGGGAATTCCCTAAGTGAATAAGTTGACTGTTTAATTTAAAAATATCTACTTCATTCTCTAAAAAATGTATAAAAGAGAACAATAGCCAAAACATAGACTGTCTTCATCACAGCTCTCCTGTATCCACAAATATCTGCCTTCCATCTGCAGAGGGCTTCCAGTGAGTGGCATAAGAGATCCATGCATTTGGCTTTGAGATCAACATATATTTTCTATTATATTCTAAAAATGTCAATTTAAAAGTTTCCTTTAAATGTATGGAGAAGATACAAAAAAAAGTGTTTTGCACAACAAGTTTATCATGATATAAGTGTTTTGAGAGTATTAATTATCTCTATTTTAAGATAAATGAACATAAATAATTTAAAGAAGCTACTTGTTGCCAGAGACACTGTATAATTCTTTGCATATGATGTATATATTGATACTTGATAATTAACTATTATAAAGCAATTTAAGTATTCATGCAATTATCAAAGTTTTCTTAATGTAGAGATTTCAAAACACAGTATATAAACATGATTTTAATTAGTGATAAAGTATTTGTTAGAAATTACTTTGGCTAGCACTAGCATTTTAAGAACATAAAGTAAAGTAAAATTTTGTCTTTACCCTTGGAAATATAACCACTATATATATATATAAATTTCTACTTTCCTGCCTTTTGCTTCCTGAGATTCACCCCACATTCTGAAACTAAGAGCAACAGATATAATATAGTGGTAGTTATCAGAGAATAGAAGAAGTAATAATAAGAAACTCGGCTGAACTACACACTGATATTCACAAAGAGAGGGCACCTACTACTTTATTATGGTTTATATGTGGTGTTTCCCACAACTCACCCATGAAACAATGCAAGAAGGTTTGGAGAAAAAAATCACTGTGTGATAGCATTAACCTAATCAGTGAATTAGTCCCTGATGGGATTAACTGAGTGGTAATGAGGCAGGTGGAATGAGGCTGGAGGAAATTGTTCATTGGGGGCATGGCTATGGGGTATATATTTTGTATCTGGTGAGTGAAGTCTCTCTCTGCTTGCTGATCATCATGTGAGCTGCTACCCTCTGCCACACTCTTCCACTATGATGTTCTGCCTTACCTGGAGCCCCAAGGAATGGAGCCTGCTGTCTCTGGATGGAGATCTCTGAAACTGTGAGCCAACAAGTAAACTTTTCCTCCTATATGATTGTTCTGGTTAGAACTTTCAGTCACAGCAGTGAAAAATCTGACTAAAACATACTTAGAAACTTTTGATGGATACCTGAATACTTAACTATATGTGTAATTAAAAGCATACTGAAATTGCACTATTTCTAATATAAACACACATACACACACTCTAATACAATATACTGCGTACAATACACTGAGAAACTGAATATAGAAGCATACAATGGCCAAATCATATATAAAATAGAACTTTGACCCACAATCTGCATCAAACTGCCCAGGAAACCAATATCTTATCCATGATAAACTACCAAGGAAGTCAATCTCTTAAAGTCAGACTTGCAGGAAGATAGATGGCTATCTCTAGTGACAATCCAGAAAGCTAAACAATAATTTTTACAACAATCAGCACAAAACATCTAGGACTTCATTACTAACTAACAACTTCCCTAATTTTGGTCTCCAAAAATAATGGAGTGGCAGGTAAATATATACTCTTAATCAGTCACATAGGATGTCCCAGTTCTAGTTAACCAGCCTCCAACTTGCTTATACCAATAGTCTCTAATCCAGGCATAATCCACGACTTCCATTATTTCCACTCAAAAGCTTTCCCACTCCTCTGCCTTCAAATCTCTGCTAAAATGTGAGTGATGGCGGTGGAGTCCCTTGCTATAGCAATTAAACAACAAATAGCCTTTGCTTTTCTCAGTTGGTTGGTCTTAGTTATTTCCACAATACGTTCACACACACACATGCAAACTATATGGTATATTGTATAAGTGCTCTGATACTCAAACTAGTATCTATCTCTCTTCATGTTTATGCTAATTACATTTACAAATCCTACATATAACTTAGAAGTTGTATACAGATTGTATAGAATTTATTTAATTATAGATGCTTTGTTATAAATTCCATGTTTGTTATGCTACAGAAAACAAATACAGGCATTAATCCATTGAAAGGAAAATTATATTCTTGACCTGAAATATTTAATCAGCATTTTGCAAGATACCACTCACAAATTTTTAAAGTTTTTTATTTTTTTCTTATTAAATGTTCATTTTCCCTAGTCTCACATTCCCCAGACCTCAGCAAAGACACTAAATACTTTCCAGAACATAGATTTAAATGAGGCCCCTGCCCAGTGGGCTTACAACATAATTAGACAGAGACAGTTGACCAACATATGCCCACAGACTCCAGTTGGCCACTTATTTATTCTCTAATTAACATAAAGCAGTAGGACAACAACTCCGCCTGTGTTCAGTGAGCAAGGGAACGTCTGTGTGTGCTGCAGAACTCTGTGGGAAGCGAGACTGCTGCTTCTGCGGGGGCTTTCAGCACACATCCTCTTGCTTCTCACTTGTCTCCGTAATTAATATTCCCATGCACATCTTGCTGAGACTGTATTTGTTCAAGCAAACAGACCCTCACAACACAGTGGAACCGTTTACTCCGGCTGTCTTGATGATCCATACAGGTCACTGGCTGGTTGATTTGACTGTTGCACCTGCAACTCAATTGAGAAGCAAGCCCAGAGTGAGCCTAAGTGGGTACTCCAAACTTTAATTTAGAGCAGTTTTAACTACGCAAAAAAGGTTTTCACCTGAGAGTGTTACATTGCAAAGGTCTGATGGCTTCCTTTAATTTTTCCCATTACTCTTTCTGAACCCTCCTGCAAGTTCTTTGATTTTTTAATTGTTCCCTTTCTAGATGTTCACACATGATTCTCAAAAGTATTTGAAGTGACATACAGTGCTACTCTCCTTTTTAATAGGTATGTGCATATATTATGCTAAGAGAAATGTAAGTACCAGAACCAATCGGACAAAATTTGAGAAAAATTTGAAACCTGAAATACATGCCATGAGCTCATAAGTACTAGTTGGATGAAGTCCCTCACGAAGGTGGTAAATGATTTTACTACTCCTTAATTGTTTGTCCAGAGAGGAGAATGCAAGCAAAAAAAAAAAAAAAAAATTGTATGCATTTTTCCTAACTCCAATGATATATTCAGTGAAGAAAGGTAATGCTATTTTTTTGAAGTTCATAGATATTAAGTCTTGCTAGTTACTATTCCTCTAATGTCCTCCTGAAAATTCTATTTAATAGTAACTTTGATTTATATTAACCTAATTATAACCCTGATTAATATTTTTAAGGGATAAAAACCTTCATACCTTTATGGGCATGAGTTTTTCCTCCTGTGGTTTTCAACCTGATATTGGAATACCAGATATTATGCCTTTTTTGGTATTTCTTTTACCTGCTATTCTATACAACTTTTAATGTTTTTAAAAAAGCATAGTTGTTGTAAATGTGGTATCCTATGATATTCTTTATTTAATATTAATTTTAACAGGTCACTACTGGAAAGTTGCTCCATACATCTCATCATTTTGTAGTAAACTTGAAAACAATGCCATATCTATTTGAACTATTAAATTCCCAAGAACTTAATACTTACACACACATATTTTTGTATACATTATGCCTCTGAGGACCTACTGCTATGTTGCTAAAATAAAGAAATATAGGCAGTCTAATTCAAAGTATAGTTTAAAGAAACATTCAGATCTAATAATATAAAAAAAAGGGTCTGACTTCTTCACAAGTCAAAAACAAAAGTCCTGAGCAAAAATACATAAAACAAAACAAAAACTATATAGCTTTTACTTACAATTACTTTGATGTAGATTCCTAGAAACAACCACCATTATTCCTTTTACATGATAAACTGAGATTGTGTAATCAGACTTACTCACATTTCAGAAATTGGGCATTCTTAGGATAAATATCCTTGATCTTAAACTCTTTGCACTTTTAAAAAATAAATTGTCATTTTAGTCAGATCATTGGCTTCAATTCTTTTTGCACATCTAAACATGTTCACTACGGTGAAAATAAAACCCAACTGAAACAAAATATCTGAAGTTAATGGAGTTTCTCTTATTTTAATTTGAAACTCCATCTGGATTTTGAAGTCATGCCATTTTTTGTTTGTTTGCATTCTCTCTCTCTCTCTCTCTCTCTCTCTCTCTCTCTCTCTCTCTCTCTCTCTCTCCTTCCACCATCCATTTTCATCATGGAAATTTCATGCAGTAAAACAGGAAATTCCATCCAAGTTGATCTAACCTCAGGGCCTCCTCCAAGCATGCTGGAGAATCAGTGCTCTGTCACCTCTGAGAATAGAATTCATTTTGAATTCTTATATTACCTGCCTCTGGGACTTGGGCACTTATTTTCTGACTGAGTTATTTTAACTTTGGTATGATATATATGTCCTTTATTACAGTTTTGAATTTAGTATTTTAAAAATCAAGACTAAATTGAAACTGTTCAAGCTCCCTACCACATAATGAAGTACTTAACTAAAAATTACAGAGTAAAAGTTATAAACTGAAGCTAGGAAACACAATCTAAAAAGGAATCATAACTTTATTCTCAAAATTCAAGTTTTAAAATACTGTAATCGATCCAAACAGAGTTCTTTAAGAAATAGCTACTTGCATATACTTATAACTGTCAGCAAATCAGCACAATAAAAATGTAATAGTTTTGTCAGCATTTGTAAGATTTAGTCGTTTTGATAGTACTTAATAGGTAGAACCAGTATTTCTGGGTGCTTGCCAGTTGACCATCTGTGTAGGTTGTTCATGGAGAATCAGAACAACTGAATTTTTTGGCACCTCCAATTAAATTGAGCTGCCACCAACCCTGTTTTAGTATACAACAGAAGAGAACATTACCAAAAGATTAGGTTAACTGATTTAATCCTGAAAATTTGGGGGAATTTGAAGATATTTAGGAGAACATCTCTGTGACTCACAATGAATTTAGTAAAAATATAAGTGAATTAAATACAGGTCTCTTTTCTTAAAGGCGGTTTGCTAGGCATTTTGAAGGGTACAGTGATAAACCTTACCCACTATATCATTAAAAATAACCCACAAAATGAGGTTTTGATTGCAAACATTGCTAAAGTATATAGAAGATTTCATTACTAGAATATTGTGATGGAAAAACTACCTCCATGTTGAGGCCAGGTAAGCAGGTCATGAAAGATGTATTATTTGTGTTAAATTTCAAACATGGGCAAGCATTTGATAAAATTAAAATACAGTTAATACAGTTAAAGGACATAAGAGGCAAAGGGCAGGTTGACTAAAAACAGTGAGGTAAGTTAAAGAATTGCGGAGAACTCTGAATGATCGGAAAATCATTTTGGAGCCAAATCAAATTGTGTCTTTGGTATCATCTTTAGAACTCTAAATTTATGCTATAGAGAGCCAGTAAAAAAATTTTAAGCAATAAAGCTGTAACACTGTGGTATGTGATATAATTCACAAGAGAATGTATAATTAGAAAAATCTGGGAGAAAACTCTTAGAACAATACAATATAGAAGAAATACTTCTATATGGAAAAAATGAAGAAGGAAAACATGAGGCTGAGAAAGACTGTAATACATTCAGGAGTCACTTACCAATGGGATATGTCATAAGTGTATTGGTGGTAAATCAGGAGTGGGTGGTACATGCCTATAATCCCAGTGGTTTGGGAGACTGAGGCAGGAGGATCACATGTTCAAGACCAGCCTTAGCAACTTAGTGAGATCCTGTCTCAACATTAAATAAATAAACCACCATATCATTCAAAATGCCTAGCAAACCATCTTTAAAGAGAAGGAAGGAGATATGGTTCAGTGGTTAAATGCTCTTGGGTTTAATCTGAGTACCAAGAAAATAAGAAAAAAATGTTTTGGTGGTAAATTGTATTGTAGAAACATCATAGAGTATAACTTACACAGACCTAGATGGTATAGCCTACTACACACCTCAGCCATATGGGGCATGCGCACACACACACTCGCACACACATACATATACATGCAAACACACCACTCACACATAATTATATGTATGGTATGACCTATTATTGCTCCTAGGATGCAAAAGACTATGAGATTGAATTAAGCAAAAGATAAAACAATCAAAAGAAAGCAGTCAGCATGAGATGTATGATGTTGCTACACAGGTAACAGGACATGGTATTTGACGGTAATTTTTTTTAATAAGCAGAAGGAATGTACTCTAAAATATTGATAAAAGTATAACATAGTAAATACATTAACCAGTAACATGGTGTTTATTATCATTATCATGGACTACTATGTGTCTTGCTCTTTTAAGACTGACAGTACAGAAAGCTCATTTATACCATCACTACAAATGTGTGAGTAATGCATTGTGCCACGACATTATGTTCCCATTATGATCATAAATCCCTGAGTGATAGGCAGAAATGGAACTCATTCCATGATAGGCATGAAGCATAATTAAAAAGGTAAGCTTTGTTGTTCTAAGGTTGAAGATTTAGACTTGTTATTGTAGCAAAACCTACTCTAGCTTGACTGATACAACCGAGATATGGAGCTCACTTTGCAAATCATGAAACTACATCATCCCCAGACTTATTCTTTGAAGGAACTGAACTTGAAATGGTTTAGGTTTTTGTGTTACCTGATACAGCAGAGAGTTAATGATAAGTTGAAGGACTGAAATGAAGAATTTATGTGAAGTACAAAGCTCTGAACAATAGAATGAGAAGCCGTTTACCACTACAAAGCAGCCAAAAAAAAAAAAAAAAAAAAAAAAAAACCAAACCTGACAGATGTGTATTTGCCAGTGAAGGATTTGAAGAATAGTTGGCAGTAACTGACCAGCCTCAAAGAAAGAGGCTGGTACTTAATTCTAAGGTTTCTAGGTTTAGAAAATGAAAATTCAGGATGCTGAGGTAAATTTAACTTAGATTTTATATTTTGGAAATTTAATAGATGACATTCTAAATTTTAAAATATCAATATAAAAGTTTCAAGTTTTAATTGAACAAAGAATTCTTTTTTAAAAAAAATTTAGTTGTAGATGGACACAATACCTCTATTTTATTTGTGTATTTTTTTTTTTTTTTATGTGGTGCTGGGGATTGAACTCAGTGCCTCATGCATGCTAGGCAAGCACTCTGCCCACTGAACCACAACCCTGCCCCGCCCCCCGCAACAAAGAATTCTTTGTAAAAGTAAAAGAAAACAAATGAAAGTAGAAAAAAGTTAAATTATAAAGGAAATTAGAATGTCATTATTAGATGGGGAGTCTTAGATATTTTCCCAAACATGAAAAATACAAATTATCAACGAAAAACCATTTCCAGGATGGAAGATATGAGTCTTCACATAAAAAAACATCTCATACAACCTATAAAATATAAATCACCAATGTTGAATAACATCATTGTGAAATTTTTGAACGTTATGGATAAAAGACTTCAAATCAGGGGAAACTTGTTCCAAAGACTTAAGAAAACAAAACAAAACAAAAAATGATAATCCTTAACTTCACTAGAAGATAGTAAAGCAAAACCTATATATTTTTCAATAAAAATATTTTAAAATTTAATGTTCTTCACCAAGGTAAGAACAAAAGTTTCAAAATATATAGACTTCAAAATGCACTCCCCTAAGGCAAGGAAAAAATTAAAAATTAGTTACTCAGGAAATCGATACCCAAGCCATGAAACTGGTGAAGGGAAATCCCAAGGGGAGGGCTTTAAAACTGGAGAAAAATCCAGATTAAAAACTGGAGTAAGAATTTTTTCCAGAAAAAAATAATGATACTTAGTGGGGAGAATTAAACTTATCCTTATGCAAGAACAATGTTTCATTTAAAAAGTGTGGAAGCTAAAAAAGAAGTTGATCTCATAGAAGTGAGAAAATTATGGGTCACTAGTGGTTAGGAGGTGTAAGAGGAGCAGGCAGAGGGAGAAGTCATCTAAGAAGTGGATAGAGGAAGTAATTCTAGTATTCTATAGCACAGTGTGGTAACTATAGTCCACAATGGTTTACTATGTATTTCAAAACAGCTAGAAGAGGCTGAAAGTTCCTGATATGAAGAAATGATAAACATTTTAGGAGTTGGAAATATTTAACTCCCTGAATTGATCATTAAATATTGCATATTTGTATCAAATTATCATACTATGTCCCATAGTTATACACAAATGTTATGGGCTGTGTTGGTCAATTTTCATTTCTGTAACCAAAATACCTGACATCAACAACTTCAAGGGGAAAAGATTATTTTGGCTCACAGTCTTAGTTTTAGTCTCTGGTCAGTAGGCTCTGTTGTTTTGGGTCTGAGGGGAGGCCAGATATAATGGCAGAAGGGTATGGTCGAAGAAAAATTCTCTCAGCTCATGGCAGCCAGGAATCTGATAGAGAAGTGGGGTGGAAGGAGACCAGGGACAAGATATAGTTCCTAAAGTCATGTCCCCATGGACCCATTCCTTCAATTAGGTCTCAATTACGCCTCATGTTATGAACTCACTGATGAGATCAGAACCCTCGTGACCCAGTCACTGCCTCAAAGCCCCACCCCCCAAACTTTTCTGTATTGGAGATCACACCTTTAATACAGGAGCCTTTGAAGGACATTCTAGATCCAAACCATGTCAATTAAAAATAAAGAAGAAATTTTGACATGTATGAGAACAATTTCTAAAGATAGGTAACAAAGCCCGAAACTGACAATGCAATTGAAGTACTTAATAACATGAAATATTTCCAACAGGTATTTGAAAAAAATCTGTTGAGTTAGATGGAAGAAAATAGTAAGCAGAACATATACAAATAAGCAGATGAAACAAGCAATTAAGTAGCTTCTAGGGGGGAAATGTTCTCAAATGAAACATAACATAAAACACTACTTGATTTAATGGTGAACAACATTTACATAATCATAACAATATAAAATCTGGCTAACGAGTTAATTAAATATTATGATTGAATGACAGTATAGGAAAGTGAGAAGAGGCTCAATTTTGCAAAAGAACTGAATTGTTTTCTAGATTGATATTAGCCAAACATGGTAAATCAATAAATAGCAGTACAAATATAGCTCCAAAACTAGAAGAATTGAAAGTGTTAGCCTTTCAAAAGCAGAAATGGATGTGGATAGGGATGATTGATGCTACAATTATCAATATTCTCTCCTGCTGTACGTAAATTACATACCACATACAAACTGATAGATTGGTCAAGGTGTTCATTTTTTAACATAGCTTTATTCAGAAATATATTCAAATGCATAAAATAGATGAATGTAAATAATTCTGCAATCATCTTTTAGATTATGGTCTCAAATAATACCTAGATAAATAGATACAAATAGGTAGATAATATTTAAGGCCTTTTCCTGTAAAATTTAGTAGTATAACTATACATTCAGTACCAGATGGACATTAATACTATAGCACTGTGTACATGTATACACACACACACACACACACACATATATGTATGCAAATTATTCCATTATTTGCTCTCATGCACTTTATGCATCTATAGAATGGGTGATCTCAGAAAAAGAATGTTACTTTATCCATAATGGATAAGACACAACTAAGAGCAATTTTTATTGTTCTTCTGGTCTAAATTTTGTACCACATTGCTTTTAAGTTTTCTGCTATTTTTTGCTGTTTTTTTAAGTGAGTACTATTAAGGACCCATGTCTAAAATACGCATGCCATGTCCTGAAATTGTTAATCTTTGGACAATGCCAAGGCAGCAGGCAATCACTGACACTTGGACAGATGATGCTTCCTTTGAACTTTATGTGTATAAGGATGTTGTTATAAGGTTTGCATTAAGGTCTTTACTATTAAATATACTTACTTAATCAGATTATTATATTCTAACTGCACACACACATTAACTATATTGACCTCAGTAACTTCATCGGCCTTTCTTTAATTGTTGTAGAGCTTATCCTGTTCACCTGCTGGCATCCTAGAGATTTCTAATCTTTCCTTTGCATTAAATCTATACACTGACATTTACTGGCAAGGAAACTATAAGGGACTGAAATGATTCTTTCATGTGTGCCATGTAAAATCTTATTCAGAATAAACTTTATTTGCCCTTCACAAGTTATGTTTTGTGTATATATTTAAACTGGTGAAACCAATAGTAATGTAAAAAATATCACAATGCCCTGTGAAAATACTTGCATGTACCTTGGGAATCTGTTTCTTCTATCTCTGCTGCCAGCACCTAGCCATAATCTCTCATTTGGACTACTGCAATAGTGTTGTAATTGTTCTACCCACCCTTAGTAACTGCTTCTGCATATCCTATTTCCTGTGCTCGGAAAATCTTTTCTGCCTGATCAAATTCAACTCACTGTTCTCATTTCAGCACAAAGGTAATTTTCTAGTCTCCTTGACTTGGTGAAATGCCTCTACTAAAGGGTCTTAAGGTATTGTTTACCTCTTTTTCAATGTTCTTGTTTAAAAAATATTTTTATATATTTTTATTAATGCTCTTTAAAGTACATGTGTGGGGGGATTACTTTGTGTTTACTCCCACATAAAGTTAATATATATCATTTAATCAACGGATGGCAGTTTAGTTTAATAATTACATTATAATTGTTAATATGTGTTATGGTACTTAATCCTCTAATGGCAAAATTAAAGTTAAGTGAAGAATTGTTTTAATTCATGTATTATTGCAGGCAAATAAGTTTGATTAATTTTCTAATGCTCAGACAAAATAAGCATCTATCACAAACTCCAGATCCATGGATTTCCTTATTTCTGGCATGGTACTCATTGAAAACATTCTGTTTAAAGGGAAACAACCTGAAAACATAACCTGAGTAGATCAGTTTTACTTTTGAAAAGAGTACCAAGCTGTGACCTTGACAATCATGTAAAGCCTTTGTCTTCTCCAGATTTCAATGCGCTTCCACCAACAGGGAGCAAGGTTGTGATTTATACAATGGGCAAGAAAAACATAGTTAACTGAATTATTGCCATGGATCAAGTAGAAATTGAACATTCCAGTATCTCCCATGGTGATAAATAAATGAATCCATTATCTGTCTTCACATCAAGAAACTTACCATTTTGTAGATGCAATTAATGTAGATAATAATCAAAATAAAGAATAGTAAGTATACTGATATAAGAGGACAAAGTATTACCATTTATTTTATTTTGGTAGAAATATTCTTTTAGAAAAATTATATTCCTCATTTTGAAAGTTCAATGATTCTTTCAGATTAGAAATAAGATCTAATATAATCTTTTCTTAAAGCTCACCCTTCCACATTCTGTAACATTGTCAATGTTCTCTGTGTCTTTAAATTCTTTCTATCCTCAAATTAAAATTGATTGTTTTCATGGAATGGTGTCTTCCCACTGCTTTACATTAATAAGTGCATGATATATTCTTCTAATTGTGTTTGCTGATCTGTTCTATGGAACACTTTCCCTACCCTTCATAATCTTCTCTATGTTTTCAGGGTAAATGCCGGAGGGGCTCCAATTTGGAAGTGTTAAATTATCAAGTGGAATCATAAGAGCAGTTTATAAAAGAGATAGTTGGAAATTAAAATACAAAAACTGCTTAAGGTAAAATACGTGAGGGAACTCTCTCGTTGCCATCTTGAGGCCCTGCAGAACAGATGGAACCGACTCTCTGGCTTCTGCCTGGGTACCTGCTGTTTAATTATACCCTAATTAATTAAAGCAAAGCCTCCTGTGTGGATTCACTAGTAGTGAGCAGGAGGGCAGTCAGAAAGAGACACTTTAATTCCAAAGACTTCCAAATTAAGACTAATAAGCTCAGGAAAGCAGTTACTCTCTACTCATTGTGGTCATTTTACAAAAGTAACCATCATAGTATTAATCAGGTGTTCAGTAACAATTAATGGCCTTGTATTCACATTGTGTGTGTGTGTGGGGGGGGTGTTCGCACGCACACACATACTTGTATAGAACTTCTGGCTCTTCGATTTTTGCTTCTTTAACATTGTTTGTCATTGGAGTAGAGCAAGAAGTTTTGTTGGTGGTATAAAGAAAGAAAGTAAGACACATTTTTCTGAAAACTCAATGAGGTAAGTAAAGAACACATTTATTGTACGTATTAGGTGGGGCTGAGCAAATGTTTATGCATATGTCTGTAGTGAGTGTCATTAATGGATGTGGTAACCCCGGAGCCCAAATCACTTTTGCTAAAATTAATCTTGTGCTCATCACCTATCCTCTACTTGGGAGATTTTAAATGATATATTTATTTGTTATATTATTTTCATATTGATTGAGGAGACTTCATAGAGTAGGAATAAATCTAATCTCACATATTTTTCCATTTAGTTGAAAGACTTCAGTAAATATAGTAGCCAGAAAAAAACACATGTACCATATCTGGAGCTACAGTAGCGCATGCATGCAATAGATTTTAGTCTCTTTTATTACTTATTGATTTATATTTGATGGATATAAGGAATAAAGTTTGAAGTACATTCCACACTGTAAAACAATCATTTGGGATCATTCATTAATGTTAATGTGAGATATTAATACTATTAGTTATTTAATTAGATGGAACCTCAAGAGGTCTCTTCTGTTCCATGTTGAAATCCAGAAAGAATTTAAGCTTTTCCACTAATGTGATCTTGCAATAGTCAAAAAGTAGCTTCTTAATCATCAGAAGTTACCTTTAGAGCACAAGATGTGTTCCATATGAAGTGTCACTGAGAATAACAGAATAGTGGCTCAGAAATCAATTACCCTAATGTGCAGACACAATCCTGGCTGACCACGAACCACACACATGCAGGTATGGCAAGAAGAAATCACCAGGCTAGTTATTATCCATTATTAGCATTTTGATTAATTCCTAACTACCTAAAAAGGCCAATTTTATTCTATGCTTTGTCTTTTAATAGTGAAATGAGAAATAGCATATGGTGGAAAAAGTCACATAATTTGTGGAAAAGTCACAAATAATTTATAAAAGGTAGTATAGACATGTCCAGATAACTGATAACATTTTTTTTCCCTCACAGAATGTTTCAATTATTTTTTTAATTTTCTCTCTTGGTTGCATTAATAAAATCCCAAGCAAAAGTATATCACAGCCTAGAAGTTCAGAGTGACAAGTTAGAATAAACACATTGGTGATGCAGAAATAATAATAGTAGAGAGCAGGAGGACAGTCAGAAAGAGATACTTTAATTCCAAAGACTTCCAAATGGGTAGAGAGAGAGAAATTGGACAAAAATCCAATTTTATATGCATTTTTGAGAGCATGTGATAGTAAATTTAATATCAAAATATACATACATCTGATTAGATATTTCACTTTCTTGAGGATCTGAGAATTAAAATATCCTATTGAGATATTAGGTAACTGCCCAATCTGAGGCCTTTGAAGTGATTATTTAGCCTGAGTTCTAAACATCAGTTTCTCACCAATCTAAATTGCCAGTCATGTGCTTCTGAGGCTATGATGCTGTGTGCAGGACCTCAGATGGCTTCGTCATGTAAAGAGTCCTGAGGAAAAGTAGTCAAGATTTTATGGCTTTGCTGAGTTTCATCCATGTCCAGATACCAGTCAGCTGTTTAGCTGGTAGTTCATTTGTCTTTGAAAAAAAAAAAAAAAAGACTAATTTTTAGATAAAGTAAAAAGACTTTTTCTGAAACAAGCTGAAATATTTACAGTTTTTTTTTAAGTTATAGATTTGCACTTTCAAACTAAACTTGTGCACTGGTAATCAGATTTCTCTGGGAAATTTTTTCTAAATACTTTCTAAGAATTTTTAATCAAAGTCAGGGATTCTTCCTCTATCTAAAAGATAATACTCTTAGAACCGTAGTTCTTAGTTATAGGGGCAGGAGAAAGAGAGGGGAGAGAGAGAGCAAGACAGAGAACAGACAGAGAGACAGAGAAGAGAGAGACTCAGAGAACTACAAAAAGAAACAGATAAAGTAAAAGAATGTATTACCTTTAGGCTCCCTTAAACTCCCTTAAATCCTGTTCTTAATGTCTTTTCTCTTATATCTGGTATTAAGCAAGGTCAAAGTATCTTAAATACCTTTCATTATCAGCTCAGCATGGGCTGCTCCACTGTGGTTTGAAGTGTTATACGATTTCTGAGCATAAACTGAACAGTTCTTTACTCCGGAGTCTAGCTTCAATGAATTTTTCATTTCATTTTTCTTTAGAAGACCATCAAGATCTTTGCTATTAGAACATTAGGGAGGATATATTGGAGGCAGGTTGTCAATGACTATATTTCCCAATTCCATTTTCAAAATGCATCCTCATGACCTATTTGATATTTTAGATTCAATCAAATTTCTTCTTTGTAATGGTGGGGGGACATGTTTAATTCATTCTCATGGAAACCACGCAAGTTTACATGGGAGTTGGTGAAATTTGGAGGAGAAAGCTTTGCAGATTAAGTAATTTTTATTATATCCTAATGTGGGTATGGACAGTGTATTTGACACCCTGTCCTTTAAATTTAACTTTTTTTTCCCCCTACCACATGTAATTTCCCAGAGAGCTGACTCTTTGAATGGTATCACCCAATTCTTTTCAACTAATGGAAAATACTGGCAAGAGATTTGAGAGTAGAAGGAGAAAGAGGTTTGGGGATTTATTACCTGTTCCTTTCTGACACAGGGGCTTCACTTCCGGCAGTATTTGCATTCCTCTGACTGTCAGTCAGAGTCTCTCCTGGACTTTAGACATCACTGGATTTTTGGGATCCTCATTTTCCTCCCTTTACTCATCAGGACTAAAGTATCATTTCTCCCATTGTCAATGGCAGCTGCTCAACCCAGTAGCTCGTGCTGACTTGCCTATTTTTCCAAAACCTGTTTTTTCCTTTAAACCATTTGATTTGAACTCATTTTCTATTGAGAATAATAATAATAACAACAACAATAATAATAACAGTAGTAGTATTAGGTTTTAAAGAATGCTTATAACCAATTACACATTGTGCTAAATATTTTATATGTGTTATTTGATTGAATCTTTCAAAAAATCTTATAGAGTGAGAATCATTATCTCTATTTTATAGAGGTAAAATTCAGGATGAGAAAGGGTGCAATTGTCCAAGTTTTTTTTTTTTTTTTAGCGAGTTAGGGGGTGCCAGGACTTTAAATCTACCTATTAGGCTCTAAATCTCTTGCTCATAATCTCTAAGCAATTCTATTATGTAGGACTTTTGAGATTATGTTTTGATACTGTATCAGTGACTCTAAATCTTTGAAGGTGGTCTGTAATGAGAAAAATAAAATAGCAGTATTTTGTTTAATTCTACAGACATTTATGAAATTATTACTATATGCTCAATATTATTCTAGATCTTATGAATAAAGAGATAAAAATTGTCAGCTTCCAGATAAATTTATATTTGGATGGGAGCATCAGACACCCCAAACACATAAGGTAAATAACATTTCATAAATGAATGTATGAATATTTCCAAGTAAAAATATTGGAGGAGGACTGGGGGCCTCTCTGGTGACTCTTCATGATTTCATACTTCATTAGTTGAAGGATATGTATTGACCACAGGATTCATACACGCTGAGCCTAACAGGGCTTTGCAGTGTTACATATCTCTGAGAGGCTGCAGTGACTGCCTTTGTCAAAACCACACTTTTCTTCTCTCTACTTTCAAGTTCTTTATTTATAGAGTGACATTCTTTGGGGATTAAAATATTAGAATTTATATTCTTATAGAATTCAACTTGGTCAAACTCCTAATTACTCTTAGGATAACATGAAAATCTATTTTTTTTCCATTTCAATTCATTTTTCTTTGTGCTTCTATTAAAATACTGAGTTTAATAGATTACAAGTTTTGAATCTTATTGAATGTAAAGTTTATAAATTACAAGATGACTCAGTGTTTTATATGCTAAGAAACAAAATGATACCAATGTTAATCTGTGATATAGTTCTTTCGAATTACTTACAGCTTGTATTTTGCCTTTATTGAAAGAGTTGTTTTAGAATTAAATAAAAGGAAAATGTGAAGAAGAAATTTTTTTTCTAATTTCATCTCTTTAAGAAATGGGGGTGTTTTTGAATTGCTTTTTTTGACTGAGTTTTGGAATTTGAAGTAACTCTCTTGATCTATGATATAGTGGTAATAATAGCACTTCTCTCATAGTTTGTTTTCTTTATCTCTTTCTTTCTCTCTTTCTTTCTCTCTCTCTCTCTTTCTTTCTTTCCTTCTCTCTTTCTCTCTCTCTCTCTCTTTCTTTCTTTCTTTCTTTCTGCCAATGATTAAGTAAAATAAGATATGTAAGGTGGTTAGTATAGCACCTGGTACAAAATAAACATGAAAAAAATTAATCATTAATTTTGATCTTGCTATTATATTTCTTTTGAGGCACCATGTAGTAAGTGTAAAAATTAAGTTAAAAGTAAAAGTTAAGAAAACAAAAATGTGTTAATAGACAGGTGGTCATGTTGTCTCATATTCTGTACTTGCTTGCTCTGGATTATAAACTGTTTTGAATGAGAGCTACAACTAAAGTCAGACTGTCGGTTTGCTGCTGGTCAAGCCCATAATTTACTCAAGTCTGAAATTGTTCCTTTGTAAAACATTGAAATAATAATCAGTATCAAATTTCTATACTATTGAACTAAAAGATGGGAATGGGAGAGAAACACATTGTATAATCTCTGACGTAATATACAGTGGTCATCTATTGTAAACACCAATTTTATAAATATTAGCCAGCTGTAAAAGAGAGTATGTCATAGGTATCTTTTGAAAAACAGAGAAACAAAGAAATGTTGCATTCATTTTCTAGAAAAACCATACATTGTTCCTTGGAGTCTCACAATAAAGGCTTGTGAATGTAAATAACAGGATTTTAATTATTTTCCCCCAGCTTGCTCTACTTGGGTGCCAAACTTTGGCATGCTAAAAGTCATTTTTAGTATGTAGTGTCTGTGATCATGGGACAGTGTCTGTGGCAAAAAGCACACTGTAAATTAGAATGCAAATCAGAGGGTTCTAAGCCACAGCAAACAATATTCAGAGGAGGCTTCACAGTGCTTTCCACAGTGAGGGCAGCAGCTGTGTCTCCTGATGCTGTCAGTCACAGTGAAGGTGTGCAGGCCATATTTAACCTCAGCGCCCTCTGACCAGTGGTGACGGATAATGCATTCATAGTTCCCCACGACTTACATGTTCACAGTTCACTTGGATACAGGAGGTTGACATGTACGACCTCTAAATAGATTTTTCTTATGTTCAGGCTATGAGAAATTATTTTTCAGCAAAATTGATTCCACCCCTCCAATTTTCTTTTCAATAATTTGCATTGCTTTTCTTTACACAGAGAGGCTTCCCCACACCTTTGATGGCTTTAATATAAGAAATTGTGAGGTATTACTGAAAAATGAGTACAAACTTCAGTGGGGTGACTATTGATAGTGATAATGTACTGTATACTTCACAAAACTAGAAAAAAAGAATTTTGAATGTTTTCACCATAGAAAAGTGCTAAATGTTGGAGATAAGTATGTTTATTCTGAGTCAAACATTATGCACTATATAGATGTATTTAAACATCATGTGATGTCCCATAAATATGTTCAATTTTTATATCAATTCAAACAAATAAGCTGTAAAAATAATGCAAATTTGAAGAGCTAAACACTTCCCTTTTCATTTTTATCTATGCTTATTTCTTTCATTTTATATCTTTAGACAAACAAATGAATACTGAAATAAGAATCCTCTCCTCCACGAATACAGTTAATTAGCAAATAAGTACATAAATAGACAAAAATGTATAATATTTTAGATTTCTGGTTTTTTAATTTAGAGCATTTTGTTTTGGACCTCAAGCTACAAAAACTAGTATTTCCTGGCATGTTTGGTGTATTCTCTTTCCTTGGAATGAGACTGTAAAAATATCTATTCCTTGCATTGGCTGTTCATGTATGGAAGTATCTAAGGGCTTTTAAAGGGTTACTGGCAGAAATGAAGTGAATGGATTTTTAAACATTACATATTATAACACCTAAACATTTCCCTGAATCTTAGTGAAATAAAATTTCAAGGGAATCACAGGTGATTTTAGAGATGCTGTAGGATTTTCTTTTTTGCCCTTTCTTCTCTATATAGCAATATAAAATTCTCTCCATTGAACTTTCCAGCTTTTGAAGTGTGAACATCAGTCTATTTCCATTGAGGATAAAAAGAACTTTAAAAATTTCAGTTGTGCTTTGCTTTGGAGTTTGTATGCCAGTACAAACTCAAAAGGAAGAAATATAATTCTTATTCATATTAATTTATGAAAAACTTTTGATTTAAAGAATATAACATTCTTTTAGTATCAGATTTTGCTGTACGTATGCATTTTTTTTAAAAAAAGGTAATGGATTGGAAAAGAAATAGTAGAGAAATTTGAAGTTAAAGTGGTAGGAATAACTGAAAATTTAAAATCAATCAGATACATTCATCAAATTCTATGCATAAAATAAGTCAGTGTTAGACAACGTGATTTAATTTACAAAAATAATTTATAATCATAATTAGTAATTTTACCTCTCATGAAAGCATAACACTAACTAAATTATACAAGTTAATAACTTATTTTTATAACTCCAGATTACTCCCATAAAATTACCACAATTTTTCCTTTTGTTATGGCTTTAACATTTTTCTATAGCATACCTATTTTTGCCTTTTTTTTTTGCATTGTTCTGTTGTTGTTCTACAAAAAACTCCCCCATTTAAGATTTATCTGACAAATTTAAAACATAATTTCTTTAAACTAGTGTTTATATCCATAGGTTTTATGTAATTTAAGATAAATTGGGGAGATCAATACAGTTCTAAAGGTGATTATATGTGAGTTTATAAGATACATATTTCTGTTTATTAACTAAAATGTTATTTTACATTTCTCTTCCATTGCAAATGACCCATTCATATTTTACCCTAATGGTTTTAGCATAATAGATTTAAAATATCATTATATTAAATATTGTATGATGAATAGTGGCTTTCTAATATAATATTTTCATTGTATTTGTTACCTAGAATTCTGCTTTAAAAATGCTTTATCAACTGTTCAGTTAGCTTTTAACATAATTTATATAGAAAATAATGATAAATAAATATTTGTTCTTTGTTAATCAATTTTTGAATGATATTTTGGTGCTCTGGCAATTTTCAGTGTTGATCAGTGAGACTGTTTTAGCTACCAGCCTTTGGAATTTTACATACATGATAAGGTTTAAATTTTGTAGAGTTGTTTTCTTTATGATACTTAAATTATTTCATCTGATGTTAATGGAAGCTGATTTTAGTTGATGTGTTTTGACAAGACCATATTAACTTTGAGAATTTTTTTACATTCTGGAATAATAGTATATTCCAAGATCATCATATACATGTACTACTGTAGACCTAGAAAGAAAGATTTCTCCTAGTTTCTTGGTTCTTTATATAGGAATCTTTTCTATAGATTAATTTATAGAAAACTAGAGATGGCTCTCATTATTCAGATTTTAGAATAGACAAAGTTAGAAATATGTATGTTTAGAAGAAAATATTCACATTTTAACAATGATGTTTTATTTTTTTTCCAAATGTATAGATGAAAATGTTTTTAAATTGCAACTGTATTATTTTGATGAAAACTGAGTTTTTTTCCCCCTTAAGCCTCAGGATAATTTGCGCATATTTTCCATTATTATATATTTATGTTTTGCCTGTTTTTCTACCCAATGGATGATTCTACTCAATTTTTAAGTTATTTACAATTAATTAGTCCTTTGCCATACTAGAAATTTTGTGATTAGTCCTTTGTGATTTTTTTTTCAGGGTTTAATTTTTCTTTTCATTATGAATAGTATTTTTGGTATGCAGACTTAAAAATTCATGTTAAATAATATTGGGAGGTTTTGTTTTTCATTTTGATAATGGTGAACTATAATACAAACTAAAATATCTGTCTAAGAACAGGTAGTAAACTTAAAAAGCAGATGAAGCATCTGCTGTAAGCATCACAGAGATTTCTGTAATAGTGAAGAATGAGAGGGATGGGATTAGGGTTCAGTGGGGTGATTCTGGAATCAGGAGCAGTTTTCCTGCTAGGTACCTCTGTTGGGGCCTGCCTGAAGTAGTCAAACTGTGAAAGTTGGGGGTTAAGTCCTCTATAATATGACTCTTTGTTCTAACACCAAGTACAGGTTATAGAACATACAAAAACCACATTCAGATTTGATAATTCTCTGGAAGGATGCACAGAACTCATGAGAAATATTATACTCATCATATGGTTCATTACAGTGAAGGCATGCAGTTTAAAGTAAACCAAATAAGAGATGCATAAGGCAAATCCTAGAGTGCTGTTGTCTGTTCCTCCTATCCTTGTGGAGTTAGGACTTGTTACTTCTAACCAGAGAGTTCTGAATTTCAGCATTCAGAGTGTAATTGAGGATTCATTACATGGCCATGATTAATTGATCATCTGCCTTCATGGTTGAACTTAGTCTCTAGGTTGATTGATACTGTATGACCCAAAGCTCTAACCTTAAATCATATAGACTTTCTGGCCTGTCTAGCCCCATTTAATACTAAACATGGTCCCTGATATAAAGCATTGACTTATGATTTTTCAACTTTATGATGGTGTGAAAACAATAGGCATTCAGTAGAAACTGCACTTAAAATTTTGAATCTTGGCATTTCCTGGGCTAGCAATGTGTGTGGTATTTTTGATGCTGGGCAGTGACCTACTAGCTCAAGAGTAAACCACATATTCTCAAGAGTAAACCATTGATATTCCATGGTATACTGTGTTGCAGCTCTATGAAGTTCAGTAGGTCAGGTGCATTAAACAGATATTCAGTGTACTCCATTTTCGATTTATGATGGGTTTATTGGGAGGATCTGCACTGGACTTGGCCATTCTTACCCTAAGATCCTTTGTGTCCAGCACTTGCCCTAAGTACAGACATTCTTTATTTTTAAGAATTTTCTAGTTAAAAAATTATTTTTGGGCCTGGGATTGAATCCAGGGGCCCTTTACCACAGAGCCATGTCCCCAACCTGTTTTTTTTGTTGTTGTTTTTTAATTTTTGAGACAAGGCCTCACTAAGTTGCTGAGGCTGGCATTGAATTTGCAATTCTCAAACTAGGGAAGATGGCGGCAAATAGAGTGCATCACCCCCGTGTACCGCGTCACTGCGCAGGTGAATAACGAGTTAGAACGGCCAAAAGCTATCTTGTTAGGAATTTCCAGCAAAATTGGGGTGCACCGAAACCTAGAGGAAGGATTTCCAGCACTCTAGGATCAATTACTGGGGCTCAATCACAAGTGAACGGTGCCCCCGGAGATTCAGGCTGATAAATCAGCGGCCTGCCCTGCAGCCAGAAAGTGTGCTGAGAAACGGCATGCCAGCAATACAGAGAAACAGGGCTGCACATTCTGTGGGGTCCTGCCAACTGTGCCCTCACTGTGCTCCAGGCTGAGTTCTGGGTTTGAGACGGGGGAGAGAAACAGTCCAGGTCTGTCCCCCACACCGGACAACCCACCGAGGAAGCCAGTGGCCACCATCTTGGAGAGCTGACATCACCATCGCCACAAGTTTAGTGATAGAACAGGTGTGTGGCATTTAGCTGTCCTCACATACAGTGGGGAAATTGCATAAAATCTCTCCCCGGCTTTCCGGGGACATGTTAACAGAGTGAGCATGAATAGAGGCGTGGGGAAAGGTAAAGGCACCTGACCCCCAACTCCCCACTCCCACCAGCGGCGAAAACGAAACCTGTCTCGCCAGTTCTCAGAAGAGGGAATCAAAACAATAAGGGACCGGTTCCCAATAGCCTTGCTCCACATTCAGGAAACTGCAGGTCCAGAGTGTAGCTTGAACTGCAGAGAGATATCACACTGGAGAAGGCCTGTCTGGCAGGAGAAGCGAGGAGATTAGAGTCCAGGAATAAACCTAAGCTAACAGGTTTTGAGAGACACCAGGGGGGGAGGAGGGAGCGGCCTCACATGGATTGTTTCCTATAGCCGGAGGGCAAAATATTGGCCCGGAAGGCACAACACCACCTACTGAAAGCGAAGAAAATAGAAGCCAAACAGTGCCTTTTTTTTTTTTTAATTTTTTAATTTTAATTTTTTTCTTTTTTAAATTATTTTCTTAATTGTAATTTTTATTTTACTGCATTTTATTATTTTTTATCATTTCTTTTTCTTTTCTATTTCTTTCTTCTCCCCCTCTCTCCTTCTTGGTTTGCTTCCTTACCTTTTCCCCATCTTTACTCTTAAGTATGACCACCCAGATTATGTATAATTTACTAAATGCAAATAGATGAATACTATGAATCGATCTATAGTCCACCTAAGCCCTTAACTACCCCCAAGTATTCCTGACTATATTCTTGTTAATATCTGCCTGCATTTGAGCAACCCCCCAAAGAAGCTAACATATACTAAAATCCATATCATCAAATCGCCCGACCTTAACATAAAATCGTAAGTACAAACCTCATTTCTCTATATGCCATCAAAATCTGTAGGCCTTTAATGAAACTAATGAATTTACCTTAAATCACAATTAAATCCAACATCTCTAAACATTGTCTCCCAACAAAAAGGAGAGATATTGGAACTATAAAAACCAAAACAAATTTAAAGGAGAAAACAGAAACATAGCAGTCAAACGGAGTGGAAAGTAACATGATCATCATGAAAAAAACAAGGGAAAAAAGGATCACAAACAATACAGGACAACTTAAATTCACAGGAGAACCTAGAGGCATCAGAAAAATGGACAAAGAAAGAACTCAAGGCATACCTAACTCAGATGGAACGGAATCTTAGAGAAGACATTAGACAGCAAGTCCAAACAATGAAAGTATACTTTGAAAATGAATTACATAAGCAAATTCAAATGGCAAAGAATGAGCTCTACCAGGAGATAGAGATTTAAAAAAAAATCAAACAGTAATCCTAGAAATGCAGGAAACCAAAAACCAAATTAAAAACTCAAACGAGAATATTACAAATAGACTAGATCAAATAGAAGTCAGAACATCAGATAATGAAGACAAAGTTTATCAACTTGAAAAGAATATAGTCAACAGAGAAAGGATGCTAAGAAATCACGAGCAATCCATCCAAGGGATATGGGATGTCATAAAAAAAAAACAAACGAGAGTCATTGGGATAGAAGAAGGTGTAGAGATTCAAACCAAAGGAATGAACAATCTATTGGATGAAATAATCTTAGAAAACTTCCCAGATATGAAAGATGGAATGGATTGCCAAATCCTGGAAGCCTACAGGACCCCAAACATACAAAAACGTAATAGACCAACTCCAAGGCACATAATTATGAAGATATCCAACATACAGAACAAAAAGAGAATATTAAAAGCTACGAGAGAAAGGAGGCAGATTACATTCAGGGGTAAACCAATTAGGTTAACGGCTGATTTTTCATCACAGACATTAAAAGTGAGAAGATCCTGGAACAATGTATTTCAAACACTGAAAAATAATGGATTCCAACCAAGAATACTGTATCCAGCAAAATTAAGCTTCAGATTTGACAATGAAATTAAAATATTTTACGATAAACAAAAGTTAAAAGAATTCGCAGCCAGAAAACCAGCACTGCAAGGCATTTTGAGCAAAATACTACAAGAAGAGGAATGGGAAAACAACACCCAAAACTAACAGTGGGAGGTAACTCAGTAATGGGGAAAAAAATAACCAAAGAGGAAAAACTAGCCATATTAAAATAAATAAATAAATAAGCATGATTGGAAGTACATATGTCAATAGTAACCCTAAATGTTAATGGCTTAAATTCACCAATCAAGAGACATAGGCTAGTAACCTGGATTAAAAAAACAAATCCAACAATATGCTGCCTTCAGGAGACTCATATGATAGGAAAAGACATACACAGGCTGAAGGTGAAAGGTTGGGAAAAATCATACCACTCACATGGTCCTCGGAAGCAAGCAGGAGTGGCCATACTCATATCGAATAAAATCAACTTCAAACCTAAGTTAATCAAAATGGATAAAGAAGGACACTATATACTGTTAAAAGGAACCATCCACCAACAAGACATAACAATTATCAATATGTATGCACTAAACAATGGTGCTGCAATGTTCATAAAACAAACTCTCCTCAAGTTCAAGAGTCAAATAGACCACAACACAATAATTATGGGTGACTTCAACACACTGCTCTCTCCATTGGACAGATCCTCCAGACAAAAGCTGAATAAAGAAACTATAGAACTCAATAACACAATCAATAACCTAGACTTAACCGACATATATAGAATATATCAACCATCATCAAGTGGATACACATTCTTCTCAGCAGCACATGGATCCTTCTCAAAGATAGACCATATATTATGCCATAGGGCAACTCTTAGTAAATATAAAGGTGTGGAGATAATACCACTCATCTTATCTGATCATAATGGAATGAAACTGGAAATCAATGATAAAAGAAGGAAGGAAAAATCCTGCATCACCTGGAAAATGAACAATATGATACTGAATGATCAATGGGTTACAGAAGACATAAATGAAGAAATCAAAAAATTCTTAGGGATAAATGAAAATACAGACGCAACATATTGGAATCTATGGGACACAATGAAAGCAGTTTTAAGAGGGAAATTTATTGCCTGGAGTTCATTCCTCAAAAAAAGAAAAAACCAACAAATAAATGAACTCACACTTCATCTCAAAACCCTAGAAAAGGAAGAGCAAAACAACAGCAAATGTAGTAGAAGGCAAGAAATAATTAAAATCACAGCGGAAATCCACGAAATTGAAACAAAAAAAAGCATTGAAAAAATTGATAAAACTAAAAGTTGGTTCTTTGAAAAAATAAATAAGATCAACAGACCCTTAGCCATGCTAACGAAGAGAAGAAGAGAGAGAACTCAAATTACTAACATACGGGATGAAAAAGGCAATATCACAACGGACACTACAGAAATACAGAATATAATTAGAAATTATTTTGAAACCCTATATTCCAATAAAATAGAAGATATCGATAAATTTCTTGAGTCATATGATTTGCCCAGATTGAGTCAGGAAGATACACAGAATTTAAACAGATCAATAACAAAGGAGGAAATAGAAGAAGACATCAAAAGACTAACAACCAAGAAAAGCCCTGGACCAGATGGATATATAGCAGAGTTTTACAAAACCTTCAAAGAAGAATTTATACCAAAACTTTTCAAGTTATTTCAAGAAATAGAAAAAGAAGGAGCTCTTCCAAATTCATTCTATGAGGCCAACATCACCCTGATCCTGAAACCAGACAAAGACACTTCAAAGAAAGAAAACTACAGACCAATATCTCTAATGAACTTAGATGCAAAAATTCTCAATAAAATCCTGGCGAATCGAATACAAAAGCATATCAAAAATAATTGTGCACCATGATCAAGTAGGATTCATCCCTGGGATGCAAGGCTGGTTCAATATATGGAAATCAATAAATGTTATTCACCACATCAATAGGCTTAATGATAAGAACCACATGATCATCTCGATAGATGCAGAAAAAGCATTCAACAAAGTACAGCATCCCTTTATGTTCAAAACACTAGAAAAACTAGGTATAACAGGAATTTACCTCAATATTATAAAAACTATATATGCTAAGCCTCAGGCTAGCATCATTCTAAATGGAGAAAAACTGAAGGCATTCCCTCTAAAATCTGGAACAAGACAGGGATGCCCTCTCTCACCACTTCTATTCAATTTAGTTCTCGAAATAGTAGCCAGAGCAATTAGACAGACAAAAGAAATTAAAGGCATAAAATAGGAAAAGAAGCACTTAAATTATCGCTATTTGAGAATGATATGATACTATATCTAACAGACCCAAAAGGGTCTACAAAGAAACTACTAGAGCTAATAAATGAATTCAGCAAAGTGGCAGGATATAAAATCAACACGCATAAATCAAAGGCATTCCTGTATATCAATGACAAATCTTCTGAAATGGAAATGAGGACACCACCCCATTCACAATATCCTCAAAAAAAAAAATACTTGGGAATCAACCTAACGAAAGAGGTGAAAGATTTATACAATGAAAACTAAAGAGAGAAATAGAAGAAGACCTTAGAAGATGGAAAAATATACCCTGTTCATGGATAGGAATAACAACATCATCAAAATGGCGATATTACCCAAAGTTCTCTATAGGTTTAATGCAATGCCAATCAAAATCCCAATGGCATTTCTTGTAGAAATAGATAGAACAATCATGAAATTCATATGGAAAAACAAAAGACCCAGAATAGCAAAAGCAATTCTAAGCAGGAAGTGTGAATCTGGCGGTATAGTGATACCAGATTTCAAATTATACTATAGAGCAATAGTAACAAAAACAGCTTGGTACTGGTACCAAAACAGGCTGGTGGACCAATGTTACAGAATAGAGGACACAGAGACCAATCCACAAAATTACAACTTTCTTAAATTTGATAAAGTGGCTAAAAGCATGCAATGGAGGAAGGATGACATCTTCAACAAATGGTTCTAGGAAAACTGGAAATCCATATGCAACAAAATGAAACTGAATCCCTTTCTCTCACCGTGCACAAAAGTTAACTCAAAATGGGTCAAATAGCTTGATATCAAGTCAGAGACTCTGCACCTGATAGAAGAAAAAGTTGGCTCCGATCTACATATTGTGGGGTTGGGCTCCAAATTCCTTAATAGGACGCTCATAGCACAAGAGTTAATAACTAGAATCAACAAATGGGACTTACTCAAACTAAAAAGTTTTTTCTCAGCAAGAGAAACAATAAGAGAGGCAAATAGGGAGCCTACATCATGGGAACAAATTTTTACTCCTCACACTTCAGATAGAGCCCTAATATCCAGAGTATACAAAGAACTCAAAAAATTAAACAATAAGATAACAAATAACCTAATCAACAAATGGGCCAAGGACCTGAACAGACACTTCTCAGAGGAGGACATACAATCAATCAACAAATACATGAAAAAATGCTCACCATCTCTAGCAGTCAGAGAAATGCAAATCAAAACCACCCTAAGATACCATCTCACTCCAGTAAGATTGGCAGCCATTATGAAGTCAAACAACAAGTGCTGGTGAGGATGTGGGGAAAAGGGTACACTTGTACATTGCTGGTGGGACTGCAAATTGGTGAAGCCAATTTGGAAAGCTGTATGGAGATTACTTGGAAAGCTGGGAATGGAACCACCATTTGACCCAGCTATTGCCCTTCTCGGCCTATTCCCTGAAGACCTTAAAAGAGCATACTACAGGGATACTGCCACAATGATGTTCATAGCAGCACAATCCACAATAGCTAGACTGTGGAACCAACCCAGATGCCCTTCAATAGATGAATGGATAAAAAAAAATGTGGCATTTATACACAATAGAGTATTATGCAGCACTAAAAAATGACAAAATCGTGGAATTTGCAGGGAAATGGATGGCATTAGAGCAGATTATGCTAAGTGAAACTAGCCACGCCCTAAAAAACAAATGCCAAATGTTTTCTTTGATATAATGAGAGCAACTAAGAACAGAGCAGGGAGGAAGAGCAGGAGGAAAAGATTATCATTAAACAGAGACCTGAGGTGGGAGGGAAAGGGAGAGAGAAGGGAAATTGCATGGAAATGGAAGGAGACCCTCATTGTTATACAAAATTACATATAAGAGGTTGTGAGGGGAAAGGGAAAAAAAACAAGGGAGAGAATTAAATTACAGCAGATGGGATAGAGCGAGAAGATAGGAGGGGAGGGGAGGGGGGATAGTAGAGGATAGGAAAGGTAGCAGAATACAACAGTTACTACTATGGCATTATGTAAAAATGTGGATGTGTAACCGATGTGATTCTGCAATCTGTATTTGGGGTAAAAATGGGAGTTTACAACCCACTTAAATCTAATGTATGAAATATGATATGTCAAGAGCTTTGTAATGTTTTGAACAACTAACAATTAAAAAAACACATAATAAAAAAAAAGAATTTGCAATTCTCCTTACTTAGTCTCCAGAGTCTCTGGAATTACAAGCTTGCACCGCTGCACCCAGAAATATAGACAAGATTCTTATGGAATATAATAAGTGTTATCTTCCAGAGGCCAAGGTAAACATTCTGACCTACTTTTGGGAAAGGCCAAATTCTTTACTATTAAAGGTCCAATAATGAAAAAGAAGCCTGTTACACCTTCCACACCCTGAGCAGAGACCATGAACATTTGTACTCTTAGAAATGAGATGTCTGGATTTAGCACAGTCCTCAACAGGATGAAGGCCTTCTATATATAATTCATGTAAATTCTAATTATCAAATTAATTCATCTATAATTGCTTGTACTCCTAGCCATTTACCAGAAGGAAGTTCAAATATCCATTGAAGAAAAATAATAAAACTCAAATTATTATTATTTTTTTAAATTAATTTTTATTGTAGGTTGTTCAAAACATTACATAGTTCTTGATATATCATATTTCACACTTTGATTCAAGTGGAATATGAGCTCCCATTTTTACCCCATATACAGATTGCAGAATCACATCAGTTGCAGAACCATTATTTCTATATTTTAAATATTCAATGAGAGTTACTGAAACTAAAAATAACAATAACAAGATGTACAAATACTCAAGATAACAAGATCACAATTTAAAACAAATAAATAAAACATATAGTAGGAACAGATCTACAGGGTATTCAGATAATAAATACAGATAAAGCCTAAAATATATATGCTGTGTATATTCAGTGAACTATAAAATAAAGTGGAGAATTTTTGTAGATAATCATAAGCTACAAAAATAATCAATGAAAAATTTAGAATTTTTATTAAAGATACAGATTTAAAAATTAAAATGTAAAGTTTAGTGGATGAGTTTCCAGTAGGCAGATATACATGAAGACAGAATTATTAAACTAGAAAATAAAGACTGAAGAAAATATAGAACAAACCACACAAAGACAAAGATATTTAAAATGAACATGTACAAATTTTAAGGATGTCACAATTTAACAGTTTCATAGGAACCTAGGGAGGCATAGGCTGCCACACTTATTCTAAGTTTTCTTGCTCAATGAATGGAAGAAATTAACATTTTGGCAAAGACTAAAATGATTAGTAGTTACCAGTATTACCTGATGATAGCTGACAGAAAGATTCTTGCTCTAAATCTATAAAGTGATTTCTTCAAAACTAGTGAGAGCATATTAACTGTAAGCTTTAGGGTATTCAATTTAGCTTTGAAGTTCAGAAAAAAAGTATAAAAATAAATTAGAAATAGGTTATTCCGATTGATGACCATGCTTACTATAATATTCAGCTATTCTAGAGCTAATTTTCAGATTCTGTTCCCTATTGTATAGTTTTCTTATTTCTGTTGGCAACAGGGAATGTTGTTATGAGATTTTTTTAAGTGGAAGAGAAATAGTATCCACTCTGTTTGCAAGGTTGGTCCAGGACACCAAACACAGGTAAAGCTCCTGCCTAAGGAACTGCTCTGCTGGTTCAGCATGCTCCCTGAGACCACTGGCAGCCCTATGGTGATGCCAGATTGGCGGTACCTCCTGCTTCAGCTCAGTTCAGCTTTGTACCAGATGTGTACAGATCAGTTTTAAAAGATGCTAGCTCTTCAAGAATGGGATCAAAATTGGAATGGGTTGCACTCCACATATGTATAATATTTGTCAAAATATACCCTATCATCATGTATATCTAAAACAACCAATAAAAAATTTAAAAAATAAAAACTAAAAAGACGTTTCATGGAAATAAGTGAGAAAATATTATGCTTTAAAATGAATCCTTCTCTGCATATTCAGGTAAAATAACTATAATAATAAGAGTTTATCTTAACACATGAAAAAAGAAAGATGCTGGCTCCTTTTTGAGAGCTCCCACATCATCAGGGTTGTAGGCAGTGAACAGATATCATTCACAGTTTTCCTCATAGGTCCCAGTTTGACCCATCTCTTTGTGCTTCATGCTCAACTTCTCTTCCTGATGACTCTCTCTCCCTGCTAATCTACAGTGACACTTATTCCATTACCAGCTGCTGAGGCAACAGCTTTCTGTAAATGTCACTAAGAGCTACAAATGTGGAAGTTCTAATCTTTATAAGAAATTCTTTATGCCATATCACATTTTGCTCCTTATTAAAAAATCCTGACATTGATGCTAAAGTGGTTCTAGGGAAGTATAACCTTCAGGATGATTAGATATTAGAAAATATCTAAATATTTTCCTGGTTATTTGGAATTGGTTTGCTGAGTTGAGTCAATTTGACTGCATTAACGATTGTGTTGTACATGGTAAAAGCAACACTGAAAGTTCATGTCATGCAGTGGTAAAACAATTAAATGATTGTGAGGACAGCAAAAATTGACTATACAAGTCAAGACTTTAGAACAAGCACTACCACCATGGGACATTTTTTGTTAAAATAAAGAGCATAATAGAGTTTTTTGGTTCCTTGTACATGCACTTGACAACTGGATGAAATTGAATGAAGAACTCAAGGCTGTAAAATTTCCCCTTAAAGTCTGGGTAATAGAGTATTAAAATTTTGATCTAATAAGAAAGACCTTTAATTCCTTTAAACACAGGCAAAGATTTCTGAAAACCAAACTTTGATTTTAACCACGAGAATGGCTGTTTTACAGCACAAAAATGAATTAATAATATCACAGAGTTGCTCCTGTTAAATTTAGATATTGATTGGGAAAATTGTCACTGAAATCTGTTAAGGAATATATGTATAGATTTCAATAAAGTTGGGAGCTTGAAATTCTAGATTTGCCTGAGCCTCCTATGTGAGTAGAAGTATTTGTTTTGCCCTGACTGATGAAAGTTGTCTCTCTTTTACATAAAAAAATGTGACAGTCATCTCTGGATTAACAAAGGGAGACATTCTCCTGATGATGTATTGCCAACAATTATCATTGCTTCCAGAGCTATAACCAGACTCAAGTCATAAAAAGGATGCAAGAGAGAGAGTGCATATGAAAATATCATGAGATTTTCTATTTTAGGTAGGGAAATGCCGCAGTCTGGCTGGGCACAAATCATGAGCCACTGAAGCAGGAATAAACTTTATTTCTGAACTCCACCAGCACACTCCACACATGCTCCCCGGGAATTCTCCTGAACACCACGCCGCTCATCCAGGAACCAGCAACCGGAAATATCCCTCCTCTGGCACTTCCCCAACCAATTTGAACTCTCCGGGAATCCCCGCAAGAGCTCAACTGGAACTCAATGAGAACTCCGCAAGAACTCGCTGGTGTCACCTCTCAACCACTACTTCTGGCAAAAATGCCATGCATCATTCCGACTTGGCTGTGGCCCTCAACAGGGAAATATATCCTAATACTGCTTCGCAAGAATAGAAGAACTATAATATTGGATCAGACTAAATTTGCTGATATGGTCACATTAAGCATAGATTCTGGTTTTAATTGGTGAACTCAAGTGACTAAGAGAAAATTAACAGTTTTCTTGGAGGGACTGCTGAATCTAGACCTAAATGTGTATTCTACTAAATAAGGTTGAATGTCACAATTTCCTTTTCTATGGGAATTCTAAAGGTATGAATTCAAAGGATAAAATTCAGAATTCTAGAGAGGACTTATCACAAAAGAAGTTTTTTTTTTCTCACTCAATTTCTCATATTCTCTAGAATATCCAGAGATTATTTCCTTCACCCAGGCTATGAGTAATACATCAAGGGAGATAATAGCATCCTTAAAAATCTCTGTGGCATTCTCTGTAGGACAGTTACAACAGTGGTACTGTCACTGAATTGGGATACTTGATTTAGTAATGATTACGACTTAGATATTGATATGATGTTTTCAGAGGCAACTTGGATATGTTTATTATGAAAGTCACTATACATTGTTAGGAAACAGAGTCAAAACAGTTATCAAAATGGTTTAATGTCCAGAGATCTTGGCTAATTCTTCTAAGACTGAAATAGATTAGCAGACTCCTAAGTATTACTTGAAATGTATAAATGGAAAAGCTCTCGGTCTGGCAAATAAAGTCTTGAATCACCATAGTAAAAAGTTGCAACTTCTTAAAAATTCTCAGACTAGATTCCTTTCACAAATTCAGAGACACTTGAATGAAGGGTAGATTAACTTCCTTGAAGAAGGAGATGCCCACAGGGTTGAAAAATTATGCAATAATTCTTCCTTATGGCTTTTCCCATTTCTGCAGATATTTACCATGAATAACTGTGTTGGAGAAGAAGATATGAAAAGAATTGGAACTGGGAAGTGTGGATTATTGGATCCTGGTTCTAAATAGCCATTAATAGTTAGAAACCCAAGCCCCTAGTGTGATCCATTGGTTTGATGAAGAGCTGATTGAAGTCGGGTAGTTAAAAAAGTCTTGGTTATGGTCTATTTTACAGTGAGCTCAGAGAGTTCCAGAGCCAAGCGTGTGGTTATTCTTTGCTTCTGGAAGTGCTATTAGAATAGATGTACTCACCGTCTAGCAGAATAACAACATATACAATTTCTTTCTTTCATCATGGATCTTCCTTATAAAATAATTTTATTTCTTCTTATAGGAATGTAAGGGTGTTATGCTACAAAAGGCCAAATGGAAGCCACTAGAACTGCCTTTTTCTACAAAACAAAACAAAACCATATTCTGGAAATTTTACAGAATTAGAGCTGTCATCAAAGATCTGGAAAAAAATCCTGTATGGTGGATTTTATCATGTCCCCATTCAACTCGCCTCTTTGACCCGAACAGGAGATGGGTAGGATCTTATAAAATGACAGTGGATTATAAAAAATTCGATCAGGTGGTGACTTTGATTATAGACACCATTTCAGGTGAGATAGAGATGGAGCAAATGGACAATTTCTCTAGCACCCAGCATTTGTGAATTGATTTTGTTTTGAATTATATGTTCTCTCTTTACGTGTGGAACCATTTGCTTTTACCTGCAAGAGTCAGAGATATGCTTTCACTGTCTTACACTGGGGGAAAAAATCAGGTTCTACCTCATTGTCATAATCTCATCCATGGATGATGTGATGACCTCTCCATCTCAGAACATCCCTAATTAATTCTCACTGGGCATAGTGAGGAAGAAGGAGCAATCTCTCTAGACACACTGATACATTTGTGCCAGAAGTAAGAAGACAAATGTCACAGAAATTCAGTTGTTTGCTACTTCGGTGGAATTTCTGACTCCAAGAATGTAGGACATGTGTCAAGATGAGGCTTTCTGGGAGAAAGTTAATTGGTGTATCAGAAAATGGGTTTGCACTCATAGAATTTATTAACTTCCCAAAACCTTTTTTTGGGGGAAGAACTAGGGATTGAACTCAGGGGCACTCAACCCGTGAGCCACATCTCCATCCCTATTTTGTATTTTTATTTAGAGACAGGGTCTCACTGAGTTGCTTAGTACCTCGAGGTTACTGAGGCTGGCTTTGAACTCGCAGTCTTCCTGCCTCAGCTTCCAGAAACGCTGGGATTTCAGGCATATACCACCACACCTGGCTAATTTCCTACAATTTTCATCACCTTTAGCATCTTGTATGGTAGAAAACATAAATAGTCATTATGTGATTTAGTTGCTGAGCTAGTTAAGTATTTCACCTAATTAATCTGGAATAATGCATGCCAGAATATGTTGTAAAATCAATAACCATTATTTGGTCCTTTTTCTGCCATAGCTAATATTCAAACTACGAGTAAAAATGAGCGTGTTTCTCTCACTCTTGCCCCCAGAAAATGAATCATTAGTGAAAAATTTCCTTTCTATCCTATGTCTTTGTGCTGTGCTATTTAACATGTAGTAGTTTCCTAGAAATGGACTCTTCCACCAGGAGGTACAGAAATTATTTCATTATTTTAAAAATTATTTTATAATAAGTTTTATTGTATATATTTGAAGTTACCATGATGCCATGGAATACATGTAGATAGTAAAATGGTTACTATAGTGAAAGAGACTAATATATCCATCATTTCACATATTTACCTTTTTGTTTGTTGTATTAAATTAGAAGTGAAGACTGTCCTGGCCACTTTAGAATTCTCATGATCGAGAATGCAAAGAATGGGGTGACTGTACTCTCTGGGAAAATTGACGCTGAGTCTTAAGGAGAAATCACATCAACATTTATGGGACAAGGAAATATGTGCTGGGAATGCAGTAGACATTCTGGGCATTTTCATGTTCTGTCTAAGTTAATGGACATAAGCATAATTGCTAAAACTCAGACCTTTCAAAAACCAAAGTTTGTGTCATCCCCCTAGGGAAGGAAAGAGACCTCTTACACGAGTTGATGATTGTAAAGAAAATATGAATTGTTAAACAATGACTATCAGTTATGTCTTACTTTTTGAGAATGCTGTTTCTTTATTTTGGTACAAATATTTGTACATGCACTTACCAATTCCTTTTTCTTTATCCTGTATTAACAGAATTTAACATAAGTATTTTAATAGTATTTGAACTTATTCAGCATTGAGTGTGCCCCAGAGAGTAATGAATAAACATCACATGAAAAAGAGATATAGTGACATTGGGACTTCAATCCTTTTTTGGAAAGGGCCATGAACTGAATTGTGTCCCCTTGAATTGATATGTCCAAGTGTTAACGCCAATGTGATGGTAATTGAACAGCTATCCTCGGGAGGTAATTGGGGTAAGAAGAGGTCTTAAGAGTGGGGTCTTCATGGTGGGATTAGTGGCATTTCTGGAAGAAGAATGAAAGAGAAATCATGCCCTCTCTACCTGTCATCCACAAGCCATAAGGAACCAAATCATTCAGCATCTTGATCTTGGAAGTTCCAGCCTCAGAATTGTGAGAAATAAATGTGTGTTGTTTAAGCCACCTGTCTTAAAAAGAAGGAGAGTTAGTGTATTTTTGATTTTATGAACTTCAGTTGCACTATATCTTGGCAGCATGACTTTGCTTCTATTTTTCTTTGGGACTAAGTATGGTCAAAAGTATCTGTATGTATCTCAAGTGGACAAAGAGTAAACTGGATGGACCCCCTCCTTTGTCAAATAAGCTCAGCTAAACCACATTTCTCAGAAGTCTCTTCCCTGTATAGTTTCAAATTAGAGTCGGTGACAAGAAAATTTGTGTGAGACCTGGAAAATGGCAATTAAATGCAGTCATTCCAATCTGAAGATTAGATCAGAGACTGCTGCAGGTTTTTCATGTAGTTGCTGATCTCTTGTTGGAATAGGACTTCTAACTCCTTGAGCTGTCAATACACCTTTTCCAATTAGTTTTTGAGCCAAGTGATTGTTCATTTTAATGTATAGGCAAAATTTTTTGTGTATTACGCAGATCACAGAGAGTGCAAACTACTGGATATAAAAATGTTGGTTCCAGTTTAATTTTTTTTCTCTTGAGTTGCTGCTTATCTCAGCTATCTCCCACTTCACATCTGGCTCTTCCTCACACAGCTGGGTTCTGTGGGTCTGCCACCTCATCCACTACCAGAGGTAGCTCTTTTCATAGACATTTTACCAGCTCCCAGGAATTCACTAGACTTCATCATCCCTCTAGTAAATCCTTGAATTCACATCATTTCTAATGGTCCTGCTTCCCTGAGTGAGCCCTAACTAATGAACATATGTTCCACATAAGTAATCAGCAATACAGATTTTTTTATATTCTTAGAAATGCTCTAGTGTTTCTTTCAGTATCTGTTTTTTTGATACTGTTTTTTGACTGAGCTAAATTTGAGTGTCTCAAAGGATGTTTCTTACCCATTTGCATTGAAAGGCTTCTTCTGGTGATGACCTACTTCAAGTGTCGCTGAAGATAAATATCATTGCTAATATGTAAAATAAGCATATTATATCCAATTAAATTCTATTTCTTTCCATAAATGAAAATGTATATCAAATATCAAACTCTTTCAAATTATTCTTTTTCTTCTTGATGTTCCTATGTGGCTACTTCACTTCGTGTATGCTTACTATTTGAAATTGTAGATAGTTTTTTTTTTTTTTTAAGTACCAGGGATTGAAACCAAGGGCACTTAAACACTGAACCACATTCCAAGCCCTTTGTATATATATATATTTTTTCAATTTTGAGATAGGGTCTCATTAACTTGCTTAGGGCCCCACTGCATTGCTGAGGCTGGCTTTGAACTTTCAATTCCCCTGCCTCAGACTCCCAAGGTTGTGGGATTACTAGCATGTGCCACCATGCCCAGCCAGTTTTATTTTTTCTTCTCTGCTTACCCACCACATTTGCAATGTAACATTGCAGATTATTGTATAAAGAGGTTTTTTCTTCCATCCTTTGAAAGTAGACTGGCCTTTTGATACACGTTGGCAAATAGAATGGTGTAGGGCTACTCCTGAGCTTAGGTCTCAATTCCTTTTTTGCTGCTTCTCTCTCTCAATACTCTGTGCAAGTCTAAGATTAAGACCATGCAAAAGTCATCCAGTTGTTCCAAATGAGTCCCTTTAACCCTATTGACAGCTATTGGATGCTCAAATGTGTAAAGAAGCCCTGCTGACATCACCAGAGCTGCCTGCCTCATACACAGCTGCCCAGAGATGACCAGTAAGCCCAGCTGAGACCACAATAACTGCCTGATGCAAAGACTCATGAATACCTACAACTTGTTCTTTTAAACCATCAAGTATTGATGTGGTTTTTACACCACAGTAGCTAGTGAGAAATACAATGCTGGACATTGTCTAGCTGGATGCACATGGAGGAGAATGATTGGTCTGACAAGAGGGCTGGAAACCAAACTGTGTAGAATGGATGGAGAAGGTTAAGGAAATTCAGCATAGAAGCGAGGAATTTTGGGAAGTGCATGGTGTCTCCTTTAAAATGATTGATGATACATCTGTAAAAGGGGATTGTAATCAACCAGCATAAAATCAGAATGCAAAATGGGAAAACTTGGAGATGATAGGAAATATTGAAATAGAGCTATATGAATTGTGGAACTAGCTCAGATTTATATATTAAAGATGGTGGCTTATGCAGTTCATTTTTGTCACTGGAAATATTTATATGTAGAATGATGGACATTTTGATGTTTCTTCCAAAATGCAATTTCTGCTTTGGGTTGGAGTTAGGATTAGATGACATACAAGATTACTTCTAATTTCAAAATCTTCTGTTTGCCGAGAATTTGTTTTTTAAATTAAAAATACTTATATTATCAGTTTTCTATAAAAGGTATCATTTAAATACCAACAATGTAATTGTTTGGTTTTTCACTTGAGTCAATGATATTATAACTCTGCTCCAAGTCAAATAGTCTGAGAAACTATCTACCACACAACCATCAGTAGAGCTATCTGATAAAATGTGGAGACCCCAGCAAGAGACTATTACAACAATTTAGAGAAGATGTTCTCTAGAATATATGTCAACAATGTGCAAGGTAAAAAGGGGTAAGATTTGGGGTCTCTTGAAAGTAGAGCTAGCCAAGTATGTTAAAGCATTGGATGATTTGTGTACTAGAAAAAAAATAAATGGGGCTGGGGATGTGGCTCAAGCGGTAGCGCGCTCGCCTGGCATGCGTGCGGCCCGGGTTCGATCCTCAGCACCACATACAGACAAAGATGTTGTGTCCGACAAATACTAAAGAATAAATATTAAAAAATTCTCTCTCTCTCTCCCTCTTTCTCACTCTCTCTCACTCTTTCTAAAAAATAAAATAAAATAAAATAAAAAAATAAAATAAATGGGGAAATCTTCAACATTTAGTTTGCAAAACTGGATATAAGGCAATGCCATTGATAGGTATGGGGAGGATTGAAAGAGGAGCAAATTTCAAGAGAGAGAGTGTAAATCAAGAGTTCTGCTTGGTGAAAAATTATATTGTCATGGCTATTTGATATCTATGTGGAAGGTAGAGAGTTAAAGATGTAAATCTAGAGTATAGGAGAACACTTTGGTGTAGGTGTATATCAAATGGGTGGGTGGGATTACGGGCATAGTAACATCATAGAATTTTAAGAGATTATTGAGGAAATGACTGTAGATAGAGAAGAAATAAAATCTGAGGATCAAGCCCTAATGCACTTGAATATCTAGAAATCAGAAAATAAACCATCACAGAAGACTGAAAGTCACTACCAGTGAAGCAGGAAGATAAAAAGATGAGAACTATTCCTGGAAGTCAAGTGAGGAAATCTTTTCAAGGTCTGATGTCTAGTGGGTAAAACATTTCATGTAGCATTTATGACATGTCATTTCTTCCTCTTCCCTTCCTATTTCTTTCTTCTTTCTTCCTTCAGGCTTCCTCCCTTCCTGTCTCTTTTTTTCTCTTTCAGCCTCTCAATCTTTTAATTCCTTCTATTTCTTTCATTTTTTATTCAGGCACTTAACTGTACTATGAGAGCTATCTAGTTGCACTATGCTTGATCAGTCAGGCCTCAGATACAGAAAGCTGAAATATGAATTGTCCATAGTTGGACAAGAGTTAATTTTCTCAATATGCTCCTTTAAATAAGGAGTTATGTAGGTTATTTTTAGAAAACAAAACCTTAATCTAAAAAATAAATCCTTTATCCTATACCCCTTACTAAAATAATGAAATTTACATTATTTTTCACACTTTATACACATTTATGCCTACAAATAATATACATATATGCATGAATATTTTCATCCAACTTTATCATATTTACTAACAAAATTTTTCCATGAATATTTTAAAAAATAGGTGTTCTCTTATAGCGTTGTTATTTTATGTTCCTGGTCGGAAATAATAAAAATGATAGCATCTTCTTTAGAGCCCCAATTTCTCTGTGCATATAAATACATTCCAAGGGTTAAATTAAAGAAGAAATTAGCTCTCTGCCCTTGGCTCACAAAGCTAAATCTTTACTATTGATTCAGCTCTTTCACATAGTGTTTTGCTTTTTCTCTTAGGACTGAGTGTGTGTGGCCTGCAGATTTTTCATTCACCAAGATTCACCTCTACAGTGGAGAAATATCCAGAATATGGGTTGGGTCTAATTCTTCTTAAAATCAAAGATAGTTAAGCTCCAAGGTTAAAATTGGTAAGCTCAGGAAATCCTAAGTGTAAACATCACCTTTCAATCACCTGCAAATCATCTCTGGATCCCTTTCCTCTGAAATGCAGGATTGCAGCCTCACTGCAATTTTTCTTTCTAAATTAAGCAGCACATTTCAGGTATCTGAGAAGCAGTGAATGAGGCAGGGGGCTTTAGAACTGGATTCCATTAAACTTTGCTACTGGTTCATTTTATCATTATATTTTTACTAGTGGGTGTGGGAATTTCCATTTAATAAAGGTCATTAAATGAAGAAAATGTAAGATTTGATGTTGTAGAATAAAAAATGGAATTGGAAAATCAAAATGTGCTTTTAAAATTCTACTTTTTAAGTCCTTTTCTCAGCATAATTATGAACTGCATTTGAAAATTAAGGTACATTAAATAGATTGAGTCCTATAAAATAATTGTATTTAACTACAGAACCTAGCACTTCTTGCATTCAACTTTATCCAAATCTTTAAAAGATGATGTTTATAAATTTAAACCCTTTATTCACTGAGCAATGGGATTTAAATAATCCAGAGAAGATGAAAATCAAGTACCAATGTTAACCTACTGTAAGTTCATAAGAATGATCACACTTTTAAACACAATATAAAATATGTAGTTTTTTCTTTTAATTAGACTAGGTTATATTGTTGCTAAGTTTATTCCCAAAGTATGTCTGCATAGATTGTGGGCAGAGAAATTTAATCTGTAGATTTTAGTGACCACACACACACACACACACACACATACACACAAACACACATACACATTATATTTAGTTAAGTTAAAAAAAATCAGTTTGGGCTGGGGATGTGGCTGAAGTGGTAACACGCTCCCCTGGCATGTGCGGCATGCTGAGTTCGATCCTCAGCACCACATAAAAATAAAATAAAGATGTTGTGTCCACCAAAACTTAAAATAAATAAATAAATAAACATTTAAAAATTCTCTTTCTCCCTCTCTTTAAAAAAATCAGTTAAAAAAGTGAATCCTGCTCCTGTCCCAATTCCTCCCCTAGAAGCTATATTTAGTAGAGAATGCAGCCTTATAAATACCCAGAAAAAGAGATAAACACACACGCTTGTTATTATTAGGAAATTAAGGCACTCTAAGATGACGTGGATCTGTCCTATTCAGTCTTCTCTGAGGTTTGGAATATAAACATATAGTATTAGAGTTAGCCTTCCCCTTCTCTCCTTTGTGATCACATCTAAATACTAGAGAGTAGGATGAGTTGCTTTCAGGTGTCTAAAGGGAACGGGAAGTGCACCTGTTACTACTTGAGTCCTGGTAGTTAGTATCTGTGATGCATAGACCTTAAGACTGCTCCCCATCACCTGCCCTTCCTGCACATTCATGTTGTAAAAATCTTTGCCTTAAATGTGGCTAAATTTATTGACCCACTTCTAATGAGTTGGATGCAGCAGATGTATTGTGATATCAATTCAAAGATCAACTACAGAAAAGACTGTGGTTTCTGTCTGGACCTATTTCTCTCTGGATCTTAACTCTAAGAGAAGCCAGCTGCCATGAGTTCAGCCATGGAGAAGGCCGTATGGCAAGGAGCAGATACCTCCATCCATCATTTGGTGAGGACCAGACACCTGTGAACAGCAGCACCCGAGTGAACTTCCAGGTATGGAGATGACTGCAACTCCAGATGACACTTCAACTGCAGCCCTATAAGAGACTGTAAAACAGAAACATGCATTTAAGTCACACTTGGACTCTTGACTCACAGAGATAACAAGTATTTCTTCTTTTAACATGTTAAATTTGGGGGTAACTTTTTATTACCAATACATAACCAGTATAGATTTTTTTAGGATTCTCCGTGTAGGATTTCCTATCCTACCCTTATTTGATAAATTGTGTGATCTACTTCAATTAACCCACAGTTATTAGGATAGCTATGTATTTTTTTTCCCACTGAGCTGCATCTCAAGACCCTTTTTTGAGACAGGGTCTCACTAAGGTGCTAAAGCTGGCCTCGAATTTGCAATTTTCCTACCTGAATCTTCTAAATCCCTGGGATTACAGGCATGTGCTGATGTGTGCAGCCCCTAGCTTTTTTTGATTTTCACATTTCTTATTGATGCATTATAGCTGTACATAATAATGGGATTTGCTGTTAAATATTTATATATGCACATGAAACAATATAATTTTACCAATATCATTCCTCAGTACTTTCTCCCTGACTGCCTGAGCCCCTTTCCCCTTCCTCTACTGATCTTTTTTCAGTTTTCATGAGATCTACCCCTACACCTTTATTTTCCTTTTTCCTTCTCTAGCTTCCACATATGCAAGAAAATGTATCACCCTTGACTTTACAAGCTTGACTTATTTTGCTTAACATAATCATCTCTAGTTCCATCTACTTTCTGGCAAATGATGTAATTTCCATTTGTCTTTATATTAAATTGAGTGAAGTTGAATAAAATAATTGAATAAAATTTCACTGTATATATAACCACATTTTATTTCTCCATTCATTCATTGATGAATACCTAGGCTGGTTCCATAGTTTGGCCCATTGTGAATTATGCTGCTGTAAACATGGTTATGCATGTCTCACTATGGTATGATGACTTTAATTTTGAATTTTTTTAAAAAATGATTTATTTATTGAGCTGGGCGTGGTGGCACACACATGTAATCCCAGTGGCTCAGGAGGCTGAGGCAGGAGGATAGAGAGTTCAAAACCAGCTTCAGCAAAAGCGAGGTGCTAAGAAACTCAATGACACTCTGTCTCTAAATATAATACAAAATAAGGCTGGGGTTGTGGTTCAGTGGTTGAGTGCTCCAGAGTTAATCCCTGGTATCCAATAAACAATAAATAAAAATTATTTATTGGTTCTTTTTAATTATACATGGCAATAGAATATACTATGACACAATTATAAAAGCCTGGAATATAATTTGTTCTAATTCAGTCCTCAGTATTCCCTTTCCCTTCCCTTCCTCCCACCTCTGTTCCCTACCCTCTACTCTAATGTTCTCTTTACTAAAAGGTATTTTTTTTTTCAGTTAGTGTTTTCTGGATGTAAATGTGAGTCTTCAGCATTCTTGCACATAAACAGGTGATTCGCCAGTTTATTCTTTGGTTAAATTCTGCCCTACCTCTCAATATGTGATAGCATTTTCCTGAAAGGAACTTGACAATATTTCTCCAAATGATATACAGCAAGAAATGAATATAATAGTATTTATCCAAATCAGTTCTTGTTCCATAACATGCTCTGTGAAAACCAAGTCCTTTGTTCAAATTATTTGAGGGAAGTAACTGCTTTCCCTTCCTTGCCTTTGGAGGTTCCCAATGCATATTTATTTCTGAGTTGTTTTGAAATAATGAAATTTGCATACATGTTTAACCTAATGTGTCCTTGTTTTTATTTGAGTAAAGAAAAATTTATTGTGTAACAACTATAAATAGTTATTCTTGAGGAAGCAGCTTTGCTATCTGTACCATTAGAAGAACCCTGATTACTAAAAGTCATGAATAGCTCATGTCCAGCTAGATATGGCTCATGGCCCTAAGCCTTCCAAGGTAAGCTTCCAGTACTGAGCATTCTGTACATAGTCCTCTTTATTCCTCTGTCACCAAGCCAAAAATTCCAGGTTACTCATGGTTCTTCATTTGCTTTAGAAATGAAGAGAAAAATAAAACAGTGATTTTTACATACACTATGTTCTAGACAATATACTAAGTGTTTGTATACATATAATCTGTTACAATACAATTTTATTAATAAAATGAAAGTGATACAGGGTGAAAAAGGTTTTCTTGTTTGTTTTTCAATCTCACTCCAAACACTAACTCTACCAGCTAAAAGTTAAATCATGAGCAAGTCATTTAATCTTTCTGAGATTTGGTTTTTCCATCTACAAATCAGTCTTGACAATTTCTGCCTTAAAATAATTAGGGGGGGGGGTGCCGAGGAGTGAGGGTGGACAAAAGGTAGGAATACCAGGCTGCCACACATATCAAGACTTGAGCATTAGTATTATTTATGCATATTAAAAATTTCTAAACTTTCAGAGATGGTTATCCACAGTTCTCTCTATATTATTTTATAATTGGTCCTACATAGTTCAGTTTATAAATGGATAAATTACTTGCTCCATTTGCATTAGATGAACTCCAGACTTAGAAAAAAATAAGGGACCTGCTGATGTCACCTTCCTTTTTCCAATTCTACCTGCTATGTGGCAGACAAGCATCCCATCTCCAGTGTCACCATCCCTGCAGAGTCAGATTCACTGCCCCTTTTTACCATTTTCCCCATGAAACAAAGCTGGGGTGAATGCACAGGCATCTTTAAAAAAATTTATTGGTTCTTAATAGTTATATATGAGTTATATGTAATATTATATCTCAACCTGAACTGACAATATAGATATTTTCTTCTATAACAATATAGTATTTTATTCTATGAATGCTGGCTATGTTTTCTTTTTCTCTTCATTTCTACCTGTTTCTCAAACCTTCCTTTTTGAAATCCTTTTAATCCCAGACTGAAGTTATATTCACTGATCCTTAGATCTTAATGTCTAATTTCCTTTCCCTTTGTGTAGCCAACAGGTTAACATATTAGCAGCAATCTTTTGTGCAATCCTGAATAAGAAATTTGAAAAATAAATTGAAATTTTTCTAGTATCAGTTGGCCCAGGAATTCAGTGGAAGAAGTGGTTGTCCGTTCATTTATTCAATATTGTTATTAATATAGCATTTTCACCATATGCTGTGAGGTGATACAGCTTAGCCATTAGGTCAGATAAGTCTAGATTTGCATTCTCCTTTGTGATTTATTGACTGATACTAAATAACTTGATGGGTGTCTCTGACCCTCAATTCTCCTCAGAAAAATGTACACAGTTTTCATGATGAATAGAAGCATGTTACTACATCAGTTTCCAGTGCTGTGTTTCTCAAGCATTTATCCAAATTGGTGTATATATTTTTCTCATTTTGAATGGTGTCGCCAGTTAATATTTCATAACAATATTTATTTTCATCTCTTTGTTCATCTTTAAGCTCCAGAATCTAGGACAGCAGCTAGTATAGAGAAGGAGTGTAACAAAAGGCTATGAATGAATGAATGAAATATATTAATGTGGGTTTTAATGCACGAGTACAAGCTATTAGCATTAGCACAATGATTATCAATCCTTTTCAAAACTTTACGAGGAAGTTAGGATTCTTATTTGATATCCTTATTTCCGTTTCAACGAAGAAAATCTCAGGGAGATCAGCATAGCAATGTCAAGTACATTTCATCTCTTAGTTCAGAACCCATTGCATACATAGTTTTTAAAATTTCATAAACAAATATAAGTAGAGGCGTGTTTCAGGTCAGCTTCTGGGAGGAAGAGCCTGAGAGATAATTCTGTGCAAGCATACCCGAAGAAACCCGTGAGGAAATAAAGAAGTGCATGAGGCAGGACAAGAAACTAAGAAAAAATATGGTTGTCATTGAAGTGTAGACTGAGCCTGATCCCCTGTGGCCCTGTGGAGTGTGGCTGGCAGCACAGAGTTGCCCTGCCTTGAAATAGGTGGTGTGGGGGCTGGGAATTTGTGTTCTTATATCAGTCAGTCACCGGCTGTTTGTTGTCTTCCTCTCCAGAGGGTGCTTAAATTCTCAGGCATCTTCTATTGAGACAACTTTTGTCAGCCAAGGACAGTTTTCTGCAGAAGTATGTAGCTGTACCTATTAGTAACTGACACTCTGAGTACACAAGTGATAACTGTGTTGGTTCCATAAAGGGAATCCACACACAGCAACAACAGTCACTATCAAAAGGAAATTGCTAAGCTTGGATAGAATTTTGGCTTTTTTGCTTATTCCCATGATTTCATTTTACCTTAGTAGCTTACCTCCATATGCCCTCAGCCTTGGAAGATCAACCTATGTACCAGATTTTCATTTTGAGTGACAGGCAAATAAAGGTAATAAAAAGGAAATTAAAGAAAAGTGACAGTAGTCACTTTATCAGCAACAGTAATGTATTAATGTCAGTCTTACTTCCAACTTAAGGCCCCAGTCACCAGTCACTGGGTTCAAACCCTCCCCTATTATTACCAGATAACTGACAACCCAAATTACCTGATGTGCTGCACTAGCTGGGCCTCCAGTCCTTGTCTGCTCTATGAAAATCCACTTGTGTTTTGACATTTAGATCTTTCCTTTTACTTTGCATTTCTGTATTCTCTCTGGGACCTACATACTTGTGCTTACATATTCTTTAAACTGTTTGTTCTGTTTGAAATTTACACTGTTTTGGTCACAACTTCATGCATCATATTTAGTCTGAGAAATATCATCTAATTATTCAGATCAGCCTGATTCCAGGCCTAAGCGCCCCAGATCCTGCAGCCAGTAGCTCCCAGGGATGACAGCATTTTTCTTCTCAAAAGGAGGGGAGGGGAGGGGGGATAGTAGAGGATAGGAAAGGTAGCAGAATACAACAGTTACTAATAGGGCATTATGTAAAAATGTGGATGTGTAACTGATGTGATTCTGCAATCTGTATTTGGGGTAAAAATGGGAGTTCATAATCCACTTGAATCTAATATATGTAATACGAGATGTCAAGAGCTTTGTAATATTTTGAACAACCAACAACAACAACAACAAAAAAGTCCAATCACTGTGGCCTCCTATGGAAAAGACATTAATTTCTAGTTGCAAATATCCATAAAATATTCTGCCATGCAGAGCATCTAATTATACAGGGATAGTTGATCCTAGGATTTTAAACCCTGTGGGGATACTTTGTTTGCAAGTTGCAACCCCCATAAATGTCAATAAAATCACAACTTGTAAATTAGAAAGTGATCAAACAGCTCTGGAGACAGCTGAGGTTTGGGTGAAGCACAACAAAATGATTTTACCTGGAGGCCAAGAAACTATGGTTATAGGGCAAGGAACTCTGGTTAGTCTGAGTCATTGAGAGTAAGGGGGGCCATGGGCTTACTTTCTACTCCAACACTAGGAACACTGGGATTACTTATTTAAAAAATTCAGATGTCAACATGCATTTGAATTTCTTGATAAAGAGTAATAACAGCAACATCAAAATAATAGCAACAAAATCTAATACAAATAATACAGAGAAGAATGGAATAAAAGAAGGAAGAAGAGAAGAATGGGGAAAAGGGAGGAAGAAGAAATAATTCATATGTGCTATAGTATCTTACCTTCTCTTTTCTAATCTTTTAAACTTATGCAGTGCTGTTCACTAGTGAAAAAAGCCCATTATGTGTCAGCTGGTGTGCTATATACGCCAGAAAACACACACAAAGAAAAAATTAGTGAGAAAGTTTGTTCTGCCATTATCAGGCTTAGAATTAATGAAGAGAAGAAATGCATATAAAAAATTACCTGTTACACTTGTCACACAATTCTCCTACAGGGGAGTAGTTGGAAAACACAAAGATAAGAATTTCACATGTCAGGGTGAGAAATGTTTTCATAAAGTAGAGGAGTCAAGGTGAATCTTGAACATCTTTCTTGCCATCCATTCAGCTTTTATGATGTAAAGTAATTATAGGTTGTGCCTGTCAGCTTCATGGATTGATTCATGTGAGAAGAAACACAAGTTAGCCCTAGAGGTAAAGGAAGCCAAAGCTGAGGTATGAAAATGGGTAAACACACGGGTAGTGGTGGTGTTTGAGAGATGAAAGAAAATAACAGAGAAGAAATCTTTAAAGAGAAGTATCATCTCATATGTCTTGTATCAGAGAAGGTACCAGAATGTTTCCCCTCATCAAGATGCAAGCCATGCTGACTGAAGGAAGATAATTCTAAAATCTTCAATCTTGTTAAAAGAAGTTTTGGGACTAACAATCCCAAAATTGATAATTATTTTTCTTTTTGAGGTTGTTTTTAGAAAAATGTATTAGTTAGCTATAACACATGTAGGAAAACAATCTTTACTGCTTAATAAGAGGATGGACTAGTTCAAAAGTTGAACCAACACTTTCATTAGACAGATAACATCCTTATGTTCATAAAGTTTACTACCAAATTCACAGTAAGGGATACACAATGAAAAATTATACAAGCACATACTGTCATCTATACTTACATGATTTATATTTTTATATGTGACTGATGCTTAACCTCATTGAGAGTACCTTAATAGAGACCCTACCATGTGCTTAGAGCAGCTGGATTCTGGGAGGAATGAAGATAAATACAAATAGATTCTAGCTAGCTAGGTATGGTGGCGCATGCCTGTAATCCCAGTGGCTCAAGAGGCTGAGGCAGGAGGATCTCTAGTTCAAACCCAGCTTCTTCAATTTAGCAAGGCGCTAAGTAACTCAGCAAGACCCTGTCTCTAAATAAAATATAACAAAAGGGCTGGGGAGTTGCTCAGTGGTTAGGGACCCCTATGTTCAATCACCATACCACTACTACCACTACCAACAACAACAAAACAAAACAAAAAATAAATAGATTCTATTCTCTAGGAAATGTCAGTCCAATAAGAGCATTAGGATATGTAAATAAAAATCAGTAATCTAATATGTACAGAAAAACCAAAAGAAGAATACAGAATATGTGATAAGATTTCTGAGAACAAGGAGATTACATTTTGTTATACATCTTGAGGGAGAAATTGATAACAGACCTCAATGTGTACTGAAGCTCAGAATTTAGATACACACCAAAGACCATGCAGATAGAAGGGCGGATGTGAGCAGGCAGTGTACTACTGGGCTGGGATGCCCATGGCAAAGCATGCAGGTAAAGGAATTAAGCACTTTTCTCACAGTTCTGGAGACTAGAACTTGGAGATTAGGCTGCTGACAGGGGTAGTTTCTTCTGAGGTAATTATCTGCTCCAGATTTTATTCTTTGACTCACAAATGGCTGTCTTCACATTGTCTTTCCCCTACATGAGTCTGTGTCCAAATTTCCTCTTCTTATAAGAACATCAATCACAATAGATTCGACTTCACCCTAAAAACTTTTTTTTTTTTAAATGTAATTACCTTTATGTAGACTTGTCTACAATCATTGCATTGTGAGGTACTCGGAGTTAGCATACCAGCATATGACTTTGGAGGGAGACCCAACGTAGGTAACAGCAGACAATGAGGCAGAAAATTGTGGGATATGTGAAAAGAGTGGTGAACTTTAGTTTGACTAGAATATGTTACATGGATTTACATACCTATATAGACTGGGGCAAAAGACAGGCATGGTTGTCTAGATCTTTAATATCAAACCAGAAAGTTGGTATTCTAATTCCTCAAGTATTTGGAGACCAGAAATGAATCTGAGCAGGGGAGCAACACAATAAATTCTGAATCATTGCACAATTACATTGTACCAAAAACCATGCTGTTTTACCTTATTATCTCATTTTATCATCATATTGTAATCTTTGCAACAATAACTTTAGGTATTTTCAGTCTTGTTTTTCAAAGAGGTAAACTAAGGTTAAAAAAATGTTTCAAATATGGGAATGAAGGTCTGTGGTAGAGCACCTGCCTAGCCTACATGAGACTTTGTTTCCCAACACACTACACACACACACACACACACACACACACACACACACACACACGTTGTTATAGCTTATGAATATTAGAGCAGAAAATCTAATTTAAGTCTTTGAAATCTGGCTTCACATCCAGTGTTTTTTCATCTCAGACATTTTAGACATCTCTAAAATTTCTATTTGGTATTTTTTATATATCTTTAATGTTTCTACTTTCACTTTGGAACATATGGGATAGAATTACAAGTTTTCTATGTCTTTGATAATTTTCATATCTGTTAGTTCTTGGACAGTTTCAATTGATTGATTTTTATCTTTATTATGGCTTACATTTTCCTGCCATATGTGTGCCTGGTACTCTTCGGGTACCAGGCATTGTTAATTTTACCTTGTAGGTGTTGGCCACATTGTGTTTTATGGGTTTGAGAGGCACACTGTTCTCTTGAATGCTTTCTAGTGCTTCTTTCCCTAACTTGAGAATGTATACTTCAATTTTCTCACAGATTATACTGCTGACTATATTCAAAGAGCTTCCTCTACAAATGTCTAGACTTCCTTCTGTGTGCAGGTCTCTTCGCTCCAGTATGCAGTCCTGCAAATTCTACACTTTGTTCCATCTGGAATCTCTTGTCTGTCTCCGCAACCCAGGGTATGCTCTGCATTCTACCTCAGCTCCTCCTTGGACCATGGCTAATAAACTCTCCAAGACATTAAGCGGGAACACTTATTGATCTCACCTCATTTATTTTTAAATGACCAGGACTCTGCATCCTTCATTTCCTAAAATTTAGAGCCTTGATAGCTATTGATATATATTTCATAAGGGTTTTGGCTATTTCAGATGGAAAGTTAAACTCAATCTCTTTCATTCAGTAGTGGTCTAAAGTAAATGTCAAGCTAGGTATTATAATTTTAAAACATTGCTCTCCAAAGAAAAAATCCTAAAGTTAAACATTTTTAAAACAACTCACCAAGATAAGTGTGATATAACACCATTAGTGCAATTAAGCATAAAAGAAGTAAGGAGGACACACTTTTATGGTATCTTCTTCTAGGCCGAAAATATTGAGACCTTCTTGCCAACAGCAATATTTCTTCTAAGACATTTGTAATCCCTCTAGAACTCATTTTCCCAGAACAAACTCTTCTTCCCTTCTCTTCCTTTGCTTTCTCCTCCCTATCTGAGCACAAACTGATGCTTCATCCTCATCTCCATTTTTCATGTTGTACAAACCCCACTCTTAAGGCATAAAGCACCTAATATTGCTTTAGTTGCTATTTGTTGATCCTTTCAAACCATCACCTTCCTATCATAAATGTGCTAGAAAGAATTTTAATATCCCTCCAGTATCTACTAGAAACCCATTTGTGAATATAATCCTCATTAGGAAAACTGTAGTAGAAATTTGTTGAACATTCCTTAACATGCTAGAAGAATGGACATGCATAGTCCTGAGGAATGATATGTCAATCTTTTCTTAAGAATGCATTATGCTAAAACCAGAAGAAAAGGCAGATTAGAGGAAGGGTGTACTTCCCTGCAGTTCCTCAGCACCAGACTTGACAAAGCAGGAAGATTGCTTTTGAATGAGGTGTATAACAAAGGGAACTCACTGAAACTTTATGCTGTAATGTAAAATAAACTATAGAGACACAGAAATTCAGAAACTTCAAATAGAATATAAAAACTAATATGTTAGAGATGCACCAGTTTGGTGTTGGTTGCAGCAGTCACTGAGGTGGTAATGCTGAGAGCAGGCAAAGAGAGAGGATGGTGTGGTGAATAACAATAAAAAGAAATTAAATTAGAAAAAAATTTGGCTTTAGGAAACCTATAGATCAGATGGGGAGGCTGCTCTTAATGAATACAGGTTCAGTAAAACCAACCAAAAATTGCTGTGGCCTTTGGGACAGATAGTTCTGCAGGAACTGAGATTACTGGCTCAGAAGACAACTGCAGGCACAGTCCAGGAACTATCTATAAACACTGCGTGGCAGTAAACAAAGACAAATAAGGAACATGTAAAGGAAGTAGCCAGCATTGGCATATTATGACCTTCAGAGTTGCCTGAACCAGAGTGACTGAAATAGGCGTAAACAAAAAATATACCTGGATCACATAGCCTCCAGATACCAAGGGCAAAAAGCTCCCTTTGTTGCTGGCATCCAAAAAGCTACTGGGAAGAACTCTGTAGCTTCCACACTGGGGTGTCTACAATCCAGCACTGATACACAGGAATTTATATTCATAAGCAATGAAGGTGAAACCTGTGACAGGTAAAAGTAAATTTTACCAGAGGCCCCACAGATCCAGATGGCCTACAGAGACCAGCATTTCCCCAGAAATAGGGAGTTCCAAAGTTCACCCAAGACTTAATCCCAACTACAAGAACTTCCAATTTAGAATTCTGCATCACTACCCAATACAGAATTAAACAATTAATTAGTACTCCCCAGTCAATCCTTCCCTATACTGGGAGACTGGAAACTGAGAGCTATTATACCTGGCTGGCAACTAGGTGAGGAACACAAAGATGTTGGACTTAAAAACCCCAGCCCTTGACCCAAGGGATACACACACACACACATACACACACACATTATATATATATATATATATATATATATATATATATATATATATATATATATATATATATATGAATGAAAATTCATCCTTGCAATAGTTTTGATCACTACAGCATAAACAAGCCCTTTATTTCTCATTAAGATTTTTCTTTTTTCTTATTTTTCTCCTTTTTATTCCCATTTTTACTGTTCTTTTTAAAAATTTTAATTTTAAGTTTTTCGAACATGATATCATTATTTTTTTCACTTTTTTCCATTATGCTGGATTGTGTGTGTGTGTGTGTGTGTGTGTGTCCTTTTTCACTACTTTTAGTTAATTTTTTATTCCTTCTTATTTCCAGTCAACATGTGCTATCTACTACCTGTCTTCTGATAACTTTTTTAAGTTTTTCAAACTTTACCTTGCTTTCATATACTATTTACTCTTACTTGAGAAAATGTAATTCCACAAAAAGATAGAAGTATATAGTTTACATAATTCCTTCCCCATTCATGTTGTTGTGATTTTTAATTATTATGTGATGTGATCATTAATATGGAAGATGTCATTGCAGAAATCTGCTACAAATGCCTGATATTGTTCACAAATTTTTGTTGTTGGTACTGATATAAAATGCTGCCATTCCTATATAGGTGACAGTATTATAGTTGCTGAAGTAGACACTGGAAATTTATCTTAAGGTTGTATATTTATTGCTGACATTAGTGATAATCCTATCTCTCTCTTCCTCTAAAAGAGATTTGGAATTAATTTGGATACTTTCAGATCACGGAGTAGGGATCTTGCTGCTGAGAAATACTCACAACTCAGTGAAGCAACAGTGAAACTTACCCTAAATGTGATCTAGCCCCACCTGAACCTTAACATTACTTCAAATCATAGAATTGGGAAGACAAAAACACTAAATTAGCAACCAAGCTCCAAGGAGGAATAACCAGGGGTGGGTGGCAGACCTCAGGTCCCACACCTTGATTTCTACTCATATACTAAACAGAGAGAAGACCCAGAACAAAACAGATTATACATAAAAGAATATGTGTATAAATGAGAAAGGGGACTCTATCTCAATTGACTCACCAGCCAAAAACCTCTGAAAACATGAGGAAAGAGGCAAAAAAATCTTCCACCAAAATTGATTATCCCCCAACAAAGAATCTCACGTATAAGGAAGGAGATGAAAATTCCAGAGAGAGAGTACAGCAAGCTGAGTATTAACATGTTCAGTGAACTAACAGAAGATCTATGGAATGAGTTTACTCTCTTAATTGCTCTGTTTTTTTCTTTTTTTAATTTTAATTTGTTATTTAATTGAATTAAGAGAGTAAATACAGGAGATGAAAGACCATTTTGAAAAGATACCAATCAGAACTCTTGGAAATGAGAGTCACATTTAATCAAATAAAAAAAATTCATTTGAAAACATCACTAACATATTAAATTGCATGGAAGATAGTCCTTGAAGACAGCATAAATAAACTTGAGTATACAGTATGCAATAAAGTGAAAAATGATAGAAGGCAATCAGAATATTCAAGAACTCTGAGACTATATCATTAGACCAACCTGATAATCACTGGGATTAAAGATAATATGGAGCTATAAGCTAAAGACAGGAAGAATATGTCTGTGATATATAACAGAAAACTTTTCCTATGTAGAAATTAGATAGACATCCACATATAGGATGCATACAGGACACCAAATAGGCAAGACCAGAAGTTCTCCAAAACACCTCATAATTGAAATGTATAACATAGAAAATAAAGAAGAAATACTAAAAGTTAAAAGAGAGAAACATCAGTTCATATTTAGGAGCAAACCAATAAGGCACACTTCTGTATTTTCAACTGAGACCCTAAAATCAAGGAGCATTTGTAATGAGATATTCCAAGCTCTAAAGGAAGACAATTTACAGCCAAGATTTCTATATCAATCAAAGCTCTCTTTCAAATTTGAGGGGGAAATAAAATCTTTCCATGACACAGATAAACTAAAAGAATTCATGACCACCAAGCCACCACCACAAAGAATACTTTAATTCTCTACACATAGAGAATTAAAAAATAATCTCAAATATCCCAAGTTGAGGAAGACCAATGGTAGAGTAATTTACTAAATGAGAATCAAGACAGTATAGAATACAGCAAAAAAATCAAAATGGCAGGAAATTATAAAAATATAACCATACTAATACTTAATATAAATATAAATTATATCATCTTCCCAATAAATGTACACCCAATTAATTTATACTTAATGTAAATTATATTACCTTCCCAGAGATTAGCAGAGAGCATCAAAAACCAAAATCCAACTATGTGCTATTTTCAAGAGACTCAACACACAGGGATAGTCACTCATAGTCTGAAGGTAAAAGGATGAAAAAAAAAAAAGTATTCCATGCAAATGGAGTCCAAAAACAAGCAGAAGTAGTTACTCTCACATCGGACAAAGTGGATTTCAAAAATTAATCAAAGAGATACAGAAGGCCACTACATCCTGACAAAGGGAACAATTTAACAAGAAGGTATAATAATAGTAAATGTATATCCTCCAAATGTTAGCCCACCCAATTACATTAAAAAACTCCTTAATACTATAATTGCACATAGACCCCAATGCATTAATACTGGATGATTTCACCCTAATTACCAATAGACAGGTTATCAAAGCATAAAATCAATGACAATGAAGATATTTACAATCTAAATAATATTATATATCAAATAGACTTAATAGATATCTACAGAATGTTTAGCTTCTAAACAAATAGCTTCTTTAAAACAGCTACATGGAAGGTTTCCCAAAATAGACACAAATATTTTACCAAATATTCCCCAAATAGGTCACAATGCAAATACAAAAAAGACATAATCCTGTGTATCCTACCAGATTATAACACAGTAAAACTAGAAATTAATAGCAAGAAAAATAGTTGAAACCACATAAACACATGGAAAAAAATACTTCGATTTTTCTTTTTTAATTTTAATTTGTTATATATGACAGCAGAAAGTATTACAGTTCATATTATACATATAAACACATTTTTTCATATCTCTGGTTGTATACAAAGTGGTGTCACACATTCAATGTTTCATACATATTCTTAGGATAATAATATCCATTTCATTCCACCTTCTTTCTGCCCCCATGCCACCTCCCTTCTCCTTTGCCCTATCTGGAGTTTATCTAATCCTCCCATGCCGCCCCACCACATTATGAATCAGGATACTTAAATGAGAAAAGTTTGGCATTTTTTTTATCTGCTAACTTCACTTAGCATTATATTCTCCAACTCCATCCATTTAACTCCAAATGCCATGATTTTATTCTCTTTAATTACTGAGTAAGATTCCATTGTGTATATATGTCACATTTTCTTTATCCATTCATCTACTGAAGGTCATTTAGGTTGGATCCACAGTTTAGCTATTGTGAATTGTGCTGCTATAAACATTGATGTGGCTGTGTCCCTGTAGTATGCTGTTTTTAAGTCCTCTGGGTATAGACCAAGGAATGGGTATAGCTGGATCAAATGGTGGTTCAACTCCCAGTTTTCCAAGGAATTTTCATACTGCTTTCCATATTTGCTGCACCATTTTGCAGTCCCACCAGCAATGTATGAGTGTGCCTTTTCCCCCACATTCTTGCCAACACTTATTGTTGTTTGTCTTCATAATAGCTGCCATTATTACTGGAGTAAGATGAAATCTTAGAGTAGTTTTGATTTTCATTTCTCTAACTGCTAGTGATGATGAACCTTTTTTCATGTGTTTGTTGATTGATTGTACATGATCTTCTGAGAAGTGTCTCTTTAGTCCTTGGCTCATTTATTGATTGGGTTATTTTTTTTGGTGTTTATAATTTGGTGGTTTTTATAAATCCTAAAGACAGTGCTCTATTTGATATGTGTGTGGTAAAAATTTGTTCCCAATTTATAGGCTTTCTATTCACCTCACTGATTGTTTTTTTTTAATTTTTTCTTAAAAAGAAGCTTTTAGGGTGAATCCATCCCATTTATTGATTCTTCATATTAATTTTTGCGCTATGAGAGTCTTATTAAGGAAGTTGGGGCCTAATCTGACATGATAGAGATTTGGGCCTACTTTTTCTTCTATTAGGAGTAGTGTCTCTGGTTTAATTCCTAGGTCCTTGATCCACTTCAAGTTGAGTTTTGTGAATGGTGAGGGATAGGGGTTTAATTTCATTTTGTTGCATATAGATTTCCAGTTTTCCCAGCACCATTTGTTGAAGAGGATATCTTTTCTACAATGTATGTTTTCTCCAATGTATACCTTTGTCTAATATAAGATAGTTGTAATTTTGTGGGTTAGTCTCTGTGTCCTTTATTTTGTACTGTTGGTATACCAGTCTATTTTGGTGCCAATACAATGCTGTTTTTGTTACTATTACTCTGAAGTATAGTTTAAGGTCTGGTATAGTGATGCCACCTGCTTCACTCTTCTTGCTAAGGATTACTTTAGTTATTCTGAGTCTCTTATTTTTCCAAATAATTTTTATTAATGCTTTTTCTATTTGTATGAGGAATGTCACTAGAATTTTGATTGGAATTGTATTAAATCTGTATTGTGCTTTTGGTAGTATGGTCATTTTGACAATATTAAATATGCCTATCCAAGAACAAGGTAGATTTTTCTATCTTTTAAGATCTTTTAAAATTTCTTTCTTTAGCATTCTATCATTTTTATTGTAGAGGTCTTTCACCTCTTTTGTTAAGTTAATTCCCAAGTATTTTATATTTTTTGAGGCTATAGTAAATGGGGTAGTTTTCCTTATTTCCCTTTCAGAGGATTTGTCACTGAAATACAAAAATGACTTTGATTTATGGGCATTAATTTTGTACTACTTTGCTGAATTCATTTACTAATTAAAAGAGTTTTCCAGTGGAATTTTTTGGGTCTTGTATTTATAGAATCCTATCATCTGCAAATAGTGCTAATTTGTGTTCCTTTTTTCTATGCATATCCCTTTAATTTCTTTAAGACTAATTAATCTGGCCAGTGTATCAAACTATGTTTAATAGAAGTAGAGAAAAAGGGCATCCCTGTCTAGTAACAGTTTTTAGAGGGAATGCTTTCAACTTTTCTTCATTTAGAATGATGTTGGCCTGGGGCTTAGCACAGAGAGCTTTTACAATGTAGAGATATTTTCCTGTAATCCATAGTTTTCCTAATGTTTTGAACGTGAAGGGGTTCTGTATTTTGTCAAATGCTTTTTCTGCATCTATTGAGATAATAATATGGTTCTTATTTTTAAGTCTATTGATGAGAAGAATTACATTTATTGATTTCCATATGTTGAACCAACCTTGCATCCCTGAGATGATCCACACTTGATAGTGCTGTACTATCTTTTTGATATGTTTTTGTATTCAATTTGCCAGAATTTTATTAAGCATTTTTGCATCTGGGTTCATTAGAGATATTGGTCTTGAAGTTTTCTTTCTTTGCCTGGTTTTGGAATCAGGGTAATATTGGCCTAATAGAATGAGTTTGAAAGTGCTCCCTCTTTTTGTATTTGTGAAATAAATTCAAGAGTATTGGTATTAGTTCTTCTTTAACGTTCTTGTAGAACTCTGCTGTGTATCCATCTGGTCCTGGGATTTTCTTGGTTGGTAGGCTTCTAATGGTGTCTTGCATTTCATCACTTGAAATTGATCTGCTTAAATTGTGTGTATCATCCTGATTCAATTTGGGCAAATCATATGAGTCTAGAAATTTGTTGATGCCTTTGACGTTTTCTATTTCATTGGAGTATAGGTTTTCAAAATAATTTCTAATTATCTTCTGTATTTCTGTAGTATCTGTTGTGATTGTTTTTATCTTGTATGTTAGTAATTTTAGTTTTCTCTCTCCTTCTCTTTTTTAGCATGGCTAAAGGTCTATCAATTTTATTTATTTTTTCAAAGAACCAACTTTTTGTTTTGTTAATTTTTTCAATTGTTTTGATTCCATTTCATTTGATTTGATTTCAGCTCTAATTTTAATTATTAACTGTCTTCTACTGCTTTGGGTGTTGATTTGTTCTTCTTTTTCTAGAGCTTTGAGATATAGTCATATATTTGTTGACTTTTTCTTCTTGTAAGGAATGAACTCCATTCAATGACCTTTCCTCTTAGTACTGCTCCCGTAATGTCTCAGGGATTTTGATGTGTCATATTTGTGTTCTCATTCACCTCTAAGAATTGTTTGTCTCCTCCTTGATGTCTTTTGCAACCCGTTGTTCATTCAGTAGCATATTACTTAGTCTCCAGGTGCTGGAGTACATTTTATTTTTTTATCATTAATTTTTAATTTCATTTCTTTATGATCTGATTGAATGCAGGGTACTATCTCTACTTTTTTATGTTTGCTAGGAGTTGCTTTGTGGCTTAATATATCATCTATTTCAGGGAAGAACCCATGTGCTGCTTAGAAGAAAGTGTATTAGCTGATTGAAGGGTGAAATATTTCATATATGTCACTTAAGTCTAAGTTATTGATTATATTATTGAGTTCTATAGTTTCTTTGTTCAGCTTTTGTTTTGGAAGATCTATCCAGTGGTGAAAGTGGTGTGTCGAAGTCACCCAGAATTATTGTGTTATTGTCTAATTCTCTTGAATTTGAAAAGAATTTGTTTGACAAATGTAGATGCTCCATTTTGGGGGGCATATATACTTATTATTGTTATGTCTTTTTGATGAATGATTCTCTTAAGTAGTTTAAAATATCCTTCTGTATCTCTTTTGATTAACAGCTTGAAGTCTACTTTATTTCATATGAGGATGGAAATCCCTACTTGCTTCTGCAGTCTATGTGAGTGGTATGATTTTTCCCAACATTTGACCTTCAGTCTGTGAATGTCTTTTTCTATAAGTCTCATGGATGAAGCATATTGTTGGGCCTTTTTTTTTTTAATCCAACATGCCAGTCTATGTCTTTTGATTGGTGAGTTTAGGCCATTAAAATTCAGGGTTATTATTGAGACATGATTGGTATTCCCAGCCATATGTTTATTTTGGTATTAAACTTAAGTTTGTTTCTCCTTATTAGTTTTCCCATTAGTGTAATACTTCCCTCTGCTGATTTTCATTTCCTCTTCATGGAATATTTTGCCAAGGATGTTCTGTAGTGTAGACTTTCTAGTTGTAAATTCTTTTAACTTTTGTTTATCATGGGATGTTTTTATTTTATCATCAAATTTAAAGCTTAATTTTGCTGGATATAAGATTTTTGGTTGGCATCCATTTTCTTTCAGAGCTCAGTATATGCTGTTCCAGGATCTACTGGTTTTGAGGGTCTGGGTTGAAAAATCTGCTGAGATAAAAATTGGTCTTCCCCCATATGTGATCTGATTCTTCTCTCTTGTGGACTTTAAGATTCTATTTTTATTCTGCATGCTAGGCATTTTTATCATAATGTGCCTTGGTGTACATCTGTTGTAATTTTGTATATTTGATGTCCTATAAGCCTCTTGTATTTGATTTTCCAATTTATTCTTCATGTTTGGGAAATTTTTTGATATAATCTCTGAAGAGATTATGCATTCCTTTGGTTTGAAACTCTGTGCCTTCCTCTATCCCAATAACTCTTAGATTTGGTCTTTTGATGCAATTCCATAATTCTTGGATGGTTCCTTACTATCTTTACTGTGTGGTCAACTTTATTTTCCAGATTGTATACTTTGTCTTAGTTATCTGATGTTCTTCCTTCCAAGTGATCTAGTCTGTTGGTGATGCTTTCTATTGAGTTTTTTATTTGGTTTATTGTGTCCTTCATTACAAGAATTCTGATTTTTTTTTCAGAATCTGTATCTCTTTCTTGAAGTAATTTTTGCTACCTGTATTTACTTTCTTATCTCTTTGTTGGTGTGATCAAATGCCTGTGTTTGCTCCCTTACCTATTTATTGGTGTCATAAATGATTGTATTTGCTCTCTCATCTCTTTGTTGGAGTGATCAATTTTTACCTCTAGTTGCTCATTTAGGTTCTTTAATTCACAGATTATTTTAATTATGTACATTTTGAAATCCTTCTCTGACATTTCATCAACTGCGCTGTCCATGGGTTCTGTTATTGTACTATTGTGGTTTGTTTAGGGCACTTTTCTCCCTTGTTTTTTCATGTTGTCTATGTGATTTCCTTACTTGCAGTGTGGATCTGCGGTACTACAGTTTATACCCTATAATCTTGAAGTATCTGTGCTAATTATCTATATCTCACCTTCATGTTGGGCTTCTAGACCATGCCAGTGTCCCGGGATGGATGTTACTGCAACTATAGTTGGTGGCAGCAATAGCAGGAGGTAACTCATGATAGTAGTGGAGGTGCCCCAAGATGGATGCAAGGTCTTTCAGAGATAGGTCTGAAAGAGTGAGGGGCTTACACTGGCTTTGGGATGTCTGTTACAAGTTGCAGCTGCTTCTAGGCTCTGTCTGTTGTCCCAAATTAGAGGCTACTGCATGAGGAAGGCTATTGGGATGCTGCAGTATCTCAAGATGGAAGTGGGTTAAGCCTGGACTCTGAGGTGGTGTGTGTCTGGGGGCAGATCCAAGCTTACCCTGGGCCCAAAAACTTCATTGAGGTGGGTCTGGGCCAGGCTTGAGCTCCAGTGGGTGACTACTGGTTTCAGATGGACTCAGCCCTACCCTGGGCCTGAGCGCCTGCTCAGGTCAGAAAGGTGGATCTTGAACAATACTCTTAAAGAAGAATGGACTAAGGAGAAACATGAAGAGATCAAAAAATTCTTAAAATAAATGAGAATAGAGATACAACATATCAAAGTCTCTGGGACATATGAAAACAGTTCTAAGAGAAAAATTTATAACAATGAGTGCCTACATTAAAAAGAGAGAGAGATGGCGCGGTGGGGGGGGGAGATCCCGAATAAATAAGCTTATGCTTCATGACAAAGCCTTTGAAAAAGAACAGTCTAATTCCAAAGTTGGCACACAACAGGAAATAATTAAAATCTGAGACAAAATTAATGAAAAATAAGAAGAAAAGAAACAATACATAGGATCACTGCAATGAAGAGGTATTTCTTTGAAAAGATAAATAATATTGATAAACTCTGAGCTAAAATAACCAAAAGAAAGAGAGCTAATACCCCCCAAAATAAAATTAGGAATAAAAATAAAGGTATTACTGCATTCTGAAATCCAGAGAATCATCAAAAACTATTTTTAAAATTTACAGTTCAATAAACTAGAAAACCTAGAAGATGTTAACAAATTTCTAGACACATATTATCCACCCCAATTGAACCAGAAAGATATAGAAAACATAAACAGACCAATATAAAGTAATAAATTTGAAAAAATAATTAAAAGCATTCCAATAAAAAAAATCCCAGGGGCAGATGGATTCTCAGGTGAGTTCTACCTGGCCTTTAAAGAAGAACACACACCTCAGTCTTTCTCAAATTATTCCATGAAACTGGAAGGGAAGAAACACTTACAAATACAATCAAAGAAGTCAGTATAACTCTGATTCCAAATCCAGAAAAAGACACAGAAAAAACTAAACAAATAAATAAATAAATACTACAGAGCAGTGTCCTTGATGAATATAGATGCAAACATCCTTACTAAAATATTAGCAAACCATATTCAAAAGCACATCAAGGAGTAGACCATGAGCAGGGAATTGAGTTTGATCCAACATATGCAAACTAATAAATGTAATGTAACTATGCATACAAATAAGAACAAGAATCACATTGTCATCTCAATAGGTATAGAAAAGGCCTTTGATAAAATCCAGCACCCATTAATGTTATAAAACTGTAGAAGCTAGGGAGAAAAGGAACTTACCTCAACCTTCTAAAGGATATTTATGAAAAACTCAAAACCAATAACATACTGAATGGAGAATAACTAAAAACATTTCCTTTAAAATAAGAAATAAGACAAGGATGTCCATTCCCACATCTTCATTGCCAAAGCAATCAGGCAAGAGAAGAAAATTAAAGTGATATAAATAGGTAAAGAAGTCAAACTACCCATGGAGATGACATGATCTTGAATCTACAAGACCCAAAAGCTTTATCAGAAGACTTCTAGAGCTGATAAATGAATTCAGCAAAGTAGCAGGATAAAGATCAACACATATCAATCAATAGCTTTTCCCATTCCAACAGTAATTTTTCTATAAGAGAACTCAGGAAACCCATCCAATTCACAATAACCTTAAAAACAACAACAACAAAAATACTTGGGAAATAATTTATCCATGGAGGTGAAAGAGTTCTACAATGAAAATTATAGAAAATTGAAGAAATAAACTAAAGAAGAATTTAGAAGATGAAAAGATCTCTCATGTTCTTGGATAGGCCACATTAAGATTGTTAAAATGTCTATACTACCAAAGGCAATATACAGATTCAATTCAATGCAATTCTCATTAAGATACCAAAGATATAATTTATAGAATTAGAAAAAAATCCTTAAATTCATTTGGAAGAATAAGAGACCCAGTATAGTCAAAGCAATACTAAGCAAGAAGAATAATGTAAGGGGCATAAAAATACCTTATCTGAACTATATTACTGAGCTATAGTAGTAAAAACAGCATATTATTGGCATCAAAATAGACATGAAGATCAATTGAATATAAGACACAGAGAAAAATCCACAATTTAAAGCCACCAGATATTTCACAAAGATTCCAAAAATACATGTTGGAGAAAATATTACCTTTTAATCAAAAGTTTCTGCTAAAACTGAATAGCCATGTGTTGAAGAATAAACCTAGATCACGATTTCCCACCCTACCCCCAAATCAAGTAAAAATGGATCAAAGCCTTAGGAATTAGACTAGAAACCTTACAAGTGCCAGAAGAAAACATATGGTCAACATTCTATCATAATGGTGCTAGCACCAACTTTCTTAACAAGATCCCTAAAGTTCAAGAAACAAAGCCAGGAGTCACTAAGTGGGATGCCATCAAATTAAAAAGCTTCTGCACAAGACACAACCCACAAAAATACAAATATCCAATACTAGATAAAGGGACCCAAACCATTTTTTTACACTTTAACATATTGGTTCAGAATCTCACTTCCTAAACAAGACTCCTGAAGTGTAAGAAATAAAATAAAAATCAATAAATGGGATGCCATCAAACTAAAAGGCTTCTTTATAGCAAGGAAATAGGAGCATGAAAAGAGAGCATACAGAATGGGAGATAATCTTTGGCACCTGAACCTCAGATAGAGCATTAATATCCAGGATATAAAAGAACTTAAAAATTTTGGCAGCAAAAAAAATAACCCAATTAATAAGTGGGCAAGAGAATTAGATGCTTCTTAAAAGAAGATATACAATTATCCAACAACAAATACATAAAAAATATATTCAACATCTTTAGCAATCAGGAAAATTAAAATTAAAACTACATTGAAATTTCATTTCACTCCAATCAAAATGGCAATTATCAAGAATACAAATAATAATGTATTGATGTGGAGGTAGGAGAAAAGGTATGTTTATACATTGTTGGTGGGACTACAAATTAGCGCAATCACTCTGGAAAGCAGTATTGAGGCTTCTCAAAAAACCACATATGATCCAGCTCTCCCACTTCTCAGTATATATCCCAAAGATCTAAAATCAGCATACTATAGTGATACAATCACATCAATATTTATAGCAGCATAATTCACAACAGCTAAACTATAGAACCAACCAAGGTGTCCCAAATGAATAGACAAAGAAAATGTGGTGAATATATACACAATGGGATATTACTCAGCCATAAAGAAGGATAAAATTTTGGAATTTACTGGTAAATAGAAACAAATGGAGGCTATCATGCTAAATGAAATAAGCCAGACTCAGAAAGCCAAAGGTCAATTATTTTCTCATGTGGAAGCTAGTCAAAAATAAAGAGGGGAAAAAAGGGGAGAGAGAAAGAGAGAGAAAGGAAAATATGAGGATTCCATAAAATAAGAAGGAAGGCCAGTGAGCTAGATGAAGAAACTGAGGGGCAGAGAGAAGAGATGAAACGAGAAAAGAACAAAGAAATGAATCTGACCTGAATTTTCTATGCGCATACATCAAAAATATACCACAGTGAGTCTCACCATCATGTATATTTACAAGACATAAACCAAAAATATCTAAAAATAAATGGCACAAATATAAGTAGAATAGATGGAAGAAAACAGGGAGAGGAAGGAAAGAAAAACACTGTGGACTGAATTTGAGCAAAGTATCTTCCATGCTTTTTTAATTTTGTCAAAATGAATCCTATTGTTACATATAAGCAAAAAGAAACAAAAAAAGAACTAAAAATAAATAGATGAACTAATTTTAGTCTAAATAAAATAAGCTCTGACAGCAAAGAAAATAAGAGCATAAAGAGAGAGCTTACAGAATGGAGGAAAATCTTCGCCAGCTGTACTTCTGCAGGAGATTAATATCCAGAATATATTAAAAAAAACTCAAAAAACTTAACACCAAAAGTGTCAAATAACCCAATAAATAAATAGACATAAAATATATACAGACATTTCTCAAAGGAAGAAACACAAATGGCCAATATATATATATATATATATATATATATATATATATATATATATATATTTGGAAAAAAAGTTAAGCATCTCTAGCAAAGAAATGCAAACAAAAACTACAATAATATTTCATTTCACTCCAGTCAGAATGGCTATTATCAAGGAGATGTTAATAAGTGATGAGCATGTGGGAGAAAAGGTACACTGAAAGATTGTTAATGGCACTACGTACGAGTATGATCTCTCAGAAAAGCAGCATGGAAATTCTTTAAACTAGGAATCAAGTACTAAAGTCAGTATACTGTAATAATACAGCCACCTCAAAGCTTATAGCAGCACAATTCACAATAGCCAAATTATAAAACCAACCCAGATGCCTGTCAATAGATAAATGAATTAAGAAAGTGGTACATATACACAGTCAAGTTTTACTCAGCTATAAAAAGATGGAAATAATGGCATTTGATGGGAAATGGGTGGAAATGGAGAACATCATGCTAAGTGAAATAAGCAGGTCTCAGAAAATCAAGGGTCAGATGTTTTCTCTCGCTGTGGAAACTGGAATAAAATAAAGAAAAGAAGGAAGGGAGGATCACATATCATAAAGATATAGGAAAGGTCAGTAGACTAGAAGAAGGTGATCAAGAGGGAAGGGGGAGAAATTGGAAAGGGGAGGAAATATGGGATTTAAAAAAATCATACTATGTACATACAGAAACACAGAACAGCGAATTTCTCCTTTAAGTAGGCATAAGTATAAAAAACTACTCAAAAATAAATAAATTGATGAGTGGAAGAAAGATCAGCAAACTAGAGTAGGGAGAACAGGGAGGGGGAGGAAAGGGAAAAAGGGTGGATATGAATTGAAATTGAAATCCACGCATGTATGATATTATTGGGATGAACCCAAATACTATGTATTACTATAATGCTCTAATTAAAAAACTTTTGAAAAAGAGTTGAATTTTATGCTAAATATATCAGGAGATCTTGGTATTTAAAATACAATTTCAGGAGAATCTAAGATGGCAGGCCAGAGGGAGGCAGCATTCTGTGTCCATCTGTGACCTGGGTCTCAACTAGTGGGAATACTGCTTCTCTGAGAGAGACAGAGGACACCTACAGAGCTGCTGTCCCACAGAAATCAACAGCGCTGTGCCCCGGCACAGGGCTCTGGGCCTCATCATTCAAGCAGGACTTCCAGCTCTCCACACCCAGCTCCAGAAGTTCTAGCCCACGCAGGGCTTGGGAGTGCCTCAGCACAATCAATCACCACATCTGCACCAGCACAGAACTCCCAGACGCTGCTCCACACCAACGCAGGACACAAAACTGCTACCCCTTCACAGGAACTCCAGCCACCACTCCCCCATGGATCCCCATCTACCAATGAGGGGGCTCCCCCAGTGGCCTCCATCTTGCAACTCCACTCTGAAGCTACTGCCATAGTCCATTATGCCGTAATCTACCTGCACCCAGGAGACATCTCACAGGTTCTGAAGACAGCCAAAAGCCATAGTACTGAACATCACAGAGCTCATCTCTGAACACATTGCACAACATCATCACCAGGCTACCCCCACCCACCCAACACCCCAGAGATGGAAGCAGCCCGCCTCCATCTTTGGTTACCTTCCTCACCATATTTGGTGGGTGCAACTCCCAGATTAGAACTCCAGTTGGCCAGGTACCCAGTTTCCAACTCCCCCTTCTCCCCAGCAGTGGTAACCCTGCACAGTAACTGCACAACACAAAACAGCTCTCAGTAGAATGGTTGTGTAATGTGACCAGGGTGCTGCCCATTGATGCCTTGTGAGAGAGTTCCCTTAAGTGGGAACTGCTAAGAGACACGAAGATGGGGCAAAAGTTTGGAGGCTAACAGAGAGACCAGGAGCTGGGAAATCTTCAGGCAAGATAGGGAGATAGGACCAGGCACTCAAGTCATACGAGTGGACCCAAAAAGAGACCCTTGAAGTGCAGTCTCCCTGCAGGGACTGGCGGGTGCCACCCCTCATTTCTAGGTGCCCTGCACCAAGACCAGCCTTCCCACCCTGGTTACCTTCATCATCCTGAGGGTGGAGATACAGCTAACAACAGACAACCCCACCTATTGTATGAGGAGGGAAGCAGGAAAGAAACTGATCTCCAAAACAATCAACAATCCTGGTTTCTTCCTTTGAGACATTTTTTCCCTTTTTATTCTCCCCCTCTATCCTCCCGCCATCACATCCCCAACATATGTGAAACCCCATACTTTGCATGAATTAGGATTTCAAGGACTGAAACATCTGAATAATATATTAGAGGTGTGTTATACATGCCTTTTTTTTTCATTTTTCTCCTCTAACTTTTTACTATTTTAACATCCTTTATTTTTCTGAATACATATGTGTGTTTGTTTTATGTACTCTACTGTCTTCCCATGTACTTATCTACCTGTGATTTTGCTACTAGCCCTCTTCATTAGAATTATCTTTCACACTTCCTAAGATATATAATCTCTATATCCTCACATCCTACCTCCTCAGCACATCATCCTACATCTCACTCCCAGTTCATTGTCTACCATCAGAAACTGTAAACACTTTTACATACCTACTGATTACATTATAAATAATAATTGAATTCAACATTTCTGACATTGTGACCAAACCGTATAGGTCTTAATAGAAAAAAAAAAAATGTTCATAGGTGGTATATTACTGATATTGGGATCTGTTAACATTGTCCTTACTCATAAAGAAGAGATATTGGAAACATTAAGGAGCACTATAAGACTATAGGGTAAAATAATAATACCTTGGATCCACAATGCTAGAAGGGAAGACACACTAGCAACAAAGACAAGGGAAGAAAGTACCCCAAACAAATCAAGATACCACATTATTAGAATCCATGGCCAGCACAGTAGAAGGAATGACAAAGAAGGCATTCAGGATATACATGATTAAAATGTTCTGTGAATTAAAGGATGATATAAGATAGCAAATACAGGCAACAAAGATCATTTTGACAAAGAGCTACATAAAGAAATACAGGAATCAAAAGATTACTTCAGTAGGGAGACAGAGGATCTAAAAAAAAACAAAACAAAATAAACAAATAAAGAAACAGAAATCCTTGAAATGAAAGAAATAATAAACCAAATTAAAAGTTCAATTGAAAGCATCACCAAAAAAGTAGAATTCTTGGAGGATATGACATCAGACAATGAAGAAAAAATATATAATATTAAAAAGAATGTAGACCACATAGTGAAAATGGTAATAAATCATGAACAGAACACTAAAAAATATAGGGTAGCATAAAAAGACCAAATTTAAGAGTTATCGAGGGAATTGACTTCCAAACCAAAGAACAGAACAATCTGTTCAATGAACTACTATGAGAAAACTTTCCAAACATGAAAAATGAATTGGAAAACCAAATCCAAAAAGCCTACAGGATGCCAAATGTACAAAATCACAACAGATCCACACCAAGCCACATTATAATAAAAATGTCCAACATACATATTAAGGAGAGAATATTAAAAGCCATGAGAGAAAAGAATCAGATTACATACAGGGGGAACCAATAGGACACTGGCAGATTTTTCAATGCAGACCCTGAAAGCTAGAAGATCCTGGGACAACATATATGAAGCTTTGAAATCAAATGGATGCCAACGAAGAATCTTGTATCCAGAAAAATTAAGCATTAGATGTGGTGATGAAATAAAAACTTCCCATGATAAACAAAAGTTTAAAGAATTTATAGGTAGAAAACCATCACTACAAAACATACTTGACAAAATATTCCATGAAGAGGAAACAAAAAACAACAATGAAAATCAGCAGAGGGAGATATTACCCTAAAGGAAAAACTAAACAAACAAACAAACAAACAAACAAAAAAACAAATCAAGTTAAATAACAAAAATAATAAGTATGGCTGGGAATACAAATCATGTCTTTATAATAACTCTGAATGTTAATGGCCTAAACTCACCAATCAAAAGACATGCAGTGGCAGATTGGATTAAAAAAAGATCCAACAATATGCTGCCTTCATGAGACTCATCTCATAGAAAAAGACATTCACAGATTGAAGGTGAAAGGTTGGGATAAATCATACCTCTCACATGGACTGTGGAAGCAAGCAGGGGTTTCCATCCTCATATCAAATAAAGTAGATTTCCAGCTAAAGTTAATCAAAAGGCATAAAGCTGGATGTTTCATACTACTCAAGGGAACCATACAACAACAAGACATAACAGGTATAAATATATGTGCCCCAAATAACAGAGCATCTATGTTCATCCAACAAATCCTTCTCAAGTTCAAGAGTCAAACTGACAACAACATAATAATCTTGGGTGACATTAATACACCTCTCTCACCCCTGGGTATATCTTCCAAACAAAAGTTGAACAAGGAAAGTATAGATTTCAATAATACAATAAATAACTTTGACTTAACTGACATATATAGAATATTTTATTCTTCAACAAGTGAATACACTTTCTTCTAAGCAGCACATGGATCCTTCTCATGAAGGATCTAGCATATGATCCTTCATATTATATGGTCTAAAATAGACCATATAATATGCCACAAAGCAACTCTTAGTAAATACAAAAACGTAGAGATACTGCCCTGCATTTTATCAGATCATAATGAAATGAAATTAGAAATTAATGACAAAATAAAAAATAAAAATTACTCCAACTCCTAGAGACTAAACAATTTGCAAAAGACAGGAGGAGATTGAAAAATTCTTAGAGGTAAATGAGAACATGGACACAACATATCAAAATATCTGGGACACTATAAAAGCAGTACTGAGAGGCCATTGCATGGAGTTGATTCCTGAAAAGAAGAAAAAGTCAACAAATAAATGATCTAAAATTACATCACAAAGCCCTAGAAAAATAACAAATTGAACAAAATGAAATAAAATCAAAACAAAAAAATTGAAAATTGACAAAACAAAAAATTGGTTTTTTGAAAAAAATAAATAAAATTGACAGACCCTTAGCCGTTGATAACAAATAGAAGGAGAGAGAAATCTAAAGTTACTAACATATGTGATGAAAAAGAAAATATCGCAACAGACACTACAGAAATATAGAAGATAATTAGAAATTATTTTGAAGACCTGTACTCCAATGAAATAGAAAATATCAAAGGCATCAAAAAATTTCTAGACTCATATGATTTGCCCAAATTAAATCAGGATGATACACACAATTTAAACAGACCCATATCAAGCAAAGAAATAGAAGATGCCATCAAAAGCCTACCAACCAAGAGAAGCTCAGGACCAAATGGATACACAACAGAGTTCTACAAGAACTTTAAAGAAGAACTACTACAAATACTCTTCAATTTATTTCAGGAAATAGAAAAAGAGGGAGCACTTCCAAACTCATTCTATTAGGCCAATATCACCCTGATTCCGAAACCAGGCAAAGACACATCAAAGAAAGAAAACTTCAGCCCAGTATCTCTAATGAACACAGATGCAAAAATTCTCAATAAAATTCTGGCAAATTGAATACAAAAACATAACAAAAAGATAGTACACCACAATCAAGTGGGATTCATCCCAATTTTGTATGTTGGTTCAACATACAAAAATCAATAAATGTAATGCATTGTATCAATAGACTTAAAGACTTGAACCATATGATTATCTCAATAGATGCAGAAAAAGCATTGACAAAATACAGAACCCTTTCATATTCAAAACACTAGAAAAATTAGGACTAACAGGAAAATATCTCAACATTGTAAAAGCTATCTCTGCTAAGCCCTAGGCCAACATTATTCTAAATGGAGAAAAATTGAAGGCATTCCCTCTAAAAACTGCTACAGGATGGGGATGACCTCTTGCACCACTTCTATTTAATATAATCCTTGAAACACTGGCCAGAGCAACTAGACAGACAAAAGAAATTAAAGGGATACATGTAGGAAAACAAGAAATAAATTGGCACTATTTGCTGATGATGTGATTCTATACCTAGAAGACCCAAAAGTTTCATTAGAAAAGTTCTAGAACTAGTAAAAGAATCCATCAAAGTAGCAGGATATAAAGTCAACACCCATAAATCAAAGTCATTTCTGAATATCAGTAACAATCTTCTGAAAGGGAAATGAGAAAAACTACCCCATTTACAATAGCCTAAAAAAAATCTTGGGAATAACTTAATAAAATGGGTGAAAGATCTATACAATGAAGACTACAGAGCTCTAAAGAAAGAATTCAAAGAAGACCTTAGAAGATGTTAAGCTTTACCTTGCTCTTGGATACACAGAATTAATATCATCCAAATTACCATACTACCAAAAGCACTATATAGATTTAATACAATTCCAATCAAAATCCCAATGGAATTCCTCATAGAAATAGAAAAAGCAGTCATGAAATTCATCTGGAAAAATAAGAGACTCAGAATCACTAAAGCAATCCTTACCAGGAAGAATGAAGCAGGTGGCATCACTATACCAGACCTTAAACTACACTATAGAACAATAATAACAAAACAACATGGTATTGGCACCAAAGCAGACTGGTAGATTAATGGTACAGAATAGAGGATGCAGAGACTAACCCACAAAATTATAATTATTTAATATTAGACAAAGGTGCCAAAACATACATTGGAGAAAAGATATCCTCTTCAACAAATTGTGCTGGGAAAACTGGAAATCTATATGCAACAAAATGAAATTAAACCCCTATCACTCACCACACACAAAACTCGACTTGAAATGGATCAAGGATCTGGTAATAAAACCAGAGACCCTGTGTCTAACAAAAGAACAATAGGCCCTAATCTCCAACATGGGATTAGGCCCTAACTTCCTTAATACAACTTTTTTGGCATGAGAATTAAAATAAAGAATCAATAAATTGAATGGATTCAAACTAAAAAGTTTCTTCTTATAAAAAGAAACAATCAGTGAGATTAATAGCCTACAGAATGGGAGCAAAGTTTTACCACTTACACATCAGATAGAGCACTAATCTCTTTGCTATATAAAGAACTCAAAAACTAAACACTAAAAAAGCAAATAACCCAATCAATAAATGGATAAAGGAATTGAACAGACACTTCTCAGAAGAAGATACACAACAATTTTCATCATCTCTAGCAATTAGAAAAATGCAAGATTTCATCTCACTCCAGTCAGCATGGCAACTTTATGAATACAAACAACAATAAGTGTTGGCAAGGATGTGGGGAAAAAGGTACACTCATACACTGCGGGTGGAACTGCAAATTGGTGCAGTCAATATGGAAAGCAGTATGGAGATTTCTTGGAAAACTGGGAATGGAACCACCCTTTGACCCAGCTATCCCTATCCTCAGTCTATATCCAAAGAACTTAAAAACAGCATAGTTCAGGGACACAGCCACATTACTGTTTATAGCAGCACAACTCACAATAGCTAAACTGTGGAACCAACCTAGATGCATTCCGTAGATGAATGGATAAAAAAAGTGGCATATATACACAATGGAATATTACTCAACTATAAAAGAACAAAATCATGGTATTTGCAGGTAAATGGATGGAATTAGAAAATATAATGCTAAGTGAAGTTAGTCAATTCCAAAAACCCAAATGCCAAACATTTTCTCTGATATAAGGAGACTGATTCATAGTGGGGTAGGGAGGGGAGCATGGGAGGAATACACAAACTCTAGATAGGGCAGAGAGGTGGGAGGGGGCATGGGATTAGAAATGATGGTGGAATGTGATCGTCATCATTATCCAAAGTACTTGTATGAAGACATAAACAGGTGTGAATATACTTTGTATACAACCAGAGATATGAAAAAATGTGCTCTATATGTGTAATATGAATTGCAATGTATTCTGCTGTCATGTATAAATAAAAATTAATAAAACAAAAGCAGTCATTGATAAAAAATACAATATCAATGTTTGATTATATAAAGAGAATTTATGTGACTTAACATTTTGAAGAAATATAGCTTTGAGTAAGTACGGGTATTTATATTTTAGTGTTTTGTGTCTCCATATACCACTTTCCTTGAATCAAAACGTTTACTCCATTTCTTATTGTAATTTTCGTGACAATTTTTAAACACAACTAGATGAAACTGCATATTTAGCTTTCTATTTGACATAACTTAGAAATCATCTATTGGGAGCAATTATGTACATTATAATTAACATTTTGGACCAGACTATCTTTTACCTGAATGGTGTTATAGTGAATGAGAACTTTAATCTTGCTCAACCATATAATTATAATTTATGATACTGCAACTCAAGAGAATAATGTAAACACAGGGAGATATTAATTTCATAGTCTAAGTATGTGAAATGTGTAAATAAAAGAATGTTTTATATTATTTTGGTAAAATTTTGGCTCCCCATTCATAAGATTTAAAGCAGGATTAATTGAATTACATAACATATAGTGATTAATATATAATTGATATATACTACTCAAAATACTATATTTAATATTTATTTGACATATTTACTATGTTAATAGGACAACTTTGATATTAATATTTCAGAGATTATAAGGAACTTTCAGTGATTTTACACAACTTCATGATTAGTCTTCCTTTCACCATTTACTTTCTTGTATCCTGCCCAATTAAAAGATAATTCTAGAAGCCTTTGAAGTACTTTCTTTTTTCTTTCTTCTTTGTTTTTAAATCCTTTATTTTATTTGTTTTTATGTGGTGTTGGGGATCGATCCCAGTGCCTCATGCATAGGCAAGTGCTCTGTCACTGAGCCACAACCCCCGCCTGTGGGTACTTTCTTAATATAACAATTTTCCCAAATATTACGAAAAGTTTTGGTGTCTTAGTGTATAAATGATATTTAAAATTGGGCAAAATCCCAAATTTTATTCCTAAAAATGTACTGAATGTTAAAAAGATGACTATCCCTGATGTATTATATATTTAAATCTCTGGATATGAGGTTAATTATGATATATTGGCAAAATAAAAGATTCATAATGTGTCTTATTCTTGTATGACTGAGGTTTTTAAATGCTATACCACAGACAAAGGTGTGTGTTTTGAAGAAATCCTGTGTGTATTTCTAATTTGAAAATAAAGCAAATGTCCTCTGCTTGCTTCTGCATTCACTCCTCCTGTGCTTGTCTTGTCTGTCCTTCTCGAAAATGAATGATTGAATAGAATGGCCTAGACGTAGGGTCCATTTCTTTTTGTGCCTTGTTCAACGTGAAGATTCTACAGCCTGAAGCAATATCTCCTTTAGAAAACAGGGAATTATTTAGAGAGTGCATGCATCCTGTGATTGCACGGGAGTATTCCAGGGTTTTATAAAGGCAAAAATAATGCTTTCAAATCCACATAGATGTCATTCAAAGAGAAAAGCTAAGTGAGGGTTGGGGGTGGAAATAAGCAGCCACGACTTTCTGATCCTGGGCTAAAAGATGCTGCATAGGCTGAAATTTACATTTTCATTGTCTACATAATAGTCATTCCAACCAATAAAATATATCTCACAATAATTAAAAGGTCTATGTAATTTTTATGCTAACTGAATAATAACTGAGATAGAAGAAAGCTGCTAAAAAGTCACTATTTTTATAAAGCTCAAATGTTATTATATTTGTATCACTTTAGTGAATTAAAAAAAATCCATTTTATTTTCATCAAACTACCTTTTTTCTTTTAGTCTATGTTTTCATTTAAAATAACCAAATTTTTGAAATGCCCTCATTCATTCTGTACATTTTAGTGTTTCATACCATTTCTTAAAGTTAAATGCAAGTTTCCCAGGACCTGAATGTACAAAAACATAATAACAAAACTGATTTTGTTTGTTTCAAAATACCATATATCCTAAGGACTCAGGGACCAGGTAAGGACCAGGAATATTACGTGCTATAACATTCAATCACAGACTGGAAGCATTGACATCTAAAGCTATTTACATTTATAGGTGCACAGAAAACCAAGGTAGGCAAAAGGAAGGAGCTTTAGTATAAACTTAGATGGCAAATGGGCTTGTTCTCTAAAAGAATGAAAAATTTGAAGGGAGTAAATAGGAGAGAATGGTAGAAGGAAAAAAGTCAAAGGAGGAAGGAGATAGAAGGAAAAACAATTCTTTTCAAAGAAATCCTGAAAATTAATAATCTTTCCAAATATTGATGTTTGTGAAAATGAATGTGCATAAAGAATAATTACAAGGCTACCTGAAACTGTCAGGAACATATTTTAATATTGAGTAGGAAGCAAAAGGTAGAATCTTGTATGTGAAAAATATTTGTATATAAAAAAATTAGGTTTGTCCATGAGGCAGGTTTTTCTTTTAAGCTCTCAGAGTTCACTGCACATCCTGAGCAATTTAGTGGGCTATGCCGCAGAATCATCATAAATCAATGAGAGGATGTCTTGAGCCATGGGGAATTAGCTGGCTCGCTTATGTATGATGTGATTCACAGCACTTCCACTCGGAAACCTTTTATGAGACCACCTGATTGCTTGTCTGAGACACACCTAGGTGTAGGCAGCATTTGCTTTGGTTAGATTATTTTAGTTTTCCTGTGTTTTTTCCACTTGAGTGATGAAAAATATTTCCTAGCCAAATCCTTTTTTCCTCTTTGGGCTGTAACTTCTGAATTAATTCTAGTTGTCAGAACTAGATCCAGCACTATAGATTATAATTAATATTGTCAGCTCTGAACACACAAGAATTCAAATTTGATTACCACAAGAGAGTGGGGTAGAAGATCCATTTTAAAAAGAACAGATGTAATCAGAAAAAAAAATCTCCGCTGGAATCCACCAGGGGGCAGCCCCCTCATGATATGCTGCAGTATTGGCCTCAGAGACTGCAACCTGTCAGAAGTGCTCCTAGAGATTATATGTGTCCTTGTCACTCTTCTATCCAATCTTACCACCATAAATGTTGCCTCAAACTCTTGGACTGTCCTACAAGAACTATACAAGAACTGAAAGAAATGAAAATGCAGATCCTTGAGGAATTTTAGTATTAAGAAACTTGATTAATGTTCTTAAAAGCCACCCCAATATACAGCTTTAAAATAAAAAAAAGTTAAAAAAAAATAAAGAAGCATAGAAGCAAAGAAGCTCTTAGGCTAAATAATATATTTTAAATTTTTTTTCATTTGACACATTTTTTTAAAATTTCCTCAAAGGAATTATGATCATTTAGCAAATAGAGAACTTACACTCCAAATAAACAAAATTTGGATGAGGAGACTTCTTAAACAAAAGTTATCACAAAGATAACAATAACTATTTCTAGTACCACTAAATATTTATAATCAGTAGTAGATAACTTGACAAATTCTACTGGAAGAATACACTAAAAATTAAAGAGGGTAGGGAATCAGAAAGTCAAAGCAGAAGCAAAGTAAATTGTTCTATATTCAAAAGCATTAGTGATATTCCTCATACTATGGTTTACTTTACCATAATGAACCACATTGCACTATTCTATCCCACCTGTTTTCACATATGAAATAGAACAACAATGGATAAAACTTACTCTTCCATTAAGAAGACTTTAAAATACTCTTAGTCAAGTTTGCAATTCCTGTGTTTTCAAAAATTCTTGTTTCCTAATGCGTAAACACATGGTAAAAATTCCCAGCAAGCTGTTGAGAAGAATCTGGAAAAAACAAGGTGAAGAAATGCCTGAGAGTTTCCTCAAATTAAAACAATTTTAAACTGTACCATTTTATATAATCCATGGATAATATTTGAAGGAAGCATAAACATTGCCACTATGTGTTATGCTTTGGATCTGAATTTTCCTTCAAAAGCTTATATGTTGAAGTCTGTTATGTTCAGAGGTGGGGTCTTAGAGGTGATTGGATCATGAGTGCTTAACTTTATCCATGGATTAATACATTTATGGATTCATAGACTAATGGGCTACTGAGAGGTGCTGGAAACTTTAGGAGGTAGGCCTAGTGGCTGGACATAGGTCATTAGGGGAGTGCCCTTAAAGAGTCTATTTTGTCCCCAGAGCCTTTCTCAATATATCATTCCCTCTCTCCCTCCCTCTCACCGTCCTCTTCTCTCTCTCTGTCTCTCCATATACACTGTCATGATACGAGCAGATTTGCTCCTCTACTCACTCCCTGCCATGATATTTTTCCTCAGTACAGATCCAGAAACAATAGAGTCCAGTAATCATTGACTGAAACTCCTGCAACTATGAGCTGAAATTAATCATTCCTCAATTTAAATAGTTTATCTCAGGTATTTTGTCATGGTAACTTAAAGTTGACTAACACACCATGTTATTTCTATTGATGTACTAAGTAATAATTGTATTTTTTATGTATCTAAATTATCAGAACTTTAGTATGAAGAGAAATTTTTGATATATTTTATTTTGAAATGCTGTTGCCTCTCCAAGGACTAAGAAAAATGAGAATAAGCATGCTTAACTGTCTTAGTAACTTTGTGAAAAACCTCATCTTTTATATCATTAAAATTAAATGATTTGTATATGTCTTCTAGAATACCTTCACCAAAAGTTATATTAGGATCTTTGGCTAAGCAGCAGTGATAATGTTAGGTATACTGACATAACTTGATTTACTGTAATCCCAGTGACTCATGGGGCTGAGGCAGAAGGATTTCAAGTTCCAGGCCAGCCTCAACAATTTAGCAAGGCCCTCAACAACTTAGCAAGGCCCCGTCTCAACATAAAAATTAGAAGGGCTAGGAAATGTAGCTCCTTGGGTTCAATTTCCCGGTGCCAAACAAACAAACAAATACATAAGCTTAACCATGATAAACATCATTTTTTTATATGATGAAACTCCCCAGGCAGATTATTTAAGGATACCCTAGATGTGTTAGAGATTCAAAACTCTCTTATTTCTTTTGTTTGGGTCTCTGGAGGCCATACCTTGACTAAGTTAGTTGAAGCTAATCTATACCCACATTATAGCTTACAGGAAGTGTGGAAGAAGAAAGAAAGAATTTGTGTGTCACTTTTCTTTTAAGGGCACAATTCAGAAATTGAACATTCCATTTTTTAATGTAACATTGACCAGAATTGTTTATGTGGCCCTACTTGTCAAGAATGGAGTATAATAAGTTTCATAACTGATGGCCATGCACTCATTCATAATGTCTATTTATGTAGAAGGAAAAGGAATGCATGTTGGCAAAAGTAATTGTGAATCTGCAACAGTAGTGTTCATACATTGAAGGTATAGAAATATTAGGTAAAAATGTCTTTATTTTGGCAATTGAAGATTTCTCATGATTATTTTGCCATCTTATTATATAACAAGATATTATACAATTAACATCTTGTCTCGCTAGATTGATGACTTTGAAGCTTTCTGGATTTTGAATTCCAAATTGATCACTAGAGTTTTACACACATATATTCTGGACAGAACACACACACACATACTCACACACATGCATATAAATGTCTCATAACTTCACTTTGTATCCCATAAATATACACAATTACAACTTGTTAACTTACAAAAAATTCAAAGAACAAATACTAATGCAATACAAACTATTGTTCAAGATGGTAAAAAAAGAAAACTCAACTAGATTCCATGTTACTTTTAGAACAGAGGGTCCACATACATCTTTCTTCTTTTTGTATACTTTTATCCTGGACATTGCCTTAAACCTCATTAAAACTCAATAAAATCATAATAGTCTGAAAGTTGTTGATCATGTAATTAATTTATTTATAGTTTAAAAATTCTTTTTAAAATCCTAAGAGATATTTCTTCTTTTTTTAAGAGAGAGAGAGAGAGAGAGAGAGAGAGAGAAGAGAGAGAGAGAGAGAAATTTTTAATATTTATTTTTCAGTTTTCGGTGGACACAACATCTTTTATTTTTATTTTTATGTGGTGCTGAGGATCGAACCCAGCGACCCGCACATGCCAGGCAAGCGCATTACGGCTTGAGCCACATCCCCAGCCCATTTCTTCTGTTTTAAGGTTTATGAAAACTATGAATTTCCAATGTTGGTGGTATATGGGGACACATTCTAACAGGGCTTATAAGTTGAGATTTTCTTCTGTTCACCGGAGAAACTACCGCAACTTAGTGATTTGGAATTAGACAATGTCCTACAGTAAAAAATTATCATCCATGTGTTTTTATATAATTCAAACATTATTTTCAAACAGATAAAATTGTTGATAATTTTCATGAGCAATTAGAATTAATTAACTTTTCTTAAACCAAAGCATAAAAAAAACCCTAAGACATAAATCAACTATTTCTTCCTGTAAGATTAGCAAGTGTATTTCCCTTCAGGAAATACTGATGGAACTTCTGTGCGTTTACCTTGTTATACTCACTACTCTGGTAAGAGCCAGGAGTGGCCAAAAGGCCTAATTACCTTACCCTAATTGATAGAGCATTCCACCCACTTTATTGAGGAACTTCTGAGCAGGTCATTGCTCTGCAGCAATATATATATATATATATATATATATATATATATATATCTTTATTTTATTTATTTATTTTTATGTGGTGCTGAGGATTGAACACAGGGCCTTACACATACTAGGCGAGCACTCTACTGCTGAGCCACAACCCCAGCCCCACCATGCAGTAAATATTTTAAAAAATTATTTTCTTTGTCAATATGTCTCCTTTCTACTTACTTTTGGGAGTAGAGTCTTGCTTTGTGTTAAGTTTCTTAAGTAGCTAACCTTCCCTTACTAGTTAGTATAAATTACCCACTTGCCATGCTTCGACTCTTGGGGTGTTCTTATATATGACATTATATTCTAGTGTTCCTCAGCTAATATTACATCTTTTGTAGTTCATTGCAAGACTTATAATTTATTTTAAAGTTGTAAAAAGGATAAACGTACTTAATCAAACAAATAGAAAATAGATGGAAAATCAATGTATATGTACTTTATATTTCTTATAACTTTTTAAAACACTTTTCATGATTTATAACATTATTCTCTTTAAACAGTGACAGTATAGGAAAGCATGCAAGGAAAATATTTGGAAACAAAGCATTTGAAGCTCAACACATTTAATAATGAAGCTAAGATTACTGAGTAAATAAAGACAGTGCTGACACTAGGACTTAGAGCATCTGATTATGACCTTATGGCTTATCCCACTAAACTGATAATCTCGATTTTTTCCTCATGGTCTTATAAGTAATAAATGAGTTTAGTATCTACTCCTATATGTGCATATTTACTTATTTAAAAGTTATATGAAGGTACAATTTAAGCTCCACCAATCTCATTTGGAGTCTTTTTTACAATCTCACATGGAATTAAGACATTTTAGTAAAAACTACTCATACAGTTTATTGGTATCTAATATTATATGATATGAAATTGGGTATCCATCAGTACAAAAGTGTGCTCTTTTCTTTTTTGTCTCATTATTGCATCTCTTCACTTATTACCCTTTCATTTTTTTTTATCATCATGAAATATACTCGTTTTCCATAGTCAGTGAAAAACAACAAATATCCCCAAAGGGGCAGGAAAACCGTTCCCATGGCCCATTTCCTAATGCCTTTTTCCTCTAAATCACCTTTCTCTGAAAGAACTTGTTGGTTTTCTGGTTCTCTGAGATCATAAAAGGGAGCACTTGTCTTTGACCAGAAGTAAGAGACCAAGAGGCCGGGAGGTTCATCTAATGGTAAGTGAGCATCCTCGGTGCAGCAGGCCAGCTGAGCATTAGGCAGCTGCTGGTGCTCTGCACAGCCGCCTCGCGCTCAAGCAAAAGTGCTTACATGAACAACTGCCCGAGTGCTGAATGAGGCCATTAGCGGCTAGCTTGTGTAGTGGAAAATGAATGTATTTCACTCCATTTGAGCTAAGAAAGGTTTGGAGCTTCAGTGATGTAAATTGGTCTCCATTATCACTTAGCAGTTCTTCTGGAATTCCATATCCAGTGAATAGTCTTTTAGTTCAGACTGGAAAGAGAATTTCATAATAGCCTATGGTCATTTACAGGACATAATAGGAGCACTAATGACATATGTAGAGTTTAGGAAAACCCACTTTTAACCTGTACTGATATTTGTTTAGCTAATATGGAGTTTTAAAGATATTTATGTGATATCCATCTTATGTTAGAAAGTTATACTTTGGTTGGTATAATCTACAAATCAGTCCTAATGTAGTTATGAGTCCAAGCATTTTTTTCCAGATTTCTCTTTTTAAGGTTATAAATCCTGCACCCTACTTCTCTGATAAAAAGATAACATGAGTCCCAGAATACAAAATACTGCACAAAATGTATGACATTGTTGCAGAGGTAACAACATTCAAACTTTCTAATTATTTTAAGTATATAATAGAATCATAGTATTTGATGAAAACCTTCATATTTTTTATTTCCTCATGTGCATATTCAAAAATATGTAAACAAGTAATTTTTCTTAACTTTGAAATAGGTCATTTCCAAGACCTGTAATTTAGGTAAGATTACAAATAGTTTGTATAACATTTTAAAAATTTATATGTATTCTCTTTAAAAACAACAAAAATCATACATTAAGCTTATCTCAGGCCATTTCTAAGAAATACAATAAACACGAAAATTTCTTTAATTCAGTTTTTCTGAACACTTGATGCTTTTATTTCAGTATTGCTGCTCTCTTAGAGTGTTTGGGGGCAATGCCATTTATTCTTTGTAGATAGCACAGGACTAAACTAAATCTTTTCTTTTTGACCTTTCCCAATCATTGTCAACTGCCTGAAAGTTTTTTTTTTATTATGGAACAGTCAGAATCAAATATGGATGTGTATGCTTCTGATAGTATTTTTTCCTTAGAAAGATACTGTCATTGCCTTTCAAAACATGTATACTCACCATTACTAGAGTCTTATTGAGTATAATTTTCACATTTTCTCTTTCTTTGCCCTTTATTTCCTATTTCCTACAATCTGTCTGTGATCTCTGTAATACTCTTGTGTTCTAATGCATACGTTTCTATTTTTTGAGAACAGTCTTCAATATTTCTTTGCACATAAGTCACATGGATTCAATTTTTTTAAACTTTACCTTTTACCCTCAACTATTCCTTTTCTTCATAATTCCTTTCATGCAACAATTTTTTTTTCTTTGTATTCCTTCATGAATTTTCAGCAAGGTTTACATTCCATACCTTTTTATGATATAAACATTTAAAATTTAAAATTTAAAATTCATCTTCATGGCTGACATTTTAGAACAACAAAAATCTACTAAACTTTAAAAATAGTTCTACATTTCTTTACAACTACCCACTTTCCTCCTTGAATAGATATTTGAATTTTTGTTGTTTTTATTCTATTGCTACATATAGACAAGTTTAATGGCTTTCAAGGCTCCTGATTATGATGGGGGGAGACAGACAAATTACCTACAAAACAACTAAATTTGACTAAAACAACTGTTCCATTGCTGTAAAAATTAACAAATGTACAGAATCATTGTGGAAATTTAATGTGCTGAACTTTGAAAAAGAGCAGTGGGAATCTATTCTCTTCTGACCTGGGGCTGCTCCTGTACCTCCAAACTCAAAATGATGATTATGTTAGATCATATCAAACTGGAGAGTTGTGAGGATTGGCAATCTTTGAATCTTGAGTCTCAGATGATGTCTTCATCCCTCAGCACCACTAGGTGAAGGGTCTTCTTGAGAACAGACAGGAACCAACTACTTAGCTCTATTAGCTGAGGTAGTGGATGTTATTAAGACAAACATATTCATGGCTAAGGTCATGCATTGTATCCAGCTGACATTGAAGTAGCCAAAAATTATTGAATCATTTTTGGTTGACTCTGTGATGGCCTGCAGGAGAACTGGAGAGTGAAAAAGGGCAAATGAAAATTAAACTGGGGGCAACTTAAAGAGGACTGGACATTGACTAAGTTCCCAATTCACAAGTAAATTCAAACAACCAAAGATAAAGAAATAAATAAACAAAATCCTGATATTTGCCTTCAGTGGCAAAATATGAGAATCCAAAGTGGCTACCATATATTATTTAAAATATTTAGTTGTTCATATAAATGAATGTGTGACAGAAATTAGAAAATTAGACATGTTGTCAGGAAAACAAACTACTAATAAAAACTGTTCCTCAATACCCACCTTGTTGGATTTAGCAGAAAAAGTCTTTGAATGAGCCATTTTAAGTATGTTCAAAAAAAAGAGATTATTTTAAAAATTAAAGGAAATAATGATGACAATAAATTAAAAAAATAAAATTCTCAACATGAATATAGGAGAGAGGAAAATGACCAAATAATTCAGAAGTTGAAAAACATAATAATTGAAATGTAAAAATAGGGGCTGGGGATGTGGCTCATGTGGTAACGCGCTTGCCTGGCATGTATGAGGTTCGATCCTCAGCACCACATAAAAATAAAAAAAAAAAATAAAGATGTTGTGTCCACCGAAAAACTGAAAAATATCAAAAAATTTTTTCTCTCTCTCTCTCTCTCTCTTTCTCTTAAAAAAATGTAAAAGTAGCTGAAGAAAATCAACAGTATATTCTGAAAGAATCTGAAAATAAACAACCAAAGATTTTGCAAATTTGATAAAAAATATTAATTAACAAATCTCAACATGATAAATACAGAAATAGGCATACCTGGGCACATCATAATCTGCCAATTAAAGTATAAATACAAATAGAAAATTTTGAAAACAGATAAACAAAAGAGACTCATTTTTTATAGGAGAAAAAAATACAATTAACAGCTGAGTTGCCTTTAGAATCAATGGACTCCAGAAGTAGTAAATATATCAAAAATTCTAAAAGAAAAAATAATAAAGAAACAAAGACAAATTGTTAGCTAAGAATTCTATATTCAGAAAAATTATTCTTCTAGTATGAGGCAAAATAAAGATATTATAGAAATGTATACGGATTGGAGAATTTGCTGCTATCAGACAGCCTTCTAATAGATATGGAGAAAATCTTTTATGTTGGAAGGAAACAATATCTAAAGGTAACTAGAATCCACAGGAAGAAATGAATAATATCACAAATGATTACCTAAGCTCATATAAAAGCTCTTAGAGCTGGGAGTGGTGGTGCATACCTGTAATCCTAGTGGCTCGGGAGGTTGAGTCAAGAGGATCATGAGTTCACAAGCCAGCCTCAGCAATTTAGCAAGTCCTGAAGCAACTCAGCAAGAACCTGTCTCTAAATATATAAAAAAGGGCCAGGGAAGTGTCTCAGTGGTTAAGCTTGCCTGGGTTCAATCCACAGTACAAACAAAATAAAATAAAGCACTTAGAAATTCATGCTTTATTTATTTCTTAACATTTGAAAAAATCAATAATATCACTATATTTATCACAAATATGTCAATTATGTCAATAATGGTACAAAGAAAGAAATGCAGTTATGCTGGAGCAAAGTTTTCAACATTACCAGAATCAAGTTTATATTAATCTAAAGTAGGTTGCAGTAAATTAAAATACATTGTAATCCCTTGAATAACTACTATAAAAAACAACAAAGTAGAAAAAAATCCACAGAATAATTAAAATGATATATAAAATATTTATTTAGCATTGAAGAAGCTAGTCAGAAATCAGAATAAAACAAATAAGGGATACATCAAAAATAAATAATGAAAATGTAAGTAAAAATACAACTATACAAAAATTAAATCTACATAGTCTTAACATCATAATAAAAAGAGAGATTATAGGCTATATATAAAAACAAAATCCCAACTCTAATTTCTCAATATATAGATATGTGTTTATATAATGTAAAGAATAACCATAATCTAATTGGAGTACTTAATATCAGACAAAATAGGCATAGGGACAATAAATTTTATTGGAACAAAGAGTGATATTATTTCACAATAGAAAATCAACAAATATAGCAATTGTAAATGTGTGTCTATCTATCAAAGGAGTCCAAATGAAATTTATGAAACAAAAACTTATAGAATTGAAGGAAGAAATAAAATATTAAATAAATATATTTGGAGATTATAATACCCTACTCTCAATAACTGAAAGATTAGCCAGAAAATTAGCAAGGGTATATTAGAATTGACATTTACAGAGCATTTCAACCTAAGACGATAGCAAAGACATTCTTTTCCAGAGCACGTGGAACATGCTTTAGTAAAGAGAACCATAGGAGAACACAAAAGACTATGAAACACAGCTCAGTAAATTAATAAATCATATTAACTCTGTTCTCTGACTATGGCAGAATTAAATTAGAAGTAACCAACATAAATAAATGTGGAAAATCCTCAGATATGTAGAACTTAAACATTGGACTTCTAAATGACTTATAAGTAAAGGAGAAAATCACCAGAGAAAATGAAAGCATTTAGTACTGAATGGAATCAAAAATAAAATATGAAAAATTTTGGAGGCAATTTACATAATTTTTAGAAGAAAATACATATATTTAAATGTCTATGTCAAAAAATAATACAACTAGATTTAATTTTACAACTGAAAAAATTAGAAAAAGAACAAAGTAAACAAGTGGAAGAAAAAATAATAAGGTTTAGAGGAGAAAATAGGAAAATAACAGAAAAAAATCAGTAAAATAAAAATTGGTTATATAAAAGGACAATATATTATTAGCTAGCAATTTAAAAATAGCAACATATAACCCAAAATGACAGTAAACAAATAATTATAATCCCAAAAGGATATTCAAACTAATACCTAAAAATAAATTTAACAACCTGTAAAACACTTGAAGACTGACAACTAAAAAATATTGCTTGGGCAATCTAAGATTTAATTTAATTGAGACAGTACATGTTTATACATTAAAAGATTCAATATTGCCAAGGGAGCATGTCTCCTCAAATTAATTTATGGATTAATTTAATTCCATTGTAATTATAGTAAGCACTTTATAAAACTTGAAAAATGGTTCCTAAACATATATATAGAGAAAGATGATGAACCTAAAATAACCAAAACAATATTGAAAAAAGAACATATTTGGAGAAGTTAAAGATGCCTGATTTCAAAATATTTCAGAAAAAAATACCATAGAAATTGGTGTGTATTAATGCAAGGATAAGCATGTAAGTCATTGGAAACTGAACTGAGAGTCCAGAAATAAATTTTACTATTTATTATTGATTAGCTTTTGGCAAAGATGTTAAAGAATAGTCTACTAAAAATAGGGCTGGCACAATTGATTATTTACTGCTAAAAGACAATATGCACATAGTCTATTACATCACACCATACATGAATATTAATACAAAATGTATAATTGAACTAAATTTAAAAGCTGAAAATATGTAACTTTTAAAAGAAACATAAGTGAAAACCTTAATTCCCTTGGATTGGACAAAGTGTTCTTAGATAAAATACCAAAAAGATGATTCATGAAATGAAAAACCTGATAACTTCATCAAAATTTAAAACTTTAGTGCTGTGGGTATGGCTCAGTGGTAGAGCACTTGCCTAGCATGAATTAAGCCCTGAGTACCACCAAAAAATAAAAAATTAAAAAATTAAGACTTTTGAATCTTGATAAATACAAAGGAATGTAAAGATAAGCCACAGACTGGAAGGACAATAAAGGGCTTACATCCAGAATTAAAAAATAGGTCTTATAATAACGAACTACAAAATAATTTCCCCCCCAATATACAGATGATTGGGAAGAATAGAAAAATATGTTCAACATATGAGTCTTTAGAGAAATGAAAGTTAAAACCACAAAGGAACACCACTTTCACTCAATAGAATAGCTATTGTCAAAAAATAAATCAATACAGTATAACATAATACAATACAATACCCAAAGTTTATGAGAATGTAGAGAAACTAGAACCCTCTCACATTTATGTTAGGATGATGAAATGATAAACCCTTTCTGAAAAACATGAGGTAGTTTCTAAGTATTTACACTTATCCTATTATTCAACAATGCTTCCAGGAATCCTAGGAATGAGTATTCTCCTAAAATTAGAACATATATTCTCACCAATTCATGCAAATATTTATAAAAATATTATTCAGATATCACAAATCTGTAAAAACCCTAAATGTCCATAATCTGGAGAATTTATGAACAAAATAAACACAATGGAAAGCTGTTAAAATATGAAAAGGACCAGACTATTAACATAAGCTACAACAAATAGGAAGCTCATATACACAATTGATGTAAGAAGTCAAATTAAAAAGCACACTGTGCATGATTTACATATATGAAAAGTTCAGAAATGGCAAGCTTATAGAAACAGAAAACTGCTCATTGGTGGCTTAAATTTAATTGGAAACAGACAAAAGTTTACATTGTTTGTTAGGGGATAGAAATATTTTTAAATTAAATTTGGTAATATTGACTGAAATAAATTGAACGCTTAACATTTGTAAATTTAGTGGTATGTATATTTTACCTCAAGAAACATGTTTTTAAAAAGTTACACAAGAAAAGCCAAGCATTACAGTTGATAAAATGCCCACAAAATATATGTGTTATATAATCCCACAATAATTACCTCACTTGTATATTTCTCCCTCCTATTTTTAAATCCTTTTATTTGTTTACAATATTTACAAAAAAAATATTCCATTCTACTCTCTTAATAATTTCAGTAATTTACAATCTTATCAATATTGAAAATCTTCAAACTTAGGTAGTGGCAGTTCATTGAGAATTAGAAAAAAGTCTTTCTCAAGGAAATATTTATGCGATCCTTCTTATCTCTCAAAAATGAGACAAAAGTATCAAGAAATATGACAAATGTAAAATCATTTTACAAAAAATTTACAAAATGATGTGAAATTGTAATTTTAATTATAATAATTAGAAACTGTTGGTAGTTAAGACTTCAAATTGAAAACTGCACATCTAAAAAGAGAGACCACTTATTTTTAGACATCCTCATTATTTGTAAATAAAATCATTTTAACTTATTATACATATTAATTTAATTTTGTATGCTTAGTTATATATATAATATTGTTTATACACATTTGGTTACTCAATTTATATCATTTATATAAATTTTAATTTTCATAAGCTATAATCTCTATTGATAACCAATTTTTAGAATGAGGTGTATACTGAGAGTAACAAAGACATTTGGAAATACATTAAGTAAATTGTTACAGCAGATTTATAGTTATTTCTAAAAGAAAAAAATTGAGTAATTTTTATAAACTTAGAATATTAGTTTCTCATGCATGATATTCTCACCAGTGCCATGTTTGTTCATCAATTTTAAAATTAATCTCCAAACAGTTGAAATAAGGTAAAGTGATTCTTCAGATTCTATGGCCATATAGGACACTGAAAATTCATGATTTTCTTTCATTCTCTTATCCTTTGTTCTGAAGTAAATCTGCAACATAAAATATAAAAGACATGAAATTAAATTTGTGATCCTGAGTAATCTGAGAGATTTGATAATGTCTTCTTCATTTTTACTTAGTATCATAGATAATTGATATTAATATCAAGAAACTCAGAAAGATTTTGGCATTAATAATATATATATTTAAAATTTTAAACTTGTTTTTTAAATGACATAAAATGAAATTTTTTATATTAATGAGTATTAATATCAATAATATTAATTTTATATTAATTATATTATTATAATTATATTTCAATAGATGTATATACATTGTACAACTTTTAAATTAGGTTAAACATAACATCTCTTTCCAAACATTTATCCTTTATAACATAGAATCTTTTTTCTAGCATATTACTTTTATCTATACTCATTCTACTGTGCAATTGCACAGGAAATTCCTATGCAACTTCCTCCCTACCAGAGTTTCCTCAGTTATTAACATCTTACATCACTTGTTACAAGGGGTGAGCTAGTACTGATAAATTATTATTAACTTACATTCATAGCTTATGTTAAGATTCACTCTGGGGCTGGGCCTGTAACTCAGTGACAGAGTGCTTGCTTAGCTTGTTTGAGGCACTGGGTTCAATCCTTAGCACAACATGAAAATAAACAAATAAAATAAAGGCATTCTACACCTCCCCCCCAAAATTTTAAAAATCATTGACTCTGTTTAGAACAGGGATGTGTGTTTTGGCCAATACATAATGTTGCATATCCAACAAGACACTATCATACAGAATAGCTTCCATTGCTGAAAAGTCCCCTGTGCTCCACCTATTAACCCCTTTCTCATTCTTCTAATTCCATGGCAACCAGTGAACTTTGCACTCTACATAATTTTGTCTTTTCAAAAGTGTCCAGGTCTGTGGAACTATATAATATGTAGCCTTCAGATTGCTTTTTCTTCACTTTGTGATATGCATTCAAGATTGCTCCACGTCTTTTCATGGTTTCATAACCAATTTTGTTGTTGTTGCTGTTGCTGAATAATACTCCATTATTTTGATGTACCACAGTTTGTTTATTCATCTTCTTTAACTTGTTTTTTAATAAGAACAACTTGGTTTCTTTCAAGTTTGGGCAATTATGAATAATGCTGCTATAAACATTTGTACACAGTTTTGTATGTGTGTGAACACAAGCTTTCAACTCACTTGGATAAATATCAAGACATATGATTGGTGGATCATATGACTAGAATACGTTTTGCTTTGTAAGGAACTACCAGACGGTCTTCCACAGAGGCTGCACCATCTTGGATTCCCACCAGCAATAAATGAGTTCTTCTGTTGCCCCATGTACTTGCCAGCATTAGGCATTGCCAGTGGTTTGGATTTTAGTCATTATAATAAGTGTATAGTGTTGTTTTATTATTATTTTTAAACTTTACAGCATCCAATAACAAATGATGTTGCTTTTCTCTTCAAACATTACATGTCATCTCTATACCATTTTTGGTGAGAATAATGTATTTTTCAGAGTCAATATTGTTTTATTTCCTTTCTAAGAATCTCTTAATTCCTTCAGAAGTATAATAATTTGAATGTTGATTTCTAAATTATTTGGCAAAGCTATATTTTCTGAAAACATTACAAAAAATCAGTATGGAGGGAATTAATTAAGAAGTGCATATCTTAAAACATATTGTTTCCTACTCTAGAATAAATTAGTTTTATTCTTCAACAAATAAAATTAATGTTATAAATAGTTTCTAAAATAAAGCAAAGTTCCTTTAACTGAGGATTAGTTACAATGTAATCAACTTGATTTGCCCATTGACTTGCAAATAGTAGTCTTGCTCTTAAAAGACACAGAAATCACAAATATCAGAAGAGTTTTTTTGCCATATAATTTACAATATTTAAAATATACAATGATTAACTATGTCATTGAATGTTTACACAGTTGATTTCTGAACCCTCCAAAGTACCATAAAAAAAACCCACACAATTGTTATAATGTAATGAGTAATTCAGTGAATTTAAATTATTTCCTTGCAATATTGTCTCTGGGTATTATCAATGTTAATATTAAACTTATTAATGGTAATAAAAATTTGTGTCATAAGATTACCTAGAGCACATTAACATTCAGTTACTTTAATATCTACAGAGGATTTTTTTTTTTTTTTTTTTTTTTTTGATCTGGGAATTGAACCCAGGGCCTTGAACCTGTGATGAGCAAGCACTCTACCAAGTGACCTATGTCCCCAGCCTCAGAGGTGTTTTTAATGAATAGGTTTTTGTTTGTTTTGGTACTGGGTGTTGAACTTAATGTTTCATATGTGAACATTCTACCACTGAGCTACACCTAGCCCTTTTCATTTTATTTTGAGTCACAGTATCACTAAGTTGCCGGCATGGCCTTGAACTTGTAATCCTCCTGCCTTAGCCTTTGGAATAGCCAGATTTTCAGGCCTGTACCCCTTTCCCTAGCTAATGGATACATTTATATCAAATTGTATAGTAACTGGAAAAGCATTTTCTTGTTTATAATGATACCAGTGTATTTGTTGCTCAAATGTCAATTTTTGGATTATCAAATTGTTTTCTCAATATCTACTTAAAGCAGTAACATACATTTAGCTAGTTTAAAATAGGAACAGATACTGTTTTTATGCAGGAACTATGTCAATAAACGTATCAACCATCCACTTTGAGGTTAACAAAATTATAATAAAATTAAAGATGAATTAAAATAGCAAAGGCATCCAAAAAAAAAATGGTGACCCTCTCCATTCAAGATGTACAATCTCCAGCTTGCACATCCTTATTCCTCACTGGGTTAATCTCTCATGGAATCCTGTGTGCCTTAACAACGTACATTTACCTCCTATTTTATATGAAAGAGAATAAATTAATATTATAAATAGTTTCTAAAATAACATTGCATACGTCCTTTAACCTAGGTTTAGTAACAATGTAATCAACTTGATTTGCCCATTGACTTGCAAATAGTAGTCTTGCTCTTAAAAGATGGAAAAATCACAAATATCAGAAGAGTTCTGATATTTGAGAGATTTTCAAAACAATTATAAATTGGTTATAAAATAATTCCTGATATCTTATGTCTTTACTCTCTCTTAAAAAAAATTGTCACATGTCCATAGTTGAAACCATTTTCTTGGAAGATTTTTAAGTTTCTTTTTCTCTCATTTTTTAATCATTATTATTTTATTTTTAATTTCCTGTGATTACTAGAAAAAAAAAATAAGAAATGACCTAATTCTTGCAGACATATGGAAGGAAAGAGAAAAGAATTCTAGGAACTACATATACTTAGGAGGATAACCTGCAAAAATTAGGGAAATGTTTCTTTGTTTCTGTCTTCTTAAGCTTTTTAAAAAGAGTTGTTTATGGATTTTGTTTTAGGTATTCAATGTGAATCAGGTAGACCTGAGTCTTTTTCAGTTTTACAAATTCCTAGCTAAGTGAATATTAGTCAAATTATTCAGCTATTCAAATTATTTCTCTTCATTTGCTTCTGTATTTTTTTTTAAAAAAAAATAATACCACTAATTTCAAGTTATTTTTTTCAAGTTATTTTGGTATTACACATATACACACATTTTCATCTCCAGATCCCGGTATTCAGTTAAGTACTCAATAAATTAATTCCCTTTTTTTTTTTTTTTTTTTCTGTTTAAGGGTATTGGGTAGCCTGTGAGGTATGGTTTCTACAGTAAGAAAAGGAGAGTGTTCATGGTTTCTGTGGGTGCTGGACGGTTTCAGCTCCACATGTCACATGAATAGAAATGCAATATTTCTTGAGTTTCTTCTTTTAATTTAGAACATTTTTTTTCTTGCAAAAAAATAGGCTTAGACATTCAAGGACTGTGGTTTTGATTTGTTCTTTGTAGGATATGGAGAACTATTCAGGAACTTTTAAAGAAACATTTTAAAGGAACAAATGATTCATATATAAAGATGAAATGGAACATGAGAGTATTGGTAATAATAGACAATTTTAAAAGGAAGGAGCTCCTAGAAATGAGAAAATATATATAGTGATTAACTTCCAACTGCACATATTTTCTCCTACAGGTTTACGCAAGTAAAATAGACTAAGGTATAATATATAAAATAAGAATTTTATGAGGTCAAGATATATAATTTGATGTTTTGATATATATCTTAAATTATTGCAACAATCAAGTTAATATATTCACCCACTGACATAGTTATCATTTTGAGTGTGTGTGAGGTAACAACACTTAAGATTTAGTCTCTTAGCAAGTTTCAAGTATGCAATGCATTATTATTAACTGTATACATATTATACATTAGATCTCAGCATTTATTTATGTTACAAAAGTTTGTACCTTTAACAAAATGCTTCATCCCTCTCCAGACCTTGGCAAAACTCTGTATCTTTGAGTTCAACTTCTTTAGATTCTACACCTAAGTGAGATCATGCAGTGTTTATCTTTCTGTCTGGCTTATTTCACTTAGCATAATGTCCTCTAAGATCAGTATTTTAAAATCAGAATATATTTCCTCCAGTACCAAAGAAAATCCTTCCTAAATAAAGAGAAAAAGTTATGCAGTTTATAAAAAATATTTTTCTGATCTAATATCTTCAGAAATTTAATGTTCAAATTTAGATTCTTTGAGAGAGTTTCCCAAAACAACAGTTTTTCATAGAAAGCTTTCTTCTTACTGGCTTGACGTTATCACAAAAGAATTTGCAAATCTTAAAGATACCTGATATTTTAGACTTTTATATTTATTGATCTGAAACAAGTCTCTCTTTTTGTTTATTTTGTCAAGGTAGAATATTAGAACCCCATTCCAGGAAAAGAAAAAATGAAGAATTTATTGATGTTGAAATCTCTGGAAGGTAAATTACCAGTTATTTCAAGCATTAATATATACAAAGAAAGATAATTCTTTAAGATTTTATTCTTCATTTGAAGCTTTACCTATCCTCAGTTGAAATGTGGGATTGCTTGGCTTTGATGATACTTATTTAGAAAACATAGGATAAATCATATTTCTTTGATGCTAATCTAATATTACCATTTAATCTGAGGAGGGGTAGGTAAAGGGCAAGTACTCTGGAAGAAGTCTTTAGGACACTTCAAGCTGCAGAGAGAGCAAGAAGCTCTTTGTAATATTTCTCTGAAAATCTGGTTTCAAAGTTATAGATACCAAGATGAAGGGTAAATTAACTCTACCTCACTGCAAGTTTACTGTTCTCTAATTTTAACTAAGAAGAAATGGCTGAAACTCATTCATGCTAAGTAGAGGTGCAAAAGTCTATATTGTAAAAATATTTATATTTAGCCTACTTCACATGTCAGATATGAAATTCCTTCCAGTGCAAAAAAACAATGTAAATCTTAATTCTTTTTTTTTGTGTGTGTGTATGTGTGTGTGTGTGTGTGTGTGTGTGTGTAATGAACAAGGGAAGAATGGAAGAGGAGGTCAGAGAGATAGATAGAGACTAGACCCAGTAAAACCTTATTGACCAAGGGGATAACTCTGAATATTTATTTCTAAAAGAGAGGAGTAACTTTGGAGGGTATAATTTTTTTATTATTGAAAAAAAAAATTCTGGCACAGTGGTAGAGATGTGTAATCCAAGCTACTCAGAAGGCTGAGGCAGGAGGATTAAAAGTTGAAGGCCAGCCTTAGTGACTCAGCAGTATCCTGTCTAAAACAACAACAACAACAACAACAACAACAAAAAAAAACGTGAGGATATAGCTCAGTGGCAGAAAACCTCTGGATCCCATTCCCAGTACAATTAATTAATCAATTAAAATATGGCCAAGAATATAAAGGTCCCATTTTCTTACACAAAAAGAAAGCTATTATCACACCTAACAAAATTAATAATAACTCCTTGATATAATCTTATTTCAATCCATAGTCAAATTGTCCTCATTGCCTTAAAAATGGGCATTTTTTTCTAGCTGGTTTATGGTATCCCATAAATTTTTTTTAATCTAAAGTAGATGGAAATCTTCATTCTTAAAGAGGCTTGAAAGGCTGAGACAGGAGGATCACAAGTTCAATGCCAGCCTCAGCAAGTTAGGAAGGGCCTAAGCAACTTAGCCAGACCCTGTCTCAACATACAAAATAAAAAAGGAGTGGCTCAGTGGCTAAGCACCCCTAGATTCAATCCTCAGTACCAGAATAACAAAACAAAACCAAGAAACAAAAATTCCCAGAGACTGTGTAGTATAATGAGAATGGCTTCACCATAGGAATCACTATAGTGAATTCAAATTGCATGTTTTCTTACTGATTATTTTGAAACCATGCACTTTATCTGCTGGTTGTGTGTATTAGTTTCTTCACTTATAATAACAAAAACATAGCTACTTTGCATACTGTAAAATATTTAAAAGTGCCTAGGATGGTAGTTGGCCAACAATAGGACATCAGTTTTATTTGCTTCCTTATTTTTCTAATAAAATATAACAATTAAATTATAAGAGTGAAAACTCAAAAATATAGTGATAATATATTATCATAATATATTTATTATATATTAATTATTATATTATTTATTGTTGTTAATATATCTTTAAATTAGATTTGAAGGATGTTTCATATTGTCATCCAACTTATTTTTAAAGTATAAATTAATAAAGTAATAAAGAAAAGTTTTACCTCTGCCAAAAAGAAAAAAAAAAGAGACAGTAAATAAAAGTGAATTTGTCCATGTTCAGAATTCCTAATGCACCTCCAAACGGTGACTAAGCCCAATAATGTATGTATAAAATTTTAAAAGTAAGTAGTTTAATTAAACTAGGTTATTACTCAGCATCTGATGGATCATGAAGCTTCAATAATTCAGTCTCTCAAAAGAATTTCTTTTTTAGAAGTTAGGTGATCCATATTGGAGTGGAACTGTTACACATGGTGATGAGCAATTGATACGAATACACAAATTGATTTCTATGCCAGAAGGAAAATTAACTCACACATTATAGAGATTGAAAAATTTATATTTACCCAATTCTAGGAATGTGTTGTAAATTGCTATCATAATCAGTAGCAGAATTACTTCTGTTATGGCAAAAATTATTAATTATATAAAAGTATCTTATGTATGACTGATCTATCTATCTATCTATCTATCTATCTATCTATCTATCTATCATCTACCTACACATTTTATGTGTCTAAGCAGATATTTCCAGGCTAGCTACATAATATAAAAGACTAAATTCAAAAACAAGGGGAAAAGTGTCAAAAATATTAAAATATAAGCCTTTTACTTAGAGATATTTTAGAACTCATAAAACATAATAGGAGTTATACAGATACATGAGTTACAACATAAATTTATATCCTGTAAAATAACATTTTCACATACTAATTTTACATGATATAATAGATTATTAAAATTATTGATAATTATCTTTGTCTGGTTTTCTCATCTGAAATGTGCTTACTAGTTCCTCAAAATGTACAGCTTCTTTTTCTTTTTTATTTTTACTAACACATATTAATTGTACAAATTAATGGAATACCATATATTTTCATACATGCATACAGCATGTTTTGATCAAATCTATCCTCTCTTCCCCACTCCTCACTTAGACCCATCCCAATCTTTATTAATCACTATACTTTGAGTTCAACATTTTTAGTTTTCACATATAAAAGAGAAAATGTAGTAATTGTCTTCTTGTCTGGTTTAATACATAACATGATGTCCTTCAATTCAGTTCAGTTCATTCTGCTACAGATGACACCATTTCATTCTTCATTATAATTGAGTAACACATCATTGTGTATGTGTACCATATTTTCTTTACAGCATTCATCTGTTCATGGGTACCTGGGTTGATTCTATATCTTAGCTATTGTACATAGTGTTGCAATGATAATAAATAGGCATACAGATTTCCCTTTGGTATGCTGATTTGATTTCCTTTGCATATATAGCCAGATTGGGATAGATGGATTACATGGTATATCTATTTATAGTTTTTGAGTTAGCTCCATACTGCTTTTCATATGACTGAAATAATTTACATTCCCACCAACAGTATATGAATCTCTTTTTCTTCAAATTCACAGTAGCATTTGTTTGTTTGTTTATTTGTTTTCATAATTGACATTCTCACTGGGGATTAATGATATCTCATTATCATTTTGATTTACATTTCTGTTATAGCTAATGAGCCTTTTTAAAAAAAACGTTTTTGGTCATTTATACATTTCTATTCTATGTCTAAGCAGATCATTGGATCATTTTTAAATTAGAGTATTTTTTACTTGTTCTAATTTTTTTAGTCTTTCATATAATCTTGATATTAACCTTTTGTCAAATGAATACTTGACAAATATTTTCTCCAACTTTTTAGGTTGTCACTTATGTCAGTTGTTTCCTTCTCTGTGTAGATTTGTGGACTGATATAATCTCATTTGGCTTTCTTTTTTTCCCTATGCTTTTGAGGTCCAATACAGAAGATAATTCTTTATATCAATGTCTTGATCTGTTTCCTCTACGTTTTCTTCTAAAGTATCAGAATTTTAGGTCTTACATTTAGGTTTTTGATTGATTTTGAGAAATTTAATGTTCAATCAATGCAAGTGAAAGTGATATAATATGTTCTAGGTAAATTCAAGGTCATAAGCACATTTTGATAATTACTTGTTTTCAGCTAGACCTTATTGCTGTTTCACTGTTACTGGAACTATTGAAAATATTTCTGTTGTTTATTAACATAATAATTTCTTATATTGTCATTTCAAAATGTGAATTTTAGTACATCTCAAGCAAATGATTCTCAAAAAAAATTTCTAAAAAGATTTAACTCTCTTAAAACTCAGTTTCATAAAAGCATGAATTTAATTTTAAATGTAAACTTATATCATGGCATTTTAAGTTTTCCTCTGACATTTCTTATAACTTTTGGAGATTGTACAGGAAACTCCAACTGTCTTCATGATTTACATATAATTCAAAATGCTTCTTTACACATTATATTGCTATATCTTAATTGCAAAGAAAACTAATTCTGAAATTACATTTATATTTAATAATTAATTCATCTGAAGACTCATATGAAGACAGTATTTCTTTTTGTTTTACATTACAGTCTTCAAATGCAGTTTCTATGCTAAGCCTTTGAATATTTCTTTGAATTGTTGAACAGTTTTCAATACCAAAGGTTCCACATGTTTTGGAAAATTCTAATAGATCTTTAACATATATTATTCTACTATCGACATGTAAGCTTTTTTTCTGTAGTGATCTGTTGATACTTTACTTCCTAAACACTGGTCCTGCGCTCAGACAGGAAAGTTAATATTTGTGCAGAAGCTGTGAGGATTGACCTCAGGGAGGGATGGCTAAGTCAGTGTTGAGTCCCAGCACTGCCCTATGCAATGCTCTTCTTCTTCCCCATGATGGCTACTGTTACTGCTTCTGCAGCTGATTTCATGTTTGATAACACCAATATGGACTGAGGTCTTGGTCTGGGTTGCTCAGGGTCTCAATTCCTCAGACTGCACCAGGAATACATTTGTGTGATAGACAACCATGCTCATTGCTCAGAACCTTTCCTGACCTCAGCCAAAACTTCACTTTGCTCATGCAAGCTCTATTGTCTTATTGGACTTCACTTGAAAAACAAGTTCAGATAAAATTATCAAGAATTTCAAGACAGCACCAACAGAGCATTAAATCAACAATGGTACCCTTTTGATACTGCAAATTTCTTTGCCCACACAAACCACATACCTGGGAAACTGATCCAGCATACATCATGATGTATTGAGCAGGATTAAAGAAAAACAAAAGATAATAGATGATTGGAATGGCTAATGTGACTTTTTTTGCAGCTTCTCACTAAAATAACAATGAATACACCCAGAAAACTTCAAAATATCAGTGGAAGTTAAGAGTATTAGAATTTTTTTTTGATATTGGGAAAGTAATGGGAAAGTGGTGAACACTTAAAGTTGTTAGAAGTGATGCTTGATAGAAATAAAATTATAGCTGCTGCTTTCCCTAGATTAGATACGTGGTCTATATCAAAGAGGAAGTTGCGTGTAAAGTGTTTGTTGAATTGGCCTTGGTGAACTCTTCAAGGTTGTGTTAAGTAGTAAACCCCTCAGCTGGGTAAAAATTGAAAATATAATGTTGATACTTATGCTATCATTTATTGAGCTGTTATTCAGAGCCACAAATGAATTTAAATAGGGTAAATATTTTAAGTCAGTGCTTCTCAAATTTTTGAAGTTAGGATCCCTTTATATTCCTAAAAATTCATTGGATGTACAGATAAACAAGGAAGGAATCTAAAATAAACCATATAATATTGTATTAGAGTTGGAAACATGAGAGTATAATTAGCTTAATAAGCATACAAATGGGAAAATAATAAGCAAAGATATATTCAGATGTATTGGTCAGTCTATATATATATACGTTACCTAGCTCTGTTTTCTGAGAAGACTTAGAAAACAATGATAGTCTAGTAGCTATTACCACATCAAGCCCCAAGATTTGATTTCTAAATACCATTTTGTAATAAAAGAAGCAAGGGTTTCTTGAGAAATAGGTTACGCTATGGCTGGGGCAAGTAATGTGAGCCTGCAACCTCTTGTAGTGTCAAAAAGTAAAGGAGAAAGAACATAAAGGATATATAGGAGATGATATGAAAGAACTCCCAGATGGCCAAACCATAACAAATTGAGCACCAAAATAAATATTATGGGATTATACGACAAAGCACAAAATAAATATCTGTAAATTGATGAAGACACATATAAATGATTGAATAGATAAACAAGGGAGAAGAAACAAATCTATATACAGAATTCTGATTGTTTTATGCATGTACTGCCTACTCTAGAGAGTGGAGCTTAATTCCTTCCCCTGCTCCTTGAGTATGAGCTGTTGTTAGTGACTTGCTTCAGAAGGATGAATGTAGAAAGAAAGAGAAAAAGTCTTTATAGGGAGGAATTGTGATAAATAAACACAGCCTTGAACACAGAGTAAAAAGTCATGCTGATAGTTTGCTGTTGATGCAATGTGATGAGAATAGCACGAATCTCTGTGGTCTCATTCCCAAAACTCATGGTCCAAACTACTCAGAAAATATATCAAATTAATTAAAATTGAGTATTACTTTAGAAAATATCTAACTGGTCAGTACTTCCCAAACTATTAAAGTCTTGATAAAAAAATGAAACTCTGAGCAACAATTATAAAGTAGTGTAAACTAGGGAGACTTGCTGGTTAAACAGTATGTAGTACCCTAGATTGGGCTGTGGAATAGAAAAACAATATTAATGTGGAAACTAGTGAAATCCAAATGAAGTCCAGAGTTTAATTAATAGTAATGTTTTCATGTTGATTTCTTAGTTTTGTCAAACAGTCCATGGTAATATACTATATAATCAATAGTGAAAATGAAGCAAGAAATATTTGGAAACAACTATCTTTATAACTTTTTGTAAATAAAAATTATCCACAAATAAAAAAGATATTAAAAATCATTTAGGGTCTGAGATTGTGGCTCAGTGGTAGAGCACTCACCTAGTATGTCCAAGGTGCTGGGTTCGATCCTCAACACCACATAAAAATAAATAAACAAAATAAAGGCTTTGTGTTAATTTACAACTAAAAATTTTTTTAAAAATCATTTAATGCACTAAAGAAACTTTATTCATGTGAATTATATCTAATGAAATTTTCCATATCATATATTTAAATGAAAATGCATTTATTAATTCATTTATACATAAATAGTTAAAAAGTATGATATTTTATTTTTCATAAATGGCGTATTTTATTAGAATTAATTTTATTTTCCAAAACAAAAAGCAGTAAGAAAAGTAACATTTGTTTACATAAATTTTTGCAAATCTTTTTAATGCTAAATTAATATAAGACTGATTTTCATATCAGCTTCTACATTCAATTTTTCTAAAATTATGTGTCACACATAGTCTCCAGAATATTTCATTCTGCATTTGTTAAGGTAAGCTATAAATAATGTCACAATTTTTTTAAAAAAAAATTCTTTGACTTTGTGGATTCATTAAAACAGTCTCAAAGTGTCAGGGTCCGCTAGATCTCATTTTGGAAAACTCTACATTAATTCCTTGGGTGCTCATTTTTTTTCCAGATGAAGAAATTTTCTCTTTTTTCTTCTTCCCTTCCTTCTTTCCTTTGTTCCCTCTCCCTTTTGTCTTGTCTTGATTTTCTCCTTCGTCTCTTTCCTTTCTGATTATAACAGCATTTCTTTATGTTCAGTAATAGTATTTCACACACTGTATCATGTCCTAGATTTATTTAATCTCATTCTAGTATAAATAACCAGAAATGCACAGATACATAGAAACAGATACTATGTAATAACCAAAATATAATATAAAAAGGTATTATTATTAAAAAGATCCATAAAAGCTGTATGTTTTAAACATTGATTGCATTAAAAAGAAAAAAATGTCTCTGAGGCTTAATATGATTTAAAAATGGCCTATTTGATTATAATCTATATAGCAAAAGAAAGAATAAGATAAATTAAATGTCACTATTCAGAGATACCTGCCAATGTGATTAAAGACATACTGAGTACAGTAATGCAAAGACCTGGCTCTCTCCATATCTGTCTAACATCCCAGCAAGAAAACAAGATGTTCTCTTGTTCTGGTGTTTTTGTCATTTTATTATTGTTGACTAGGACAATCATAAAATCTCTCTTCTTAAAAAGAGAGAGAAATTTAGAATGTTAAAAAAATGCATTTAAGGGATTCCATAAACATAAATACAGAAAATAGGCAAGTTAAAAATTATGAGAAATATTGTATATTATTCTGAAAAAGGAATAAAAAGTTAGATTAAAATGTTGCCTCAATAAAGATTTATTTAAATGCCTATTACATTAGTGAAGAGAGAAAATTAAAATACACAAAATTACACATATCCTGGTATTTTTTTTCAATTTAATGGATAAAGAAAGAGAAACACTTGAGAATCTAAACTAATAAAAGTTATTTAAGAAGCTACTAAAAAACAAAAGGCTTCTCTTAGACCTCATACATAAAGATGAATTTCAGATAAAATCACTTTTATATAGGTTCATGGAAGGACTATGAGCATAAAATTCTATACCTAACTAAACTGTCATTAATAATCATACAAAGTTTAGAGAGAGATATTTAAAAATACATCAAGGCACAGAATACATAGTCTCTGTAGTTACTTATTGTCAGTTAAATATTAGAAAATACAACCTAATCTGCAAGTGATCAATAAAAATTAAGGCCTCCAAAGATCAGGTGCTCTGTAGAATAACAACTATTGGTTAGTGCTAATACTAGCTAATTATCCAGATATAAACCAAAATAATTGCAACATCTCTGGTTATGAAATTAAATGCAAAAGCCTAGAGTATTTAAAGATTGCCATTTCTCTTAGGTTATGCTAATACAATCATTATAATAATTTAGATTTATTTTCCAAGGACTAATTAAGAAAGCCAGCAAATTCAAGAAGAGCAAATAATGTTAATTCTTCCTATTCCATATGCAAAGTAAGAAAAGCTTAAATTTACTTTCAGAAATACAAAAGAAAAAGCAAATAAAGTATGTCTCATATGACAAAAATATGAAAAAGACAAAGTTAAAGAAACAAGAGTAAAAAAGAAAAAATAGAATTAAAAGTAATACTTCAGAAATCTTTTTTATGTTCTTAGTGATTAATTAAGTATTAACCAATATCTTTCAATCATTATGATGAATAAAATGCTTCCAGGCTTTTTGTTTTTGAAAGAGAAATAAAATATCACTACTATCTTGGACCTTTAATTCCAGGAATAGAGTTGAAGGTTAAATACAAATTGGTCGGTGATTTTAAATATGACATGTGAGTATCAGGTTGAATAATGTTCCCTGCCCTCCACAAATTCATAATATCTGCTTGAAACTTGTGAATATGGACTCATTAGAAAGAATCTTGAAAGATATAATCCAGTTAAAATGAGGTCATACCAGAGAGAGTGAGTTTTAAATTCAATATAACAGATGTCCTTATAAGAACAGGGAAATTTAAACATAGGCACACAGTCAGACAGACAGAATCCCTGCCCCCAATCCCAGAGGTCTGTAAACATGGAGGTAGATGTTGGAGGAGCTATATGGGTCAGGGTGCACTAAGCATGACAGATGCTAAGAGAGACATGAAACATGATCAGATGGCTTCCTCTAACCTCAGAGGGGGAGCATTGTCCTGCCAACACCATGATTTTTGATTTCTTGTCTCCAGAACTGTGAGAGAATAAATTTGTGTTTTTAAAATCATATAGGTTGTGACAATTTGCTACAGCAGCCCTTGGAAACAAATGCACTGACATAATTTTAAATGAGACAATAGTGAAAGGTTAAATCAATACGTTAAAAACTCAGTGAAATTCTAATTCTTCCCATAAGGATAACTCTAATGCTTCATTAGAATTATCAAATATATTATAAATATGTCTTACAATATAGTTTCTTTATTAATTTCCTAAACTTCTGTTTAGTCTAGTCTGTAAAGAAATAATTCTTACTAGCAAATCACAAGAAAAATCTAATTTAACTCACTTTGTACCTTCAAATCACTTTTGAAATGCTTAAGATCATACTCTACCCCATTTCTTTACCCTCATTAATCTATGAAAGTACATCCCAATTCCGTAAGAATTTGCAAATTTAAGACACCATAGTAAATGTCACAGTAATTTCACCCAGAGCACCCATCTCAGGAATAACACAGAATAGGCACTTAGTATGTATTTCTTCAACAAGGATAGATCAGGAAAAAAAAAAATCAAAGCGATATATTGATTTTTCACATAGACAATTTACATATTTGCTGGCTGGACAGAACTATAACTTATGCCTCAAACATCCTGTTTTAGCAGTCATGTTGGCATAGTGTCACACTTAAAATTCCAACTAGAATGAGAACAGTATCTGTTCTGTTTCTGATGGCCATCAACTATGCAGGATAAAATAGAAGTCTCTGTGAGTCTCCACAAACTTTTTCACACTCTATCAGAATCGTTAGCACAGAATTGTGTTCTGAAGCAAACAATACTGGCACATTTCAGCAAAGCAAGACAGGGGACAAATAGAAAAATAAACTCTGAGTCCAGGATGTCACAGTCCTCACATGGAGGCCTGAAAAGACAAGTAAAAATGAAAAAATGAAGAGAAGTTATAAGAAGGTAAACCCAGGAATTAGTATATTCACAGCTTTGTCTATATACTGTTTTAGTTGGACTAGAAGAAGTGCCCTTCTCATGTAAAAAAGAAAAATGCACGGAAAACCCTCCTTGTCAAGGGGTGATTATTGTCCTAAGTAATTGTCTAATACTGTGTTTTCTCTCACCATTATTACTATAACAAAGTGTTCTATTATATAAAAAGTTGTCACACTGAGATGATATTTGGAGATACATGTCACATCCTTAGCATTTTGAAATCACCACAATACATCTTATTATTTTCAATACTCTGAAAATTCATCTCTTTTTCATTGTTCTCAGTGTTTCTCAGTCTTGGATCTACTGAATCCTCCTCTGCTGTCCAATCATAGCCTTCCCCCCCCCCTCAAGTAACTATTAACCAGGATAAGTGTTTGTGGAACCCACTTTCAGTGATGCTGGTCTAAGAGGCTGAACAACTATAGCTATCAAACTCTTACATAATCCACTTTTCCCAAAAATTTAAAAAATAACTAATAGCACAAGCTTTGTGGTTAATTACTTACTAGTAAAATCTATGCAGCACAACTGAATTTAGTTATGGAACACAGTGAGGGCACATCAATGAGTTAAACTGAAATTTATAAATTGCTTTGTATGTAAGACTTATCCAAATACATATGAGGTGAAAATGACCCCAAATATTCTCATCCTAACACCCCTGAAAATACTTTTTAAAAAAAATTCCTTGACTACATAACCTATTCAAAAGGATGCCTTTCTCTCAAACATGTTAAAAAATATGTATTAAAATGAAAGATAAATATAAAAAATTTGCTACAAATGCTACAACTCATAGTGAAGAGAGTTGTAGCAATGGAAGAGTTCTCATTTCTTCCCCCAAATATGTAGCTAGACTCATAACAGTCTACAAAACTGCACAGCAATTCTGACACTGTATTGACCAAAAAAAAGAAGAGGAAAAAAGCAAACCAACAATTGTAGCTCATAACAGCAGTAAGGAACCGGGTGTGTGTGTTAGGGAGAAGTGTAGGGTAATTGCAAAGAGTTATCTAGCTTGATTACAACTTTTGTTAGGAAGTGCTCCAAGTCATGATGCCTAAAAAAAATCGAGACTAACTTAAAAACTAGGGGAGGAAAGTTACAGATGACAAAAATTTGAGGCACCATATCAAGCTAAATACTTTCTACAACTTATCCTTGGTCTTGATACTGGTATTCCCCAGGTCTTGCTGTAAATGACATGGGTTTCATTCTCTCCTTAATGGGCATAGTCTGTGCTTTCTCCATACCTTATGCATAACGTTAAGAATTTCAACATGCAGAGTGCCCATAACATAAAAGTCTAACACAGCCAGGAGAAAAAAAAAATGTGGAGTTATCTCATAATCACGAGATTTCAGAGTTAGAGAGACTGAGCAGATGCCTAATCTGCTGCTTGAGAAATGTTGGTAGAAAAAAAAAGTACAAATCATATCATGACAGGGGTGAGGACAGGGTTGGAGATGTGACAGTCCAACTGGTGCACAGACATCCATGTGAAAGCTACAGTTTGTAATTTCACCCTCAGATCAGATGTGTATTTCATCTAAAGACCATGGACTGGTAGGCAGGGCTACCATGGTGGTGAATGCTTATGTATCCTTCAGGGCCTGTGAACTCTGCTTTATAAGATGAAAAAAAAATATATATATATATACATATAAAAATAATTGGAGAAAAGGGTGCTACTTGGAATCTCCAAATAATGCATGTCTCCTCAATTATTTCCATTGATTTAATGTAATCTTAAACTGCAAAAATATTAACGAGAGATTTTAGAATGAAAGGGGAAAAACAAAACTCCCATTGACAAACATCTAAGAGTAACTGCAAAATCAATTTTTAAATACTCCTTAATATAACAGTTTTCTTTTTTATATTTCATAAAGTTCAAGAAAAACAAGGATGGTTATATGTGAAAAAGGTGAATTTCTTAGAAGCCAATTTTTCTATTTTTGTTGCATCAGTTCTGCAAAATATTTTAAGATACAAATTAGGAAGAGCAACTAATTTGCTTCTTGGAAAAGGATTATCCCCAAATACTTTTGTTCTTTTGAGAAAATATGTGCTGTAGCAGGATGCATCTATCTTTAATGAAGCTACTGGAAACTTTCTGTTCACTATGGCATGTTTATATAGAAATGCAATCTGGCAGGTCCTTTCAGGTTCTGGTTGACCTGAATTAGGGTTTCATTCTTACCAAACCATACATTCAATGGACCTTACAAATACTTAAATATATTTTGGAAATAAATATATCAGTCCTCAGATCCCTGCTGTCACATTTCAAATCCCTGTAGTCATCAAGTGTCCACACAGAAATAATTAACTTTTAAATAATAAATTTCCATCTTTTTTTAAACCTATCATTACTTACTTTGGGGCTTTAATTTGGATATATTCCACTCAGTTGAAGTGTCATTTCCACATCAAAGAAATCTAAATTTCACATCATTGTCCCTATTCTTTCTTGAACATCACCTTCCTGGATTATATCTTTGAATCGGTCTCTTTCTTGCCAAAATAAATATAAGTATTGTTCCCTGCTCTGCAATGGTTTGCTTCTGTTTATTTTTATTTTAAATTTTAAGGCAAAATTGATGCTTGGCAGTGATGTTGGCAACTAAAATTCATGGTTATGATGGGTGAGGAAAAGTTTGGTTAATAAACCCACTTCCCACAGTCATTACACCCTAAACACTTTCTTAAAAAATATATTGATTTTTTTTAAAAAGTATATTGATTTTAAGACATGCAAAGGCGGAGGCAGGAAAATAGCAAGTTTATGTCCAGCCTCAACAATAACCTTGAGCTACTTAGTGATATCCTGTTTTAAAATAAAACATTTTTAAAAATCCAGAAAGGTAGCTTAATGATAAAGAGTCCTTGTGTTCAACCCTTAATCCCCACCCAAATATATTGATTTTATATGGTATCAATGAGCAAGAAAGTACTTTTGTATACATGCAGCCATGCTGTTGCAGTGAACTGTCAAATGTTTTTGGCTACCCTCTCTTTAAGCTATCAAATACACCACAGAAAAGTATATTGCTCTCATTTCTATAGACCATATGTCCTAACACCATCCCTGTCATTGACACACTGTCACTTAGTAGTCACAAGCAGAGATTTATCCAGTTGCATTCCCTTTTAGGTAACTTCAATGAAAAAATATTAGAACACAAAGAAAATGAGTTCATTTTGCATTTGCAAAAATCTCTTCTCTATAGCTTTAATCTTTTTCTGTGGAGAAGAATAACACTTGGTCCTCTTGCACTTCCAGTGAATCAGAAGGAATTTTACTTTGAACATTTCACATTTGTACTGTAGAGTATAAGAATACTGGACTGAAAATCAGGAACATGCATTCCATCCTTCATTATCAATAGCTGACTCTAGAAGTTAAAGTCCACTACCAGTTCTTATTTCCAAAAATTGAAGGAACAAGTTAGACTATATAATTTCAAAACCACATTTGTTACCTATGAATCTGTTTTTCATTTTTTATCTCCAAAAGTGTAGGTAGATTTTCAACATCCTATGTTTAATGCATGCGGCCAGTTTTTAAAAAATGTTTATTCTTTGGGTTCAATGTATGAATTCAGATTTTTAGAACATCCTACTCAAATGACAACCTAATTAGAAGCATCTCAAAAATGTCCTGGAATAAATCCAGCTAATAAATAAACAATCACTTAATTAGCAATGATGTAAATATTATAACCATATGGATAACTTGGAACATTTATCTTCGTATATTAAAAATATAGCTTTGGAGGTATTGGGATAAAACTTCAATCTTCTGGTTTTGTATCCCAAACAATATTCATATCTTCCGTCTGATGCTTGTTTCCAAAATGATAGAAGTAACTCCTCAAAATTTATAAACTTGAAATGGTCTTATCTCATGTAAAATTTCATGGTTTTTATAGTTAACAGCCTGAAGAGTTGCCTCTAATTGATTTATGTTCCCTATTTGTAGCACCAGACACAAAAACCATGGTTCAGATGAGACATTTGAGATTAGTGGTTCCAAAATGCTAAGTGACATTACATATGAAAGAAAGGGTTCCAAAGCCTCACTTCAAAATGAAAGCAAAATCTCACTGTAATACGCAACAAGACTTCACCAGCTGGCTGCACTACATGTGCCGGCATACTGGTTGCTAAGTTTATGAGATATTGTCTAGTCCTGGAAACTAAAGATTGAGGAGCCAGTTCCCACATGCTACAGCAACAAGAACTGGCGTCAGTCAAGCTACGGATATATGAGGATTGAACTTAATACCATTAAAGAAGCATTGTCAAGTACATTCTATGTTTATGTTTTAATTCTTTTCTATTCTCCAATGATTGTAGTATCATTTTGAAGATATACAACAGAAATGTTTCTCTTTGGATTATTCCCTGTTTCTAATTAGGTGACGTTTTAGTCAGCTTTTTTGCTGCTGTGATTAAAAGATCTGACTAGAACAATTGTAGGGGAGGAGAAGTTTATTTGAGGGCTCAGGGTTTCAGAGGTCTTAGTTCATAGAAGGTCAGCTCTATTCCTTAGGGCTCAAGGTGAGGCAGGAAATCATGGAGGAAGAGGGTAGCACAGAGAGACAGCTCACATGGTGATCAAGAAGCATAGAGAGAGGTCTCCACTTGCCATATACAAATATACATATCCCATAGCCATGCTGCCAAGTGAACCACTTCCTCCAGCCACACCTCACCTGCCTCTAGCTCCCACTCAGTTAATCCCATCAGGGATTATTTCTTTGATTAGATTAAGGCTGTGGCCCGATCATTTCTCCTCCAAACCTCCTTGGTTCATCTCACACATGAGCTTTGGGGGACACCACATCTAAATCACAAGAATTTTCCTGCTTTCCTCTGCCTACTCTTAACCTATCTTCACTTTATCCCTTGGGAAATAAAAGTCCACAGATTTTGATGATTTAATTCTAAATGCTGTATACTAAATCATCATCATATTAGGTTAGACAATATTAACTTATACTTTTCAGATAAAATTATAGTTTTTGATTTTATATGTGCATCCTAATATTAGAGCATTCAAAATGCTGCATGTCTAATAATTGCATGTGATGTGTGTAATAATTTCTATAATGTGGCAGTTGAAGTGATCTTATAGTATCAATAATATATACTTACAAAGAGTTGCTTTATTTTTGAATTGATAAGTAACTATACACATGAATATTATAGATATCCTGGCTCTAAAGTACCTAAAATAGCAGCTGGACTATTGCAAACTATATACCAATGTTGACTAGTAAAGCCTAGAAATGTGTATGCAACCAGTTTGGCCACTCTAGAGCTATGATATAAGACAAAACTCTTATCTCCTCTGAATCATATTTCTCCATTGACCATTTCCCTAATATTTAAAAAAACCCTTTCTACCCATGACCAATTTATAAATCTAGTGAAATACCACCTTAAATATTTTCAGCAGGCAAAGTTATAAGAATAATGGAGAAAAAGCTGAAAGTATTAAATCAATCTCAACATTTTCAGGCTGGATACTTTGGGGTCTGTTTGTGCCACGAGGCAGGAAAAATGGGTTAGTTTGGCATGTGGGATGAGGAGAAAAAATCATCCAAGAAATGAAATTGGATAAATTTAGATGTTTTGTGATTATATCTACTGAACATGTTTTAGACTGGCAGAATATGCTCTCTGATATTGGAATACCGTCAAAATCCATTTAAATCATGCCAGAGAAATGTTAAATGATGATGAGAGGACTGGAATTTGAGCTGATAACTGTAGTAAAGATCTACTCACATTGACAAATTTGATGAAGGGTTCTGACCTAGCATATCACTTAGGGAGTGGAAATCTTCATATGACAGCTTTGTCCTGGAATTCACAAGGGTGACAAGGAGCTATTGCCACCTCCAACCCCAACTCTTATAGGAACATTTGGGATTTTACAGTTTAATCTATTCAAACGAAAAACTAACAAATTATAATCTGTGAGAAACATGGAGATATTAGTGTAAATTTTTACCACTACTAACAGAACTGTCAACTTATATATTTATGTATGAATATCTTATTTTTAAAAAGGTAATAGTAATTAACTCACCACAAGTGAAAATGTGTTTTCACTTTTTGTAAACTTATTGAAGTGTGGCAGAGAGAAGATATAGATAAAGAAGGAAGAAAGAGAAAGAAAGGCATAAAGATGAAGAAAGTTATAAATTCATAGGTTGTAGAAATGAAGGAAAGTATGTCATGCGATACATAATGCCATTTTGGTGAAAGACAAATTAAATATACCATGAAGATCCCCTAAGATTATAATGGAACTAAAAAATTCCTATGGCCTAGTGACACTGTAAACATTGTAGCGTTATAGGACAATGCATTACTTATGTGGTGTTAATCTACTATATTGCCAGTCTTTGCACATCATTTATGTACTGTACATAATAATTGATAACAGACAACTATGTTACTGGTTCATGTATTTATTATATTTTCCCATACTCTCCTATTTACTAAAGAAAGGTTTACTGTAAAACAGTTTGTTATGTTATTCTTGCAATAGCCTCATATATCTTGTGTTTACCACATCTCTTGTTTGCATCAATAGGCCATTTCAAATGATTGACCTATGTCATCTAGGCTTATGTAAGTGTATTCTTGTAATGTTTGCACAGCAATAAAATTATCCAATATCCAATTTCTTGCAACATATCTTCATCATTAAATGATGTATGATTGTAAGAGAACAGAGCACAAGACAGAAGGCACCCCTTACCTTGAATAACACCACCTAAAAGAGAAAGTAGAATAAATGGAAGAAAGGAAGTAATCAATGAAGGTAAAAGGCAAGTAGGTAAGCTGGCATCCAAGTCAAGTTTTAAAAATTACAACTACAGTCCTGTACTTTGTAAAGGGATTTATATAATTTATATCACTGAATCCCAAATATTTCCTTCCTTCCTCAAAGAATTTTGGAACAACTGGAGTTAGAGGCTTTTGAAAATTGGAATGGGTGGCTCAGAGATTAATGGAGCCAGCTATTTACGTGGACATGGAAAGGCAGGTCCAAAATGAACTATGTGATAGTGCCTGAAGACATTGAAATGTTCTGTATGATTCAGTAAAATTGGAAGACAAACCAATGTGGTAGAAGATTAGGAATCAAATTGTGAAAAATGTCCAGGATTTTATTTCATTCTTACATTAGAGGGTCTCAGGTTGTAATTGGCTTGTATTGTGGGTTTAATGCCAGGTCAAAGATAGGATTGCTCAAAATATCAGTAGACCCATTGTAGAACCTTGAAAATCTTCTGAAAAGAATATGGAAAGACATTCTTGATGAAGTTATACTGAAGTATAAATGACTACTTGTATTCTTTACAGATACATTCAATTGAAGAAGTAGCCTGCTGGAGGAAACTGGATTGTCTATCAAAGTGTCCCTGTTGGTAAATGTAACTTATAAGAATAAGAGAGTGAACTAATATTACTAGGTTTGGGGAACTAAGAGAGAACAACATAGTAGAGTTGGTTGGGATTTTGAAGTTTAAATAGAATTTGGAGAGGGGAAATGAAAGCGTGATTCCCAGTATCTTAAGTTGAAGTTCCTTAGCAATGCAAAATCCAGGAAACTGGGATGAGCAGAGCTCATCAATTTATTCCTGGTGAAAATCAAGTGACTAAAATAGGATAGATAGCTATGACCCATGTAGCAAATAAACCACAGTGATTAGAAAAATTGCAATTGATACGGTAGGTGTTCTGAGAAAGTAAAGTTGTACCCCAGAGACTCCTAGCTTCAGGGGTGCTGGACTTGGAGCACAGGAGCAACATAATGGAGGAAGAAAATAAAAGAGGTGCTTCCCTGAATCAAATAGAGCTCCACAGTGCAGTAGAACATGTGTGTTATGACTAGTATGTTATGAACATGGGTATAGTAGTTTCAATAGCCTATAAGCTGACTGTAATTGTGAAGAGGCTAGGTCAACTAGGACAAAGCCAGAAAAAAACTTCTGAGCCCATGGAAGAACAAGCTAAATTATCACTATTGATTCTCCCCCTTATAAAAGGCTGATATCTTAGAGAGATAATGTAGAGGAAGCATGATGTCCTCCCTGAGATACTCTGCCCCAGTGTAGTGGTGCTCAAAACACAACAGGAGTCCTAATATTTTAAAGGGAAGATACTGAGGCAGGGAGTCAGGCTACCTTCTTGGTCACATGAAACCTTTAAATTCTGTATTTGAGACAAGGGTTATTCCATTCTCTAGTTGCTCAAATTCTACAAGAGAGTGATCAGGAGCTGGAGAAAGTTGGGATGGAATAGAAGCACATTGGAAGAGAGGACAGGACGTTATCTAGCTAGTTGAACTTATTCAGGCAAAACAACAAAGCTAAAAATAATTTTTTTCTGCAAATAGAAACTGAAACATGAATATAAAATAACTTCTAAAAGTGGAAATGGTATTGTGTAGTCAGATGAACACAGAAAGTAAAGCCAAACAACACCTAATAATAGAGGTCAAAACTCTCTTCGTTCAAGATGATGCTCTAAATGACAGATTCTGTGAATCCAGAGATGTTAAGGAACCATCTGCTAGAACAGTACAATAGGCAATAGAAATTAGTGGCTTTTAGATGGGGATAACGAAAAGCAGTTATTCATGCCAATGATAGTAATAAATGCAATTGGATTAGATTGTAATGAAAAGACGTTTGTCAGTCTACAAATGGAATCCTGCCATTCTGAGCTCATGAGGGATGGTGTCAATAACACAGGAAAAAATCCTTGCCACCATGTTCTCATTAAAGGGTTTAACGACGTATCTTCTGCTAAGTATTATTAATAAACATCTCATAGGTGAGGTAATAACTAAGCAAAATCTCACATTTCATGTACTACCCTTTCAAGAGTGTGAATTACATCATTGAGGGAGCATTTGTATTCCTAACAGAAACTTGCTTATGATTTTGATACACACTAAAAATTTTAAATGTTTTTATATAATAGTTACAAAGTAAATAAATTACCTACCCACATACACACACATTAAAAAAAAAACCAACAACAAAAAACAAACAAACAAACAAAACCAGAACAATTAGCTAGATCTAGGGGAGCTAAGACCTAGCGAAGAGGAACTTATTCAAAAGATAAATAGTGCAGAGGATGGGAAGAAAGGTAAGTAAATATTGCATGGTATTAAGAGTAAGGGTTGGTGAGGGATTCTGTGCTACTGTGTATACTGACAGTGTGTAACAGCTGGTGGAAGTATTAATCATTAACTTACACTAGATTAACATAAGCTAAAAGCTGAGAGGAAAAACATCAGGAGGAACTAAAGATCAGGAGAAAGGCTGAAGCTGAAAATCATTGCTATATTTTAAAATATGGTTTTAGAATAAAAACACTGGAGACCCAGGTAAGTGTTAGAGTCACTATCTGTTAAACTGGTACAGAGATGGACATGATTAATGAATTGCTACCTTGCTTCCTTTTGCAAAGGAAAACAATCTTCCTGCTTAAGATGATAAAAAATGTCATCATGAAAGTGGAGCTGGATAGGAGAGGAAGTAATTAGAATTTGCTTCCAGATCATTGAAGAGGCACCTGCCCGCCCGCCACTCCAAGCACACATACACCTGTGTCAAACAGTATCATGCTGCTATAAGTCATGAGATGTGCCATGCTCCCTCACAAAGTTTTAGTAAGCCAGAAAGCCAAGGCAAGTCTTCACCAAGAACTTACCCTTTCATTTTTCAAATATAGATTTTGTTGAAGCATTGCCTTCCCCAAGAAAGATCATCATATTCATGTTACTTGAATTCTCTGGAAGTTCAATATAGCACATGTATACTTATATTAGTATATGTACTCATTTTGTAATTTTTGCTTTACTAATACTGTATAGCTAACCCTTGATTCTTAAGTGACCAGAATTTAAAATAATATATATTATTTTTGTATCCCTAGTCAACAGAATAGTGCAGGGCACAATATACGTATATATGCGTACATATACACACACAATGTACTCATTTATACATACATACACATACATATACATATACATGCACACATACACAAACATATAGTTCTTGTTTACTAGAGCTGCCATAACAAAATACCACATCCTGGGTGGCTTACAAAGCACCTGGATTCTTCTGAGGCCTTTCACATTAGCATGCAGATGGCCACCTTCTCACTGTGTTATAACCTGGGCTTTCCTTGTCCATTCACACCTGGTGTGTCTCTGTGTGTCCTAATCTCCGTTTCTTTTAAGGACACAATCAAATTGGAATAGGCTCCACTAAAAGATTTCATTTTAACTTAACCACCTCTTTAAAGATACAGGACACATTTTGAGGTACTGGACTTGAATTTATGAACTTTGAAGACATAATTGAACACATGATATATAGATAGATACATACCTAGAGATAGGCAGAAAAATGAAATGAATTAATGAATTTTAATGTGTATAACTGTCATAAAAGTCAGCAATTCATAAAAATTGAAAACCAATGGGAGTTAGCTAACGGCCTATAATGTGGCAACATGCCAGCCACGTTCTAGTCCTTGACATGCTGGACAAGGAAAATTGATTACCACAGCAAAAATAGAAGAACCAGCCCAATTCACCATTTCTGCCACTTCTTTTCTATATCTATTTACTCCTTTCATCTACTCATAGCTTCTTTACTTCTGTTTTTTAAATGTTATTTTCTTTGTGCTGAACCCTTTCCCTCCTTAGTGAGGACATCCTTCAAAATTGCTTGAACATTGATTTTTGTTTTTCCTAAAAAATATTGATGAACTCATCATCTCCTCCTACAATATCCCCATAGTCTGGGGTACATACCAACATGAATTTGATCCATAACTAAATCTATTACGTTATAATTCTCTTCTTGCTCAAAACTCCTACTAGACTCAAGAGTAGGGGAGAAGCTGAATTTTTCTTGTTCACACATTTTCCCATCATTTAATAAAATGCATAAAGAATGGCAGTTATTCACTAAATATTTATCAAACAAATGTATATAATAATATAGATTAAAAAACGGAAGGGTCAACACAGGGAGCCAATAAATATTCACTGACAACAAGCCATGATGACATGATTTTCACAGGGTTACAGGACTTGCAGAATTAAAGGGATGATTTTAGCAAATTTTAAGGCAAAACCTCTAATTACATGTTGTTAAAGGTGTAGAAACATTGGATAGTGGTGCAATTACCTGATTTCATAACAAATGTTTTTTTAAAAAATAATTGCAAAAAGGAGAGATCAACAGGATCATGTAAGTGTAAAGAGGGCCTCACGGTTTAAAAGCCCAGAGTTTCCTTTATAAACTATGTCTCTAGACTGTTTCTATCAGTTAAAACACAGAAAATTCACTTATAGAAAGAAATAGTTAATCTATCAGATAAAGTCTTATGGTTAATAATGATTTCAAGAGAAGGAAATAGTTGGTACAGAGCAATAGTGGAATAATAATATTGTAACACTATGGGGCTACAGATGTAGTTCAATGATAGAGTTCTTGCTTAATATGAGCCAGTCTCTGGGTTTGATCCCTAGAAAAAGCAAAAAGAAGGAAAGGATAGAGGTGGGAAAGATTGAATTTAGTTATAAACATCAGTTACACAGACAAACACTCAAAGAATTCTGTTTTATTTGTCTGAAAACAACATAAGAAAACAATGTAAAATAACTGCCTATTTTACTCAAATCTAGACATAGATTTAATTCATGTTGGAAAATATTAATAATATTTTTAAATGTTTACATATTAGTACTGTGCTAGATGCCTTATAAACACCATATAATTTAATTTACCCAATAATTGTATATTATAAGTTCTGTAATTATTCCTACTGTAGCATTGAGAAAGCTGAGGAGTGAAAGTCAAATTTTCTGACTCAAAATCATACAGGTGATATGTTACAGAAATAATTTTGAATCCATTCTTTCATTTCCTGAACTCTAGATAGGAAGGAGGGGTTGAAGAAAAAAGGAAGAAGAAGGGGATTAGCAAGGATGGTGGAATGTGATGGACATCATTATCCAAAGTACATGTATGAAGACTTGAACTGGGTGTCAACATACTTTATATACAACCAGAGATATGAAAATGGTGATATATATGTGTAATAAGAATTATATGGGCTGGGGATGTGGCTCAAGCGGTAACGTGCTCACCTGGCATGCGCAAGGCACTGGGTTCAATCCTCAGCACCACATAAAAATAAAATAAAGATGTGTGTCCACTGAAAACTAAAAAGTAAATATTTAAAAATTCTCTCTCTCTCTTCTCTCTATCTTTAAAAAAAAGAATTATAAAGCAAAAAAAAATACATGTATGAATACATGAATATTTGTGAACATACTTTATATACAAAGATATGAAAATATGTGTAATAATATATGTGTAATAAGAATTGTAATGCATTCCACTGTCATGCATTTAAAAAAATGAAATCAATAATAAAAAAGAAAGTTTGTATGTGTTTGAAATTTATTATCTGAAGTTGTCAAAGAATGTATTTTGACTACTGTGTTCATGTTAAATGATTTTAGGAAGAAATTGGAGGTCCCTAAAAATGATGTGCAATTCAGAGTTCAACATGTATTTACTGGGGATAAGAGGATGGATTCTATAGTTTTCATTGAGCAAGGCAAACCTCCAAAATGTATTCTGGAGAAAAGAGATTTGTCATATGACAAGAGTAGACAAATAGTTCATTGTAAGTAAATAAATATATTATTACTAATAAACATGATTGCCATGAATCAATTCTAAAAAAATAAAAAAATAAATAAAATTTTGTATACTTCATTATTTTAACTACAATTTAATTCATAATTTAAAAATTCAGTATATTGCCTAGACTAAAGCTCTGAAATTCAAGGCAAGTTTTTCTTATAAGAACCTTTAACATTTCTCAGCTGGAATTTGGATGCTATAATTAGAAGAATGATGATAATAATATTTTCATTCTACAATTTATATCTGAAATATTTTAGCACATTAAGAAATATGTCCTTTGTTTTCCAAGAATGTAATTTTAACAGCAGAGGGGTGAGGGCTGGGAGATACTTTGGACTTCCAAATTTTTAATTCCCTAGTGATTACTGGTTTGTGTTTTTAAAAATGCAAACTAAAAGATTCCCATTCTGCTGTCTTGTTTTTGTTCACTTGTGTTTTGTTTTAGCTAAAGCAGTTAACCAGCTGCACCCTCATTGAGCCTGGAAGATACAGTTTTACATATGACAACACTTCTAACATATGTTTTTAAGAATAAGTTATTCCAGTCTTAAGAATAGTAGTTTTAAGATCCCTATAATTGTATAAAGTTTAAATAAATATTTTCTATATGCTATAATTCATCTTATTTAGTCATCTTATTTAGTCGTTTAGTCATATGTTATAATTTCATCTTTATAGTCTCATGTTTTACCAAAGCAGGAAATTTCTATGATTCAAGTCCAAAAAAACTGAAACAGCATAAATTCTAAATAAAAATAGATCTGAGTAAAATCAACTGATTAATTAAATGTTTTATCTTATAATGTACCCTGATGCTAAATTGTATAAATTTTTCTTATTTCCAAATTTTTATTTAAATACAATTTTTCTGTAATCCATTATAATCCTTTAACTTTGCATGATGTCTACAAACATCAGAGATAATCTCCTTTCTATCCCATATTCTTTTTTTGATGCCCTAGGATTCATTCCTGAGTATTTTCAGGATACCTAGAGAGTTAAATGAAATCTTTTTTTTACCTAATATGGATTCAGCAGCAAAGACTGACCTGGTGTTCTGAAAGTAATTAAGATGGATGGACCTAATAATATAACACTTTGATTATTTACTAACATCATTACCCCAAACACAACTAACATTCAAGTCAGTAAGTAAAATTATAATGATATTAGTAAAATAATTAAGAATTACAAAGAAGGCAAATGTAGTGCTCTGTTTATCTCTAAAATCTTTGGTCTAAATGCTATATATTTTGTTAAAGAGATATGCAATGTATTCTCTCCTATAAACTTATTTACCTTATTGGGAGTTCAAATCATACTTTTGTAACTTGATTGCAATTACGTATTTACCACTTGTAACTACTTTCTTCTTCACAATATACTTATTCCCTTGCAAATAATCTACTGATAAGCATCACACAGTAAACATGTACAATTTTGTTTGCACATATTGGAAATAATTTATGAATTTTAATTGATAGATCATGTTAGTCAAAAATCAGATTGCTGAAATAACTGGCATTTTGGGTACTAGGGATTTCATAAGGGAATAAATGACTCTACATACCTCTAAAACAGAATAAAGAATTTTAACTTGTAATTTAAGATAAATCTAGTCAATGTTCACAATTTTGTTAAATTGGTTACTTGGGGTGGGAAAATGTCAGCCATGCTGTTTGTATATTTTGAGTGCATGATATCATAATTTGTCTCCTAATAAAGACCACTCAGTAAATCCAGGAAACCAATTGACCCTTTAAATTTTAGGTTGTTATGTTAGCACAAAAATTCTGTTGATTTTGTAAATCTCAATCCTCTTAGATTTCATTGATGCTATTCTTACCATACTAATTCTAAGAAAGGCATGGAAGAAACATGTAACTGGCTGAGCATATGCATCTAAATGGTTTTTCTCCAGCTTAGTAGTGGAGTATTGTCTAGGGTCAGTACATATTATGGTAAGGAAGAGCATTCTTTGTATAATTAATTTTTATATAAGATCTATATTCTATGCTTTATGTTATATTTTTATTTGATGTGGTCTGGTTGCTGAACTGAGAGACACCTTTCTTGCCTTCAGGAAGTTTCTGACCATAAATTCTTTCATTTTGATTTAAAACATCTTTAAATATAAAGGCTTTAAAGCTCTCCCTGAGGGGTATAAGAACAGATTCCTCATGTCCCAGCTTGATTACTATAAAGGATCTCCAGTCTTTGAAGTAAATTTAAGTTATGCTATACCTTACCAGTGAATTTATATACTTCTAATTGTTATTTCATTAAAATCAGTATTTTTATTAGCTCAAAAATGATTTGCTTCATTATGTATATACCTAGTACTATAATTACCAATTGATGAAGTTTTAGAGAATGTAAGTATGGAATTTGCAAAGACAACCACATAATCTCAAGCCTATAACCCATAACTCTGCTATGCTCATGAATCACAGGAGCCACTTGGAGTAAGGGGAGGATGTGTTTGTTTACAGTGGGCAGTCATGAATACCTTGCTATGGCTGATTACCACTCTGACTACCAGAAAATGGAACTGTTATACACAACAGCATCTGCCGTGCTGGAGTACTGCAATGCCCAGATTGCCTATTACAGAATTCCGGAGACTATTTGCCAGCAATAGACTTCATTTTGCCAATGGGTAATTTGCAGTTTGCTGTGTCATCAGAATCTGAACATGTCACATCTTCTCCTCGTCACAGCCAATCCAATGGCAAAGTGCTATTGAAGCAGCTGTCAAGAATGCACAAAAACCACAGAGGAAGCACAAAGTGACAGCAGACTCTATGCAAATCAGCAGTGGACACAGAAAATACACTCACAGAAAATGTAATGTAAAGACTTATACACTTCCTGACACTGTTTATGTGGAGACAATGCTGCTCAGCATCGATGAATACCACGGGTTAAGATATCAAAGACTCTGAAGAATGCAGAGGGTTTGTGAAGAGAAATATTAAGTCCTAGATTTGGAACACTGAAGGTTATTTTCTAAAATGCTACTGATGCACTGAACAGAACACATGAGACATACTTATAGTAATTGCTTTTGAAATAAATAGCAGAAAATATATATGCACATCTAAGATTTGTAATTGTATATCATTATAAGAAAATTCTATTAATTAGATTATATGGATAATACTGAATGTTTTTGAAATATCCTAGTAATTCCTATATAATTCTGAACTAAAACAAAATTTTTATTTTAAAAGAGGCATAAAAATATAATTTTATCTTTAAATTTTTATTCTTTGAAGTTTACCTTGAAATTTTCTTACAGATTATTGAATTATTGTGAGTACCAGACAGCATCATTGCCAAACTGTAAAATTATAATTTCTTGCAAATTATAAACTTGCAAAAAACTAAGAAGTTGGATTCTTTTATAAGAATCCACTCCTCATGAAAAATCCCTTGATGACATCTTTGGCAAATGCTCACTGACCATCTTCATAGATATTTAAGTGGTGTCAATATCATTACCTCTTGAGGTTACCTGTCATTTTTTAATAGCACTTATAACTAGCTAATATCATAACTTTTGCCCAAATTTGTGATATTGTGACTTTTTTTTACTGGTCTCAGAGCAATCTCTTGTGTTTCAAACTTCAAGTCTTCATTCTCATTTCTTGTCCTAATTTCACACTTCCCAACTGTGTCAGAATTAGTTGGATATTTTCTGAGAAGTGTCCCTACTTTAATTACTTTGACAGTTACTTCCATAGAAAATATTCATAGAACTATGAGAATCTAATATCAAAATTGCTCTTATTTTTAGATAAGGGAGCATGAGACACACCCACACAAGCACTCACACACAGTTACAATGTCCAGCGACAGTAAGCTCCCTCTGTCTTTTGGTACTGGCATCTTCCTTCAGAGTTCTTTCCTCCCAGGACAAGAACTAGAAAAAGAGATGATGGAAAAGCACATCTCTTGATAACGGTGCTGGAATAGAAGTGACATACATCACTGCCAATCAAATTCTGTTGTTAAGAACAAGTCCCAGGGCCCCATATAATTGCAAATTGTTTAGAAATACATTCCGTGCTTTGATGATAACTCCCCCAAATTGATCCTATGGTATAGAATCCTGATTCTGAATCTTTGGTGAACAATTGGCAAATATTTCTTCCACAACTAACAGAACTGTACAGTAGAAAAACTCAGATTAAAGTTCTCTCAATTTCATTTTGCAGCTTCAATTTCCACCTTTTACATTGCCTAAGACCCATCAGCCACATTATTTATTTTTCTTTCCAAAAATACCATTAATTGAAATGGGTCTTCCACATTTTGGAAAGTTTTTTTTTTTTTTATCCTTCCAATTTCTCTGAATTACTGATATCTTGTTAAAATGTCAAGTCTCGGGTCAAGCTGTTTGTATCTAGAAATTTGTTTAATAATTTGATTAGTATTAGGTACTTTCAAATAATTCCATTACAGTTATTTTTGGTACAATTATTTATATGCTTAACTCTCCAGTATTTGGTAAATCATTTTTAAAGGTTTTATATTTTTATTCTTTTTGTTGCTTTATATTACTTTTATCTTGTAAAAATAAACTGAGACACAGAATAGCCATATACCTGTATAGGATCACATAGGTAATAAGTGATGAATTGAGATATGAGCAGTCAGTGTGACCTGAGAATCCACAGGCCTAAATACTAAGTAGATTATTGTGCAATGATTCTGGTTTTTCAATAATTCACTCTTTCTCATAATATTTCTTGTACAACCATATATCATTTCCATTTTTTATAATATCCCTCATTACTACTATTACTAAACATTTGCTATTTCCAGGGAGAAGCAGTAATTGAAACAATAGTTACTTTAGCTTTTAATTGTGAAATCAAGTAGAGATAAATTAATTCTTTTGTACTTTTTATTGCATATACTGTGCTAAATGTTCTCAGGGTCAATATAATATGGACTTTAAAGTTTAGGAGCTAATAAATATAATGCCAATTGTGAAACTGATTGTCCAGATTCTAAGTTTTTTATCTTGTCAAATTTCACTCTCACTAACAATCACCCAAAGACTTGAAAATAATTCTATAAATAATTTTGGAGTCTTTTATTTTTTTTCACTTTCTTGCCTGCAAGCAAGTAATATAAAGGGGAGTAGACTTTGCTTAGTGATTAAGTCTGTCTGTAAATGATGATGATATTAGCTAACAACACTCTCTAGATCAGTATATCTGCATGCAAAAGCGTGTTCTTCCAGGTCGGCATTGACAGTTCTTTCCCAGGTGATTTGTTCTCACATCAGGTACAAGATATAATATCCAATTCTAAATATGAATATGTTCTATTTGTATGTGTGCACTAAAGGTAGAGGATATATATTAACACCATGAAGGTAAACTATTATCAGAAGAAAAATTACAAAGGAAATCAGAATGACTGTTCAGCAATCATGACCCATCCCTTTTCTAGGACTATAGATCAAGTGCACCCTTTTTCTGAATGTGGGACATCAAAATATACATACGGTATTTCTCTCTCTCTCTCTCTCTCTCACTCTCTCTCTCTCTCTCTCTCACACACACACACACACACACACACACACACTAATTTATACTGCTTTCTTATAAAAAGTCAGGAAACATGCTATAAAGTGAATCATCAAGTTTATTTATGTTTTACTAACTGTGTATATAGGTATATTAATGGGGTGTCTATGGAGTATGATTACTACAAGATATTTCTTGAAGCCATACTCAAAAATTTTAACCAGAACCTCAGAAATGAATCAGATTAAATTGCTTGCACTAAAAGGAAGGTATCAAGCTCTTTCTACCCATCATTGTAAAATGGATAAGAGTTTTCAATATTTTTTAAACTTTTAGTTTCAAATTGTTTATTAAGGGAGGATAATTATAGACATAATGGTTTATACAATGTAATGGATTTTACTGCCTTTCAAGATGTATTTGCCCAATTCTGTCTTATTATATAACTTATATCCTACATGTACCATGTATTTATGATGTAAAGTTTGAGACAGTTGTTTATAACATGCTCTACAAAGAATGCTTAATTGTGTTTTCTATTTCCCACTGTATTTTAGCAGCCATACAGTTTATATGGTATACTGATCAACAACTGAATACTACATAAAATTTCAGGTTTACTATGATCAAGGATTGTATGTATTATTCCAAGAACTGTGGGATATTGAAGTGATCTTAAGCATGGTTTCTTCTCAAGATAAACAAATTTTTACTTAATTTTAATTCATACATTATAATTATACTTAATGATGGAGTTTGTTACATATTTATACATACACACACAATGCAACAATATAATTTGGCCAATATCATTCCCAGTATTTCCCTATTTCCTTTCACTACTTCCTCCTGGGCTCCATTTTTCTATTCTACTGATCTTTTGATTTTCATGAGATTCCAGATCCCACCTTTTTTTTTTTCTTCTCTCTAGTTTCCACATATTCGAGAAAATACAAGATCCCTTTACTTTCTGAGTTTGGCTTCTTTAACTTAAAATAATATTCCCAACTTGCTTTCATTTTCCAGCAAATGACATAATTTCTTTCATCTTTATGAATGAATAAAACTCCAGTCTGTCTAATATACACCACATTTTCTTTATTGATTCACCCATTGATTAACATCTAGGCTAGATCCATAGTTTGGCTATTGTGAATTGTGCTGCTATAAACATGTGTGCATGTCTCACTATAGCATGTTGAATTTAAATCTTTAGGATAAATACTGAAAAGTGGTATAGTGGGGTTTTAACATGGATTCACTCCTCGACTTTTGAAGAATTTCTATATTTATTTCCAAAACGCTTGTACTAATTTATAATCCCACCAACAGTGTAAATATGCTCCTTTGTTTCCACATCCTTTTGAGCATTTATTATTGTTTGTATACTTGATAACTGCTATTCTTGCTGGTATGAGATGAAATCCCAGCATAGTTTTGATTTGCATCTCCAAAGTTGCTAGCAATATTGAAAATGGTTTCATGTATTTGTTAGTCATTTGTATTATTTATTTAGAGAAGTGTCTTTCATTCATTTGCCCATTTATTAGTTAGGTTATTTGTATTTTGAATGTGAATTTTTTTTGATCTCTATATATTCTGGATATTAGCCTTCTGTCAGAAAAGTAGCTAACAAAGATTTTTTCCCATTCTGTAGGTTGTCTCCTCACATTCTTGTCTCCTTTGCTGGGAATATTTTAAATTTGATGTCACACCATTGTTAACTCTTGGCATTATCTTTTGAATTTTAGGCATCCTATTGAAAAAGTCATTTTCTGTGATTACATGTTAGAGTGTTGACCCTATATTTTCTTCTAGCAGTTGAAAAATTTCTGGTATAATTTATAGGTCTTTGCTCAATTTTCATTTGAGTTTTTTGCAGGATGAGAGATAAGGGTCTAGTATCATTCTTCTACATATGGATAATCAGTTTTCCCAGCATCATTTCTTTAGAAGCCTGTCTTTTCTTCAATGTATGTTTTTTGGCACCTTTGTCAAGAATCAGAGGACTTGATGTGTGGCTTTGTCTCTGTGTTTTCTATTCTGTATATCATTGGTTTAGTGTCTCTTTTCATTCCAGTACCATGTGGATTTTGTTACTATTACTCTGCAGTGTAATTAAAGTCAGGTATTTTGATGTAACTAGCATTGATTCTTGTTGTTGTTGTTGTTGTTGTTGTTGTTGTTGTTTTGGCTTAGAATTGCTTTGACTATCTATTTTAGGTTTTTTATTCTTCCAAATAATTTTTATGACTTTTTTCTAGTTCTATGAAGAATGCTACTGGTATTTCAATGTGGACTGCATTGAATCTGTATATTGCTTTTGGAGGAATGGCCATTTTAATAATATTCATTCTGCCTGTTCATGAACATGGGAGAACTTTTCGTAGTCTTCTTCAATTTCTTTCTTCAATGTTCTATACTTTTTATTGTAGAGGTCTTTCACCATCTCGATTATGTTTATTCCTGGATCTGTCTTTCTTTTCTTTACTTTTTTCCCCCTTCCTTCCTCCTTTCTCTCTCTCTCTCTCTCTCTCTATCTCTCTCTCTCTCTCTCTCTCTCTCTCTCTCTCTCTCTCTCTCGGGCTATTGTGAATGGAATTATTTTCATGATTTCTTTTTTAGCAGATTCCTTATTATTGTATAAGGAAGCTTTGATTTTTGTAGATTGATTTTATAATTTACTGGTTTGCTAAATTCTTTTATTAGCTCTAGCAGTCTTTTGGGAGGAGATTTTTAGATCTTCCAAGTATAGGATCAATCATCTGAAAACAGTGATAATTTGACTTCTTCGTTTCCTATTTTTATCTTCTTTATTTCCTTCCTTGCTAAATTGCTTTGGCTTGAATTTCTAGTACTGTAGTGAATATGAGTTTTGAGAGTAGACATCCTCGTCTTGTTCCACATTTTAAAGGAAATGTTTTTCCTGCTCTCTATAATGTTGGCTTTGGGTTTGACGTATATAGTCTTTATGATGTTGAAGTAAGTTCTTTCTGTTCCTAGTTTCTTCAGTGTTTTTATCATAAATGGGTGCTGAATTTTCTCAAAGTTTTTTTTCTACATCATACTGAGATTACTAAATATTTTTGTTATTAATTCCATTATGCAATGAGTTACATTGATTGATTTGGATATGTTAAAGAATCTTTGTATCCCAGGGATAAAAGTAAATTAGTTCTGTTGTATGATCTCCTTTGATATGTTGTTGATTAAAATTTGTTAACATTTTTACTAAGGATTTTTGTCCTAGAATGATCTAGATTGAGACCCCCTTGTAGGTGTGGTATCCACAGTTTTGTTTTCATTCTCCATTTTTTTCTGAAGGAGTAAATGTCTGAGTGAAATCTGACGGCCCACCACTAGCCATTCCTAGATGGAGTCTGTTCATTTTTGTCTCTTCTTTGTATTAAAGTATAGATGGAGCTTGAGTGTTATTGTGTTGTTAATTTGTTGTTGTGTTGTTAATTTAAAAACCTGTTGCCTTTTGGCTGGGTTTTGTTCAGCTGCAGAGTCTTTCCTCTGTGAATTTGTAGTATGACTATAGATTCCCAGCAACAACCAAAGCAAACAATATACAGCATTAAAAAAATAAGTACCGGGCTGGGGATGTGGCTCAAGCGGTAGCGCTCGCCTGGCATGCGTGCGGCCCAGGTTGGATCCTCAGCACCACATACAAACAAAGATGTTGTGTCCGCCGAGAACTAAAAAATAAATATTAAAAAAAAATTCTCTCTCTCTCTCTTTCTCCCTCCCCCACTCTCTCTCTTTCCCACTCTCTCTTTAAAAAAAAAAATAAGTACCCTGTTCCTACTATGATATCTACAATACTAATTACCACATAAACAGAAATATTTGAGTCAGCATTTACCAGCAGCAAAATCAACTAATTGTGACCTAGGTCTGGCATTACAGTAACATCAAATGTCAACTTTATCATTCACAGCACTAGTCAACTCAATGACATAAATGATGAGACAGAAGTTATGTAAACCAAATAGTTCTAAAAATATTGTAAAAATACCTATTGTTAGTAAAAAGAAAAATGTGATAGGAACGTAGAAGAAAGTTTATAATGTACAAAATGTGAACAGAGATAATGCCAATGGATGTAGTAATCATGGTTAAAAGGAAGGAAGGGAAAACTAAGTACAAAGAAAGAAAGAACAAGATAATTCAGTTGTTAACAGAATAAAAAAGAGAAACAAATGAACAAAACCCCCAAATAAACACCCCAAACCCTAACCCTTAAATAATATAGTAGGGAAAAATAACAACCTCAAAAATATGAAAAAATGAGAATTAAAAAAGAAACAAATGTATGCATATATATGTCCACAAACCAATCAGCATAGCAAGAACACACACATACACACACACACACACACACACACACACACACACGAAGAAAAAATATTTCATAATAAAAATTGAAAGAGGGCTGGGGCTGTAGCTCAGTGGTGGAATCTTTGCCTGGCATGTGCGAGGCACTAGGTTTGATCCTTATCACCACATAAAAATAAAATAAAGACATGCTGCCCATCTACAACTACAAAAAAATTAAAATAAAAATGAAAAATTATCTCCACTGAGGTGTTTAAAGCATTCAATGAGAACGGATAGTCACTGCCTATGACCAACTAACTGTCCTTTCTGTTTCTTCATGACTATGAAGAGGGGTGGGGGAGAGAAAGGACTGGGCTTTGTTAATCCCTTCCTCTTTTTGTATTGCTCACCAAGCTGCCAGCCAGAGTAGCCTGAAGCTGAAACTGTCATGTATAATTGTATAAACAAATAAGTGGATAACTGAATAAATGAGCAAAACAAGAACAACAACCTAAATCTGGTTGAAAGAGGTCTCAGCTTCCCTTCTCGACATTATAAGATGGATTTGGACTACTTTATATCTATTGTATATGATATATTTAATATATATCGTATATATTAAACTATATACATTATATTTTAGTTGTAGTTGGACACAATACCTTTATTTTGTTTACTTATTTTTATGTGGTGCTGAGGATGGAACCCAGGGTCTAGGTGAGCACTCTATCTCTGAGCCACAAGCCCAGGCCATTGAGGATACTTTTTTTTTTTTTTTTTTTTTTGGAGTTTTGTCTATGCCAATCAAATCAGTGCTCTCCCACGGTGGGGCTGCTTGGAGTTCTGATGGCTGGTGCTTAGGTCTGATCAGGCTTTAGGGGCTTTGCTGGGTATCTCTGGAGAGATTAGATACTCACCCCTAGGGCCAAGCAGATGCTGATCTCTGCTGAGAGTCTGGATCTCAAGGGCATCCCAAGAATTCTACTGACAGGTCAGGGAAGCCATTCTGCTGCCCACTAATACAGTCTTCCCAGGCTTAGTCCCAGAGTGTATTCACACCCACCTGTTCAGTTTTCTGCTCCTTTTCAGCTGACCACGTGAACTGTCAGACTCAAAGGGAAAGCAAACTGCATACCCCTTTGTTTTTTCTGACTTGACGCCCCCCTAGGTTCGTGATGCCTAGTCGGCACTGGCTGGAACAGTATGGCAATGTTTGTTGTGGTCTGCTGTATTCCCACAGCTGCAAGCTAGAGCAGGGTCTCCTCGAGATGGCTCCTACACCAGCTCTCCCTTTACCAGCTGAAAAATACAGGGCACTTTTCTAATACTAGTTCACTCTGTAGCCACTGGATCAGCTAAGTTTAGGCTGCTTTTCTGATCTACAGGTTTTTCCATGCTAGATCTGTAATTGCGTAACTCGTTCTATGTTATCCCTCCCTTCTTTGGTAAACCAGTGCTGCTGCTGCTACTATTGCCACTAATGCCAAAACTGGCTTCTCCCTAATGTACTTTTCCTTAAACTTGGTTCAGGTGCACCCCAAATTCTGACTTTCCAAGACCCTCTGCCTGTCCAGTTTTGCCAATATTGAATTTTACTAAATTCCCTTCTTCAATGCCTTGCTGAGAACCAGTACTTCCACAGCTTGAATCCCTAGCCACAGAGCACTGGGAATACAGTCTTCATTCAGTCCACCACCCTGAATCTATCAACAATAAAGAACTTAAAAAAAAAAAAAAAACAGAGAACAACAACAACAACAACAAATGGACTTGATTTCCGGTTTTAGGCACTACCACCTACAAATTTTGTACCAATTTATTCTCAGCCAGTAGATATGTTTATTTATTCTGTAGAAATAAGATACTGATGATCATTAGCAAAGTCTTGTCAAATAAACTTTCTTTAATACAAGGTAAAATATAAAAATATCCCCCCAAACACATAAACTGAACAGACACTTCACAGAAGAAGAAATACAATTGATCAACAATATATGAAAAAAAAAATGTTTGACATCTCTAGCAATTAGAGAAATGCAAATTAAAACTACTCTAAGATTTCATCTCATTCCAGTCAGAATGGTAATTATCAATAATACAAGCTACAAAAAATGGTATTGGGGATTTAGGGACAAAGGTACATTCATACATTGCTGGTGGGACTGCAAATTGGTGCAACCACCCTGGAAAGCTGTATGGAGATTCCTCCACAAAGTTGGAATAGAATCACCATTTGACCCAGCTATTCTTCTCCTTGGTTTATACCTCAAAGACTTAAAATCAGCATATTACAGTGACACAGCCACATCAATGTTTATAGCAGCTCCATTCACAATAGCTAAATTATGGAACCAACTTATGGGCCCTTCAACAGATGAATAGATAAAGAAACTGTGGTATGTATACAAATGGAATATTACTGAGCCTTAAAGAAGAATGAAATTATGGGATTTGCAGGTAAATGGATGGAGCTAGAGATATCATACTATGCAAAATAAGCCAATCCCCACAAAACCAAAGATCAATGTTCTCTCTGATAAGTGGATGCTAATTCATAGGAAGGGGTGGTGGTGGCACGGAAGAATAAAAGTATTTTGGATTAGGCAGAAGGAGTGAAAGGAGGAGGGGTATTGTAGAATGAATTGGGCATTACTACCTTATGTGCATATATGATTATATGACCGGTGTGACTTTACATCATGTACAACCAGAAGAATGAGATGCTATATTCCATTTATGTATGAGGTGTCAAAAAGCATTCTACTGTCATGTATAACTGTTTGGAACAAATTTTAAAAAGTCATAAATTAGAATTATAGCCACAGGACAAAACATACCTCTTAAAGCCAGGGAGTTGGACCTCTGTGACTCTCTTGATACAGAAGTTAAATAAGCTCACTAGGGTTATCACTTTTGCAGTTGCACTTTTTAATTTAGATTATATTGAAATAATTATAAGAATTATTATAGAAATATTACACATATATGTATAGTTACCACGTTTCTCCAATATTAACATGTTAGAAACCACGGTATTGACATTAATTCAGTTTGATGATCTTATTGAGGTTTTCCCGGTTTCCCTTGTTATTATGTGTGTGCAGGCATATCTGTGTTTTGTTCTATAAAATTTTATTTCAGCTCTGGGTTTGTGTATCTCCCGCCAAAGTCAAGATACTGAACAATTCCCATCAGCACAAGCATCACTGAGGTCACCCTTTTATAATCATTCCCACTTCTTTGCCTTTGCCTAGCCACCATCATCTACTAATCTGTCTCTCATTTCTAAATCTTAGTCATTTAAAAAGTTTTATGTATAGGAAATCATACACAATGCAATCTTCTATTTTTTTTCACTCAGTCTAATTCTCTGCAGATTCCAATAAATTGCTGTATGTATCAGTATTTTGTTCCTACTTATTGCTAAATAACATGACATGGTATGTATACACAGAAGTTTAGCCAGCCTTTCATCAGTTAAAGGACATCTGGACTGATTCCAGATTTGGGCTAATCTATTTAAAACTGCTATAAATATTAACATGCAGGTTTTGTGTGTACACTGATTTTCTCAAAAATAAATGCCAAGTATTCAATCATTGGTCAATGGACAATTGCATGTTTATTCCTATAAGAAATTGCCAAAATATTTTTTATTGTGAAAAGTTTATATTCCCATCAGTATTACGTAAGTAATGAATTTTCAGCATGTATTTGCCAGCATTCGGTATTATTACCTAAAAAAATTTGTGATAAATGTGTAATAATATCTCATTGTGTCAGCTGACATTTTTCTGGTGGCTAAAAGGGTTAAACATCTTTGAGAGTTTATTTGACACTTGTATGTCCTCTTCAGTGAAATGTCTCTTTGTGTTTTTTGCCCATTTTCTTATTAGATTTCTTTTTATTGCTAAAATTTGAGAGTTCCTTATATAACCTTAGACACTTGGTTTTCTTTTTTCTTTTTGTCAGATACATGGTGTATTAAATTTCTCTTGATCTTATAGTGAATTATCACACAGTCTGTGGCTCAAAACAACACAGATTTATCATCTTGCATTTTTGAAGACTTCCAAAATGAATCCTACTAGGCTAAGTTCAAGATGTCACCAAGGGTGGTCCTTTCTGGAACCCACTTGGGGTGAAATCCATTCCTTGTCTCTTTTGGAATTTAGACACCAGCTGCAGTACCTTCCTTGTGGCTACCCTGCTCCAGCCCCGTCTCCACCATCACCTTGTCTACCTCTTGCATTCCTCCTACAGAAAGCACCAGGTGTGGTGTTGCACACCTGAAATCCCAAAGACTTGGAAGGCTGAGGCATTAGATACCCAAGTTCAAGGCCAGCCTGGGCAACTTACTTACCCTCTGTTTCAAAATTAAAACTAAAAAGAGCTGGGATGTAGCTTAGTGGTAGGGGCTCTTGATTTGACCCCCAGTACTGCAAAACCACAACAACAACAAAACATTGATTACATTGCTCCTAGAAGTTGTTCTCTCATAATCTATGAGCTTCAAGTTAACCATTCATTTTTCTATATAAGGTAACATTATACTGTATCCTTGTACATATTTTTACTATAACAATGGCTAGAACTTCTAGCACTATGTTGATTAAAACTTGTGAGAGTGAAAAGTCTTATTTTGTTTCCAATCTGAGAGAAGATACAATGTGTTGCCATTAAGTGAGATGCTAGCTACAGGACATAATAAATAAATCAAGATAAGGCCATTCCCCTCTATTTTGAATTTATTGAATATTTTTATCATAAGTATATGTTATATTTTATCAAACATTTTCATATCAGTAGTTATATGATTTTTCTTCTTTAGCATGTCCATAGGTGAATCAATTTTATTTTTAGTAGATTTTATTTTTTAGAGAATTTTATGTTCACATCAAAATTGAGCAGATAATACAGATTTCACATGCTCCCTGCTACCTTCACATAGTAGCCTTTCCCAAGTGCAACCTCCACAGAATGGTACATTTCTTTCAACTGACAAAGCCACACTGACTTCTTATTACCCAAAGAACATAGTTTACATTATAATTCACTCTCCATCCTCCTTAATCTCTGTTAACCACTGAATCAATCAATATATCTATCTCTGTATTTATTTTTGTCTTCCCATTTTGCTTTTTCTCATTTGGTAGGAATCATGTAGTATGCAGCCTTTTCAGATTGACTTCTTTCTCTTAGTAATAGGTATTTAAGAGTCTGCCATGTCTTTTTAAATTTTTTAAATTTATAATTATTAGTTACACATGATAGTAGAATGTATTTTGACATTATACATATATAGAGTATAACATCTTGTTTTTTGTTTGTACATGATATAGAATTACATTGGTTGTAAAATCATACATGCACATAATAGTAATGTCCAATTCATTCTACTGTCTTTTCTATTCCCATTATCCCTCCCTTCCCTTCATTCCCCTTTGTCTAATCCAAAGTACTTCTATTCTTTCCTACCCCCACCCCTTATTGTGAGTTAGCATATCAGAGAAAACATTCAGGTTTTGGTTTGGGGTATTGGCTTTTTTCACTTAGCACTATACTCTCCAATTCCATCCATTTACCTGCAAATGCCATGATTTCATTCTTCTTTATTGTTGAGTAATATTCCATTGTGTATATGTACCACATTTTCTTTATCCATTCATTTGTTGAAGAGCACCTAGGTTGGTTCAATAATTTTAGCTATTGTGAATTGAGCTGCTATATCTATGTGGCTGCATCACAGTAATATGCTGATTTAAAGTCTTTTGAGTCTCAACCAAGGAGTGGTATACCTGGATCAAATAGTGGTTCCATTCCATGTTTTCTGAGGAATCTTCCTACTGCTTTCCACAGTGGTTGTACCAATTTATAATCCCACCAGCAATGTATGAGTGTATCTTTGTCCCCACATTCTTGACAACATTTGTTGTTGCTTGTATTGTTGATAATTCCCATTATGAGTGAAGTGAAATGAAATATCCATGTAGTTTTAATTTGCATTATTTTAAGTGTTAGAGATGTTGAACGTTTTTCATATATTTGTTGACTGATTGAATTTCTTCTTCTATGAAGGACCCATTCAGTTCCTTTGCTCACTTATTAATTAAGTTGTGTGTGTGTGTGTATATGTGTGTGTTTATGTGTGTGTGTGTGTGTGTGTGTGTGTGTGTGTTTGTGGTGGTGGGGGTGTGTATGTATGTTAAGTTTTTAATTATTTATGTACCTGGAAACTAATGCTTTATCTAAGGTGCAGGTGACAAAAGATTTTCTCCCTTCTGTAGGCTCTCTCTTTACAGACTTGTTTTATTTTCTGTGAAGAAGCTTTTTACTTTGATTTCATCCCATTTGTTGATTCTTGATTTCATTTCTTGTACTTTAGGAGCCTTGTTAAGGAAGTCAGTTCCCAAGCCAACAAGATGTAGATTGGGGGCTACTTTTTCTTCTAGTAGGTGGGTCTCTGGTCTAATGCCAAAATCCCTGAACCACTTTGAGTTTTCTTGGATGTGAGAGATAGGGGCTTTATTTCATTTTGCTCCATATGGATTTTTAGTTTTCCCAGCATCATTTGTTGAAGAGGCTATCTTTTCTCCAATGTATGTTTTTGGTGCCTTTGTCTGGTATGAGATAACTATATTTATGTGCATTTGTCTCTGTGTCCTCTATTCTGTACCATTGGTTTATGTGTCTGTTTTTGTGCCAATACAGTGCTGTTTTTGTTAATATAGATCTATAGTTAAGTTCTGTTATTGTGATGGCTTCTCCTTCACTTTTCTTGATAAGGATTGCTTTGAGTATTATGAGTTTTTTTCCAAATGAATTTCAGGACTGTTTTTTCCATTTCTATGAAGAATGTCATTGGAATTTTAATAGGAATTACATTAAATCTGTATAATGTTTTTGTAGTATGGCCATTTTGAAAATGTTAATCCTGCCTACCAAGAACATGGGAGATATTTCCATCTTCTAAGGTCTTCTTCAATTCTTTCTTTAGTGTTCTGTAGTTTTTATTGTAATGATTTTTCATCCTTTTTTGTTAGATTGATTCCCAAATATATTATTTTCTTTGAGGTTATTTTAAATGAGATAGTTTCCCTAACTTCTCTTTCAGTAGACTTATTACTGATATATAGAAATACATTTTACTTATGGATGTTAATTTTATATCCTGCTACTTTGCTGAATTCATTCATGAGTTTTAGAATTTTTATGTTGGAATTTTTGAGTCTTCTAAATATGGAATCGTTTAAGGATAGTTTGAGTTCAATAAAGATAGCTTAAGTTCTTCTTTTCCTATTTGTATCCCTTTAAATTTTATTTTCTATGTGCTCTGCCTATGTTGAATAAAAGGGTTGAAAGAGGGCATCCTTGTCTTCTTCCAGTTCTCAGAGGAAATGCTTTCAATTTTTCTCCATTTGGAATGATGTTGTTTGGGGGCTTGACACAAATAGCTTTTACGATGTTGAGGTATGTTCCTACTATCCCTAATTTCTCTAGTGTTTTGAAACTGAAGGGGTGCTGTACTTTGCCAAATGCTTTCTACTGCATCTAGTGAGATAATCATGATTTTTGTCCTTAAATCTATTGATATAATGAATTAGATTTATTTATTTCCATATATTGAACCAAACTTGCATCCCTGGGATGATCCCACTTGATCCTGGTGCACTATACGATTTTATATTTGATTTGCCAGGATTTTATTGAGAATTTTTGCATCTATGTTCATCAGGGATATTCATGTAAGGTTTATTTACTTTATATGTCTTTGTCTGGTTTTGGATTCCAGGTTATACTAGCTTAATAGAATGAGTTTGGAAGTGTTCCCTCCTTTTCTATCTTATTGAATAATTTGAGGCGTATTGGTGTTAATTCTTCCTTGAATGTCTTGTAGAACTTGACTAAGAATCCTTCTGGTCCTGAGTTTTTCTTAGTTGGTAGGTTTTTGATAGCATCTTCTATTTCATTGCTTGAAATTGATCTGTTTAAATTATATATGTTCTCCTGACTCAATTTGAACAGATCATGTATCAGTAAAATTGGTCAAGGTCTTCAAGATTTTCTATTTTATTGGTGTGTAAATTTTCAAAATAGTTTCTGATCATTGTTTGTATTTCAGTAGTGTCCATTGTGATATTTTCTTTTTCATCACAAATTTTAGTAATTTGTGTTTTCTTTCTCTTCATTAGCATGGCTAAGTGTTTATTAATTTTATTTATTTTTTCAAAGAACCAACTTTTTGTTCTGTCAATTTTTTCAATTATTTCTTTTGTTTCAACTTTATTGATCTTAACTCTGATTTTAATTATTTCCAGTCTTCTACTCTTTTTGGTGTTGATTTGTTCTTCTTTGCCTAGGTCTTTGAGATGTAATGTTAGGTTATTTATTTGGTAATTTTCTATTCTTTTAATGAATGAACTCAGTGCAATGAACTTTTCTCTTAGCACTGCTTTCATAGTGTCCCAGAGATTTTGATATATTTTGTCACTACTCTCATTTATTTCTAAGTATTTTTGTACTTAAATCCTGTTTTCTTCTACTATCCACTGGTCATTCAATAGGATATTACTTAGTCTCCAGATGTTAGAGTAGCTTCTATTTTTTATTTTATCATTGGTTTCTAATTTCGTCCCATTATGATCTGATAGGATGCAAAGTATCATCTCTATTTGTGGGTGTATGTGTTTGCTAAGAATTGTTTTGTGGCATAAGATATGGTCTGTTTTAGAGAAGGATCCATGCACTGCTGGAAGAAAGTGTATTTAATCACTGATCAATAAAATATTCCATATATGTCTGTTAAGTCTAAATTATTTATTTTATTATTTAGTTCTATATTATCTTTGTGTAGATTTTGTTTGGAGGATCTATTCAGTGTTGAGCAAGATGTTTTAAATTCACCCAGTATTATTGTGTTGTGGTCTACTTGATTCTTGAAATTGAGAAGATTTTGTTTGATATATGTAGATGCTCCATTGTTTGGGGGCATATGTTTATAATTGTTATATCTTGTTGATTTAAAATTTCCTTAAGCAGTATGAAATGTCCTTCTTCTTCACTTCTGATTAACTTTTTGTTTCTCCTCCACTTCTCCTACATTGATAATAGGTGCATCTCAAAAGACAAACAACCTCAGTTATATTCCAGTTATGGACTGGTGATATGTAAGATGAGGAAACAAAAGACAGAGCTATTGAAGTCCCAGGATCAACATTTCCAATAATCCAATCCATAATAGGACATTAACAACAGAAAGCTGAATAGACAAGTTATAGTGAATGTAAGAGATTCACATTTGGATTGGCCCAGACACAAAGGGCAACTTCATAGAAATAGAAAGATGCAGAAATAGTTCAGTGGTCACAGGTGAACAATTAAAACTCAGTAAATATTAGAAATAGACATCATTAGTAATATTAGCAAAAATATTAGATGGAACTTATCTCTATTACTCTTACATATATACTTCTTTCTTATTTCTCATTTTAAGTTTCTGGGGGTGGAGATGGGATTAGAATCAGATAAATGGGCAAAGGGAGAAGGAGAAATTTGTTTTTTGTCACTCACTATCTGCTGCAGTCCGGCTGGGCACAAATAACCAGGAGGTGACAAGCAACTTGAAGGTTGACACGGGAACTACTTTATTGCAAGTGAACTCAGCGGGGAACTGAGTGAGAACTCAAAGTAGTGGGCACCCAAGGTAGCAGGAGCCACCCCTCTGCGGGACAGCAGAAGTATATATACCTAACTAATTACACACAGCTTGACTCAATTGACATCATCTAGATACAGCAGTCAGCCAATAAGGAATCCTCATCATCTTAATGGCTCCCTGGTGTTGCTCCACAAACACTCCTCCTGGCAAACTGCCAGGCGCCATCTTGACTTGATTTGCATCCCCAACAACTACCCTTTCAACTCTTACTTAGTGGCTAAATAAAAACACGACTACTAAGAACATAATCTGGTGAGTAAGTTGGGAAGTTTTAATTACTCCAAAATACATTTCTCCTGTTAATTGCTCAATCTACACACCTTATATATACAATTCAATAGCTTTCTACACCTGATATTTCTACAACAATAAATTCACCCAATAGCTTCCTATATGGAGACATCCAGAAATCACAACCAATTTCCACATTCCTAGATAGCATAGGGACACTACCATAATTTTTAAGATTTCATAGTATTACCAATATTTTTCTATATTGTTATTTTATCTCATTATTAAACAAAACAAATCGACCACTATAAGCCCTCTCTGTTTGTTCCCCAGTGAAGTAAAAGGAAGAGAAAAGTGAGTGCATATGTGTGTATTTTTAGAAATTTTGTACACAACAGCAGAAAATGGAAAATATAAAAGGAGGCAAAATAACCTTTTATCTCTGTGCAGATAATAAGGTTATAACTGAGGTGTATGGCTTCCATTTTCTACTTGATAGAAAACTTTGGGGCTTGACTAACCTTTACAATTGCAGACACAGGTGGAGGTCAAGAACTTGAGATCTATTTTCCTATGAGTTATTTGACTTATTTTCCAATTTGTAGAAGCCATCCAATTGGACATACTAGAGATAAGTATCAACTTTTGTTTAGATCTGGCCAGAAAACTAGGGTTACATTGATAAAATATGATAAAAGCTTAGTTCTAAATCTATGTGGATAAGGGTAAGAGGTCCTCAGGGGAGAAAAAAAAACAACTGGAAAATACATTCGTACATGTCCATTATACATACATGGGATAAAAAAATATATATATTTTTATTACATTTGGAATAGTAGTGAAACTTGTGAATAACCACCTAGTAATGAATGTTTAGTTTTCTTAATGGAAGCTTTGAAGGTAGCATATTAGTGAAATCTAAGATTTCTGGAGTAGATAATTAAAATTACTGGAGTCAACAAAAATTAGGATGGATACAACTATTTATAGTAAGCTTCAATTTAAAATTGCTTCCAGAATCATTAACTAAGATTAAAATTAAGAGCTATGTTTATAAAATATAAACAAGTTTCTAAGTACAGAGGAGGCAGGTGAAGATACACAGAGCAGGTAATAATTAAAAATCAAATTATCAGAGACTTTGCATTTTTTTTTAATTCAGGAGAGTCTTATAAAGTTGTTGAGTATAGAAATACATAACAGTGATGGTTTGCAATCATTAAGTATTTTATGTGCTATATACTTTTTGGATACTGAACATTATTTTATTACATGTATTACTTTTCTCACAATAATACTATGGGATATGATTATAATTTCCATTTTACAGTAAAGGCAACAAATTCACATGAGTTTAGTTATCTTGCTCAATTTCTCACGACTATTAAATTGTGAAGCTGGGATTTTACCCAAAGAGTTTAACTGCAGGAAACATTATGAAAAGGTGAATATATTTCTCATAGAACTAAACCTATAAATAACTTTTTCTTCCCTTTTCCTACCAAAATATCATTTCTATATTAGTCCTCTGAATTATAGCTTATTGAGTCTGATCAACTTCCCTAACTTAAATGTAAAGTTTATAAAGCAAGGGGTTGAATTTTTAATATGCTAACACCACAGTATTCAAATCACACTAACATTGTTTACTAACTATTCACTATAAGGAAATGAGGGAAGCAAAAAAATGGTGGAAAAGAGATGAGGAGTGGGAATAAAAGGGAATGAGACTTGTGTAAAGTCTAGATATTCTGGACTTTCACTGAATAAGGGCTTTGGGTACAAGGATTAGAGATTTTAGAAAGAAATAAGAGTGGCAAGAGCACTAATATTGCTTTTGGAGACCTTCTGTTATTTCTTCCAGTGAGGATAAAAATTTTTTACACAATGACAATAACCTAAAACCTGTAGGTCAGAGTAAAACAAATTGCTCTACAGTATTAAATGATTCAAATAGGAGTTAAATATGCCTTTGAATTATTTACATATATCATGATCAAGTAAGATTTATTCTGGAAGGCAAGAATAGTTTATCATTATAGAATCAAATAATATAATTAACAGTCTAAAAATTAATGTGATTATGAAAATAGATGAAGAAAAGGTGTTTCACAAAATTTAGTATGTGTGTGTATGTAATCCTGTTTAACAATTTTTATTTTTCAATGGAAAGAAACATCTTATTTTTATTGTTGCATTATAACCATACATCATAGTGAGATTTATTATGCCATATTTGTATAAGCACATAACATAATTGGAGTGATCTCTTTCCCCAGTACCTTCCCTGTCTCCTCTTCCTTTCCCTGATCCACTTGCTCTACTCTACTGATTTCCTATGTATTATTATTGCTATTATTATAGTTATTTTAATTAGTGCATTATGATTACATAGAATTTATTGTAGTGTGTATGTACATGGACATAGCATCATTTGATTGATTTCATTCCTCAGTCTTCCTCATGCCCCCCCCTTCTCCCTCTGTCTCAATTCCCTTCTTCTACTCTATTGGTATTGGTCTCCCTTCTATTTTTATGATATCCTTTCCTTTTAATTCAAAAAGAAATATCTTAACCCAATAAGACATGTCTATGTTAGACATTTAACTTAGTTTTTAATAATTAAAATGTTTCCCCTATAATGAAAAAGAAGTCAAGGTTGTACACTCTTGGCACTCGCCAGTAAAATAAATAAAGAAAACAAATGAAAGTTCTCAAAATTGTAAACAAAGAAACAAAACTTTCTTCCTTCAGAGATAACAAGATCATATATGTAGAAAGTTGAAGTGAATTTGCAAACAAGTTACTAAAAGCAGTAATAAGTAAATTTTACAAGGACTCAAAGTAATTATACAAAAATCTATCACGTTGCATGCTGGTATAGACAGATAAAAGATAGGTGCCCTATATTAATAATAATATTCTTATAATGAACAATTGGGAATTTAAATAAAATAGAGTTAAGTAAAGGTTTAAGGTAAGAGCTATAACACTAAAACTATAGTCCATAAAAATTGCTTAGTGAGTGAATTTTAAATGTTGTCATAATGAAAAATAAAAAGTAGTTCAGTTGATGCATGTGTTAATATGCTTTCTTAATCATTATAAACTATCAATCTACATCAAAACATCACACAGTGACCCATAAATATATGCAACTATATTTTAACTAAAAATACAATATAAGAAATAATTAGAGTTCACCAAAACTTTATTCACAATTACTCTCTTATGCTCTTTGAAAAATAGGTTTATTTGTATTAATTCACAACTAGGAAGAAATGTTTGTCCAAAGGTGAATGGATGAACTACGTAGGAAGTATCTGTGCCATAGAATACTCACAATAAAAATAATTACTGTTATACACATAACAACACAAAAGGGTTTCATAATTGTTCTGAGTGAAAGAAGCTGAGGGTAGGAAAGCACAGCACTTACTCTTTAAGTCCATTCACATAAAATTTGAAAAGCTGCAAATAAATCTTTGTCAACAGTCATGAGGATGAAAGGTTGCCCATGGTATGGGTGATAGTGATGGTAGAAGATTTGGTATGGGATGAAAGGAAGAATCATAAGGGACATGAACAGATAGGAAGGAAATAACTACAATGGATGAGAAAAATTAGGTCAAACAACATCACAGAAATGAGGAAAAAAAAGAGTTTCAAAGAAGGAAGCTGAGGCCAGTAGCATCAAATATAAGATATTTCTAGCAAAAACTGAAACAAAATATTCACTATATTTGATAATCTTATGACTCTAAAGAGGAATTATAATATTCAATAATAAGCAAGTTGAGGAACAGAGAAATAAATGTGATATGAGAAGTGACAGGAAAAGTGTTATAGCCAATTAGAAATTCTGAATTGCCAGTATTCAATGGTTCACAGAGATTACTATCATCACCATTGCCATCATTATTAATCACATTATATCACTTTTTAGTCTACATTTTTCCCCTAAGCTTTATTCTTTGATTCTTTTTTTTATTTCTTACATACATGACAATAATTGGATGCATTACAATCATAATTATCCATTCACAACACTATTTTCTGTAACTCTGTATATAAAGTATGTTCATAGCAAATTATGCCATTATACATGAGCTCTCTTATTACTTTTTGCATTACAATTCTTAATACACCTTTGTACCACAATTTATCATATCTCTGTATATAATCAATACCAAATTCACATCTTCCTACATGTATTTTGTATAATGATGAGGGTCTCTTTCCACCATCCATGCTAAAGAAACTTTTTCAAATGGTTTCTGTGCAGTTGGTTTCCTTATGACAATATGAAATAATATTTGTGTTCTCTTCTTCATCCTTCACAGTTGAGCAAGAATCATGAGTAGAGAAAAGGGACTAAAATTTTTAAGATTTCAGATATCCATACAATCTAATCACATGCTTAAAATATCTATACCTAGGAGAAAAACCATTTTACTTTTTTGCTGAAGTTGAAGATTTCCATTTTAATGATGACAAAATATTCACAGAAAAGTAAATTTTAAGTTATAGGTTTAAAATTACATCTTCTTCATCTCTTCCCCACTCATGTAGTAGCCTAAGTAGGTAGCATAAGCCAAGTAAGTTGAATGATGCATTAATCAGACTGCTCAGATCATATCCAGAATTATCAGACAAATAAAATAGTTGCATGATAAATTAAAGATCATAAGTATATACTCTCCAGAATGGACTCACTGATATTGGTATAGAAAGAGCCAGATTAACATTTACATTTCTCAATACATTTAAACATGTCATTTTTGACTGGGAATTTGTTTTGCAGTTTGAACTTGAGTCTGAGTCATTGCTTTGGACCTAAAAAAAACTTTATCCTGCTTCCTTAAATATGCCCATTGAGTTAAGGAAATTATAACCTTTAGGCAAACTGTTAAACAGGAACATTCTTTTGGAGTGGCTATATTCATTGTTTTATTGAGAGAAAAGAACATAAAATGTATGTACAGTTTGTATGAAGTTAAGAAATAGGGCAATAAAAATTTAATCACAGTACATAATCAAAACATCCACCATAGGTGCCATAAATATTGAGAATATCACAAATGACAAAAGGTTCTAAAGTAAAAGAATCAAATAGAACTGGGCGTGGTTGTGCACACCTGTAATCCCAGCAGCTCTGTAGGCTGAGATGGGAGTATCATGAGTTCAAAGCCAGCCTCAGCAAAACAAGGTGCTAAGCAACCCTGTCTCTAAATAAAATACAAAAGAGGGCTGGGGATGTATCTTATGGTTGAGTGCTCTGAGTGCAATTCCTGGTACCTCTTACCAAAAAAAGAATCAAATACAGACTATCACAACCTAAATTTATATGGCAACCTCATTGCTAGGTTTCCTATGTTCACATTTTCCCAGCTAAAATATTTTATGTCTGGAATCATGTATATAATTTATGTGTATATTTATATGTATAGATTTAAAATACATTTTAAATCCCTCTATTTATATACAAATATATATGTATATGTATATACATGTGTGTATGTATCCACGCCCTTCTTACATAAGGAAGAGAGAGAATTTTAAAATGGTAGAAAATAAACTGTGACATTAAAAGGAAAAGAGTGTAAGCAGAGAGTTGATTTTATCTCCTTAACTCCCCTGTCACTCCAAGAATCTATTTGATTCTTTTACTTTAGAACCTTTTGTCATAAATTAGTGGTTGTTAGAGCCTTGGAGTGACAGGGGAGCTAAGGAGATAAAAGTTACAGTTACATGGGATAAATAAGTTTTGGAGATTTTATGTATAGCATGTTAACTATAGTTAATAATACTTTATTACATACTTGAATTTACTAAGACAGTAGGTCTTAAATGTCTTTACAGAAAAGAAGTAACTATGTGAGATGATGGATATGTTAATTAACTGATAATGATTTAGCTATAGACCTAGGGTAATGATGTTCACCTCATTCCACCATCTTTCCTACCTCCATATCTCCTTCCTTCTCCTTCTCACCTTCTTCCTATCCAAAGTTCCTCCATTCCTCCTTGCTCTGCCCCAACACCCATTATGGATCAGCATGCACTTATCAGAGAAAACATCTGGCCTTTGGTTTTATGGAATTGGCTTTCTTCACTTAGCATGATATTCTCCAACTCCATCCACCAAATGCCATAATTATATTCTCTTTTAATGCTGAGTAATATTCCAGTTTGTGTGTGTGTGTGTGTGTGTGTGTGTGATATATGTATACATATATATCACAATTTCTTTATCCGTTCATCTATTGAAGGACATCTAGGTTGGTTCTACAGTTTAGCTATTGTGAATTGTGCTGCTCTGAACATTGATGTGGCTGTGTCCCTGTAGTATGCTGTTTTTAAGTCCTTTGGGTATAGACCAAGGAGTGGGATAGCTGGGCCAAATGGTGGTTTCATTTCAAGTTTTCCAAGGAATCTCCATACAGCTTTCCAGATTGGTTACCTCAATTTGCAAGGCCACCAGCAGTATATGAGTGTGCCTTTCCCCCCATATCCTCACTATCACTTATTACTGATTGTATTCTCTATAAATGCCAATCTGACTGAAGTGAAATAAAATCTTAAGAGTAGATTTAATTTGTATTTCTCTAATTACTAGAGATGTTGTTTGGTCTGATTTCCTCCCTCAGGATGGTGAAGGTTATTATGGTGGGAGGGTTGGTTTTGGGGGCAGAAATTCTGGAGTTGTGGTATAGCACTTGCCAGTCCCCAATGGAAGACTGAACCCCAAGAATCTTCTTTGGGGCCCACTCATGTGATGTGGGTGGGCACCTGGTCTTATTTCTTTATATTGCCTGTAGACCTCACAATTCCTGGTCTGTACTTTAGCCTCTAAACTGTATCTCACTCATCCCCTCCCTTTCTACTTCCCAATCAGAAATCTCTCTCTCTCCCAACGTCTTGTGGGCTGGGCTTTGAGGTCTGCACACCTCTCACCTGTCACAGAGAGCTATTCTGCATTGGGCAGGTTACAACCAGGCTTTGCGAGATATGGACCTGCCATGCAGCCACCAGCACTGTACCAGGTTTGTGTCTGAGGGGGGAAAGGGGGAGTTGGGGACTATAGGTACCTTGATATTTCTTCTAGGCCCCAGCCAGTGTCCCAAGCTGGGAGTTGCCCCAACTAAAGATGGTGATGGATGACCCAAGTTGGCAACAAAGTTGTCTCAAGATAGAGGCAGCCTCTTTCAGAGATGGGATGTCAGGTTGGCCTGGCAATGACATTGGGTGGTATGTTTGGAGATGCAGCTCTGTGATGTGTAGTGTTGTGGTTGGCGGCTGTCTCAATACTCTGTCCAGTGTTTCCAGGTACAGGCAAGTATGGCAGTGGTTCCAGTGTCCCAAGATGGAGGTGATGGGGGAGGCCCATGCTGGTAGATGGGGGTCCACACAGGAGCAGCCGCCAGTGGTCCTGCAAGGGAGTGGTAGTCAGGGGTTCTGTGCATACAAGGAGGCCAGGGAATCTGTGTGAACACAGCAGTCGGGAATCCTGCAAGGGAGCAGCTGTTGGTGGTCCTCTAACAACTCACAGAGAAACAGTATTCCCACTCCTTGAATCCAAGGTCACACAGCAACAAGGAATGCAGCCTCCCTCTAGCCTGCCATCTTTGATCCTCAAAAGGTTTGCCATTTTAAAACTCCAAATCAAATGGAAAAATGAATTCTCAAAACTAACCTAGATGTGGAAAATCTACACATGAAGAAATTGTTCCAAATGAATAACTGCATTTATAATACAATTAGTTCATTTTGCATCACGAATGGAATCTATGCTACAGGAAAAGATCTCAGTAAAAAAAATCATAACACACTTTAGTAATCATATTGTCACCAGAGTGTTAGCATGATTATTGTAAAATAGTTGTATACGCATTCTAGAACCAACAAAATAAGAAATTGTGTTAATGTCATTAACAAATGATATTTTTATCATGGCTAAAAGGAGATAAATTGAGAGTCAATAAAAGAAATGTACTGATAAAAGTAAACATTTGAAAATATAAACATAAACACAAAATGTATTTTATGTTTAAAAAATACTAGAACTATCAAATGAAAAAGCCTAGAAAAAATAACCAACCTAGTAGAAATGAGCAAATCATAGAGTTCATATTATGTTTTTCTTAAATGTCATTTACTTTGACAGTATCCAGTAATTTTTAAAGAAATATTTGTGACCTAAGTGTGAAATATATGATTCTGAAATTCTGGATTATACCAGAAACTAAAGAGCTCAGAAAGACTATTAAATCATGGCAAAAAAGACTCAGAAAAAACGTTCAGGCAAAGGTGAGACTCTTGAATTTTCATAAGAATTAAAATAACTGAATCATAAAATATATTTAAATTTATCCATTCATTTTAATATCAAAAATACATTGATTACTTTTAGTCACTGTTACGTATCACATCATCTATTTTGAAAATTGTTAAGGAAAGGGAAAAAATTCAAACCTTCATCTTATCTCTGTACAAACTTCCAAGAATAAGAAAATTCTTGAAAAAGTAATTTCATCTTTGTAAAAATAATCCATTGCATACATCAGGGGAAAATGGTAGTATTTGAATATTACATTTTATAACCATGTTAAATAAATTGTATTAATGTATTCAGACAATATCATCTGAGACTGATGATATCGAAATCAAAGAATCATCAAAGATTATGTGATTCCTGAACAAAGTCTACACATCATGAATGTGAGAAAGAAGACAAGAATAATCTGATCAAGTCTCTAGATTTAGAGCAATTTATATATAACTCCATGAAAAAGAAACATTTTCAGTACCCCATGTGAATATAATCAGCAAACTCTAGATGCTTATTTAAAGTACTATATGTTTTATTCAACAACCAATAGAACAAGAAGAGGAAAGGCAAGGACAGGGGAGGAGAGTGAAAAGAGGAGAGAAGAGAGGAAGAAACAGAAGAAGGAGAGAGGAAACAGGGAGTAGAGAAGGGTTGGATATAGATTTTTAAACTCTTAGAGAAATATAAATGAATGACAGTACCTTGACTTACTCTAAATTCTGTTTTAAAAAGAAGACTATTTTCCAATTGACAGGAAAAAGTGAATATTGGCTGGATAGTTGACCACAGTAAGAAATCACCATTTATTTTAAAAATCTTATAATGTCTTTTTAATTATTTATAAAGTATTTTTATTTTTCATAGATGTACCATAAAATAAATACAGATGAAATTATATGAAATCTGGAATTTGCTTCAAATTAATTAAGGAGTTGGGTAAATCAATAAGGCATTGATAAAACAGACTGTTTTACTAATTGTTGAAGCCAGAAATGGGTATGTTGCCATTTATGATACTACTATCTCTGTTTTTCTGTGTACCTGAGAATTTCCATAATAAAATGGCATATAAGTTTTAAAACAAAAAACCCCATAATGTAAAATGTAAAATGTTGTTCTCAGTGAATCTCCTTTAATCAACAACATCATTAACGTATGGTAAACTTTTGAGTCTTTCCTATAGTATTTATGCATCTGTGTATGCCCGTGTGTGTGTGTGTATAAAGACAGAGAGAAAGTCATATACATGTGTGTTAATAGTAAAGTGTAACATTTGAAATTGAATACATGGCTTTTTTAGGATATTCTTAATAAAAATATGTCATAGAAGGGGAAGACAGGAAAACATAACTGCCATTTAACGACCTAGTCTCTTCTATTTCTCCATCTCTATCAAACAATATATAACCCCAGGGAGCATACCATAAGAGCAAAGCAAAAAGAACAACTAAGAAATATCAAACAATATAAAAACTTGTTTTAATTAGGCAACAAACTCATGAGAAGACTTTGTGCCTTACAAGTCTGTCAGTCATATATTTTAATTTCAAACACAAATGATAGTCAAAATAAGGCAGACAAAATTAGTCATCCAAATTGAACACAAAATTATATTTTACTGTTGAAATGTAAATCTCATTCATTTAACTGTATCTGTGATAAGAATCACCTTTACTAATCAATTTGTGCCCTACACGTTGAGGCAAACATATAGTTTTTATATAAAAATGTTTATATAAATATTTATATAAACATTTTTATATAAACATATTTAAAATACACCAAGAAAAGTATAGTTTGCTTAAAAACTACACTGGTAAATTCATAACAGAATTTGTAATATTTTAATACTTTTTGTATACTGAGGATACCACCAGGGGGTGAGGGGTATTTGTAATATTTTAATTCTTCCAAACCTGTCTGATTCTACCAATGGAAATAATATACCATAATTGAAAAAGTAGTGGGCATCATCAGTAATTGTTGATGTTTAAAAGTATCTAAGACAAACTTTTCAGAAGCTAGAAAGTTAACAACCCCAGTGACTAAACAACGCTTCATCTTGTCTTTAGGTGGCTTTTAGTTGTTGGCTTTCAGTAAACCTGAAGGAACTTTCAGATCAATAATAATAATTGTTGATATAGACCACTATATGATTTTATTTGTATACTGAGGAAATAAAAATATTGTTATCCAAATATGACTTTTGGGGGCTGGGGTTGTGGCTCAGTGGTAGAGCATGAGCTTTGCACATATGAGGCACTAGGTTCAATCCTCAGCACCACATAATAAAGGTGTTGTGTCCATTTACAACTAGAACAATATTTTTTAAAAATGACTTTTCCTTTCCAATCTAAATCTTACAAGAAATAGTATTTTTAAATCTTTTATTCACATAAACAAAAACCCCAAACTCAGACTGCACTCTGTTTCATTACAGCAAAAATACTCATTTATGTATGAATCAAACCATATTTTTAAAGAGATGGGATCTTGCTAAGTTGCCCAGGTGGCCCCTATCCCCTGAGTTCAAGCAAGTCTCCTGTCTCAGCCTCCTATGTGGCTAGACTACAAGAAGTACACACCACTAGGCAAGGGCTACATAAAGCATTTTTAAAAGTACCACAATAAGATACACAATTCAACATACTTCTATTTTTTAATAAGTAATTTTCAAAACTGTTAATATAATTTTGATCAATTGTTTACTAAAATAGCCACAATGGTCTTAATCCTGTTGACATTATCAAAACTCAGAGACTTAACAAACACACATACTTATAAACTGTGGAGTAGAGTTATCTGTGATTAATAAATCTTTCTAGCACAAAAATCTGTTAATCAAGATAAAATTATGTGGAAAAGGTGGAATGGAATTATAAGTAGGAAAAATATGTTTACAATATTTTACTATTTTGTAATTTTAATGAACTGAAGTATAAATAAAACAAATGCTATGTTTCTATATTTTTTATTTTTTAATTTGTTCTAATTAGTTATACATGACAGAAGAATGCACGTTAACACATTGTACACAAATGGAGCACAACTTCTCATTCCTCTGGCTATACATGATGCAGGGTCACACTGGTAGTGTAGTCATACAAGTATATAGGGTAATAATGTCTGTCTCATTCCACCATTCTTCATATCTCCATATTCCCTTCCCTCCCCTCACTCCCCTCTGCCCAATCCAAAGTTCCTTCATTCTTCCCTACCACTCCCCCATTATGGATCAGCATCCACTTATCAGAGAAACCATCCAGCCTTTGTTTTGGGGGGTTTTGGCTTATTTCTCTAAGCATGATAGTTTCTGGTTCCATCCATTTACCTGCAAATGCCATGATTTCATTCTTCTTTAACACTGAGTAGTATTCGAGTGTGTATATATTCCACATTTTCTTCATCCATTCTTCAGTTGAAGGGCAACTAAGCTGGTTCCATAGTTTAGCTACTTTGAATTGAGCTGCTATAAACATTGATATAGCTGCATCACTATAGTATGCAGATTTTTAAGTCTTTGGTTTTCAACCAAGGAGTAGGATAGCTGGGTCAAAGGGCGATTGCATTCCAAGGCTTCTGAGGAATCTTCATATTGCTTGCCACAGTGGTTGCACCAGTTTTTAGTCCCAGCAGCAATGTATGAGTGTACCATTTCCCCCACATCCTCGCCAACACTTACTGTTGCTTGTATTCTTGATAACTGCCATTCTGACTAGAGTGAGATGAAATCTTAAAGTAGTTTTGACTTACATTTCTCTAATTGCTGGGGGGGGTGAACATTTTTTTTATGTTTGTTGATTGATGGTATTTCCTCTTCTGTGAAGTGTCTATTCAATTCCTGAACCTGTCTATTAATTGAATTATTAGTTTTTTTGGTGTTAAGTTTTTTGAATTCTTTATATTTCCTGGAGATTAGTGATCTATCTCAGGTGCAGGTGGCAGAGATTTTCTTCCATTCTGTGGGCACTCTTTTCACATTATTGATAATTTCTTTTGCTGAGAAGAAACATTTCAGTTTGAATCCATCCCATTTATTGATTCTTGATTTTACTTCTTGCACTTTAGGAGTCTTGTTAAGGAAGTCAGGTCCTAAACAGACCTGATGAAGATTTGGGCCTACGTTTCTCTTCTATTAAGCGCAGGGTCTCTGTTCTAGAGTGCCTAAGTCTTTCATCCACTTTCAGTTAATTTTTGTGCAGGATGAGAAATAGAGGTTTAATTTTATTTTGCTACATATGGTTTTAATATTACATTCAGTTGTATACATTTGAACAGTGGTATAAATTAAAAGTATCAATACTCATGCAAAAATTTCATCATTTGTACAATTAAATTTACGAAAAACTTAGATGTGAATTTTAAAATGTTGTGCAGATCTTAGAAAAAATTTAATATTCTTAAAATAAAAGCTTTTGACATATTAAATTTGACAGAATTTATTTTAACAAAGAACGATTCATGAATCAGGAAGTACTCAGCACCAAGAGAGATTCTGTGAGCTCCACTTAGCAACATGTGTGAACAATATGAACAAACAAACAAAAGAAATTGAGGTTCAGAAACAGCTGGATTGGTTGTACCTGTGCATTTGTCTTATTTGGGCCTGATGTGATGAGACACGATAAGATCAAGTGGCAGCCTGTGACTGGCTAAAGCTCAGCTTCTATGATTGACTGAGATTTCAATTATTTTTTATGAGAATAAACTCTAAAATTTTGATGCAGTTGTTTGCCTCTCAAATTAGATTAAAGGTTGCTGCCTCTGGAGGCAACTTTAGATCCTATTTAATTATTATTATTATTATTATTATTATTAATAGGTACCAGAAATTTAACCCAGAGGTGCTTAACCACTGAGTCAAATCCTCAGCCCTTTTTATTTTTCATTTTTGCGACAGGGTCTCACTAACTTGCTGAGGATCTTGCTAAGTTGCTGAGGCTGGCTTTGAACTTAGAATCCTCCTACCTCAGGCTCTCAAGCCACTGGGTTTACAGGCATGTTCCACCAAGCCCAGATTAATTTAATAAAGGGTATTAGAATTAAAAATGATGGAAAGCTACTACTACATAACTCAAATCCACACTAAGTTAGTAGAGTGAATAAAACTTTTTCAGAATTTAGAGTTTAAAAATTTCCCAACAACATAAAATTTTACTAGAAGTATTTGCACTGGTCACTCCAATGAATGTCTCAGTTCTCAGAAACACTCGGTCCTCTTGATTCTTTTCTTGGGAGAAATTCTGTTTCCATTTTTCAGTGAAACAGAAATTGAACCCTTGGGTGCTTTACCAATAAGCTGCATACTCAGCCCATTTTTACTTTTTTATTTTGAGACAGAATCTTGCTAAGTTTCTGAGGCTGGCTTTTATCTTAAAATCCTCTTGCCTCAGCTTCCTGAGTCACTATAATTACAGATGTGAGTCACCATGCCTGAGAAACAGATATCTTTCTCAATCAATATAAAAAAAAAAAACAAAACAGGGCAAGGGTTGTAGCTAAGTGGTAGAGCACTTGCCTCATGCATGTGAGGCACTAGGTTCTGTCCTCAGGACCACATAAAAATGAATAAATAAAATAAAGATATTGTGTCCATCTACAACTAAAAAATTATTAAGCAAAACAAAACAAACAAGCAAAAAACACCCACAAAAGTAAAAACTTCCTACAAGAACAAAATAACATATTTGATGTTGCCAAAACTGTGGAGAGAGATTCAATTAAGATCCTTTGAGATGATTCCATCAGGACTTCCTTGCTTCATTTTCTAACCCTCCTCTGTGGCTTTCTCTTGCAATATCATCTGTTCTCTTTATTATTGACTGCTTACCACTTCAGGAAAACTTTGACCATGCTTTAAAAACTTCCCTAAGCAACAGAGATTTCCCAGAGTTCACCCTCTGTGTCTCAGTTAAGTTTCATGTTACGAGAATAATCAGATTTTTTCTCTTGCTTTTTACTTGAGGTTAAAAATCTATCACAAGTGACGGTTTCTCTACTATTTCCCAAATTCACTTCGTCTAACCCTAATAATTGGCATTTGGATTCATCAAGGTCATCATTAACCCAGCCACTTAAAAGCCCAAATCAAAATCACTGGATCATCATAGATCCGGTGTTCACAGCAAGGCCCAACTAATTGGTAATTGAGACAAGAAAAATTTTTTCAGTTGAAAGTCTTTACTTACATGCATCTAATAGTATATTTATCAAGATTTACTCATTCCATCTTTTTTGCATTATCCACAATATATGCAAAATACATGCCCAAGCACTATCTATGTTTTATTATTGAACAAAAGGTTGTTCAATCAGAGTCATATCAGAGAAGGTGATATATGTTACAGTGGAAAGCAAATAAAAGTTTTCCAACAGAGGGATCTGAAAAGTTGTTGGCAATGCAGGCAGGTAGTGCGTGAGCAAAAATGTTCAAGGAAATATTTTATTTTTATTTATGTTGGCTATGAAATAAATATTGCATAGTTGAATCAGTGGATTTTATGTGTCAGGCACTATTTCCTGCTGCACCCAATCACTGCAGAGCTATCAAAAGTGTGCATTTGAAGAGGCTACCCTCTCTGAACGGAAGAGGGAAAAAAAAGGCAGGAAGGTTGACAAAATGAATCCTGATGAGTGTCTCTCCCCCGTTCTAAAGCTATTTGAGTTTATTCCAATTTTAGCAAATGCAAACTCTGAATGAAAAGTAGCTGAAGGCAATAGCTTCAAAGGAAAGTAGGCAGAGATGAGGAAAGGCTTGCACTTTTCTTAGCAGATGACATTACACAGATGTAATGTATATCCAAAGAATAAATGAGAGAATGACTTTGTTGTAGATCGGACCCCCTCCTCCCTGTACTCAATAGAAAAATACAAAAAAATGTGATGAGAGGAGCCTGTTAAACTAAGTGTCTGGACCCACCTGCATGTTATGGCCACCCTGGTGCAGATGAGGAGCACAGAAGCAGGCAAGTGAGAAAGTCCCCACATGCATAGCACATCAGGAGAGCACAGGCAGCTAGGAAACGGTAATTTATCATATGCTCTGAATGGAATTTGATGGAGTTACATGGCAGAGAATGGCTTATGATACGGCCAGGGAAGGCGGAGCACATACACCTGAGATTGGGCCAAGAGCTTCAAACTGCTTTCCTGGGCATTTCTCTTTGTGTTCTCAATTCTCTCTGCCTCATTCCTAAGAGCAGAGCTCTGGAGACCCAGACATTGGCTTTTGGCTGTTTATTAATTGCTGTATATATTTGCTGCTGTTATATGACTCAAGAGCCTTATGTTATAAATAATTAAATCCTTGGCTCTCTGTGGGCATAAACTGATATAATAATAGCAGTTTCTTCAGCGTGTCCCTAAACACTGTATGGCTGCTGAAATTAGACCCACCTCCCTCACGCATGCACAAACACGCACAAACATTCTCACTAACTCAGCTTGCTCATTTTGAATCCCCTCAATTGTTACTGAATATTGCTAAGAAATTATCACTGAGTTTTGTGTTCTGAAGAATTTCTCTTAATGCTGTAAGTAAATAAAAAGAATATATGCTTAAATTTTTTTAGTGTGAGAACCTTTAATAATATGGCCTAATAACGAATATACTTTCTGATCTCAGAAAATAGATATCAGGAAAACACTTTAACTTAAATGGACTAAGTAGACAACTTTGAGTGCGGAACGTTTTCACAACCAGGCAGTGATGTTTCCCTTTGCCCCGCATTTAGGTCCATCAGATATTCAGAGGCCTGAACAAGTGTCCATGTATTATTTTTCTCTCCTGTGCCTCAGCTTATTCATGGCCTCAGCCTGTTGAAAGGAGTGAATTTCTAATGGTGAAATTATAGGCATTTTGACAGGCCAATGGAGAGAGATTTTGAGGATGGTGAGATTCCCAGCATCCCTCAAATTCAAATGACAACAAACAGTAGGGTTTAATTTCTTCAGTCCAGGTTTTAGCAGGATTCTTGTCAGTCACAGACATTCACAGAACACCTGCCCTATGTACAATATTTCTCTTCACATACTAATTCCCTGCCTGACATTTGACAGTTTTCATAAAGAAAGATGGAAAGCGGAATATTTGCTCTGTTGGATGGAAACTTGATTCATAGCAATTTGCTTATTTAGAATGAAATCCCACAAAGACAAAACTGTTCATTCCTATGGGTTTTCTTTCTTCCACTTTCTTTCTTTCCTTCTTTCTTCCATTCTTCTTATTCTTTTTCTTTTTTGGAAGGAATAATGCTTGCATCTTAATTTATTATAGTTTATTAATTTCCATAAGGGAAGATACTTCTTTTTAAGTGTATTTGAGAAGGCTTTTAATTCATATCTCTTGAGGCAATTTTGAGGCCCATTAAAGTTCAGGTATTGTTTTGCGTCTCACAGAAAAAGTCTTGCTAGAGGGAAATCTGTGGATTGGCTACATTCTTCTAAAATACATTTCTTACTATAATTCATATTAACCCTAGATATGAAGCTGGACATGTTCCAAAATGATTAAAAAAAGGGGGGGGGAGCAAGAACCCAAAGAATTAAGTACCAGAATATTTTATTTGATTTGTTGAGTCAGTATCTTATTATATAAAATGAGAAAAGTAAGTCTGACCTTGTTTAGATACCATACAGTTAAAAAACTGAAATAATACTTTTAATCTTTAGAATAACATACAACAAAAGATCTGAAACAATCTTTTAAAATGTTCATTCCTTAATTATAGATGGACACAATATCTTTATTACTATTACTTTTTTTTATGTGGTGGTGGGGATTGAACCCAATGCTTCACTCATGGTAGGCAAGTGCTCTACCTCTGAGCCACAACCCCAGTCCTGAAGCAATCTTTTAAACATCCATCTTTTAACTGTGCTTCCATGGAAGCCTCAATGTTGGTTTCTTATGAAGATAAGGACTCTAAGTCATTTGTAGCATAATACATTAAAAGAAAAACATGAAGTATAGTTGACATACGATAATTAAACCGTACAATTTGATAAGGTGTGCGCCTTTGAACCCCCAGTTCGCCTCATGCCTTTGCTTCTTAAACTTTCTACCATCCCATGAAAACAGCAAATCTGCTATATGTCCTTGAACTTTATCTAGATTCCAGAATAAATGAAGTTATTTAGTACATACTCTTTGGGGGATTTCAGAATAATTATTAGAATAATCTAATGTCTCATTTCTTTTTAATCCTGTGTGGTGTTCCAGCATATACAACCTGATCCGTTAATTCATTCACTGTTGATGCGCAAGGAGTTACTTTTAATTTTACCAAGTTTCCAATTTGTAAAGCTGCTACCAGCAATTGTGTGCAATTTTTTTCTCCTTTTTTTATGAGTAAATATCTAGAGATTGAATAAATATATCTTTGATATTTTTCTTTAACTAACTCCTGAGGACTAAATGCCGCCCCCGATATGTTGAAGACTGAATATACAATTGATAACGTTGGGAGATGGGGCTTTTGAGAAATGATCAGATCTTTTGTTTATAAACCATAAGGCTATGGTACTTTTTGTACACCTAAAACTAATTTCCAAAGTGGTTACACTATTTTACATTCTTTCCAGGCAAAATAAAGAATTCTGGTACCTCCATCTTCTCACTAACACTTGATCTGATCAGTCTTTCTAAATTTTTAGTCATTCCAATTGCTACACAGTCGCATCTCATTGTGGTTTTAGTCTGTTTTTGTTTTCCCCTGTCTTACTGTGTCTGTAAGCTGAACTTTGGAGTATGAGTAACAAGAAAAATATTCTCATTTCCAGACCCCTGCATCACCTCAAAGAACTCAAGAAACAAAATAATTATTTGCAGTTTCCTTTCCTTTAACTTAATTGCACCTATTTATTTATTTATTATTAATTATTATAATAATTTTATGTAATTTTTAAAAGCTACATAAAAAAAAGAAAAAAATATTCATCTCTTTACCTGTTAGTTTTACTGTTCTCATTTTGGTCTATTTTATTCAATTTTCTTCATTATAATAATATTGCTAACATTTATTAAAGACACATATGGCTCAGACTTAAAATATATAGTCTTATATGTCCTGTGTAAATTTCTCATAAATATATTAAAAATAGATATTATTTTTCTCTTTATTAAATATCTTTGAAGAAGCAACAGGTTTACAAAAAGGCTAATCATAAAGTAATCAACTAGGTCAGGCACAATGTCACACATCTGTGATCCTAGTGGTTTGGAGCCTGAGATAGGAGGATGGCAAGTACAAAGTCAGTCTCAGGAATTTAGTGAGGCCCTAAGCAACTTAGCAAGCCCCTGTCTCAACATAAGAAATAAAAATGGCTGTGGATGTGGCTCAGTGGTTAAGCACGCCCAGGTTCAATCCTTGGTATCAATCAATCAATCACTAACAAACTTATCAGCTAACAGATTCCAGACTTGATTCAGTATATTATAACTCCAAAGTATATTTTTAATTTCCTCAAAGTACTTTCTTAACTATCTTACTTTCTAAATTAGTCCAATTAAAAAGAAAACAACAGACTGAATTTTAATAATGTTGAAAGAAATTCCTTGTTCCATGTCAGGAAATACTCAGAATACCCAGCATGGCACAGGGAACCAAGATGGCAGATGCACAGCTGTCTTGATTGCTATGGAATACCTGTGGACCTTGGTCAAATTATTTAATTTTCTTGATTTTATTTAACATCTCTCACCTCCCTCAGATAAAGTTGTACTAGAAAAACTCTGACACAACTTGCACTTCTGAAATGTTTTACTCCACTTGGAATGGAAAAGCAAGGAAATGAATTGATTGACCTCCCAATCCTCAACTCTCATGCAGTGTCATTCAAAGCTGACAGAGATAAATCACTGTAAGATATAGGAAGTTGGTCTGCCTGGTCAAAATATGACAGAAGCACATCGGATCCGAAAGTGTCAGGTAACACATTTAGAGAAACGAACAATTCTGTTGAAGCAACTGAGATTCAAAACACCAAGATTGCTTTGGTTTCTTTTTGTTTGTTGTAGCTAGAGACAATGAAATAAAGCTGTAGATGTTCTAGAAAAAGTCAGCCAAGAACTGTAGAGATTCTCTGTGAATTTATATGAATATTTAAATGTAATATTCAATCTCAAAACCAAAAGCCAAATATTTCCGTATTTGAAATTTAAAGTCATTTAAAATAATAGATATGGGGGAAAAACCTGTTTATTAAATCATTGGATGCTAAAACATAATATTGATTTTTTGGAAAAACAAAAATAAGATCTACTATCTATTACAAAGTATGAAGCTCATCATTGCCTAATGTGATATGGAGTAGAGAGTACATATAAAATATACTCAAGACAGTTTTGGAGAAACAGTTCAACATTTTGGACCATAACTATATATTAAATGAATATAAGAGTTTAGCAACATTTTGTTAATTTTGTGATATACATTGAGCAATAGCTTGGGTTTTATTCAAAATCATTAATGTTAGCAGTGAAAAGAACTTTATATTTATAGAGTAATTTTCTCATTTTACATTTGAAGAAACTGAAAGTTGATCAATGTTTATCTCATTGTGAAAGAAAGTCAGCAGTTTGAAGAACCAGTTCTTAGGGGTATTCTCAGGCACAGCTACATGAGAAAAGATTGCCTATAATAAACAAAGCCCCGTGATTAAAGGCAGGAATATTGTTGAATTCCCTAAACTGTGCATCCATTCCATACAAGGGATTACCAACAAGCAATGAAAAGAAACAAACTATCAATCCATGCAACAATTTACTACCCAGTTATACTGAGTGAAAACTAACAATTCCAAAGAGATTATATGTTTCATGGTTTTATTGACAGAATATTATTATAGAAAACAGATTCAGGTTTACTAGGTTTTAAGGGGATGGGAAGAAAGCAGAAGGGAAGTTACTAAAGGGCTCCTTGTGATGGTAGAAATGGTTTGTGTGTTCACTGCAACTGAATGAGCTACATGAGAAATGAGTTTTGTGACTCTTGACATGGTACCTAGATTATCTGAGAATCAATTTCAGATGTAAACAGTAAATATTAATGTGAATAACAAGAACCTTGAGGAATACTTTAATCTACCGTATTTCATCAAATATGATGTTACTTATTCTAATAATCACATTTATTTTCTATATCTCTAAGACAAAAATAAACCATAATTATTTCTTTGACTTAGAATTTGTTTTTATATACATATTTGTTTATATATATATAATTACTTAAGTATTGAAACAAAAATATGAAAATAATACATTGGTTTAATGTGTCCACAAAACTTACCATATTATGAGTCTATTTTAATTCAGGGTTAAGCTTAAATTGGTCTATCTTAATCTTAAATTTTATTCTTTTGCTCTTTTTAAAAAAATTGTAGTAATCTACTCCATAGAGTCAAAAACCTCAGTGTTGTGACATTTCCTAGGAAAGTGATCTATTCTTTTTTCTAACATTGTCTCCCACATTATTAGCAGTCATTCTGTAGCTGTTGGTGCTAGCAATTTGTATCTATTCAAACACAAAATTTCAACCATTTCTCTCAATTTTTAACCACGATTAATGGAATACAAGCAACTTTTATTCAAAGTCAATAGAAAGCTTCTGACAATTTGACCAGTTTGATGTTCAATATCTTAACAATGGTCTTGCCTTATGAAAAAAATCTATCTTATCTACCCTGGTTTCTTTGACAGTTCCTTCTGTGGAGTTTAAAAAAATATTAAATTAAACTTTTAATTTTAACATGTATGCAAATGTGTATATAGGTGTAAGAAATTCAGAGAAACACACAACCATTTTATGTTGCTCAAATAATAACACCTTTCAAAAATTGCAATGTCACAAGCAGGATGTTTACATTAAGCTCCAGTGAACACGCAGAACCTTCCTACCATCACAAGGAGCCCTTTAATAGCCACATCCACCTCCCTTCTGCTTCCTTCCCATTCCCCTTAAAACCTAATAAGCCTAAATCTATTTTCCATAATAATGTTTCATCAATAAAATCATGGAGCACATGCTCTTTGGAATTGTCATTTTTCACTCAGTATAACCGGGCAATAAATTGTTTCATGCATTGATAGTTTGTTTCTTTCCATTGGTAGTAATCTCTTGTATGAATTAGATGTGCCGTTTAGGGAATTCAACAATATTCCTGCCTTTAATCTTGGGGCTTTGTTTATGATAGGCACTATCTTCTTAGAAACAATACATAAAAGGGATTGTTGCAGTTATGAGGATATTCTTTCAAATCATGAGAGCAATTGTTTGTAGCTTTTCAAGAAATTATGGATTCTGATCATTTGTCTGATAATTTTTTCATTCACTAATATCAAGCTTAGAGTACATGTCCATGTTTAAATGCATACAGTATTTTGTTTCTGCACCCTTTTACCCCTTTTACGTATATAATTCTCTGCAGTACATTGACCCAATAAAATATGTTGAACTTAGTTAAAATAATAATTAAGTTTAATTTATGTAGACCAAATAGGTTAAGAAAAGTAAGAGCAATGACCAAGTATGAACATTATAGATGATGTCAAATAGGTTGTTATTGGTGTTTTGCCTATGAAGATTAGAAGATACCATGTATTTTAGGAAGAATCTGTTTCAACAGGTCTTAAAATATGAAAAATGGCTATCATAAATTTAATAGAAAAGGAACATTAAATATTTAACAATGCTCAACTTATCAAAGTTCCATACATGGTAATTTCGCTGTTATTATTATACCATTGTTCATATGATTATCTAATGGGGCATTTTGACATTTCCTGCTATTTTTTTCATACACACCAATAGCTTATTCCTAGGACAATGATATTGTATACTGAATAAACATAGTTTCTTTGGGAAGCTTAGATACCCTTTCTCTTTCTTGCCTATAAATTAGATCTTGATTATTCTCAGAATTGAACTTTCTTTATAGTTCTTATTATATACAACAACAATTCACTGTTCTCTCTGGATATTTATGAAATTCAGAGCTCACATTATCTGGTCACAGAAACATTTATAAACACATTTTTAAGATGAGGGATATTCTCATTTTGACCTGGTGATTAAAGAATTTTTTATCCATTTGTGAGTTTTTGAAATATTAATGAGGATGAAGCTTCTTATTGCTTCATCAATTTTAGATCCTGTGACTTTCATAGTCTTGCATGTTTTCAAGTACTTGAACAGTCCTGAATAATTTCCATACCCATGTCTGATGTAGTTAGTTAACATGAAGCTGTTTCCTCCTCATATTTCTTCTCTGCTAATTTCCATTTATTTTTGCAATCCAGCTATTAATGGAAACTGTTAGATATTTAAGTACATAAACAGCAATCAAATTGCTACTTATTTTATTGTGTATGTAGGCCAGAAGTGGAGAAAAGGGACTCAATAATTAGAGTACATAGGCATTAACACTTTTTAATAATAAGTTACAAGGAAATAGGGATCTACAATGTCTCAAAGGAAACACTCCCTGCTTTGGAAATGGGAATCACATAGGTAGCACACTCTGGTGAGTTTGGAGACACAATTTTAGAGCAATGGCCTTGTAAGTCCAGTCCTGGCTCATGAAATTTCAAGAGTGAGATTTGCTACAGAGAAAGAAATGGAAGTAGAATTTGCACAAAAATAAGCACATAGCTAAATCGTTTTGAATATTTAGATCTTTAATATATCACCTCTATAAGTCATAGGTTTTCACTTTCTTCTTTTGAGATAACTACTCTCACTATTATTATACCTGTTTTGTCCAGTGGGAAAGTTATTCCCCACATTTTTACAATCTATGAAACTGTTGTGTAGTCAAGAGGTTTTTTTTTTTTATACAAATGAACTCACATTTTTTTTCCCTCAGTTTCAAAGTAGGTATGTAAGTAGAAAAAAGCATAAACTGAACTCACAGACATGAAATTTGGGACAACATTTTCTGAAAAAAACGTTTTTCAACCTTGAGCAAGTCACTACACTTCCAATAGCCTCTGCTTTCTCACCTAAAAATAGCGTCTATTATAAGGGTTTTTTAGGATGATTAAATAAAGAACACACAAGAAAGCATCTGGCACACAATAAGCATTCAATTATGGGTTTTTGCAGATTTATGTTTCAATTATTTAAATATGTTAAAAATATCAGGTCTGCCCAAGTTAAGCTTTGAATATAACATAATCCTATAAAAAATCCTAGTGGTTTTATGTTTCCTTGAAAGTGGCAAATTATTCTAAAATTTATTTGAAAAAGGTAATGACTCAAGAATAGCCAAGGAAATCTCATAAAAGAAAAACACTGGAGGACATACGACACCACATAAAAAGACTTAGATAAATCTATAGTATTTGAGGACACTAAAACTGGCCAATGACTAATAGTTCAAACAGATGCCAAATAAATAGTCTTCTCATATACTGGAAAAGCACCAAAACACGATAGTGAGAGAGAACTAGTCTTATTGATATGTAAAACTAGGTTAAATAGTCATTTTATTTATTTAGTGAAAAATATATCTTGATCCTTATAACATTTCATATTGCAAAAGTAAAATTATTATGAATAACAAATATAAATATGAAAAGTAAAGATATAAAAAAAGAGAAAAAACTGACAAAAGTTTTAGACTACTCTGAAAGAGAAGATTCAAATAAATAACATTAGAAAATGAAGGCAAAAACACTGTTAAGTAATATAATAGAAATACAAAGGATAATAAGAAAAACCATATAGGAACAAATTGGATAACCTGGAATAAATAGATAAATTCCTATACTCATAAAATCTACCAAGATTGAGTCATAAAGAAATAGAATATCTGAACAGAACAATAAGAAGTAAGGAGGTGAATCAGTAACACAAAATCTCTCATCCAAGAAAATCACAGGACCTGATGGTTTCACTGCTGCATTCTCCCAAACATTTGAGGAAAAATTAATATCAATCATTCTCAAACTCTTCCAAAATACAAAGAAGGGGGAATATTTCCAAACTCATTTTATGATAACAGTATTACTAGTAAATGAACTCAGTAAATTTTCAGAATATAAAATCAATATAAAATATCAGTAATATTTATATACACTAACAATGAGCTTTCTGAAAAAGAAATCAAGAAAATAATTCCATTTACATTAACAACAAAAAGAGTTAAATATTTACAAATAAATCTAACCAAGGAAGTAAAAGACTTGTACACTGAAAACTCTAAAATATTGGTGAAAAATATTGAAGAAGACTCAAATAAATTAAAAGGTAACATTGTCTATGGACTGAAAAAAAAACAATATTGCTAAAATATCTGTGTGATTTTTTTCAATACTATAATAAAATGCTGGATGTAAGTAGGCTATTTTACAAAGAAAATAAGGTTGTTGAGACTCACAGTTCTGAAAAGTTAAGGTTCAAGCAACATGCACAATGTCTGGTGAAGCCCCCCTCCAGAACGGTAACACATCCTAGCAAGAGTACATGTGTGTTTCTACATGTATGGTCTCTCTCCCTCTACTTACAAATCTACTAGAATTTAAAGGCTTTACCCTAGTCATCTAATCTAACCTATTTCTCAAAGCCTCGCCTCTAAACACCTTAGTCAGCCCAATTAAGTTCTCACCTACATAAAATCATTAACATAAGGCTTTGGAGATGAAGCTTCTGAAAGAAATTAGAGAGAGAAATTGTATTCAAGCCACAACAATGTTTATGCTACCTAAAGTGTTCTACAAGCACAATGCAATTCCTACCAAAATATCAATGACTTTCTTCACAGAGAGAGAAAAATGATCTTAAAATTCTTAATAACAGCAAAAGAGCCTGAATAGCCCAAGAATTCTTGAGAAAACAAAAACAAAACTGGGGACATTATACTCCCAGATTTCAAAATATGGTACAAATTTTCATCAAAATAGAAAAAAAAAAAACGTGGGTGGACTAGATGAAGGGAATTGAGGAGAAGAGAGGAGAGACAGATAAGGGAAGAACAGGGGAATGAATCTGACCTAACTTTCCTGTGTACATAAATGAATATATCACAGTGAATCTTAGCACCATGTACATCCACAAACTAAAGAAGGAAAAAAGAACTATAGGTAGATAACAGAAAATCAGTAGAAGAGAGGGAAGAGAACAAGAGGAGGAAGGAGGGGAGGGAAAGCAGAAGTACTGGGGTCTGTCTGAATTAGAGAAAATTATATTCTATGATTTTGAAATATGTAAAAATGAATTCTAATGTCATGTAAAACTAAAAAGAACCAATAAATAAAAGAGAAAAACAAGAATTTAAAAAGCCACCCTAAAACAGGATGATACTGACATGAAAACAGGTATGTAGGCCAATGGAAAAGAAAGGAGATCCCAGAAATAAATCCATGCTTGTGTGTTCAGTTGATTTTCAACAAAGACACCAAGAACACACAACAGGGAAAGGATGATCTCTTCAATAGATGCTGTTCGGATAAATGGATTTCCACATGTAGAAGAATAAATTTAAATGCGTGTCTCATGTACAAAAAAACCCAAAGTAGATTAAAGAGTTAAATGGAAGATCTGAAACTTTAAAACTACTAGAAGAAAATACGGAGGGGAAAGTTTCACAGCATTCATCAGAGCAATATTTCTTTGAATACTGGCACAGACAACAAAAGAAAAAATATACAAATGGAATTCCATCACACTGAAAAGCTGAAAGCTTCTGTACAGCTAAGGAAGCAATCAACACAGTGAGGACACAACCTGCAAAATGGGAGTAAATATTTGAAAGCCATATGTCTAAAATAAGTTAGCATCTATATAGGAAATTTAAACAACTCAACAGCAAGGAAAAAAATATGAAAATGGGCAAAGGACCTAAATAAACATTTCTCAAAAGACAAAAAATTAGCTATCAAATATCTGAATAATGTTCACTATCTCTAAACATCAATGGGAAAAAGCAAACGAAAACCACAATACCATAGCATCTCACATATAATCAAAAAGACAAAAGACAATAAGTGTTGGCAAAGATATGAAGAAAAAAGAACCATGTGTATGGTTGGTGAGAGAGTGAAGTAGTATGAAAAGCAGTATGGGAAAAATAGAAATACCACATGATACAGTAATCTCACTGTATGGGTATATATCCAAAGGTATTGAAATCAAAATGTCAAAGAGATGTCTGCCCTCCCATGCTTATTACAGCACTATAGGTAATAGCCAGATTTGTAATCAACCTGTGTCCTTTGATGGAAACATAATAGAATACTATTCAGCCTTAACAAAGAAGGAAATTCTGTCATTTACAACAATGTAGATGAATCTGGAGGACATTATATTAAGTGAAATAAGTCAGGTATAAGAAGAAAAATAGTACATGAAGTCACTTACATATGTAATCTAATAAAGGTTATCTCATAGAAGATGGTGGTTTATGTGGGGGGTTGTTTGGGAGATGTTGATCAAAGGATATAAAATTTCAGTTAGATAGGAGTACTAAACTCAAGAAATCTATTATAAAACATAATAAATATAGTTAATAATAATCTATCGCCTTGAACATTGCTAAGAGAGTACATTGAAGTGTCCTCAACATTAAAAATAATAAATATCTGAGGCAAGGTATATGTTAACTGTCTCAGTTTAGCAATTCTGCAATCTTGATGGTTAATCTGGATGGTCAACTTGATTGACTAGGAGATGCCTGAGATTCAGAGACCTCTGGGTGTGATAGGGTATTTCCAGAAGTAATTGGCATGTGAAATAATATGCTGAGAGGGGAGACCCACCCTGAATGAGGGTGGCACAGTCCAATAAGTTGGGGTCTGGATGGAACAAAAGGTGGAAGAAGGAGGAAGTTCATGCAGATGCAAACCCTGTTTTTAGCTGGTGCTTCTAATGCCACTGTGATTGCGGAAGGACACTAGACTCCAGCTTCCTCACTCTTCCAAAGTAGACTCTGACTAGCAATTCTGCAAGGAGTTTCCAGGCCTTCAGTCCTGGACTGGGGCTGCATTCCTGGTCCTTCTTTTGAGGTTTCAGCCTCTTGGACTGAGCAGCTACTTGTTTCTCAGTGGTCCAATCTGCAGATGGCCATTGTCGGCCTATCCAGCTTCTGACCCTATAAGTCAATTCAGTAAGTTCCCTTTTTATTGTTACACACACACACACACACACACACACACACACTATTGGTTCTGTTCTTCTAGGGAGCCTAATACAACAATATATGCATATTTAAAAATATAGTGTTATACATAATGAAAGATAGGAAATTATGTAGATAACATCATAGAGAACAAGTAAAAGATTCAAAAGGGGATTTTAACCTAAGCAAGTGCTCACTTACCCTTTTTGATAACTTTCATGGCTAAGAGATAAAAACTCATTCTCAGGACCCATGAATCATTAAGATCTTGGTGAATGAACCTTGCTTTCTTCCAGGAGCTTGAAGCAACTCAGGGTAGCAAGACTGGGAGGTGGCAACTCAGTTTAGCAATTCTAGGTGTTACTCCTCCTTCCCCTTCCTGGAACTTATGATTTTTCATTTGATTTTTAATTCTTTGATGACTGGCTACATTGTTTAGTGACCTCTCTTTCCCTTCATATTGCTAAGCCTCTGATATGGTTCCTGAAATAAGTGTGGTCCTTAGTCCCCTAAGGATGATAGTGGTTTGGCTAGGACACTCTTCCATTCTATATCTGACTGATCCAGCTCTTAAACTTTACTGATTGCTGACTGGCTGCTCCATCATTTTTAAACAACACTTTGGTACATAAAATTGACAGACAAATCCAATCAAATTCAGGCCCTTTTGAAGGAATAGTTCCCAAAGTCAGTGTTTGACATTTGTTCTGTTCCCAGGAGGACTCCTCCAATCTGTATTTTATCCCCAAGTTATCTTCAGTAGCTTAGCTACACCATAGTCTAGGCTGTATTTTGATCAAATCTGTGGATTCTTCCAATTGCCTTTCATCACAACCTCTCCTGTTCCCTAAAGTGCCCTTAGGTTTGAATGTCTCTGCAGTCTCTTGCAACTGAACACAGTTCTTTGAGAGAAGAGATTAGCAGTTATTAACATTATAGACAACTTCCCCTCTCCCCTGCCAACCCCAAGAAAAATCTTTAATGGAGGGCTCTGAAGCTCAGAATAGGGTTCAGATGGTGGCAAACTTCTTTTCAGAGTTAGGTGACTGCTCTAAGAGCCAAACACTGAATGAATGATGTAGGCACAGTGGCATGCAGTCCTCTGCTGGCATGAAACCCCCTGCCTCAACAGCCAAGATAAGGATGATGAGGGCCCAGTATTTTCTCTGATTGACAGCTGGGCAGAAGGAAGCCTCCAACTGTTGACTTGACTCACCTAGAAGTGAGCCTCACAGGCAGGGAAGATAAAAAATGTTGAGATAGTGCTCCTTCCAAGAAGAATTCTCCAACTGGGGCTGTGTTAGAAGGAGCTCTGTGTTTTTGTTATTTGTTGTTTTTAGATATACGTGATAGTAGGGTGTATTTTGACATATTTTACATACATGGGTGCAACCGATTACAATTTTGATTCCATTTTTGTAGTTGAACATAATGTGGAGTTACACTGGTTGTATATTCATATATGAGCATAGAAAAGTTATGTTCGATTCATTCCATGATTTCCTATCCCCATCTCTCTCCCTTCCCTTCATTCCCCTTTGTGTAATCCAATGAACTTCTATCCGTCCCCTCCTCACCCTCCCTCATTATGGGTTAGCATCCATATATCAGAGAGAACAGACTGAAGCTTTCTGGATCAAGTCTCTCACTGAGTGAGAGAGGCAAGGAGGAAACAGTTTTGGCTCAAATACCACAGATTTTTGTCTTTCTTATGAATTTTTATAATTATTTTTAAAGTAGTGTTTCTTCATTTCCCATTTATCTTTTGACAATTACTTCTATTTCCAGGGGCTTTGAATGGTTGTTTTAAAATAATTTTCTCCCATTTCACTTGGGAGCTGATCCATGGAGCTCATCACACAGTGAGGCCAGAAATCCATCTTCCTAAATAATTTTAGAACTAAAAATTAAGTAACTAAAATTTAGTAATAATTATACTGGAGTGGGCGAAATTAATTTTAAATAATTCAAAGTAATGTACTAAAAGAAAAATAGAGTAGGCATATTAGTAGGTTTATCTTGATATAATAACTTTTCTCAAAGTTTCCTTTTTCTAAAAGATGGTTTCTCATGGTGACTATCTGAAAATGATCATATCTATATTAAAGGAAAACAGTGTAAAACAGCATGAAGACATTTGAAAAGTTTATCAACAAACGTTTATTTGGGGAATTTGTCACTCATTTATTTACCTTGAGTTCTCTTTCATGAAGTTTCAATTTTTCACTTTTCAATTTAACTTATAGGTGATGAATCCAAGTGGGTTATATTTTGAAATTTATTTATTTAATGTCAGTTTGGCCTCCAAAAATTAAAATAATGACAATGATAAATATTGTAAAAGGAATCTTAATTTTTCTTCATTTTAAAAATATTTTAAAGCCACAGTAATATTCCACTGTGTATATATATACCACATTTTCTTTGTCCACTCATATGCTGAAGGGCACCTAGGTTGGTTCATGGTTTAGCTATTGTGAATTGAGCTGCTATAAATGTTAATGTGGATGCATCACTGTACTATGCTGATTTTAATTTCTTTGGGTATAAACCAAGGAGTGGGATAACTGGGTTAAATAGTGGCTCCATTCCAAATTTTCTGAGAAATCTCCATACAGCTTTCCATAATAGTTGCACCAATTTGCAGTCCCACCAGCATGGTATGAGTGTAATTTTGTCCCCATATCTTTGCCAACATTTATTGTTGTTTGTATTCTTGATAATTGCCATTCTGATAGGAGGTAGCTGAAATCTTAGAGTAGTTTTGATTTGCATTTCTCTAATTGCTAGAGATGTTGAACATTTTTTTTATATATTTTTTGGTCAAATGTATTTCTTCTTCTGTGAAGTGTCTGTTCAGCACCTTAGTCCATTTATTGATTGGGTTACTTGTTTTTTGGTGTTAAGTTTTTTGAGTTCTAGATCAATGGAAAAAGAAAATGTGGTATATATATACACAATGGAATATTACTCAGCCTCAAAGAAGAATGAAATGAAGGCATTTGTCAATAAATGGAAGGAGCTGGAGAATATCATGCTAAGAGAAATAAGCCAGTCCCTAAAACCAAATGTTTTCTCTGATGTGTGGATGCTAATTCACAATAAGAGGGAAGGGAGATGCAAGGGAAGAATAGAGTTATTTTAGATTAGCTAGAGGGGAATGAAGGGAGGGGTGGGGGTATGGGATTAGGAAAGATAGTAGAATGAATCAGGCATTATAACCCTTGTACATATATGAGTACATGACTGGTGTGATTCTACATTGTGTACAAGAAGAAGAATGAGGATTTATACTACATTTATGTATGCTGTGTCAAAGTGCATTGTACTGTTATGTATAACTGATTAAACAAATTTCAATATTTTTTTAAAATTATTTTTTTGCCTATATGGCTAGGAATAAACAGTTTTAGTTGGTAATAATCCTAAATATATTAATCTTTAGAAAAAATGTCTAGTTAGATTTCCTTCATTGACTCTATTACAGTATTCTCAATTATAGTTTTGTTCTTTTCTATTTTTAATAGAATATTTTATGTCATTGAATGATTTAAATAGTAAAACTGTATAGATTATGGCAAACAAAGAGTAATTTAAAGCAATAATCAACAGTTCTTGATAAATGTGTATTTACATAAACATGGCAAGTCGTGAAATCATGAGGGACTCAGATCAAAGGGACTCTGTTAAGGTTGCCTAATTGATTACCTTTCTCGTCCCTCCCTCCTTCATACATCCCTCCCTTTCTTTCTTCCTGTTTTCTTTTCTTCTGCTCCATTTCTCCATTGTATTCCTTCCTCTTTTTCTTCTTTTTCCCCTGAATTTATATATTATGGGTCAGGAATGTTCACTAAGTATTTTTCTCAAAGGAATCTTGTGACATTTATCTATAGGATATATTTCAATCAAAACAAAGTAACGAACGACAACCTTCCATGTTCCAAAAAAATAAATAAATAAATTATTGTGTTTTTCAAAAGATTTTTTTATGATGCCCAAAGATTTGTATAGATAAGGCAATAGAGAGAGCTTATTTCCCTTGATGAAATTAATTATATTGATTAATTGAAGTCATGCCCATAATAATTTTTAAAAAGTTCAACAGAAATGAATCAAAGCTACTGAGAAGATTCTTCCAAAACCCTGAATCTATTAAAATTTAATCCTTTTGAAGACAGTTTTGGACTTTAGTCACTGTTATTATTGTTTGTGAGAACCACATCCGTCTAGGGGCTCTTAGGATCTTGCTCTGGGACACTCATACACACACATATATGCATACATATATTTGTAAATTTACATATAACTTAACTAAGCTTTATTTAAATATCTCCCTTAGTTCTGATATAGCCAAATTGGTATAAACTTGCTCTCAACAGATGGTAATGTTTGTTGCATTGAAAGTTTTATAGATTAAACTGCTGGCACACTTGCCCCACCTTGGATTGTCTTGGATTTTGTTTATTTGTTCAACATAAGAGGCACTTTGCTCAGGGGTAGTCTTAAAAAGTATTGAAATTATTAAGACGTAGAGTCACCATCATGGAGATCAGGAGAGGTGTGACAGAGCTGGTACACAGATTGCCACAGTGTGGAGGATTGTTAGGAGTATTAGGTGACTATTAGAAAGGGATGAAGAAACTCTGGGAAAACTAGGACAAGCAGTGAACATGTTCAAGCTGGATGTCAGGAACCCAGAATTTCACTAGGTATTAACAATAATATTAGCTAAAACTGTGTTGCTTTAATATGTGATATGTTCTACTTCATGTTCTTTACATGTGTGAAATCATTCAATTTTTTATTACATTTATTTAATGTAATTTATACTACAGCAATTGTCAATTTGTACATGAGAAAAATGAGATTCAAAATGTTTCTTCTCCCTTTCAGAGAAGAGAGAGGATGGAACTCCTAGATGGAAGAAAATACTGAGAAGGTTAAGGTACATATACCTATATTTAGTCAAAGGTATCATGAAGGGGCTGGGGTCGTGGCTCAAGCGGTAGTGCACTCGCCTGGCATGCACCACATACAAACAAAGATGTTGTGTCCGCTGAAAATTAAAAAAATAAATATTAAAATTCTCTCCCTCTCTCTCTTTCTCTCAAAAAAAAAGTATTGTGAAGTACTCATTTAAAGTCATTAAGTAATATAAGTATCTTACTTTGCAAAATTAATTTCTAAAATGAAGAAAATTTCATATTTTCAAAAGCCAGAAGCAGTGGCACAGGCCCATAATCCCAGTGGCTCTTAAGTTTTGATCTCAAATTCAAAGCCAGCTTCAGCAAAAGCGAGGTGTTAAGCAATTCAGTGAAACCTTGTTTCTAAATAAAATACAAAATAGGGCTGGGGATGTGGCTTAGTGGTCAAGAGCTATTGACTACAGTCCCTGGTATCCACCCCCCCAAAAAAGTTTATGAGATGCATTATCTGTTTGGTAATATTTAATGTGTAGATCATATTAAATATTCGTTCATGGCATTCAAAAGTTGCCTTATAATTAATGATGTGCAGATCAAGAAATTTACCAAAAGAACCAAGAACAACAAATGTGAACTCTTTCAAAACAGAGGATAAGTGTATATCTACATGCTACAGTAGATGCTTTTTAAAGGCTAAGACTTAAGAAATGAATATTGAACCTCTTATGTTTAATAACTCTAAAAAATTTGCATGTATCCAACACATCATGTAAGTTCAGTTGGGGCCATTTCTCCATTATTTAGTAAGAAAGGAAATTTTCTCATAAAATGATTAGGCATCTCTTCCCATATCATGCACCCAAATGGTTGCTACTCTAAAATGAAATTCAAGACTATTTACTCCCTGAAGCCAGTGCACACAAGTGAGATATCTCACCCTAGGGTTTCTGTTTCCTGCAAATCAGATGGGTAGAAAATGCTTACTGATTTCCAAAATAACTTCACAGCTGGAGCAACATCACAGATCATGAATTTTGCTGAGAAACCTACCAGCACCTCACCCATGAAGATGATCATTACTCTAGCATTTATTAAGCAGTGAGTTATTTTCTCCTTTGTAGAATTATATCATTTTTTATCTCGGGTGTTAGCAACTTGTCTTTCAATACTCTACAAGAGAAAATAAATGAATATCAACTGCATATTAAATATGCATGTTTAAAACCATATGATAGTGGTTTCCCTTGCAAGAGATGCAACACTAGCACTGAAATGTCATGTGCTGGTAGCATTTTTCACGTGTATGTGAATGTGTGACCATAAGTATAATTTCCCAAATATTAAAAATATGTCAGGAAATCATCCACTTTCCTCTGAATTCATGGACTTAGGTCTCCTTATACTAATCTCATCATTTTGTCTGAAAACAGAGTGCTTTCTGCTCACAAAAGGGAGACCTAAGTGAGGTGTTCCAAAGATGATGCAAGCTGAATTCGCAAACAGAAGAATCATTGCCACACTAGGCTGCAACGACAGAGGAAACTGCCTGAATAGAAGTCCCCATAAATGGGGAAGAAACAAAGCATCGAAGCTGTATACGGACCAAACATAATAGCAAGAATTAACTCTGATCAAATGCGCAGCGTGTGGCAGGTGCATCACATTTATTTCCTTCAAACTGTACAATAGCCCCACACTGTATGTGATAGCGTTTTCAATGTACAGATGTGGAAAAGGAGGTTCAAAGACAAGGACTGTGCTCAGGAACACACAATGGCAGTGGAGGTGCCAGAATTCTGTATAAGAAAGTATGAAAAGCGTCAAGCTCATTGGGAGACAGGACTTGAAGCTGCATTTCATATAACTCTAGATAATATTAAAGAATGAGGACCGGGCAAATGCAATTATCTGAGGGGTCAAGCTAAAGCCACCCTGTGCCCTCTTGAGGCTGCTGTCAAGGTAAGTCAGAGCAGCGCTGGGACTCACACCCAATTCTCTCTGACTCCAGTAATGTGATGTTCACAGTATCACACTGCCTCCTACATTGTCAGATTCAACATCACACAAAGCTGAACTTGGGGTGATTTCTAAAGAGCAAAACTAAGGTATAAAAGCCTCTTCCTAAAAAAGGAAAGTAGCTGTCAAATCATTTCTTTAGTCTGGAAACTCTCTATTGCTCTGTCCAAAACTGAGGGCCATCACCAATCCTCTGCTTCTCTATGGCCTCCTGGACCTGCCCTCATGGCTCAGAGCTGCTGGTCACACTGGGCACACGGTACTACAGGAAGCACACATTCAGTACAGCAGCTCTGTGGCCTGCTGTGGATATAACCCCAAGCCTCCCGTGGGTCTTATCCAATGGAATTTGCACAGCTGTATGTCCCAAATTTCTTTCATTAGCAGAGTAGCAATAGTGGCATGAACAGCTTCATCCTCGGCTTCAGAGAGATGTGATAAGCAGTCTGAGCAAACCACAAAGTGGAAAAAAATATTTTCATGTACTACTGTGATGATTTTTGGATAATCTCTATATAAGGTTGCCAAATGAAATACAGGATACACAGTTAAATTTGGATTTTCATAAACAGTGGATAATTTTTGGTATGACTACAAATATGTAAGTATTAGTATAAGAGTAGATATTAGCAAAATACATAAGTATCTCCATGGAATATTTTAAATATACTTATATTCAAATTTAGTGTTATTTACCTAAAACTCACCTTTGACTGGTAATCTTGTTTACTAATTTTCTCAATCTGGCATACATACCTTGTGCCAACCATAAAACCCTTTCTCTGAACTCAAGGAATTCAGTCAGGGGAATTTAGATATATACCCCTCAATTAAAAAAGAAATGATAAGTTTTTCTTAGTGGTATCATAGAGTGCTTTGGAATCTCAGATAAAGAAGTGCTTGATTGAGAATTGGAGGATTTAAGATGCAGTCTTTATACCAATGGCCTTCTCTTTTACAACTGAAATCAAGTCATTCTAATGACACAAGGAACTTGCTACAGAATTGGGAAATACAGCAGAAACACAGTCCAAAGTAGCAAATCGTGCAAGATAACACTGCAAGCAATACCATAAGAGAATCCATGATGAGTTGCTAAATAGTTTATATATTGCTTTATGGGAGAGAGCTTCACATGTTTCTTTTTACACTGCTCAAAGAGGGGAGAGTTGACTGAAATAATCAGAGAAGAGGCACTCCCTGAAACCCTGGGTAGAATCAAGACTTTTCTTTTGTTTCCAAAGTATTTTATACATACTCTTATAGTATTCTTCACCTCTTTTGCTAATATTTTTGTGTCCTCCTTAGATTATAAACTCCTAAGAGGGGACAGGTTCTCTGTATAATTTTTATACCTTTATTTTTATTTATTTTTATGTGGTGCTGAGGATCAAACCCAGGGCCTTGCACATGCTAGGTGAGCACTCTACCTCTGAGCCACAACCCCAGCCCTGTATAATTTTTAAAATATTCTCCTTTATGTTTTAAATTCCAATTTAATGGTGTAATATAGGTGCTCAACAAATAGTAAACTGTTGGAATTAACATGAAAGAAAATGAACCTTCAGGGAAATACATTAGAGTATGAAAATTGAAATAATCATAATGTGCATGCTTTGTATGCATGTTTATGTGCCCACATATATGATTTCTGACATTATGTGGTGACCAAAGAGACTTGCAGCTATGGAGAATTTATTGTAATGGCAGTAATGATGATAATGAAGACACAAAATTTAAATAATGGAAGAAGAATTCACAATCCAGAAATATAGCAGAGAAGAGTTCCCACTTATGTTACACCATTTAGCTTAAGTTTTTTTTTATCATTTTAATCCCTCCCCTTCGAATTTTTATCATTCTAATCACTTTATCTCACACGTTACCTCACTTACTGAATAAATTATCACCCCTTAATCCTGCCATTTTAAATTCCTTTTGTTCTCTGTACTTCACTTTTCTCCAACATAAAATGAAATATATATATGCACACACATACACAGAGAGCCCATGGAAACCAGGGGAATTAATTTATATTAATTGATTATGGTTGGAAGAAACAGATTTTCTATGCTCCTTTCTCTCATACTTCCTAATTTCATCTACTTTGCACTGTTGGCCTTCTCCAGTTCAAATGTCCTAAACTCTCTACCAATTATTTTTTTGTTTTATTTATATTAAGAAAAAATACTGTGTGTATTTTGGGGGTTTATGTTAGAGAGGTGCTTAATCATATAACATGCAGTAAAGTCTTTAAAATATATTTTGGTGTAGACACACAAATGTCTGTATGTACATAGAAATGTATGTATTTATACATATACACGTATACCTATGTATATCCATATACACGTGTGTGTGTATGTGTGTGTGTGTGTGTGTGTAAAGGACTATAATTTAAGCATGTAGCATGGGTGATATTTGAAACAGTGCATACACATAATTTTGCTTGAAATCAAAGTTTGAAAGTAAGAAGATGTGGATTCATCCATGTTTTACAGAATACCAGGTACACCATGGGTGCTTAATAAATGTTAAATAATAGTAATCTGCTCCTAACCATTTATGCTTTATCTGCAATTAAGCAATGGGGTGCCCAATTATGTATCAACCAGTTTTTATTAGGTTATATTTTTCTAGGCAGCAGGTAGAGGATTTACCACATGTTCTGCATCACAGATCTTCCCCAGAGTGAAGTTTAAATAGATGAAATTCTGACCCACGCCCTGCAGGGAGATTGTCAAGGCTAAAAGTAGCATTTAGCCTGGCTGCCTTTGCTTGCGTTCTCTCGTTCTCTACCTCAATCTCATCACTTCTTTTGAAATAAATAAAGGCTTTTGCATTTTGAACAAATTATTCTTTCACTGGAAAATGGTAAAAAAAAAAAAAAAATCCCTATGCCAGTGTTAAGTTTTCTTATCCGCAACTCCTTGGTGGAAGTTCCTTTCTTTGTGTATCTGCTGACTGTATTTGGTTGATACATATTTTTAAGATTGGGCACAAGTGTATATTATATTTTAATTGTCAACAATAAAGGATAGGCCCTTTATAAAGAAAAGTGACAGAGAGTAATTATTTTATTAGAAAGAGATATGGAAGAAACATGAGGCACTGAAACAAATTAGGCATGAAAGCTTGGAGTAAAACTTAAGTGCCATCTAGTCCTACTCTCTAAAGAATCCCTGTCTACTTGGTTTCGGTCACAAGGTACTTGAAATTTTCTGAAACTCATAAAGATGAGGAAGTCAGCTCCTCAGAAGTCATCACTTCTATTTTTATTTGTAAGATTGTCTAATTATTATGGTTATAGTTTTCACTCATTAGCATTCCCTCTAGAACCACTAAAAAAAGCCGTCTAAAATCTGTCATTAGGTAGTTCACTTGTTGTACTGGTTCTTGTAGCTGCCTGCTTTATATTTGCTTGGTCACCAATGATTCTCACAATGCTAAAGCCAATGACAAATGTTTAATTCTCATCTACTTAACCTGTTGACAGCATTTGACATAACTGAGCTTCCCCTTCTTCTTCTAGTATTTTGTTTCTCTACCTGAGGTAGCACATGCTCCTAGGTTTCTTCCTACCTCACCAGCTACTCTTCTTCATAGTCCTTTGCAAAGTCTGCCTCTTCTTTCCAGTTTTCTCACACATTTCATCTACTTAAACTTCACTCTGGGGAAGATCTGTGATGCAGAATGTTCATTCCTTAGACTTCTTTTCTGACTGTTCTTACACTCTTGGTGATTTTTTTTTTCACGTATCATTGCTTTATAAATCCTGTCACTCATGAGTGATCTCCATATTAGTTTATCTACTCCCAATAGCTTTTCTTAAATCCTGATTATGTACTTAAATATTTATTAAAATATCATACACAATATATCCCAAACTAAAATATTTTTTCTCCCCATCTCTTAGAAGTGCTTGTCTTCTAATGTTATATAGATAAATGATACCACCACAATTAAACTGACTGCTCAGGATAAAATCTCCCAATCCTTTGAATCAATTTTTGTTTGTTTTATTCTATTGCTAACAGGAACAATCATCAACAAGTCACATAGACTTTACCTTCAAAATCTATCCCCACTGTAACCATTTCTCTTTTATTTTCTACTACCATCTTGGTCCAAGTTGATGTTATTTACTTGATTATATTGTTGTGATAGCCGCCTACAGTGGACTATCTTCTGTGTTAGACACCATGAGTTGTTTACTAAATATACATTCTCCCCTTCCTTGTTACTAAGTCCAGACCCAATGCTCATCTCTCCAGCCTCCTTTACAACTACAGAGAGCCATGTGATGTAGTTCTGGTCAATAAAATGTGAGAAGAAGGGGGCTCATAAGAAATAGTCATCAAAGCAAATATTCTCTATGCATTATTCATTGGTTCATTGTATTTCTTTTTTCATATCTTTCTTTTTTTCTGCTTAGAAAGGAGATGTAAAGTTGAAGAAAGGGCGATCTTGTGATGATGAGGTGGTGTCCTCAGATGTCTAAGCTGCTATAATAAACACCATGGATCAGATTGCTGAAACAAAATTTGTTTCTAGGTTCTAGAGGCTGGGAAGGCCAAAACCAAGGAGCCAGTAAATTTGGTATCTGGTGTGGTCACCCTTCCTGGGTAGTTGGCTGCTTTCTTCTCACTATGTCTTCACATGGCAGAAGGGATAGCGTTCCCTGGGCCTTGTTTTAGAAGAGTACTGAGTCCATTCACAAAGGCTGCACCCTCATGGTCTAACCACTTTCCAAAGTTCCTACCATCTAATTCCATCACATTGGGGGTTGAGATTGTAACATGAACTTTGGGGAAGACACATTAAGTCCATAACAGAAGGTAAGATGAGGATGAAAGTCAAACATTAATGATGCCATAGTAGGAGGATAGAAGTTTGGGACATTGGTGATAAATTAAAATCAATGTATCAGTCTTCAGCAATAAAAGGCTGCATTTCAGATTTCACCCACATTTACAAAAATCATACTGTATAAAGTCCTGACTTTCAGATTCCTGTGACTTTCAGATATCTTGCAGTTAAGTACAAGATGATTATAGTACAAATATTCTTCATTGATCTCCTTACTCATTTTGGCGATTCAAAACATGTAAGTATTATTATTTACATGCACACACACACATACAAACGCACCTTATGGAATTAAGAGATATTTAAAATGAAAGATATTTTATCTAACCTAAGCGGACCTATATGATCCTTTCACTAGTTAACCAGTATTTCCTTAATACTATATTTTCATAGTGCATCATCATTATGCAAATTTTAGGTATTGGGTAACTGGTTTGCTTTCAGACAGAGCATGATACAATGTACTAAATTAATTTGGTTTATTTGATTTGTCTCATATGGATTTTTAGCTAAATTATGCACAATAAATAATTGTGCATATCTATAGAGAATTTACAAGATTTCTTCCTTAGCTTCACATTATTTCATGATTTCCTTTTCTTACATATACATTTATTATACTAATTACTGTAATCCTCGTTAGATTGTTTTTAATTATATATATATAGATAGATAGATAGATAGATAGATAGATAGATAAAGAAGGAGGGAGGGAGGGAGGGACGATAGAAAGGAAAGAAAATGTACAAAACTACACACTTCCCAGGACATCATAAAATAAGGCTTGTTAACAAAGATTCTGAGAGTGCTGTCAGCATGCAGCCTTCTGCTCTTAGTGCCATAAAGTTTTTTCTCAGGGGCAGAGAGCTTCAATGCCCAAGGTCTCGTTTTTCCTGGGTTGGAACATATCCAAAGATTAAATGATACAGAAATCTAAATGTCTGGCCATGTCAAGCAAACTAAGGGTAATTCTGAATATCCATTCTAATTCCAGAGGTTTCATGGAGTCAGCCAAAGCTGTCATTGGTCCTACTCTAGTAGATTGGCTTTATCTTCTGCCCAAGATTGGCTTTATCTTCATTCTATTCCCTTCCATAGGCATTGTCCTAAGATTATTTCTTGATACATATCCTACACCTACACCTACATAACCTTTGCCTCACTATGTAATACCAGAGAATGTAACCTGCAATACTTGGTACTAGTATATCTTGGAAATAAAGTGTTAAAATAAAGCTTAGGAGATGGGTTACTATTCACTCAGTACCTGACTGGCATCAGGAACAGCATCACTAATCATAGAAGGAGCACAAGTAGCCCCCGAGTACAAAGTGACTGTCTAATTGTTGAACCCTTCACTGGTGGTGAATTTCAATGATTTTACTGGTGGAAAGAAACACACTAGCTGGAGGATTAGGCATTGGAATAGAGTAGCTATTGCTAAGCTGGATTGATTTCTATAAAAATACAGTGAAAAGCTGAAAATTATTAATACTGAAGAAAATCTCTTTAGTAAGTATATTTAAAAGGCTCTAAATTTCTACAGAAAAGGAGAGAAAGCTGGGGACAAAAACAAGGATTTAGTCATCACTAAACCTAAGAAACAAAAACAGAACAAAACAAACAAACAAAAAAAACCCAAAAAGGAAAACTCACAAAAACCTCATGGAACAATGATACTCAAAACTAGACTTCCAAAAATGATGGAAATCCCTGAAATTAGGGAAACATAAGAGGATAGCCATATATTATTCTACACCACTAATTGGAGCACTTTTGGCATCTAATATAGTTTTAAGGGGATGCAGATAGAATCTATCAGCCTATACAACTTTAGGCAACAGCTAAAATTTAAAGGAGACTGAGGCTGCTAACATTTGCAAGATAGAGAAGATATGGCCCATAATGACAAGAAAACTCATTTAAGAAAAATACATTTCAAAAACCCCAAATTAATGCAGATGTTCAAAATAAAAGAGTTCACTAGAGAAATTATTAAGACTATATTTAATATGTTGAAACATTTAGGTATAGACATGGAAGATATAAAATGATTCACCTTTGATAGAGATGGAAATTATTGTGAGATTAAAATATTAATTCATAGGTCTAATGGCAATTTAGATAATGAAGTAAATATATAGTAATAGAAATGATCCAAAATGAAACAGTAAAGAATAAGATAATTTTAAATTTTTTATTAGTACATTATAGTTTACAAAATAGTAGGGTTCATTGTGATATTCATAAATGCATAAAACATCATCTGCTTCATTTGTTTCCTCCTATCCCTGAACCCCTTTCTCTAATGATCTTCCTTCTATTTATTTACTCTTTAAAAATTGGCTCATTATAATTATGCATAAAGTGGGATTCACTGTGGTATACTTATACATGCAGGTATCATATTCTGTTGTTTCTTCCTTTTTCCACCATTTCTCCTTCACCCAGATCCTCTTCCTCTCCTTCACTGTTCTCCCTTATATTTTTTATAAATATTTTTTAGTTGTCAATGGACCTTTATTTTATTTATTTATATGTCTAGGTGAGAATCAAACCCAGTGCCTCACACATGCTAGGCAAGTGCTGTACTACTAAGCCTCAATCCCAGGCCACAGCTTTATATTTTCATGAGATCACCTTTTTTCAGTTCCTATTTAATCTATAGCTTTCACTTATGAACATGGATGGCCCAGCTATTTCACTCTTTGGAATTTCGTCAAAAGAGCTGAAATTGGCATACTAAATTTAAAAAAAATAAATATATTAAATCATCAAAGGGGATAAAATGTAATTTAAAAAAACCCTTAACCTCTCACAGAAAAGAAAGGGAAAGAAAGAGGAAAGGGAAAATTAAGAAGAGATGGAACAAATAAAAATAGCAACAAACAAAACCAGGGAACAAAACTATGGATAAATCATATCATAAGGAAACAAAACTAAAGATAAATACAATGGTAGCTAAATGCAAAAATTCTAAACAAACTTTTAGCAAAAATTCAAAAATATATACAAATTATAATGCATCATTTTTAGTTGGGTTTTATGCCAGGAATGCAAAGTCACTTTAACATCTGTTATGCTTGGATTTGATGTGTTTCCCAAAAGCTCCTGTGTGAGAAAATGCAAGAAGTTTCTAAGGAGAAATGATTGAGTTGTGAGGATCTTAACCCTAACCCCTGATAGGGATTAACTGAGTGTAACTGATGAGGTAGGGTGTGGCTGGAGGAGGTGGGAATTACAGCATGGTTTTGGTGTATATGTTTGTATCTGGAGAATAGAGTCTCTGTTTGTTGATCACTGTGATGCTTCTCTCTGCCACATTCTCCACCATAATGTTCAGCCTCATCTTCAGCCCTAAGAATTGGAGCCAGCCTTCTATGGACTAAGACCTCTGAAACTGTGAGCTGTCAAACAAACTTCTTCTCCTCTATAATTGTTCTGGTCAGATCCTTTAGTTGCAGCAGCAAAAAAATTGACTAAAACAACATCTGAAAAGCAAACAACAAAATCATTATATTAACAGACTAAAGGTGGAAAATGCATCTGATCACATAAAAAGAACTTGAAAATATCCAACATCTGCTCCTAAAAAATTGTCTAAATAGGAAAAGAAAGGAACTCAAACAACTTGACAAGTGGTATCTATGAAAAACCTAGAGCTAAATGATATTAATGCCCGGGTTCTATCCTCAGCACCATATACCAACAAAGATGTTGTGTCCGCTGAAAAATGAAAAAAATAATAATAAATATTAAAAATTCTCTCTCTCTCTCTCGCTCTCTCTCTCTCTTAAAAAAAAGACATTACAGCTATATCTGTGTTTTTTTCCTCTCTTTCTTTTATTCAACACTGACTTGGAGGCTGTAGACAGAAATAATGAAAGAAAAATAAATAAATAGAGTAAAGAAAGTACATACATTATATGTACCAAAAAGAAAAAGTAAAATGCTATTTACAGATAACACATTTGTCTAATTGGGAAATTCAATAGAATATGCAAAATATACTTGATCCAATAAACAAGTTTATCAAGGTGGAAGATTCAAGTTTGATACAAAAAATCAATTATATGTAAATAGAACTTAATATTTTAAAATACTACTTGCAATAGATTCAAAAGTATGAATTACTTAGAGATAAAATTAGTAAAAGGTGTACAAGACCTTTGTACCAACATATACAATATCAATGAGAGAGTTTTTGAAAATTCATTGTTAAAACTATTATTAATTTTCTGAGTATTTTTTTACTATATAAATTCAGCATTCATGGAAAAGCCACTGCAATTAAGACAGTGTAGAATTGTAAGGATAGATGCATGAATCTGTCTATTTATTCATCCATTTATCCAAATAGAACATTAATGGATGCTCAAAAACAAGAAAAACTATGTATGATCAATTAATTTTTAACAAAGTTGCCATGGAAAATGTAGGAAGAATAGACTCTTCAACAAATGGTACTGGGACAACTTGGTGTCTCTTTAATAAATAACAATTACTATTTCAAACCTCTTCTCATGATATGTACACATGTTAAGGTTTGGATATGTTGGGTGCCCCAAAAGTTCAAGTGTGAGACAAGGAATGTTCAGAGGTGAAATGATTAAATTATGAGATCTGTGACCTAATTGGTGGATTAATGCAATGGAATAATAATTTGAATGGATTGGTAGGTGATAACTGCAGGTAAATAAGGCACAGCTGGAGGAAGTAGATCAGTAGGCATATGCCCTTAGGGATTATATTATCTCTGGCTCCTAGCACTTGAGTTCTCTCTGCTTCTTAGCTCAGGTGAATTGAGCAGCTGTCCTCTGCCACACCCTTCTGCCACAGTGTTATTTGGGCCCAGAGCAGTGGAGTTGTTCAACCATGGAGTGAATCTCTAAAACTATGAGCCAAAAGTAAACTTTTCTTATTCTAAGTTATTCTTGTCAGGTATTTTGCTCACAATGATAAAAAGCTGACTAAAACAACACATAAAAATTAAAAGAAAAGTAATCACTGATAGAAATATAAAAAATTACTACAAAACATAGAAAGCAAATATAAGAGAAAAATTTTATGGATTTAATGTGATCAAACATTTCTTAGGAAATAAACATGCAAGCCATGAAACAAGAAAGATTAATTAGAATTTAAAAATTTACTTCTTAAAGAGACATTATTAATAATATTAAAAAGCAAGAGATTTTGGAATAAGATATATTTGACAGAATATATATATATATATATGTACATATATATATATATATAATACATAAAACACATAATGAGAAGACAAACATAAAAATAAAAGTGCAAAGATTCTAACAAAGAATCTCATACAAAATAAGATATATGAAGGTCATATAAAAACAGCTATCAGTATCTTTAGTCATTAGGGAAATAAAAATTAAAACCACAATGGAATGTTGCTTCATATACCTTGATGAAAATTTTAGAACTTCAAGATTTGGAAAGAAAGCTAAGGATCTTGAACACACTAGTTGCTAGTGGGAATTTAAAATTTTACCATAATTTTATCTAAAAATGAAATAAAATTGTACTGTGATCTTGGAAAATAATTGGGCAGTTTCTAATAAAGTTAATTATATACTTACCACACAGGAGAGAAATTCATTTCTTGAACATTTATGAAAGAAATTAGAATATATGCCCACACAAAAATTGGTATGTGAATGCTCATAACAGCTTTATTCATAATAGTTAAAAACTGGAAGCTTCCCAAATATCTCTCAATAGACAAATGAAAAATCAGATTATGGTGTATGCATATCATGGGATAATATTCAGTAATTAAAAGAATCATCTTACTAACACTGGAAATAACCTGGATAGAGCCTAAAAGGCATTATATTGAGTGAGAGAAACAGATATGAAATACATTCTAGGAAAAGTTGAGCTAGTCTAAGTAACAGAAGCCAAGCAGTTGGAGCCTGGCTTATGTTTGCAACTGTGGAAAGCACTGACCAGAAAGCACTTTAAAAGACCTTTTGTCAAATATAAAATCAGTGCATTCATTGAATGACAATTATACTTCAATAAATGATGCGAAGATGGTTGTGGCATCATAAACAAGAAAAACACTATATATGATCAATTAATTTTTAACAATGTTGTCATAAAAATTGGAGAAAAAATAGACTTTTCAACAAATGGTGCTGTTTAATTCCCCAGTCTGGTCTTTGCAAAAGCCAATCTTCATGGAAAATAAGAGTAGAATATTGCATACTCAACCAAAATTAGCCCTAATTGCAACCACTAAACCAGATATGCTAGAGCATATAACCAAGCTCTGAGCAGTGCCCAGTAGGAAGTCAAGAATTGATCATCCAAAGTTTGATTCTGTCAAACATAGCACATTAGAAGAGGCAAGCACAAACAGGACCAGAGGGTACATGCAAGATTCATGCAAGATGTGCAGGTGGCACAAATCCCTGTATCATCTACCATGATTTTACTAGTACCTAGCCTTTTACTAAATCCATGACTATACTAGGCACGACTTATGAGTGATAATAAAGAAAGAAAAAGTTATAGTTTGTTTTATGGTTCCAGTCTTTGAGAATAGCAATGGATCATTTGGAACAACATGCTAGCCATATTATGCTTCTTCTTCCCTAGAAGGGAGAAGTAATTTATTCAAACAGGAATAAACCCTTTTTCTAGAAATTAGTTTTCCCTTTTTATCTGTAAGGTCTCAATAAAGTCCATGGCCTTAGGGTTTGCAAGTCTTTGATCTATATATAGGATCTCATATAAACATATATGATAAATAGCAGATTCCCTATAATAAGGCATGGAATTGGGCCTGTGCTTGTAGGATCTACTGGTTATATCAATACTGACTTATCTGGCAACTTTATCCTGATAGAATTTTGAAATATTTTGTCTATGATGAGCAAAAGTATCAGCTCAGAGGGTGTATAAGAATGGAGAAATCATCTTTCAGGATGCAATATACAATTTTAGTAGAAGTTTTTATACATATACCCTCAATAGATAAAAACATATATGTATATAAGAATCTGACTGTGGAATTCAGATTAGCTCTGCTTATTATCACACCTGAATATCACCCTTGGATTTAGGACTTTATGTTCCTTTTATCTGGGCTATGAATGCTTGAAGATCCTGGATACCAAAAGAGAACAATTTCCACAATGGAACACAGCAAAAGAGCTGAGCCATTGAATTATAAATGAAAACTCACGAGTTCTTTGGGATCATTATGAAAAGCAAGAAGGCAAAATAAAATAGTCCACCCTGATGATCAGGATAAGCCTCTGGAGGCCAAAATAAATATGCTTAGCATCTGGATGTTCTACTCAGACACCCCTTAAAACCTACTTGTACATTTATGCATTAAATAGTTAAATGCACAACCCTAACCTGAGAAAGTTCAAGTGACCTAGGTCCTGGGCTCCTCAAAGGTGATGCAGCAATGGTGGCTGCAGTTCACCTCATTAACCTTCCTAGGTTAAACCTCCCCTCAATTCTTGGAGAAACTTTTCTCATATTATTTCTGAAGAAATAAATGCAAGCAGCTAAACTGGCCACTGTTTATGGTATGATGTGCAATCCAGATTCTATTCCAGAAAAGGGCATGAACATGTATGGTCTTCTTTATGCAAAAATGTTTAGTGAGCATCTATGTGTAACAGCCTGTATGTAACAGCAACCATCAGATGTGTGGGGATTTTGTGGCCAAAAACCAAAGAAGCAAAAACTAAAATCCCTTCTCTTATGGGTATATATTGCATTTAATTCAAAATGCATTAAGTATACAAGAAAATGCCTCATACATAAATACATGGCTACATTTCAGAGTTACAAGTTTGATCTTAGACCTGAATAAATAGAGCATAGGAGTCATGGACAGGGAGATAATCCTCAAAAGGGATCTGCCTCTTAAGAGTCCTTCCATTTGTTACCATTATTGCTTAGTAGTTCTATTGGCAAGGAATGGACAAGGGCCTGGTACTTTGCAATGTGTGGGCAGCCTGCAAAATGAATTGTGTCACCCTCCTTATGACTTTTAAATGTCCCATAGAACATGCCTGTAGATGAAATTCCTGTTTGTAATTACCAGAGCCTCGAAGTTAATCTGAGCCAACATCTTAAGCCATTTTATCAATAAACTCAAAGTTTTTATCTTTGGCATGGAATAAAACTTTTTGTCATTTTTCAGGAATATTATTACCTTATAAATCAAAGAATGTTTCATTTTTTTTAATATCATCAACATATAAGTCATCATGTTGGAAAATTATAATCAGTATCAACAAGGCTCTTCTTGTGTTTCCACACTGTTAAACACACCACCTTCTCATAACCAGTATTTTGTAAGAATTTCATTATCATGACATAAAATTCATAGTTAATACAACATACCTACACAAGTAGTATTAAATATTAGTATAAAGTCTGTAAACTTGGAACACATCTGAAGTATTTGAAATTTTTAAGAAGCCAGTATGGACATAGAATCCGAGAGAGAGAGAGAGAGAAAGAGAGAGAGAGAGAGAGAGAGAGAGAGAGAGAGAGGATTGATTTTGAAATACAGATCATTTATGGCTTTCTGTACCATAGTTGGGGGTTTGTAGATTTTATTTTAAAAAATGATATAAAGCTATTAGAAGGTTATAGGCAAGAACACAACTATTCATTTTTTTTTTACAAATATTCATTTCTTTAAAAAGCATTAAATGACAGTCATGTGCATACTTAAATCTAGTAGGAAAAAATAACAAGAAAAAAAATCCATTCTTCATGAAGCTTACATTTAATAAGACAGAGTATAAATAGTAATCATGTTTTAGAGTATAAATAGTAATCATGTTTTTCTTTCTATTAAAATATAAGCTTTGTTAAGGAAGTTTATTTTTTCTTTTTTAAAAATAAAAATATGCATCTGTAATAGACAATTTCTTGCATTATAAGACTTAATATGTTGCACATTAAAACCATTTTGTTATAGTTTGATGCAAAGGCTGATCCAAATCTCTAAAAAAATTAAAATAAAATAATTAAGAGGAAGGTTGGTCTGTAAAATTATAGCATTTGCTGGGGCAGCTAGTTCTGAGGCCATAATTGGTACTTACTATCCACCTCCCTCTACCAGGAGATCAGACTTCCCAAACACTCCAACCAGCTCTTCAGCTCCTCTAAGTTGCTTATGAGGTGTGATAAGCCAGGTCTTCATCCCTGAAGGTCTGCTTTCTGAGTTGTCTTGCCTTTATCAGGCAAGGGCTGCTATAATCTCCTCTCCTACATTAATCCCTGACACAAAAGCCAGAAGAGGGACTTCAGAGAGTCCCACAGTCCAGACAAACTCTCCGTGATTTTCATGACTCTGAAGAGCTGGTTTTATAGTGAGTAGGATCAGTCATGCTGGGGAGTCCAGAGAGGAGGCAGGACCTGGAGCTTAGGTTCAGTGGAACTTCACAGTAACTCTGCTGAGACAATAACCCAATTCAAGAACCAGCAAAGCTTGACGGAAAATCTCCTAATTACTAAATCATATAATAATATGCCTTGTCTTAACCTCTAGGTCCTTTGTGGGAAATAATTCTAATTCTTTTGAACAATAAACTCTGTTAGACTATCCAAATTTTATTATAGTATGAGCACTTTATTGCATCCTGTGTTAAACATTACTTAACTCACACCATTAATATCTTTGCTGAAACATTCATTTTATTAGTATATATTGCAGTACTTTCACATATTTTAAAAGATATAAATATATAAATAGCTATTAAAATATGAAAAATGAAAATACCTATTAAAATCTATTTATAAAGTTTAATTTTATTTTTTGCCAACACTACTTTAAACTTCTAACCAGGTTTTATTTTTATTAATGTCCCTAAGTATTTAAAAATAAAAATAGTCTAGTTTTACATAGATTAGAATATCATAATACATATTAAAATCATAAGCATAATTATTCATTCATTTTTTTAAAATATGTGTACCATATCAGTTATAAAATCAGGTGCTGATAGTATACACAAAAATTGGGCATAATTATGATATTACGAAGACCCTCTTTTCTAAATTTTCTATGACTGAATATATAAATTTTATGGGGTTTATTTTTGAAAATCAGGAGATACCAAGATCTGTCAGAACAAATATTGTGCAGCAGGGAATAAGTAAAATTTGGAGCCATGCAAATTTCAGTAATGAGAGCTGAAACCTGGCTCGTTTCCATTTTTATTAGGGATCTGAATTTAGCTTATGCTCACTTAGAAGTTCATTACCTTTCCAGACAAATCTAATCTACATTTTTAGGTCATTCTCCACCTTTCCATTCGTTCTTGCTAAGATCTAATGGAATATTGGCTCAGGAAAATGCTATTTTCCCATTCTTATGCAATTAACATCCTTGATTGAGCACATATGTTATAGGCTTAAAGGCTTTAAAATGATAGAAGAAAAAATTGGGCAGGCACCTTTCCTCTCGATTGATGTGAGCTTGAGTAAAATATGCATCTGTAACGTTTAGAACTTTGTCAGAAAAACAAACAAGAAAACAAGAGTACACAAAAGCATCTAATTAATTCATTGATTCAACAGAGATACACAGAAGGGGTGCTTTTTTCAAGAAGTTCATAGTATGAAATTTGTAACAAAGTATTTTTCATCATTTCCATGATTCATACTTGAAATTTTTTTAAAAAAAACTAGTTGAATATTACAAACTTCAAAACTCTTCATTTTGCCCCTAACAAAAATGTTAAGTTTTATAAAGTGAGAAATAACTCAAGCCCCATGCTCTCTCCCTATATGTGGCTAGTTCCTTAATGAATCAAAAACTTCAAAACTCTGTTCCTAATCTCCCTATTATCTACCTATAAAATCCCTGTTTAATTTACACTTTAAGGCCAATTTCAACGTTCATCTTCCCAAGCAGAATAATACTTTAAATTTTAAAGTGAGCCCCAAATTTCCCCAATTTATTATGTTGTAAAAAAAGGAAACAAAAGCTAAACTCCTTTCATAAGCCTTTGATATTATGGGATACTTTATTATTTATTTTGAAAATAAAGTCTTATAAATTGCAAATAACTTAGCTAGAAAGCTGTTCAAAAATGACAGTGATTCTAAAGACCATCTACCAAAGGAATACATTTTTTAAAATAAATTTAAGGTGAATTTATCTCTTACTCCTTTTTTTCTAGAGACATGATCTAAAAACTTCAAGAGTTAATGCCCTTTTTAGAAAGTGAAGCAAATGCAATATGTAATCAACTGCAGAAATCACAGATACTCACCTCCGGGACAAATGAAAAGTTAATTTGACAAAGGGATGGATACCTGTGGCCTAGAATAAAGTTCTCAGCAATAAAACAGAGACAAAAATAGAGCTTGTCCAAGCACATTAGAAGCAAAGGTAAAGCACACTGGATAATATATGAGACAAGCTGCCAAACATGACTTTGTTGATTGCTATAGTGTGAATGATTTTCTCCCCTCTAAATATTCATGTTGAAACTTTATCCCAAGGCAACTGTGTTAGGAGGTGTGGTCTACAGGGAGTGTTGAAGTCCTGAGGGCTCTGCCCTATAAGGATAAGATGAAGGCACTTTTTCCTTTATGTTCTTCTGCTTTCCACTATGTGAGAACAGTGTTTCTCCCACCAGAGGATGCAGCACTGGAGGTATGAGCTTGTAAGCAAAGACCAGGCCTTCACCAAGCACTAAACCCTAGAGTATTAAATAAAAATTTAGAACCTGTAATACATTTTTAAATGCGATTTTTAAGATTGCCAATTCTAAAACGTATATATTAACTAGTGCTCTTCAGTAATTACTAATTACTACTCAGCGATAATAAAAAAAATCTGAATGTAGATTATATATTGTTTGACCTGTCAAATTAGCAAAGTTCACAATGATATTATGTAACTCTGGCAAGGGTATTCTTTATGATTGGCACTTTCTTCTCTACTAAATAAATAGCTGTGTAGATTTTCAAAACAGAGTTTTTGGAAAGCAATTTGGCCATATATGCTAACTTTTAAAATCTTCTTCTATTTTGACTCACAAACTCCAATTTTAAGAGAAACATATGAGTTCATATTTAGAGATACAGTACACACTGTTTATACATTTATATTATTCCTATTAATTGTGAAACTGGATTTCATATCCAAATAGAGGAGAATATGTAAATATATTTCAGTAAATCCATTTGAAAATACTGCAGATATTAAAAACATATTTTGGAGAATATTTAAACATGGAAAATTTTCATGGCATGTTAAGAAAAAAATAACCAGGGTATAAACCTAAAAATAGTCTGATGAGCAAACATTCTACTATAGACACTAGTCTGGAGAAAGAGCATAAGAACAGTTTAAATAGTTGGATGATATTGCCTTTGCCAGATATAATTTTAATTTTTAAAGATACAGTTTATAATTTTTATTCAACCTGGTCCCTAAATTCAATGGCAATAGGCTACAAATCTAATCATACAGTTACTCAGATGATTTACAGAAAATATAATTATTTTACTTGTTATCCATGAGTTTCCTTCCAAGACTCCCTTATCCCTGGTTAGCCTGGAGTGATCATTAAATTAAATGTCTGAACTAAAACTGAGAGTTAAAGGATGATTAGGTGATGTCTTGGATGGATATTTTTGTCTATTTCTGCCATAAAACATGCCTAGCTGATTAGAAGGAAACCCTTATATGGGTTTGTAGCCCAAGGCAGAAGCAGCCCCTTCTCAAAGACCTTGTACTCTTCCTTGAGTACATGTTGGCAGGAGACAATGGTCTCTGCTCAGGAGACAGTTTCCTGTTACTGAAGTCTGTGGCTCTGTAACATGTTTTGGTGTCTCTTGGTTTGAGCAATGTTATTCTGGTCCTCCTGAGCTTCACCATTGACTCCAGAAAGTTGCATTATGGATTTCTCTAGGAAGTGTTTCTCCCATTTCCCCCTTGGTTTTTGAAGTTCTTTTCAGTGGTTGCTTCTGTTACTTTATTCCATTATTTTACATTTGAAAAGTTAGTCAAACTGAGCCATCTCTGGATCCCATATGTGACATGTGGCCATATATCATAATGGATTAGGAGAACTCACTTTCTTAGCTTAGTGCTGGGGATTGAACTCAGAGAAATTCTACATTGAGCTACACCCCCAGCCCTTTTCATTTTTAAAATACAAGTTCTCATTAACTGGTTCAGACAGGATTCAAAACTGCTCAATCTTTCATGTAGCTGGGATTACAGGCATTCACCACCAAGCCCAGCATCTTTTGAGATTTACTCAAATTTATTTCAATGTGCCACAATTCTAGCTAATATTGTCCCTGGACTGTCAAGAGGTATGTGGAATTTTCTTTTACTTCTTTTGCACTTTTTGGTTTTTATTCCTAATATTGCCTTAATGCCCTACTAAGGAATCTTTTAACTTCATAAATAAAAATTCTGAAAAAAAAAAATCCACCAAGCTGTTGCTGGCATAATAAAGAAGTATGTAAAATAAAATTTAGATCTATTGTAATAAAAATAAAAACAGTGGTTGCTTCTGTGGAAGAAGAAGAAGAATAACTGAAATACAATAGAAAGAAATAATAATTTAATAGAAATATATAATATGAATATTACACATTTTGTGGTAATATCCACAGGGTATGATGGTTTGTCAAAATTCATCAAATTATGCACTTAAATTGTTATGCCACAACAGAAATACATATAAGAAAAAGAACTTAAAATCTGCTTTAAGGAAAGCACCACCTTTCTCTCCAACACTGTCTTGATGAATAATTTTATATTACATGTGAGAGGCTGAATAATGTAATTATATTCACACTTGAATACAGCCATCACCACGGTCTCTTTTTCAAAAGTTTTACCACTTCAAAAAGAAACCCAAATCCATTAAGCAATTATTTCTCTTTTCCTTCTTTGTCTTGGTCCTTGGTAACCTCTACTTTTTTTTTTTTTATCTCTATGAGGTTGTCCATTATGGATATTTGGCTTAAGCAGAATTATAGAATTTTTGGTTCTTTTCTAATTTTGCTCAATGTTTTCAAGGTACATCCATGTCACAGCATATATCAGACTTCATTCTTTTTTTGAAAGACTATGTTGTAAGAGTGAATTTTAGATTCACAGCAAACTTGAGCAAAAGACATGGACCATATGTCCCCAACTACTGCAAACTTGCAGCTTCCCTCACTATCACCACCCTGCTTAGGAATACATCACTATAACCCCCTAAGTCCACAGTTTAGAGTTCACCCTAGGTGCTATATATTCTGTAGGTTTGAACAAATATAAAATGACATGTATCCACTATTGTTGTATCATGCATAATAGTTTTATTGCCCTCAAAATTCTCAGTGCTCTGCCTCTTTATCCTTCCTCCCACTCTAACCTTTGAAAACACATGATCTTTTTACTGTCTCCATAGCTTTTTATTTCCTAGAATATCATATAGTTGGAATCTTAGACTGTTTAGCCTTTTTTATGTACATTTTTTATTTATATATGACAGCAGAATGCATTACATTTCTTAGTACATATATAGAGCACAGTTTTTTATATATCTGGTTGTATACACAGTATATTCACACCAATTTGTGTCTTTATACATGTACTTAGGATAATAATGATCATCACATTCCACCATCATTAATTATCCCATGCCCTCTCCCTTCCCCTCCAACCCCTCTGTCCTATCTAGAGTTCGCCTATTCCTCCCATGCTCCCTGTTCCTATCCAACAATGAATCAGTCTCCTTATATCAAAGAAAACATTGGGCATTTGTTTTTTGGGGATTGGCTAACTTCATTTAGCATTATCTTCTCCAATGCCATCCATTTACCTGCAAATGTCATGATTTTATTCTCTTTTATTGCTGAGTAATTTCCATTGTGTATATATGCCACATTTTTTTATCCATTCATCTATTGAAGGACATGTAGGTTGGTTCCACAGTTTAGCTATTGTGAATTGTGCTGTTATAAACATTGATGTGGCTGTGTCCCTGTAGTATCTTGTTTTTATATACACCGAGGAGAAGGACAGCTGGGTCAAATGGTGGTTCTACTCCCAATTTTCCAAGAAATCTCCATACTGCTTTCCATATTGGTGGCACCAATTGCAGTTCCACCAGCAGTGTATGAGTGTGCCTTTTCCCCCACATCCTCGCCAACACTTATTGTTGTTTGGATGCATAATAGCTGCCATTCTGACTGGAGTGAGATGGTTTTAATTTGCATTTCTCTAATTACTAGTAAGGGTGCCAAGGACATGCATTGATGAAAAGATAGCCTCTTCAACAAATGGTCCTGGGAAAACTGGAAATCCATATAAAACAACACAAGATTAAATCCTTATCTCTCATTATGCATAAAACTCAACTCAAAATGGGTCAAGGACTTAGGAATACAACCAGAGTCCCTGTGTCTAATAAAAGAAAAACTAAGCCCTAATCTTCATTATGTGGGATTAGGCCCCAACTTCCTTAATAAGACTCTTGTGGCACAAGAATTAAAATCAAGATTCAATAAAATAGTATGGACTCAAACTAAAAACTTCTTCTCAGCAAAAGAAACAATCTGTGAGGTGAATAGAGAGTCTATATCTTGGGAGCAAATCTTTATCCCTCACACATCAGATAGAGCACTAATCACTAGGGTATGTAAATAACTCAAAAGGCTAAACACCAAAAAACCCAAATAACCCAATCAATAAATGGACCCAAGACCTGAAGAGACATTTCTCAGAAGATGATATACAATCAATTAACAAGTACATAAAAAAATGTGTAGCCTTTTTTGATAGGCTCTTTTTACAAAGTAACATGTATTTAAGGTTCCTTCATATCTTTTAGTGGCTTGACAGTGCATTTCTTTGTATCTCACTGAATAATATCCAGTTTCATAGATATATCACCATTTATTTTTCTGAAGAACATCTTGGTCGCTTCTAACTTTTGGCAGTTGTGAATAAACCTGCTGTAAACATATGTATGAGCATTTTTTATGTGAGCATGACTTTTAATTAATTCAGTAAATATCAAGGATTATGATGAGTGGCTGAAGTGTATGAAAAGAATATATTTAATTTTGAATGAAACTGCCAAACTGGACCATTTTGTATTGCCTATAGCAGTGAATGCAAGTTCTGTTTTGTTCCACATTCTCTCCAGCATTTGATATTTTCATTAGTTTGAATATTTGCCATTATAATTCATGTGTAGTAGTATCACTTTGTTTTAACTTGTAATTATCTAATGATATATGATGTTGAATATCTTTCATATGCTTATTTGCTATCTGTATATCTTCTTTGATGAGATGTGTGTTTAGGTCTTTTGCCCATTTTTAAATCAATTTGTTTGTGTTTATAATGTTAAATTTTGAGAGTTCTTGTAGTTTGGAAAATAGACTTTTATCAGATAAATTTTATCATATATATTTTCTCACAGACTCTGAATATACATGGGAAAAGGGATTGAAATGCTAAAAATAAGAATCATTGATAACATTGATAATATGAAAGGATTAAACGTGATTCTTAGTTCTAATCATGCCTCCATGAAACTTATATGTTCTAGAAGAGAAATAAAGAGTCTTGAAATTTTTATAGTAGTATACATACACTAACCTGAGAGACTGGAGAAGGCTTTCCTGGCAAATAACATTTAAACAGAAATACATAGAATACACAGACACACCTTACAAAAGGAAAACCCAACAACTTGAAGACAGTATGACTCTCAACCATGAAACAGTTTATACAAAGACCCTGAGACAAGAGAACAAGCATAGTGTCTTTGTAGTCACAGAACCAATGAGGTATGGTGTATCTGGACATTGACACATATAAGAAGCAAAAAGTTGAAACTGTACATGGTATTGTAACTCATGGTAAGTATTTATATCTTTATTTTAATTAGGTTGAATGTGATTGAGAAGTTGACATTATGATATACTGGACAGAGTTTTTTAGATATAGTAATAAGAATTAATGAACAGATGGTCAAGACTGTGAAGAGGAAGAGTAATATTGATTTGTTGCAAAAAGAAAAAAAGGAATGGAAGAAGGAGAAAATGTAGATAAGAGATGATACAAGCTTTCACCTCAGAGAGAAAAGTAAGGATTGAAAGTGTTATTGTTTAGATATGAAGTGTACCCAAAAGTTTATATGTGAGACAATTCAAGAAGTTTCAGAGGTGAAAGGATTAGATTATGGGAGTTTTGACCTAATCCATGAACTAATTCATTAATAGGAGTTAACTGGGTGGTAACTATAAGCAACTAGTGTGTGGCTGGAGGAGATAGGTCACTGGGGATGTGCCTTTGAGGTTTATATTTTGTTCCTGGTGAGAGGAAATTACTCTCCACTTCATGGTGGACATGTCCAGAGACATTTTCCTCCACCACACTTCCACCATGATGTCGTGCCACACCTCAGACACAGAGCAATGGAGCTGCGACCTCTGAATCAAATAAACTTTCCCACCTCTAAAATTATCCTTGTCAGGTCTTATGGTCATAGTGGTGAAAAAGCTGACTAAAACAGAAATAATCAGAAGTATTCAGAAAAACATTAGGAGTAATGTTTGACAGGACATGGGAGCTGAATGCACATCTGAAAAGAGGAAAATCAAGGACTACTCCATATTTTTGCTGAGTTCTAGTAAAGAATTTAAAAAAAAAACAGAGCTGGTGGCATCAACAGCTTTCTCTGTTTAAAAGAAACTACTCTCAAATTTTATGTGCTATCCTTTCTTTCTCAGACTAGAAAGACAAGAGGATAGGGGAATTGATTGAAGTGACAGATATCGTATTACTATTGGAATATCTCCTCCATGTCTCCTCTATTCTTTTTTTCCTTTGGAACAGTGCTCTCATGGCACAGAGGAGTGTTCTAGGTTAGTTCTGTTTGGCTACACTGCCAGTGCCTCAGTTATTTCCAGGAGTTAAAAAAAACACCTTGGATTATTTCTAATATACATTTTAGTTCCCATACAAGTAGAATTCTTTATTTTTAACAAATTTAAATAATTTCTGCTTTAAAAATAAGTTACACATACAATACAATGGTCTTTCCCAATACAACTACTTAAGAATAAGTTGCCGATCTGATAATCCATCACCCAAATTCCTTAAGGATTTATTTTTCATGAACAAGAACATTCTCCTGTATAATTAAAACAAATCCATCAAAATCAGAAAATTTGCCTTACTTTCTGGCATAATAAAATGTTCTAGGCTTATCTATTTTTTTCTATAAGCCTCAAAAATCAGCTAACTCCATTTATCCCTGAGTTTTTATAAAAAAAGGTGCTATATTGAAATTATTATCTGGGAAATATGTATATCCTAAGAACTCAAGGTAGAGAGAATTGGAGAAATAAACATGTACACACACACACACGAATATGTACACACATTTACTTATGTTTTATCTTCATCTCTTTATATCTAGTCAACCATATATCCACCCACAATATAATAATTGATCCCCCAATACTTCCATTTCCAGTCTAAGAGCACTGGGAAACTTTTATCATTTTAGTATTTGTTTCCTTTTCTGATAGTAAGAAAACTCATTCCATTTTCATTTATTTATTTGGACAATCCTCTTATAGATAACTAAATCCCTTGTTGGCCACTGCCCCCTTACCTGTATCCTCATAATGCTTGGGATCTGGTATTCTTCTTTTGCACCTCTCCACCACCACCCTCACCTATTGCATTGGCCAACCTAATGGTTTTAGGATTGAATTGTTTTGATAGTGAATGGAATAGAAAAGGAGAAGAAGAAGAAGAAAAGACAGGGGAAGGGAGAAGATATATGAGTATAAGTTCATTATCACCAGTTTGTATGCTAGGCATACACTTCAATGATTAAAATCCATTGGTGGATAGTGCCAAACTACAGCCCAGGGCTAAATCTCCAATATCCAAATGTGTGATTTAAAGGTAATTTTGAAAACATTTAGTTTCTTACTATATGCTTTTAATCCAGGCCAAACTATATTAGCAAAAACGATGCCCATGCTTCCTTTGCTACTTGAAAGCTGAGATACTGAGGAAGTTATGGTACTAATTCTATCATTTCTCCATCTTCATTCTTGTAGTATTTTATGTTTTTGACCTGTAATCAAATGTTCTGTTTCCAAACACTAATGTGGAGATACTAATGGATATAAGCAGAGAGGTAGTGGTGGTATGTATGTATATATCCACGCATTTGAAAGTGTGTATGAGAGACAGAGTTTAGGGGACCCATTGCAATTTGAGAAATAGTGTTCTTTATATGATATACTAAGGGTAAGTTTATAAGTATCTCTGTACCTGAACATACTACCCTTCCTGGTAGAAATGCTTGACTTCCCTTGAGACTAAAAGTCCTTTATTCTCAGACCATGAATTGTGGTGCATCTCACTGTGAGTTCATATATATGTAGTAGATTGAAGAAAGTATTGTCACCTTTGCCATAGTGAATGTTTCAGAGATGGACACAAGAACTGAGCCACAGCAGTAAGAATCTAAGACTTAATTTCTTGACTTTTGCTGAAGTCCAGGGAGAAATTATTTTTTTCTATCTTACTGAGTATGTTGAGAAGTATAATGTAAGGCAACAATTTTGTCATAATGACAAAATTTTATGAACACAGTCAACAGACAGTGCAGACTGACACCACAATTTAAAACTTTGTAGACCTGTGTGTGTGTGTGTGCATGAGAAGAAAAGGATACATTATATTACTTTATACTGTGATTCTCAGCATTTAAAGAGTCTCTGGAATCCAATATTTTCCACATGTAGCAATCAAAAGAATTTGCTTTCAAGAAAAATAAAAAATAGAATTACTAATAACATTTTCCCCTAAGGCCATTATTATCATTAAAGACATGTCTCAATATAGACTTGTGTGTGATTAAAATTAGAAAAATGACAAGTTGGTGAGAACTCTGTAGGCCTACGCTGTCGCTGAGCTACGTGAAGTAATTTTGTTGATTTAGCCATTCCCATCGCTCACTCCCACCTTTTTTTAAGTCTCCATCGAAACATCAGCTTTAAGGAGGTCTCTCCTCACAACCTTTCACTCTGTTTTGTTTTGTCACAGCGTTTATTACCATTTAGAATATTACACCAGTAGTTACTTTCAGTTTTCTCTTTCTTCCTACTTAGAAAGTAAATTCCAAAAAAGTCAGAATAATTTATTTCGTTTTGTATTCTACTGGCATTTGGAAAATACAAGAGATTTATTTGGGAGTAAGATTCAAGAGCTCTCTACCAGTCAGAGAAATGCAAATCAAAACCACCCTAAGATACCATCTCACTCCAGTAAGATTGGCAGCTATTAGGAAGTCAAACAACAACAAGTGCTGGCGAGGATGTGGGGAAAAGGGTACACTTGTACATTGCTGGTGGGACTGCAAATTGGTGCGGCCAATATGGAAAGCAGTATGGAGATTCCTGGGAAAGCTGGGAATGGAACCACCATTTGACTCAGCTATTGCTCTTCTCGGACTATTCCCTGAAGACCTTAAAAGAGCGTTCTACAGGGATGCTGCCACATCGATGTTCATAGCAGCACAATTCACAATAGCTAGACTGTGGAACCAACCCCGATGCCCCTCAATAGATGAATGGATAAAAAAAATGTGGCATTTATACACAATGGAGTACTACGCAGCACTAAGAAATGACAAAATCATGGAATTTGCAGGGAAATGGATGGCATTAGAGCAGATTATGCTAAGTGAAGCTAGCCAATCCCTAAAAAACAAATGCCAAATGTCTTCTTTGATATAATGAGAGCAACTAAGAACAGAGCAGGGTGGAAGAGCAGGAGGAAAAGATTAACATTTAACAGAGTCATGAGGTGGGAAGGAAAGGGAGAGAAAAGGGAAATTGCATGGAAATTGAAGGAGACCCTCATTGTTATACAAAATTACATATAAGAGATTGTGAGGGGAATGGGAGAAAAATAAGGAGAGAAATGAATTACAGTAGATGGGGTAGAGAGAGAAGATGGGAGGGGAGGGGAGGGGGGATAGTAGAGGATAGGAAAGGTAGCAGAATACAACAGTTACTATTATGGTATTATGTAAAAATGTGGATGTGTAACTGATGTAATTCTGCAATATTTGTAATGTTTTGAATAACCAATAAAAAAATAAATAAATAAATAAAAAAGAAAAAAAAAAGAGCTCTGGTGTGGACAGGTCCAGTTCAAGATTGCTCTTCCAAACATGAACATGCTGGAGGAAGACCTAACTTCATTTTGTCCCTCTGGCTCCATCTTGTCATCTTGCATTTTTACTCCCCCCCGCCCCCGACCCTTGGGTTTCCCTGAGCCAATTCTCCTTCAGTTGCCTTAGATCCCAGCAATACAGGTAAGATGGAAAAACATTTTATGGTAGAGGACTAAAACTAGCCCCAAGCAATGGCAACCTTGATGCCAGCAAAGCTGCACAGAGTTGATCTTGACACCGTGACCTGGGATAATGATCATCCAGACAACCACAGGGCCACGGTGGTGGCCAAGCTTTTCGGACTCTCAACCCTTGCCTTCAATCCCCTTTTCTATAAAACCCTCAGAGCTCTGTCAGCCCAACAGAGGCAGATTCTAGAGCAGTAGGCCTTTCCATTCTTCTCTATGTAGCCACAGAGAATGAAGCTCTTTTCCTGTCTACTTCATAGGTTTATTGTGAGAATTAAATGGAACAATTCATGTAATCTAACAGAGAAGTACCCTCAAGTGCCCAATACATACACATTATTACTGAAGCAAGAGAGGTAAATGGTGAGAAATGTGAATATTTCTGATATGTTTTAGGTGTTTACATTTTTGAGAGGTACGAAAGAGCTAGCAAAAGAGATTGAAAACAAGCATCCAGTAAGGTAAGAAAATCAAGAAAGTTATAACCCAGGATGTTAAGACCAGAAACTGTTTCCCGATAGTGGGATTAGGTGTATCAAATGATTAGTTGTTGATTTGTTTAGTTTTACAAATAGAGGAATGAAATCAAAGTTATTTGTAGAGGCCATTTATACTGACAAGAATATTTTTATGAAGTTGTAGAGCAAAGATGAAATTACAGTAAATTCGGGAACTAATAAAGAAGGAGGGACTAGAGACTGATTATTACTAATAATAATTCCCTTAAAAATTCACTATAGAGGGGAGGAGTAGTGGATAGGAAATTTTGCATTTAGGACCTTTATTTTATTATTTTAAGATGGAAAATACTTTATGCAAGTATGATATTTGGGAAGTTTCATGATACTTGGAAGTTCCATTCCAAGTTTCATACTTAGAAGGTCTGATGATTCCACAACAGAGAAGCAGGGAGACATTTTTCTGAAGAACCCTTAAAAACATGAAATTAACATCCTTAAAAACATGAAAGGGACTTTAGCATCAAAAAAGAATGTGGCCTCATTCACAAAGACAAATCATCAATGGAAACTGATAGAAGTTTATATACATGAGTTCTGATGAAGGTAGTGTTGCAGTTGGTAATAGGGACATATAAAATATATTTTCTAGTTGTTTTTAAGCAATCAAGGAAATAAGAAGCAAAGTCCTCAGCTGAGAATGAGAAAGAGGAGATTCTGTTGGGACTTCGAGAAGGGAGAAGGTGTGAAAATATTCTCCTAGAAGAATGAGACTTAACTTTTTCCAGAGAAGAGTACGGGTATAGTCCAGAAGTAAGATGGGACCACCTGAAGTCTGGGTTGATGAATTTAAAGTGAGACCAGTCAGCATGGATAAGTATTCTTGCTTGATACATTTAGCTATTTTCTATTTGACATTGTCATTCTATGTCATTGCTTCATCAGCACGAACATTGTGAAGCAGGTCAGAGACCCAGCCCAGAAGATCCTTGCCATAATTAAGTTTCTCTTCTTGTCAGAAAGATGTTTACAGAGTATCAGGAGGCAGGATGTCTGCAGAAGACATTGTGGTTTGAAGTTTCCTCTTTTTTGCAAATGCCAGGTTTGTACAGAAAAGTCTGTAAGCTTGTTGTACGAAAAAATATTGTCTCTGCTATCTTGGTAAAGACTTATAGGACCTCTGTGTCTGTCCTTAAAAAAGCACTTGCTTAGATCTCAAGAAAAAAAAAATTACTTTTATGTAAAACTTCCAAGTCCCCAGCCCCACTACACATTAGGTATAATGTTCAAAGAATTTCTAGACTCATTGTCCAGAGGAGAATGTTTTAAGCTATCCCATAGCCTCTCTGGACCTTGCAGCCAATAAACTGACTTCCTGAAAATTCCTTCTGTCCTATTTCAGTTGGTCATATGAGCCACTATGCCTGTTTGTGGTATTAAATTTTACCTGTCATCTTGACTGTAATGTGTGATACCAAGAGAGGACATAAAACTTTGTTTCTAGGTACGTTTGTGAAGTTGTCTCCAGAATAAATTTTGCATTTGAATTGGCAGATTGAATAAAGAAGATCCACCCTTATCAATGTGGATGGGCATCCTCCAATCCATTGAAGGCCTGGATTGAACAAAATTGCAAAGGAAGGACAAATTCTCTCTCTCTCTCTCTCTCTCTCTCTCTCTCTCTCTCTCTCTCTCTCCCCCTTTGAGGTAGATCATCATTTTTTTCTCCCCTTAACATCCTGATTCTTGGGACTTTGGTCACCAGGATTCATAGAATCAGCTCCCCTGGTTCTCAGGCTTTCACACTCAGACTGAATTATACTACTGGATTTTCTCATTCTTCAGTTTTCAGATGGCATGTCACAGAACTTCTTAGCTTTGATAATAGTGTGAATTAATTTCCATAATAGATATAAATATCACATATTTATATTTATATATATTATCATATATATAAATACAAATATGTGATATTATATATATAAAACACAGGAGGTATATATACACACACACACATATAACCTGTCTCATATTGGTTCTATTTTTCTGGAGAACCCTGACTAATGCACCACTAATTCTCCCCACTTCTCTCATACTGACAAAGAGGTGTCTACTTACTCATGGGTAACACTCCCCCTCATAGAAAAAAAAATGTGGAAACTATAAATTGCATTCCAAATAAAAATCATCTTCTTATTTGACTCTCCGTAGTATTTAAAATTTCGAGTTACAGTGTAGCTTTTACAGAAGCCCCCAAATAAAATATATAACTTTGAAAAAGTTAAAAAAAAATCCATAGTCAGAAAAATTTTTATCTTGATGAGATTATATATTCATAAGCTATATGGGAAGGTTTCCAATCTCCTAATGTTTTGGTCTATTGAATTTTCTTGGATTCTTCCCATTTCTCACAGCCTACTTATATTTTATGGATTGGGGATATATTGTAGATTACCTGTATCTCTTAGGATAATTTTTCTTTCCCCTTCTTTAATTTCTTACTAAAATATTGGATAGAGCCCTAGTGGGCATTTTAAGTGAGAATCCACATTTTACCATGGACTAACTAATAAACAACTTAAAAAACAAGAATTTTAAGAATGATTTTATTAACTCTTTCCATTCTCAACAAAGTTACAGTTTCTTTGACTATAGTATGAGCATTTGTTATTTATTTTTAAGTCACAAGATCTGTGGAGGGTTGAAAATAAGAAAAAGGAGAATAACATGTCTTACTGACTTGAAAAACAATGATTACCCAAGGTAGACTGCCCCTTCAAGAAAACTAAATATATCTACATTTTATAACTGAGGAAACAAAGCATTACGTTTCTCCTTAGAAAATATCTGATCTTTATTGTTCTTAACATTTCCTCTCTACTTAAAGAGCAGATATAAAAAGCAGCAAAATAAATGAAGGAAGAGACTCATTAAAAAGAAAAAAATGAATTTTAAAAATAATGCTCAGAGAAAATAATAATTAATTAGTAAGGGTGTCCAGGGGATATATAAAACAGGAAAGCTGTAACAAAGTACCATCAGGAGAGGATGTAAAGTGAAGCATGTGAGACATTAGAAGTGATTATAAAAGTTGAAACACGCAATAGGAAGGGTGGGCTCATGACTTTCCAGAGAAAGGAAAAAAAAAAAAAAAGCAGAATCCAACAAGGTGAGAGTTGAAATTCTTAATTCCTACTTTACCTCAGTTAGTGACAACAATTATAACAGGAACAGGATGCTCAGGGCAATAAGAGTTAATGAGAAAAACATGTAACTGGGCAAAATTTTAACCATGTTTAGTTTTAAAAATATGTAAGTAACTTGGAATGTATTAAAATCATTGGAGTATATGACATTCACTGCAGAATTCTAAATCTTAAAATGGAAATGTAGCAATAGAATCATTACAACACATTCTAGCCAGTTATATTTAACTTTTAAAGTTATATTTAACTTTCAAATTTTTCTTTCTTTTCAAATGACCAAACTCTGAAAAGAGGTTCCAGGACCTCTGAAGATACCAAAATCTGCACATGCTCAAGTCCCTTATATAAAATGTTGCATTTGCATATAACCTAGCCATGTTCTCCTATGTACTCTAAATCATCTCTAGATTATTTACAATACATAATGCAATGCAAATACTGTGTTATTAGTTTTTCAATTGTATTGTTTATGGAATAATGACAAAAAGTATGTATATGTAGCTTCCCTCTGATACCACCATAATTACAGCTTTTGTCCAGAAAGGACCAGAGAAATGACTTACTATATATTTTTTACTTGCTCTGTTTTTCAACTCTTTCCCCAAATCTGCATGCCTTGATGACACTCTGGAACCTTTCAGTAATTGATTTGTACTTTGTGAGAAGTTGCAGTTATTACCCAAGGAAGGGTCAGTTTTCCAAGATTTCATCGTCCCAAGACAAATGTAGAACTCCTCTCCCCTCCCCACAGTCTCTATTTCTCTACTGGAATTTCTCATTATTCAAATTGTTCAGTTTTCTACTAGATCCTGTAACATACATGTCTGAGTTATACTTACGTCCTTGACTATTTATTCCAATTTGGGAATCTTGGTTTTCGTTATATTAACTTCCCCCCCCCGCCTTAATTAGGTGATCATATGCTCTTGCTTCTTCTGATATATCATAATTTGATGTATTGCTAGATAGATATGTAAAACACAATACAGAGTAAGAAAAATCATATTGACCCCAGAGAATGACATAGGACTTTTCTTGGCAGGTTGGTAAAACCAGGGTCTGAGTCAATCTAAGTTTTTGTGCTGGTTTAGAGCTTTGTTGTAGCTTTAGTTAGATTCACCTGATACATCAAATATTTGGAGGGCAGGATGATCAATTGATTCTCAGCACTTATAAGACTTTTCATATAACATATCTTTTTATACTTCATAGCTCAGCTGCCAACTCTCAAACTCATAGAAAACTTTCCACGGCCTCACAGCCTAGCCGCTGTTGGGAAATTTTTGTTCCCCAGACCTCTCCTGGGCTTTAGCAGAACTCTCTTCACCTTGATGCCTGCCAATAGACTTTGGAGAGCCGTTTTGATGTTCATGGTGAAGGTTCAGTGATCCCAGAGGAATTTATCTCAGGTCTTGTGATCAGTACTTACCCTTCATAGATACAGTACGTATTATTCAATGCTATGTGCCTTCTGAGATTTCCCTCATCTCTTGACCTATCTCCCGTATAGTAATACACCAGAGCATAGGAATTTATTTCAACTCTCCTCCCTTCCCCTAGGCTTAAATGCATGATCATTTGTTTATTCAATGAGAGCCTGTGGGAAATTGTTGATGGGTGGATGCGGACTTATTATGTTGCCAGGGCTCCTCCAGAGGCTAATCCTTCATGTCAAGTTGACATTAAATATTGCTAGATGTGGCTACTTTTTCCTTCCCCTCATCTTTGGGGAAATTCCTTCTCTTCCTGCCCCAAAGCAGTAAAGTTTCTTCTTTTGTAGGAAAGACATAACTTTTTTCATCAAATAAATAATAGTTATTTTAGCATTTTTACCTTTCTTCTCAGTTATGGTAAAACAAAATTTTTTTTACACTAAAAGCCAAATGGCTTTTGATCTGATCCAGCGTACTCTCATTGTTAGAATAGAAATAGTAGTTCCAAGTGATAAGTGGAAGCATAATTGTGCCCATAGGTTTTGATTTTACGATACAATTGTTTTGTCTGGCTTTAAGGTGATATACAGAAAAATTAAAAGTCTAATTTTGAACTATACCATATTTTCCAAATTCATGCTTGTTTTTATTCTTAATTAATTATAAAATTTTTTAGATACTAAAAAGAAAACTTCAACAAGGTATCCTAAATTTTTACACAAGCATCAGAACTTTTCATTGAAAACAACATTAATTATAACAATTTTCCCAACATTGTGTATAGAAATTTTTTTAAAATTTTTACCGTTAAAAAACTTTTAGATGAAAATGTATTCATAACTAATTTGAAAACACGACATTCACTTTGAATTAATATTAAATGATTTATAATATGTGCTTATTCCAATCCCTTTATACTTAAAAAATTAAAGCTTATAAGAAATGAAAATATGCAGAGAAGAGAAAATATTTAAAGTTAGAAAAAAGGCAAAAGTAAAATAATACAACTAAAAACTTGCCCAAAATGCTTGATAAAGATTATTGATAGTAGAGGTATATTAGATCTACAGCAATACCTAATATAACTGAGATAATATTTTCTAGGAGTTCACTTTTCATTATTCTGTTATCTTTTTCACTTCATAAGAAATAGCAGGCAGGGACAGATTGGGAGAGTCTGGCATTTGATGGTGTCTCAATTATCGATCCTTTTTCTCTCCACTACAGATCCACACTTCATTGTCTTGCTTGTGATATTGGAACATTTTATCGTCACCATCTGGCATGATGGTAAGTTTCATCATTAGTAGGAACTCTGATGTTTGGTTTTCGTGGCAAGCTTCCAATTCTTCCTGTGGGTAGTTATCTCTGCCTCTCCAGAGGGTGGTTTCCAGTGAATTCCACTCCCTGTGGTACTTACCCAAGGATGGCTTTCCCCAGTAGCTCCTTACGTGATTTTTATAATGTGCTCTGAGATGTGACACTTCCCCTTGGATAGATTTTCAGTGAATACTGAAGATACAGCTTTTAAAAATAACTTCTCCACCATTGAGAGGGCCACAACGGTGAGTTCTAAAAGGAGATCTGGATCTCCTGTGTGTTTTGCCTCTTCTAGACATGTTTTTCACTTAGGTGCCGTTCATGAACCCTAGGGGTTGTAACCGTTCTGTGTGTCTTCTACTCCTATTTTAAAAAATTTTCCCAGTAATAGTCTAAGTACCCCAATCTCCTAATCTCAATATCTAAGTGGAACTCTGATGTAGATAGAGCCATGACAAAGAAGGTACCAGGGATATGGGTGTCCGTTGTGGTTTACACAATCCAGGAGGAGGAAAAAAATATGTTAATAAATAACATTAGAATGCTATGGAAATATTGAATGAAAATATGTTAGAGTTGTAATAATTAATAAAGATAATAAATTTAATGTGAAAATGGAGAGCTTAAAAGCAGCTTGTATCCAGAGATATGGGAAGCCAACTTCAGAGAAGTATTTTTAAGGAAATTAGGAGTCAAAGAACTAGATTAAATGCGGAATCACTCACAGTCACTAAGAATAGGCAATACCCTATTCTTAATATAATTGGAACATTAGTCTCATTATCAAGACATATTAAGACTCAAATGCAAATTCTGTGAAGAATTTTTGTATTATAGGTGGTTTTTACTTTCTATTTATGCATATTTTACATAATATGTACTATAAATATAATCAAGAATAAATGAATCTAAGGATACTTTTAAACAAGTGTCATAATGTTTAAATATTTAGATTATGTCTCAAAGTAAGGCCGAAGAAGTTTAATGATTAGGACTGATATTTACAGTTATAAGTTACAACAAGCAAGAATGCCTTAATGCTGAGAGTTACGTTGATTTGGGTTACTAAAATATCTTCTACCAAATTTAAGTCCAATACAAAACTAGGTTGGTAGGAGATATTGTCTCCAGCTTTGTGTGATCACACTTTAAAATGACTTTATTATCACCGGTTCTTAAAACAATCTGGTGTCAATAATGAGAACAAAACATGTATTTTTCAAAATAGCTTATTTATATCAGTGATGACTTCAAGAATATCAATCAAGGTGTCTCATATTGCCTAGTATTAAAGAAAAACAAACAAAACAGACATTTGTCTAGTTCCCCAGCCTACTAACTGCACTTGAGTCTTTTCCAACTATTGGAATATGGTCCTAGACATCTTGGGCTTATATTATGTTAGCGTTTTGCTTTTAAATATCTTTAAGTCACCACATTAAAATAGAACCATAAGTATTTTCTATGAAAAGCCTAAACCTCTCAACTGGCAATAAAATCAACTCCAAAGATCGTGATCTAATTATTCATCCACTCAGTAATCCTTTATTTCTCCTGTCAGTCTCTACTAGATCTAGAGTCTGCATGAAGCAATGAAAAGAATAACCCCACTCCTCAGTAATTAATCTCAGTCTTTTGGAGATTAATCTCAAAATTTTATTTTGGACTTAAAAAAAGTGGATGCACTTTTTTTAAGTGCACTACATAGAATGTGATTGTTTTGAAAACTGTTTCTTTCATTATTCATCTAAGGTACTAGCAGAACCTGTGAAATAAGCAATAGCCATTAGAGTTTGCTTCTTGCTGTTTAACTCTTTGGCTCTTTTGCAAATGCTTCTGTTACCACTGGTTGCCTATGTGAGAAATGCCAGGATTCTATCTGCCTTCAAAACTAGAGCTCCTAGACTTCATAAAGCCAAAACTGTCTCATTAAAATTCCAATGATTCTTTCATTTATAAAAAAATATTCTCCGGGATGGAGCTGTAGCTCAGTGGTAGAGCACTTGCCTATCATAGGTGAGGCACTGGGTCGATCCTCAGCACCAAAAACACACACACACACACAATAGAACAATAGCTATGCCTGGTATATTTTGCTTGGAAAGAATTTGAACATTTAAGTTTTCTCTTTAGGCAGATATAGGAAAGCCACATTTAATTAATGTCCTCTATTTAGCCACTCTTTGAATCCATATATTGTAGAAGAGAGGGAACACATAACTACCTCTGAGTGGTCTGTGAAGCTATAGTCTTAAACCCTTCTAGTTACTTTTTCTCAGGGCATTAAAACTTCTGCTGGTAGGAATACAGCCCAGCTAATTAGATAGGAAAGCAATTTTCTCTAGGACCATGATTTTTAAATGTTTCCAAGGAGCAGTAGCTTTGATATCACTAAGAAACATCTTAGAAATGCAGAAATTTAGACTATCCCAGCCCCACTTGATCATGACCTTCCTGTTGGTACAATCCCTGGTTTTGTGTTCACATAATTAATTTTTAGTACATATTTTGATTTTTGTCTCATATCCTTCTTTTTTTAAGTGGAGCTTCCCAATGTAAGATTTAACTATTGATCCATGAATTGCAGAGCACATACTAGATAATGCAGATATATGCTAAAACATATAGCTCTAAAAGAATAGTTCTAAATCCACGTGAAGACTGGATTGTCAGTTTTTTCATTACTGTGACCAAAAGACCTGACAAGAACAACATAGAAGAGTGAAAGTTTATTTGGGACTCATGGTTTCTGAGGTCTCAGGATAAACAGCTGATTCTGTTGTTCTGGGCTGAAAGTGAGGTGTCTTTCCTGGCTGAAGGTGGTAGAGGAAAGCAAGACATGTCAATCAGGAATCATAGAGAGCTGCATTTACCAGGGACAAAATATAAACCCCAAAGACATGCTGCAGTGACCCACTTCATCCAGCCATGTCTACCTGCCTACAGTTACCACCGAGTTATCAGTGGGTCAATCCACTGATTAGGTTACAACTCTCGCAGTCTAACCGTTTCACCTCTGAACTTTGTTCTTGTATTGTCTCACATGTAAGCTTTTGGAGAACATATCCAAATTATAACAGGATTCTTGTCCCAAAATGAGAGTTAGTCTTTTTGGTTTATAGTGCCAGTGTGTAATCATTGACAGATCCCAAAGTCTGACTACCATTTTCAATTCAACCTTCAGATACAAAGTGACGAAATCTTGATTTAGAAGTCAAGTATTGGCAATCTGATCTAAGGAATGCCACAGGAATAGTGTGCAGCAAGCTTTTGAAACAAAAATTAAACTGTGAGAGTTGGGAGAAATGGATTCTGGTCTTGGAATGTCATATAATTTTTCATTTAAACATAAGACATACTTCATTTTTAATTTTATATTTCTTATGCATTTTTGCTAAGTTAATTAATCAATAATAAATCAATCTTAATTAATTAATCAATATTTAATCTTAAGCACTTGATTTTATCTTTCTCGATTTTAGGTTCTATTAAATGTTTATTATGAGTTATTTTTTACAATGTCTTCCAAATCTAGCATTCTAGGATTATGTAAGCTTTGCTATTGTGTTGTAAAATGATATTTGGGGAAAATTTTTCATTGTATTCAATTGTAATTTTGTAAATGTCCTGTCATCTAAGTGTTACACAAATATCTAACTGAAAATGGAAAACTTCAAACTATTTTGTCTTTTTAAAAAATAATACGGTGATTACTCAGCAATAAAAGAGAATAAAATCATGGCATTTGCAGGTAAATGGATGGAGTTGGAGAAGATAATGCTAAGTGAAACTAGCCAATTCCTCAAAAAACAAATGCTGAATGTTTTCTCTGATATAAGGAGGTTGACTCATAGTGGAGTAGGGAAAGGGAGCATGGGAGGAATAGAGGAACTCTGGATAGGGCAGAGGGGAGGGAGGGGAAGAGGGCAGGGGATTAGCAATGATGGTGGAATGTGAAGGACATCATTATCCAAAGTTCATGAGTGAAGACACGAATTGGTGTGAACATACTTTATATACAACCAGAGATTTGAAAAATTGTGCTCTATATATGTAATGTGAATTGTCATTTATTAAAAACAATCATTAAAAAAACAAAATAATATAGGGATGTTTTGATCTTTTCCTTATATACTTTCCTTCCTGATTCTTTGCTTATGTGCACACAAAGGAAGAACTGGTAAATATTCTGCAAATGAATATTTAGAACTTTACTGAGTATTTGGTTTTGTTGCTGTTTGTTGATGCTGTCAAGAGTGGGAGGGTCATTGGACATTGAAGAGTCCAAGTTCAGAAAACCTTAAGGATATCTCAACTGCGAAACAATAATTTGACCATCAATGAATGATCTTTTCAAAGAACCATACAAGCCAATGCTAACAATTTTTCCACTACCTAGCTTGTGCAATTAACAGAAACTTTGTAAGATTCTACTTACATACACTCAATTTCTCTAGTTCTACAAAAAGACAGTAAAGTAGTTACTAAGTTAGGTGTCATTTAAAACCACAAAATAGTAGTTTTGTTTTTTTCCTTTCCTGCTTTGCCCTCTCTGATTTTTGGCTGCCGGTGAAATGCTGCATTTAGGTTGTAGCAGCACATTTCAAAAGAGACATAGACAGAATAGAGAGAGTTCAGAGGAGAGCCACAAAGATGATGAAGGGTTTGGAAAATAAGACCTATGTGGAAAGGTTAGGGCAGGTGGGCATGTTCTGTCTGGAGAAAAGAAGACTGAGGGGAGACATAACTGTCTACAGATTCATTAAAAGATGTTATAAAGGGGAGAGGGACCCATTCTCATTAGTCAATGAGGACAGGACAAGAAGTAATAGGCTCCAATTCCAGAAGGGAAAATTTAGGTTAAATATTAGGACTAACTTTACAACAATATGAATAGTTGGGAATGGCACCTGCTGCCAGGGGAAGCTGTGGAATCACCATCACTGGAGAGATTCAAGGCTGAATCCCTCTACCCATCGATCAGGAGGGACTAAGTAATAATAAAATCAATCCTGCTGTGATTCACGAGAATAGATTAGTGCCCCAGCATAGGTCCTTCCAACCCAAATGATTATATGATTAAGATACCGGCACCCAAGGGGAATCGATCTGTGTATAAGGGAGGGAAGAGAAACTCTTTACAAGCCACAGCTGTAAATCTGAAAATTAAGTAATCCAGAATGTTTAGCTAAGGGAGACTGGATCGGCAGTAGGGCTACCGACTTACAAAGCATAGTCTTTATTCTAAAATATTAATTCAACTTTTGTCAGCATTCTAGGTTTAAAAAACTGGGACCTATAGCATTATTAATTCTTCTGACTAGCATTCAAATTGAATGCTGGGTTAATATTCTAATTTATCAATCAGAAATCAGGACTTAAAAATTTCTCATGGCCTGAAAAGGAAAAAAACTAAAAGGAAGCTTATTTTTAGAAAGATCATTTTGCTAAGTCAGATTCAGGGCCTTGTCTTTTATTCAACAATATGTTTAAATGATGTTTTTTTTGCTTCATACATACCTGAGGGTTTTACTTGGTAGGCCTGAGACTCTAATTAAAATCCAAGATCCACATAATTCAATCACAGTATGGGTCAAAATTACCAATTCAATTTTTTAATCTTAAAATTGATTTCTACATCTATAATGCCCAGAGTGCCTTTCAGCATTATCCAAAGCACTCTATTTCTCCACGCTGTCTGCTTTATCATACTGACCTTTGCCAACACTGTAGTAGTTATTTTGAATCTTTGAAAAGGCAATATTTAATTTTTTTAGTTCACTTTTCCCCTCTCCACCTTTCCAGTTTACGTTTAAGGGGGGAAAAAAAGAAAAAGAAAAAAGAAAAACGCAGTGGCTTTTTTTTTCTGCCTTGACTGGAATGTGTTATTACTACCATCCGCATCATCAGGGCTTCAGTGTTTGCAGTAGTAGATCATCTCTGTGCTGTCGTGGTGATGATGGATGGTGGAAACAGTCATCCATCTGAACATGCAAGACACAAGGGCCAGAGCAATAATGAGGTAGCCCAGCACCAGCCCAGTGTGCACGGCAGTGGGCATTTTCCCCTAAAAGTGGACCACTCAGTAAATTGAGGATCTTTAGATGGGAGAGGAAAGCCCAGTACGATGAATTTTTTTTATTTATTCTTTTGCTTAGAGACCTTTCATGTCTCCCAAAACATTAAAAAATAATGGGTTCCTGAATTAAAATCCTTTCAAGGTCTTTCTCCTCCATTTCTTTTTATTTTTCCCATCTCTCATCTATGTTTTCTCTTCTTATTCCAATTGCCTCCACCCTAAACTCTGGGCATCATTCTCCCAGACTATTGAAATCATCTTGATCTCTTACTGTATTTTAGTTCTAATGCCCTTTTTATACTTGGATAGCCTAATCCCAATAAATACAACATTCATCACTCTCCTAATCAGAAACTTTTTCGTTTTCTCCATGATCAAATAGAGTTCAGTTTCCTAGCTTGGCATTCAAAGCCTTCTAAAATTTAGCCTTGGGTTGTTTCTCAGCTGTAAGTATTATTGCTTTTCTGTATGTACTTTATATTGCCCAACAGGATTCCTGGTCTTTCAGGTTATGCTTTAAATGTTTTATATCTTTGTTTTTGTTAAATCTTCCACTTAACATACAAAATAAATAATTAGAGAGCTTTAGTAGCTTTAGGGAGAGATATATTTGAATTCAAATTTACTAGCTAGGACAAGTTGATTCTTCTCTCTGACTCTCAAATTCTTCAATAAAAAGGAGGTAACAATGGAATTTCAAGGATAGGAACAAATGAGAAAATGCATGTAAAACACCTAGCACAGAGCCAGGCACATAATAGCCAGGCACATAATTTCTGTTACATCATTTCAAAATTAATATTTCAATTCATTTTATAATGGTCATTCAAATGCTTCCTTTCATATAAATTGTGCTTTCCTTTTCCTGATCTTGTATAGCACTTTTAAATCACACCAGTTATATCCTGTCGCTATTCATATTTCACATATAGGAAATGTAAAAATCTTTCTCCAAATGTCTTAAAAGTAAAAACTGTTTCTTTTATCTATATTTCAAACCATCTAGAAATGATCAAAACATGACAGGTACTCAAAGTATTTAATGAATCTATGTTTTTATATATTCCTTTTCTTGTCCAGTGGCAAACCAAAAGAGATTTTGGATTTATTTGGAACAATACCTAACTACAATGAAACCAAACACTCAGCACACACCTGTAATTCCTGCGACTTGGGAGACTGAAGCAGGAGGATTTCAGTTTCAAAGCCAGCCTCTGCAGCTTATGGAGGCCCTCAGAAACTTAGCAGGCTCAGTGGTTGAGTGCTGCTGGCTTTAATCCGTGGTACCAAAACAAACAAATAATAACAAAAATTCAAGCACATATTTGTTGGCAGGATAGATCCATGCAATTAATTGTTATATATATGCCCAGGATGTAGATAAAGTTAAACCTAGTTCTTTGGTAAGGTCCACTTTCTATCTTCATCACTTGAATATTCTTTAATGGGAAAAAAAAAAAACACTAAAATCTTAAAGCCTACTGGTGCGTCCTAATTTAAATAACTACACTTCTTCAAGCTTCTCTTCACTTAGTGATGCTATTTCTAAATCCCTGCAACTGTCATGCTGGTAGGCTTGTTCTCATTGCAGAAGGCTTTAGCCCTCTAATTTTAATCTTTTTTGTTATTATATATATATATATATATATATATATATATATATATATATATATTCAGTTTTACTGTGAGAAAAGTGCATTTTCAAGGTTCCTCCAAATGCTTTATATAGATTGATCTGTACAAAAAGATAATAAAGTTAGCATCTGCATTTCCTTTTTATATTCTGTGTTCAGAACTAGCTTGACCATCAATAAAATAGAATTGGGAGCTAGGAGATAATAATGCTTTCTTGCAATCAATTAATTAATAGTAGAGTACTTTTGCTTTTATGATTATTGTTGACATTAGAGGCCTTTAAATCAAAGATGAACTCCTTTTCTACTCTTGGATTGCTGAGCAATTGCAACTATTTTTTGGCTCTATTACCCACCAGACTTCTTGCCATCACTTTCTCCCTGGCTTTATGCACTCCCCTGTTGTACCACTGACCTTCTTGGTTTTCTGCCAGTCTTCCTAACACTCCCTCATAGTCTTCTCTCTGAACTAGCTGCTCCTCTCCACTTTCTGCATTTAGACATTTATCCTTCATAGGTTTATATTAAATTTTCCTTCCTCATAAAAGTCTGCTTAATCATCCCCTTCATCTTCATGATCAAAAACATGCTATAATTCTTCTATGTGTTTGTACTACAATTTAATAAAAATAGTCATCTCATGAACACACTTGTTTAAAATGTATTTCTGTGGTTAGCATGTAAGTTCAATGAGGGAAGAGACTATGTTAACCCTCTTTATCTTCAAGACCTGTTATTATAAAAGAACCTTGATAAAAATCTTTTGATTGAGTGGATAAAGTATGTCACAAAACTGTTCATTTCCCAATGAAAAAATCAGGTAGTAGAACAACCATTCCTCTTTCACGGTTTGATTTTAAAACTATGAATGTTCTTTCTGAAAAGACAATCTCAAAATTTTTCTGAGACTCTTACTGTGCTAAAATTAATAAGTTAAATCAAATAAAATAGAAAAACACACCTGCAAAACAACGGCCCCCCAAAATAAAATACTTTGCTTGTGCAGATTTTAAACACAGAAATGAGTCATTTCTTAATTGGCCCTAAACATTATATAGGAAATTAAATATATTTTGAGAGAGGAAATACAGTGAAACAGATTATATTTCTTATTTATAAGGAATGCTTATGTTTGTCAATTTGCTCAAGAAAATGATGTAAGAGTGATCCAACCATTCAGACAATTTGAACTATATTTTTAGGAATAGTAAATTTTATCATCTAAATAAGAAAGAGATTTAATAATTTCGAGTGGACTGGAAGATTTTGATATGATCTGCAGAATTGTCTGTATCTGTGCACTCTTTCTTATTCTGTGTTGGGGAGGCAGGGAGGTTGAGGCCAGATAGCAGTGGGGCAGTGCATCCCATAGAGGTATGGACTCTGTTTTGTTTTTTTTAACCTGGACTTTGTAAACATGTTTTATGTAGGCTCAAATTTGGACATAAAAAATACAGTATTTGTGTGAGACACATCCAGCAACTAAATCATTATTATTATTATTTTTTTTTTTTTTACTATGTGGACACTATTATCAGCACTAACTAAATTCTTCTTCTCTGAATTTTGTTGACTTGGGATTTGGTGTTACATATTGAAACATGAACACAATATAACAATAGAATTTGCCTAATATCATTCTCCATTGTTTCCCCTTTCCCTGCTGTCTTCCCTCCTTCTTGTCCCTTTTCTCTACTGATCTCTCTTCAATTTTCAATTATTTCTTTCTTTTTTTTTCCTTTCTAGATTCCACATATGAGAGAAAACATGTGACCCTGGACCTTTTGAGTTAGGCTTATTTCACTTAACAAAATGTTTTCAAGTTCCATTAGTTTTCTAAAAATGACATTTTTTTCCCATTTTTCTTTTTGGCTGAATAAAACTCCATTGTGTATATATACCACATTTTCTTTTGTCTCTTTTTCTTGGGGTGGGGTGGTACTGGGGATTGAACTCAGGGGCACTTAACCACCGAACCATATCTCGGGTCTTATATATATATATATATATTTTTTTTTTTTTTTTATTTAGAGACAGGGTCTCACTGAGTTGCTCACCATTGCTGAAGCTGACTTTGAACTTGTGATCCTCAAGCCTCAGCTTCCGCAGACACTATGATTACAGGCATGCGTCTCCATGCCTGGCTTCCACATTTTCTTTATCTATTCATCTCTTCATGGAAAGCTAGGCTGGTTCCGTGTTCTGGCTATTGTGAATTGTGCTGCTGTAAACATGGATATGCACGTACCACTATAGCATGGTGACTTCAGTTCTTTAGGGTAAATGCCAAGAAGTGATGTAAGTGGGTCATATGGTGCTTCCATGTCTAGTCTTTTGAAGAACCTACATACTGATTTCCATAATGGTTGTATGAATTTATGATCTCATCTATGATATAAAAGTGTTCCTTTTAGTTCACATTCTGTCCAGCATTAGTTAGTGTTTATATTCTTGGTGATCAGTTTCTAAATTTTATAAGGCACCCTCACAGAGAGTCCTCTGCACTCTTTTCTTGGGAAATAATGCTTATTAGTGAATAATGATCAAGTGATAATTGGAATATGTTCTTTAGTTAGAAATAGGGCTGGTTAAATTTTACTGTCCGGATTAGCTTTATACTTTTCTGGGTCCTCCTCTTTCTGTGTGTAATACACATCATTGCCACCGGTCATGAACATGCATCCTGGAGTCAGAATACCCAGCTGGAATTCTGAAGAGATTTTCATACAAGATGGTTGACATTGGACATATTACCACTGGATGTCTTGTGTTCTTCTTTGATCAGTTAATACCTATTGCGCAGAACTAAATAAGACAATCTTTCTGGAGTTCTTAGCACAGTGCTTTGCATATATTGGGGCTGAGTATTAACCAGGATCTTTGCAAATGCAACAGATTTTGCTTGTATGTGTCTGTCATCAAGTGCTCATAGAGTTTACTCTCTCTTTTCCTTGCATTCATTATTTTATATACTGTATTTTAAAATTCTATTGTTCATCTCTCCAGTTATATGCTTCTAATCCAATCCAAGAACTGCTGCTGGTTTTCTTGGCACAAACTGCTACTTTGAGATTTTCTCATTTCATTAGGTTTATTCACTAGACTCTTGTATGCAGGTTCATTATGCCTGTGGAAATCCACACCCCACCCCATTGCCATTTATAAACCAAGCCACCTATGACCCTTCAATAGCCCATCCTCCAAAGACTCTGAACCTGTCTCTGTTGGGCTCCAGTCCACCTTCGTATTCAAAACTTCAAACTTACCACCTTCATATTCTTTCTTTTTGTCTCTATCGCTCTCTCCCACACTGGGAAAAAACTATTTATTTCTTATAGAACCTATACTTTGACATTCTAGAGGAAAGGTAATTACTCCCAAGAACGTGTATATATATATATATATATATATATATATATATATATATATATATATATATACATACATACATACATACATATACTGCTTAAGTCACCATATCAATTAGAATTATTGACCTTGGATTACTTCTCAAGTTGTTTTTAAAGCATCCCACTGTAACTATGAGACATAATGAAAGAATTTATTTCTCCTTTTATCTTTGCTTCTATTTAAAAGACCAGAAAAGTTTACTTGTTCATTTTTTAAAAATTATGTAATCCACTGTACGTTTGTTAAATAAGCAGTATCCATATAGCCACAGTCTACCTATAGTCTCAAGTATTTCTATATCAGGACCTAAATCATAAGAATTCTTTGATGGGAGTTAACACATGACTGGTAATTATCACAGTGCCTGAAACATAGCAGTCAATTACTATTATAATCGTTAGTAGTGAGTGGTGGTATTGAGGTTGGTCTGAACAGTGGTAATAGAGGTGATTCTTTGATTTTTAAAATAAGAAAATCATGGAAACAATATTCAAATAGAAATTCTTTAGAAAAGCATAGATGGTTGACTTATAACTCCATTAACAACAATTCATTCAATCCAGATACAATTGTGAAATGAAAAAGAAAATGAAAACCACAGTTAGTTGACATTTACATATGATTTAATGAAACAAACATACTCTACCCAAGAGGTAATTCTGCACTCACCTCTAGATCACGGGGCTTAAAGAAATTGTTTAATGTTTATGGAATAGACATGACTTCAGTAGCCCTTCCTCCAGTGTTGCTTACCAACAGTAGTTTTATTGTAAAAACTAGAATCAATCTAAGGAATATCAGGGTTGAAGAAGTTAAAGCAATATTTTACTATAAGCTATCATATCCTAACCGATTTTCATTTTTATTATGTGCCTGTTTCAGTGAATACTTTTTACTCATTTCTTAATCTTAATGCATTTCTTTTTTAAATATTTAGTTTTTAGTTGTAGTTTGGACCAATACCTTTATTTCACTTACTTATTTTTATGTGGTGCTAAGGATCACCCAGGGTCCCACATGCATGAGGCGAGCGCTCTGCCGCTGAGCCACAACCCTAATCCTTAATGCATTTCTTAAGAGAAGTTCTTGAAGATTTTGGTCATTGATAAACCTATATTTGAGGTATTGAGAAAGAATATTCCTCCTTTTGGGGCTGGGGATGTGGCTCAAACGGTAGGGCGCTCGCCTGGCATGTGTGCGCCCCGGGTTCGATCCTCAGCACCACATACAGACAAAGATGTTGTGTCCACCGAAAACTAAAAAATATATATTAAAATTCTCTCTCTCTCTCTCTCTCTCTCTCTCTCTCTCTCTCTTTTAAAAAAAAAGAATATTCCTTCCTTCAAAATTCTACACTCAACATAAGTATGTAAACTTAATTAAAATTGACATTTGCTTGATGAAAATTAATATTAAGTCTGATAAAATATAAAGTGAAAATTTTCAAATAATTTCTTTTTTCACTTAGATTACTTAGAAATTTGAAATTGGATTCTTGGACTTGAGATGCTTTAGATACAGGTTCAATCAGACTTATACCGTAGTACCTCATGGTACTCATGGAACTCAACAGTATCTGATGAAACTTCTTTTTTTTTTCTTTTTGTTTTCATTCTTTTTTTTTATTGGTTGTTCAAAACATTACAAAGCTCTTGACATATCATATTTCATACATTAGATTCAAGTGGGTTATGAACTCCCATTTTTACCCCAAATACAGATTGCAGAATCACATCGGTTACACATCCACATTTTTACATAATGCCATATTAGTAACTGTTGTATTCTGCTACCTTTCCTATCCTCTATTATCCCCCATCCCCTCCCCCTCCCATCTTCTCTCTCTACCCCATCTACTGTAATTCATTTATTTCCTTGTTTTTTTTTCCCATTCCCCTCACAACCTCTTATATGTAATTTTGTATAACAATGAGGGTCTCCTGATGAAACTTCTTTGGAAAAATATCAGGTAAGGGGATGTAATAGTACCTCATGAAAATTCTCTGGAAAATATATGAAGAAAGAACCATAAGAAAAGGGAACTCATATATTACTAATGGGAATGTACATTAGTATAGGCACCATGGAAAATTATATAGAAATTCCTCAAAAAACTAAAATAAAATTATTTGACACAGCTATCCAACTACTATGTGTATATCCAAAGGAAAAGATAGCATTAAAACAATGAAATACCTGCACTCCCATGTTTATTACAGCATTTTTCACAATTTTAAAGATATGGAATTAAATTAAGTGTCCATTGTCAAATGACTGAACAAAGAAAATGTGACATGTATGCAAAATGGAATATTATTCATCCATAAAAATAATGAAATTCTGTCATTTCATCAGGTAGACGAAATTGGAGGACATCATGCTAAATGAAATAAAACAGTAACAGAAAAACAAATAGTACATGTCTCATCTATTTCCTTTTGAAGTTAACAAATCAACTTCAAAAGGAAATGTCAAAATGTAGAAGAGAGACTATTAGTATAGAGGAAGGGGACCAAGGGGAGGGGAATAGTAGGTCAGGTGAGGTAATGGAAAATGAAATTGATCAAATTATATTACATGCATGTATTAATATGCCACCATGAAATGTATTATGCTGTATAGTTAATATGCACCAAATTAAAAAGGCAAAAATCAACTCCGTAGAAGAAGAGTGTGAAATGATGGTAACTAGAAAAGAGTAGGGGAAAGGTAAGAGGGTGGAAGAAAGAAAAGAGGCTGTACAACAGATACCGAAATACAGTTAGATAAAAGAAATTAGTCCTGATGTTCTATTGCATTTTAAAGTAGCGATAGCCTATAATAATTTATCTGATATTTCAAGATAACTAGATGAGAATAGTCCAAACTTTTTCAGAACATGGAAATGATATATGTTTGAGACAGAAATGTGAATTCCCTTGATTTGGTTACTGCACATTCTATACATATATTGAATTTTTGTAGTACACCCCCACAATTATGTACAAATATTATTTGTCAACTATAATAAAAAATTAGAGGTTGTCATGTATTTTGGGGAAAGGAGAGATGAATAGACAGAGGGCAGAAAATTATTCTGTGTTACAACAATGGTGAATTAATGTCATTATGCATTTTGAAATTGAGAGAATGTACAATACCAAGAGTGAACCTTATTGTTAGGTTTGAACTTTGGGTAATAGTGATATGTCAATGTAGGTTCATCAATTATCACAAATGTACTATCTGGTGGGAAAACTATTAATGGGGGAGAATTCACATGTTTGAACACAGAATTACAGAATTTTGTTTTCTGCTTAATTTTGCTGTAATCTAATATTGTTCTAAATAAAATATGCCTATCTATTCATATGATAGCATCTCAGAATTATTCATATTTCAGCAGCTTAGTAGAAAGTGGTTAAGACGGATAAAAGTTTCTCTAATCACCAATATTCCACTAGAAAATATAGAAGAATATATTATTCATAGAAATCCAAAATAAGTTATTCAGTACTACATTTGTCAAATATGTGCATAAACTAAATGATAAAACTATAGTTTTACTAAATTCTTCAAAATAATATAAATAAAGCTGTTTCAATGAGCATAGTTAAAAATTAGCCAGGTGAAACTCCATAGAAATTAAAATAAAATGTACATATATATATTTATTCATTCTTAAAATAAATGAATGAAATTACTTATAAATTCACTAGGACATAAATTAGATCTATGCAAATAATTGGAGAAAAATTACAGCTAGATGTTTTTTTTAATGTAGGTTTTTTGAATATCTATCTGAAAAAAGAAAGAGACAGTAAGAAAAGAAGGAAAAAACAGAATAAAGATAACCTCAAAGATAACTGAGATACCACTAACTGAAGAAATATTTGCATTTCGTGTGAAATGAAAACATTCACCTTTAAGGTAAGAACAGGAGAAAGTCATAGAAAACCTATTTAATAAATAATAATTGAAATCTTATTCAATATTGGGAAAGACATGGATATCAATAATATTCCAAATAGAAAAAAATCCTCACCATGTCATGTTATAATTAAACTATAAAAAGTACAAGATAGAGAATTGTAAAATCTGAAAGAGAAAAGCATTAAGTCACATCTAAGGATATCTCCATTTGACAAATGGGACAGATTTCTCAGCAGAATCCTTACAGGATTCCATGTTCTATGTTCTGAAAGAAAATAACTGTCAATTAAGAATATTTTATCAGGCAAAGCTATCATTCATAAATGAAGAAAAAATAAAGATTTTTAAAAAAATAATAACTAGGACAGTCTTACAAAGATGCTTAAATAAGTCCTATATCCAACAGTGAAAGAAAGACAGCTATCATCATAAACACATGTGAGAGTATAAAATTCTTTGGAAGAGAAGACACACAAAAGAGAAAAAAGAAAAAGAAAAATCTCACAAATACAGTAAATCACAATCCACAAAAATAAGAAAATTAAAGGATATTCAAAGCAAAGAAAAGAAATTTAACAAAATTACTGGATTGGTTGTTTACTATCAATAATAATGCCAAACATAAATGGACTTAATTCCCCCAAGTAAAAGATACAGACTAGAGGAGTGTATGCAAAAACAAGACCTAATGATATACTTCCTACAAGAAACACATGTCATCAATACAGACACACATCCTTGAAATGAAAGGATGGAAAGAAATACTTTACCCAAATGGCAACCAAAAGTGAGCAGGAGTAGCTATTCTTAGTGACAAAAACTATTTAACAACAATAAAAGATTTCTATATAAAAATGATTAAAGCATTCATTCAGTAAGATATAACAACTATAACAATTATAAATGTACATTCTCCTAATGTTGGCATGCTCGATTTTATGAATCAGTCATTATTACATCTAAAGAGAGAAAATCTATAGGCAATTTCAGATAGAAAATCCATGTCTTCCAGCAGGAAAATGTGCTTAAATTGCTTTCATGATTTACTTCCTTTAGCATTCTCTGTTCTCTTTCTGATCACATTTACTCAAATGGTATAATTCCTGGAATGATTCTCTAATTATTTTACCTTACTACTGCCAGTCTCCCCATTTTTTGTCTTTTTTTATTCTTATTTTTTTAATTTGTTCTTTCTGGATGTAAATGACAGTAGAATGTATTTTGACATATCATACATACATAGAATAACTTGTTTCAATAAGGATCCCATTATTGTGATTATATATGATGTGGAATTACATATTAATATGTAAGGATAGGAAAGATATGTCCAATTCATTCTAATGTCTTTTCTATTCTCATTACTCCTCTCTTCACTTCATTTCCCTTTTTCTAGTGCAATAAACTTCTAATCTTCTCCTCCCTTGTTGTGGGTTTACATCTACATACGAGAGAGAATATTCTGCCTTTGGTTTTTTGGGACTGGCTTATTTTGTTTAGCACAATAGTCTCCAGTTCTATGTATTTACCGGCAAATGCTATAATTCCATTTTTCTTTCTGGCTGAGTAATATTCCATTGTGTATATATACCACATTTTCATTATCCATTCAACTGTTGATAGGCACCAGAGCTGGTACCATAAATTGGCTATTGTGAATTGTGATGTCGCTGCCTCACTGTTGTATGCTGATTTTAAGTCTTCTGCGTATAAACCAAGGAGGGGGATAAATGGGTCAAATGTTTCATTCCAGGTTTTCTGAGGAATCTCTATATTGCTTTTCATAAAGCTTGCACGAAATTGCAGTCCCACCAGCAATGTATAAATGAACCTTTTTCCCCACATCCTCATCAACATTTATTGTTACTTGTATTCATCATAATTGCCATTCTAACTGGGGTGAGATGGAATCACAGTGTAGTTTTGACTTGCATTTTAATTGCTAGAGGTGTTGAACATTTTTTTCATATAATCTTGACTATTTGTATTTTTTCTGGGAAGTGTCTATTAAGTTTCTTAGCCTAATTGTTGATTGGGTTATTGGTTGTTGTTGTTATTGTTAAGTTTTTTTAAGTTCTTTTTATATTAATGCTGTATTAATTCTTGTAATTGTAATTGTGAATGAACATTCACATGGAGATTAATGCTGTATCTGAGGTGCATGTGATAAAAATTTTTCCCATTCTGTAGGCTCTTTGTTCATGTTCTTGATTATTTCCTTTGCTGTGAAGACACTTTTCAGTTTGATAGATACAATTTATTAATTCTCGATTTTACTTCATGCTCTTTAGAATGGATTTAAAAAAAACTGAAATTGCCTATGGAATGCCCACATGATGCAAAGACACAGACTTGAACCCACCAGAGCACTGTGAAATTTCAGGACACTGAAGACAAAGAGAAGATCTTGAAAGTTTCAAATTAAGACAAAACAGGTCACATGCAAAGAGCCATATATCCAAATGGCTCTAGACTTGTCAGCAGCAACACTAGACACTACAATGCAATTTGAACTCAGTGTAAATTAGCATAGACATAAAGTCTTGAAAAGATTAACCAAGCTTTCCTCCACATAAATACTCTCAAGGAGTTGCTATAGGACAAGCACCATTCAAACAATAGAGAAAACCAAAGAAGAGAAATACAAGCCTTATAGGACAAGGGAGAAAGGTGAAGGGGGTCTCTAAGTAATGATAATGGGACATTCCAAGTTGACAACTCTGCACCAAGCTTATAACCTCACTATCCTTCAGTTGCTTTGTCTATAAAATGGGGACAATGTCAGTATATTCCTCCTGGAATTATAAGGACTAAGTGATGAAAAATGTGTTCAGCACTTATCTGTCTGCAAACAAAGAAAACTTTTTTTTCCAGATTTTTTTTTATATAAAAAATTCTTATCCTTTCTTAGAAAAAAAATAAAATGGGGACAATGTCAGTATCTTCCTCCTGAAATTATAAGGACTAAATGATGCAAAATGTGTTCAGCACTTAGAACAGAGACTGAAACACAACGTTATGAATGCACTTTTTCTAGAACTTTCTATTAATGTAGCTCATTTCAATTACTCTGTGAAATCATCAATTGAACAACAAACATTTACTGTGTGCCTACTCTGATAGATGCTCTGAAAGAAGAAAGGGAGGTCCCTTATCTGGAGGAGTTGATGGTTCATCATCAACTTGACTTATTGAAAAAGAACTTAAATACTCTATGCTTGTTTTAGTGTTTCCTTTTGAAAAAAAATAGGTTTTAAAAAATCAATTGTCAAAAGTCTGTATGCACATTATTAAAAAGTCAAATAGGATTAAAATTTGTAACAAAAAAAATAAAGAGAGAAAATCCAATATAATAATTATGGAAGATTTCAACACTTCGGCTTCATCAATGGACAGATAATGCAGGCAAAAAAAATCAAGAAACATGAGAGTAAAATTGCCATATAAATGAAATAGAGCTATAACAGATGTTTACAGAACGTTTTATCCAAGAGCTTCAGAATACACATTTTTCTCTTCAATACATGGAACAATATCAAAAATGAGCCATATATTAGGCCCCAAAACAATTCTCAGAATTTTTAAAAATAATCTATATTTTTACAAAAAAGATTTTAAAATGTAAGTAATCAAAGATGTAATAATTTTATCATTGAGGTTCCCCTTTTTTTCTAATCATACTTAGTAAAAATATGATATAATCTTTATTGGTAAGACAGTTAAGGAGGATGGCAATGATTAAATATATTTAATCATTGTAAGGAGGATGGCAATGATTAAATATATTTCCATATATACACATATATTTTATTCATTGACTGTGTGAGGAAAGTGTATTCTCTTAAACTGATGACAAGTATGCAAAACACCATTTTTTTCTGGAAAATAAATGGCAATATGAATCAAAATTCCTAAATATAACATGGGTTCAATTTGAACAATCAAAAAAGAATAATCACAAATGTCCTTATAGTCATGATAGTCCTTACTCTCTCTCTCTATATATATATAGAGAGAGAGAGAGAATTTATTAGATTGGCATACATGACAGAAACTCTATAGTACCACCATGCCTTTGGCCACCACGCCTTTGGCAGGATATAGAGCTGGAAGAACCAGTAGCTACTTAGTTCAATAAGTTGGAATCTCAGAACAAAAGCGATCAATAATGCAGCCAACGTCTGAGATGAAGACGTAGGGACTCCCTTGAGAGTCACTGATCAGAAACAGCTTTGAAAGAGTGAATGAGCAGGGAACTGAAGCACCAATTCAAGTACTAGCTCAAAAAGAATTGTGCTCATGTCTACTACTGCTTTCTTGTTTGTTCAACTTTTATTGAATTCATGCCTTAACCTATTGGACTGTGCTGTCCACACTTAGGGTGGGTCTCTGCTTCAGTTTGCTGTCCCACATGCCAGTCATTCCTAGAAACGCCTCATTGACACACCTAGAAGCCTCTTAAATTTAGACACATCTTAATGCAGTCAAGTTGACAATTCAAATTACCCATCATACAATCTAAATGTCCAAGAAAGAAACTAGAAAAATAAATAATAAAATATGCATATTAAATACAGCCTTCAAAATATTTAAATGTATAGAAAATCATTCACAATGAATTGCTAGTAAAATTATAGATTATAGGAAAGTATGTACAGTATGTTCCCAACTTGGTATAATTTATTAAAAACATATAAATGATTATATGTGGGCATCTATATAATTGTATATATCGATAATAGTTATTTTGGATTTTGAATCATAGGTAGTTTTGTGTTTCATTTCTCTATTAAAAATTTCTATTTTGGAAAAACATTTCAGAAGTAAAATTTAATCATGAACTCAGTTAAAATTTTTAAAAGTTGTGGTATATGAACACTGATTTGAGATAAGAGAAGCATAATTAAATCAATAATACATCTAAAGAAGAACACAGTTTAAGACTCAAGACGTGATTTTTAAAATATGATACACTTAGAATGAAGGGGATGCTAATGCCATTTTACACAATGCTATGCAAAAAGTGTCACTATCAAACCCCATCCTCCCCAAAATGTAATGACTGCTAACTTTCAAACTGTTTTGACTTCATAAATTCAGTAATTCTGAGAAAGATATTCCAAGGCAAATACTCCTCATTGGTTTATTTAATTTATTATTTTGAGTATCATTATCGAATATTCTCTGTCCCAAACAGACTTTTCCCTATTCCTATATTACATAGGTTGAACTTTCCTATGAAGGTGAAAGAACACATAGGCATCTATAAATGTCATCATAAAGGTGTTGAATAACAACACAGGTGTCTGTTGCTGCACCTCTCTGATGGTCCGTATGTAAGAGAAAAGTCCAGAGAACAACAGCACAGCACAGAATTGGACAACCCCCCACTGGTAACTTACGTCCTGAAACAAGAGATTTGATTACCCTTATCATTATCTCTGCTTGCCGAGCAGAGCTCCCAAAGCTATTAGTGGTCATAAAATTACCCAGCTGTTTTTTAAATTCAACCACTGTATTTGACTCAGTGACCTCTTTGGTCAATGAATTTCACAGGTTGACTATACATATTCATAAGGCATTATTTACCTCAATTTGTTCTGAATTTACTGCCCCTTATTTTTATCAAGTATCTCCTTGTCCTTATCTTATTATAGGACAAGGTTACAAAAAAAAATGTCCTTTGTAATTTTGAATGCTTCAATCAAGGACTTTTCTAAAATATACCAGAATTTTAAATCTTTTTTTTTTTTTTAGGGAAATACAAAGTCTAGCTATAATCTATGTAGTCTCTATTCATGCATTATTCTGACTATAATTTATTACTTGTCAATGGATTCAATTTTGGTTATATCTCACTGTTCTCTTTCTTTCATGGTATTGACAGAACAAAGTCACAATTATAAATATATATTTTTCAGTAAGCAAATTCAAATTTATAATAATGTAAAAAGATTATTCTCTCACCAACACCATGATTTTCTCTTAATAAAGTACTTGTCTTATTAAAACCAATATATTCAAAATACTTACATTTAAGCTAACTGAGCCAGAGTAGGTTTCAGTATTCAATAGGATACTTTTTGGCATTATCTTTTAGAGTAGATTCCTTCTGCTTAATTTTTTTGGAGTGACTTGCATTCATCACAGTCAGAGGGATGGATAAGTTTGTAACCTAGTCATATGATCCTTGTAATTCATAAACTGGGCACCTGTTTCTCATCACAATATTTAATGATACTCTCAGTACTCAGAGAAATAACTTTCATATGTAAAAATTTGTTTCTACAGAATTATTTTAGTTAAAAATAATTATGCTAAAATTATCAAATTTCCAATGAACAGTTCAGTATAATTTTCTTTTATGCATTTCTTTAATGCATTCTTTCATAGTTGAAAATGCTTGCAATCTTTAATGTACTATCATGTTCATTAGAAATTTCCTTATTTGTGTAGTAAAGAAGCAAGAAACTATTTTAGAAATAAAGTGGGCTATGATGCCTGCATACAAAGCAACACAAAACAAAAACAAATGCACACACACACACACACACACACACACACACAATCAAAAACAAACAAACAAACAAACAAAAAACCTCCCAGGCACCAGAAGAGCAGTTCTTCTTTGTTGTTTGTCTTCCCTTAAGAGGTATTCCAGAGAAAAATTTGCTAGAAAAGCTATTTCCTGGAATTATCTCTAGACTAATAAAATCAAATTCTCTGTGGGATGGAAGCCAGGAGGCAGCCTTTTCGGCTAACTTCATATGTCCACTCATCACAATTCTCTTTAAGCCTCTTCTCAGTCTTTATTCATTTTTTTCCCTTGGTACTGGGAATTGACCCAGGGGCTTTCTACCACTGAGCTACATCCCCAAACTGTATTATTATTATTATTATTTTACATTTTGAGACACGATCTTGCCCAGAAATTGCCCCGTTGGCCTTGAACTTGTGATCCTCCTGCCTCAGCCTCCCAAGTAGCTAGGCTTATAGATGAGAGTCACAGGGTGGGTTGTCTTCTCAGTTTTAACTCTCTTAGGAAAGTTCTTCCACACCTACAGCTTCAACAACATACCCATGTCTCCTAAGTGTCTGCAGGGTGAAGTGTACTTTTGAGTCTCAGATGTCACCTTCCAGTTTACTGGAGAGCTACTGCATATTCAGACTGAAGTGATCACTTCCCCCTGAAAACTCTTTTTCATCTAGAATCAAGTGCTTACACCCTGAAAAAAACTGATGATCATATTTTTTCTCTTTCCTCCTCTCTTTACATTTTTTAAGTAGTAAAATCTAACGTATAACCCATTATTGATTTTTTTAAAATTTTATGTTTAGAAAATGTTTTCACCCTTAGTATCAGATAAACCATGATTCTTTGTAAATGGTGGCTCAAGATTACTAAATTACGTTCAGGGCTAGAGATGCAAGATGACAGCATTGAGCTGAAAATCAGAATGCAGGATGCCCCAATCCCAAAGAAAAAATCCCAAGACATTTTTTTTTTTCCCGTGGCAAGCCGAAAAGTAATTGAAATAATAATTAATATCAACATACATTTAACTGAGTACTTATTGAACATAAGAATTATAAGACTTTGAAAAGGAATCAATTTCACAGGACTGTAGGAGTCTATAAATGAAATATAAGAGAGTCAAAAATACTTACAAGCATGTGATTCTCTATCATTTTATAATGGTTAATTTTTGTATTGTTCACAGTTTTCCATTTGTAAGAATTTGAGGTAATGTCTTTGGAATAAAACAATGTTTACATTTATCTCTTTCTTACAGTTAAGTTGCTTTCAGATACATTTTCAGAGAATATATTATAATAGTGCGGAGGGCAAAACATGACATTTTGAAAGCCTTCATTCACTGTGCTCCTCTGAAATGGGACTATAGGAAAGCCATTTTTCATTTTTGCAGTATCACAAAGATGCATCTCTTCTGCTTTCTTAGGTTAGGCTTTCTTACTGATACAATAGGACCAATTACCAAGCATTTCTCTTGAAAGAAAAATTTTAAGGTAATACTATATTGGGAGATTACCTTGATGTAAATTTTAAATTTTATTATTGTTACATTCAGATGATGTTTTCTTCCCCCCAAAATATGTAAAAGCAGTTATTTTATCAGAAAATTGGAATAAAAAACATATACTTGTATGTATGATGATATATAAAATAGTTAAAAATTTATTCTCTATGGGATGAATTTATTTTTGTCCTTAGGTATAGATTTAAATACTCCATAAGGTCTTTAGTTACGTAACATTTGACACATATTATATTTGATTATAAAAGGACACTTGTGAACCCACCAAGGCACTTATGACATAGAGCTTCATCAGCAGAGTGGCTTCAGTGGATATGTGCCCTTAGTCCCATCCTTCTGTCTTCCCAGCAGGCAACACTGGCCTGAAGTAATATTAATCTTGTCTTTGCTTTTCAAAAAAAATAATAATTCAATGACATTTTACTCAGCTAAAATTAATTCATGCAGTTGTATAAAACTCTAGTTTGTTTAATTTCACTGTGATCAAACATCCCACTGTGTGATTACTTTAAACTGTATTTATCCATGCTCCTGTTTATAGATATTTGAGTTGTTTTAAGCTATTTATTACTGTTAAGGGTAACAGGACTATGAATATTTTTGTACATGTCTTGAGGTACATGCAGAAAATTTCCCATCATATACACCTAGAAGTAGAATTGCTGGGGTGCAGAGAATGAGAATGTTCATATTTAAAATATAATGACAGTTTATTTTCCAAAAACTCTATATTAATTTACACTCCTGATGCGACACATAGATGTTCTCATTAATGCATATCCTTGCAAAAATTTGTTTGGTCAGCCATAATTTTTGTCAATCTGGTAGGTATAAATAACATCATAGATCAATGTAGCATCAAACATTAATTCTATGGTAAGTGAAGAGGGTGGATATGTTTTTATATATTCAATTCCCATTCACGCTTTATAAATATTGCCTATTTATTTGATTTATTCATTTTTATATGAGGTTATCTTTTTCTTATTAATTTGTAAGTGTCTATTATGTGTTTTGAATAATTAGCTTTTTCAGTTACATGTTTTCAAATATTTTCCTCAGTTTATAGCTTGTTGTCTTCTTAAATATAGTGCTTTGTGATGAGTAGAATTTCTTCATATTCTGATGTTTCAGTTTTTAAACTCTGAACATCATACATCCTAAACATTTCTTAAAATTTGTCAATATTTTCTTATATTTAAAAAATCTAACACTGTAACATTTTCTTTTCAATGTAAAATACCCAATGAATCTTGAATTTCTCTATATAATATTTGTAAGGATCTCATTAAACAGGAGTAACCAATCATCCTAGAATAATTCACAGAATAATTGCATCTTTCTCCTAAGTATTATCAGTGCTAGTTTATGCCACAAATTCTGCAAAATCCATCCAACACACATTTATTGACCACTTACTGTTTGCATGGTCAATTTTCAGGGACTAGACATAGAATAGTTTTAGATTTCACTGCACTGCTGTTTTGCCTCAGTATGGGCCCCAAGCAATTGAGTCAGTTGACCATGAGGTAAACCTCTGAAACTATAAGCTGAAATAACCTTTTCTCCTTTAAGTTGTTCTTGTCAAGAAATTTGGTCACAGTGGTAAAATTCTGACTAACATGCAGGGCATTATACCTAATGGTGAAATTATTTAATTAGTTTTTGATGTCCTAAAACATGTTGCACTGACTCTACCTATGAATTAATTGCTTCCATAACTTTTGGCAAATTCTCAACTGTAAATAAACATCTTTTATGTTTCTTGTGTCCTTCTTGAACTCTGAATATATATGTTGGATATTCCCATTTGATCTCTGTTTTAGTCAGCTTTTGAATCACCGTGACAAAAATACCTGACAAGTAAAACTTAGAAGAAGGAAAGTTTATTTGGGGCTCACAGTTTCAGAGATTTAGTTCATAGAAGGCCAAATTCATTGCTCTTGGCCCAAGGTGAGGCAACACATTATGTTGAGAGGGTCCAGCAGAGCAAAGCTTCTGGTTCATAGTGGGGTCATCCTGATATTTTATTCTGGGTAATTTCTCTTGATATATCTTCCAGTTCAAAAATTCTCTCTTGTCTTCCACCTACAGGATAAGCCATTCAATGAGTTTATAATTCAATGAAGATATGAGATATGCTTAATTATGTGGGGTTTTTTTTGCCAGTCTGTCTTCATAAATTATTTTTATAAATACATTTTCCTTTCTGGTTTTGTGATTTCAATTTTATATTCTTCCATTTTACATATTTTTGTTTAATATCATATATCATCTTATAACATCAATGTCTGAAATTCTTGGATTTTATTGACTTGTTTGTTTTTCTGTGTTTATAATCTTTGATTTCAAACTTGTATTGACTGATCATAATTGATAATAATCTTGAGAGCTAACTTACATATTTATTCTTCCAAAAAAAAAAAGAAAATGAAGTTATTTAGATTGCTCATTCAAAGATTTGAGGAATATAACTATTTGGGGTCAATTTGTCTTCCTCCCAAAATCTTGAATTAGTACTTTTAATTTCTACATTAAGCCAAAGGAGTAAGACTTAGCAGATATAAGTTTTTGCTACCTTTCAATTTTGTCTAATGTAGAAGCCTTCTTTTACACAGTAACTCAAATAAGTTATTCATCACGAACATTCAGAATGTGTTTATATGATACCTAAACTACAGGTAGAGTCTGTAAAATTATTAAATTTCATTGTCAACCTAAAGAAAGAAGTAATCATTATGAATTATTCAGTCTTAACCAATTACTTAACCAATTACTGTATTAAATGCTAAAGATGAGAACAAGGTTTACAGCCCTCTGTATTTCAAATTACAGCATCAATGACATGATTTTATCACTACTCATTTTCAAATCAAACATTGGGTGTATCATTTTCTAGCCATGCTAGTCAGCTTGAATTTTAAGAGTTCAAAATAAATAATTTTGCTCAACCATATTTACTTTTTTACTTTAATATTTTATGTACTTTTTTATTGGTTGTTCAAAACATTATAAAGCTCTTGACATATCATATTTCATACATTAGATTCAAGATGGTTATGAACTCCCAATTTTTCCCCAAATACAGGTTGCAGAATCACATCGGTTACACATCCACATTTTTACATAATGCCCTATTAGTAACTGTTGTATTCTGCTACCTTTCCTATCCTCTACTATCTTATGTATGTTCTTCACAATAGTATTCTTGTTTTTTAAATGATTATTGTACCCAGGTGCTTCGTTTCCAACTAAGAACTCCTTTGCAGGAATGTTCTTTATGCACTGAGCCCCTGAAGGCAATTTACGCATTTGAGAACAAGACAAGATTTGGGGAGAAAAACATTTTGTTTTCAGACTACTTCTTTCAAGCTTTTTTTTTTTCTTCTTGCATCTGCTCTTTCTTTTGTGTCTTTACAAGTATTTTTCCCTAGTTTGTTTTGAAAATTTCAACCCAACACTGGTTTTTCAAGTTTCTAGAAAAGAGTCAGGGTTAGAGTTATTACAGAAGAATATTATGCAAACAAAGAACCAAGAAAAATTGCAAAGTTTAATGAGGTCATATATGCAACAAGTAGTAGGGCTTTTAGTCACTGAGGACTCACTGCATCTTCCAGGGGACATGTGGACTTTATTAGAGCCACTGATGAGCACACTACTAGCCAGGGGACAGTCAGGACAGCCTACATTGCTGAGTAGAAGTTATTCTTCACCTGAGGGAATCTAGGATTACCTTCTTAGATTTTTTCCTTGAGGCTGTGGGAATGTCTTCCTTTTATAGCTCAAAATTCCTAATCCACTGGGATTGCAAAGCACTCAAAATATTTAAGTTTCTGAATAATAAGTATTGGTGAAGAGGTACCTAAAGGGTAGAGAATAGGAAATATGGCATTGATTTTTAATGGATTCAAAACAGAGAAGTGTAAGTTTTTTGGCTGTAAGTTTTAAAAATTCCTGGCAGAAAAATACAGTGCTATAAATTCTTCCTTTATAGGGAATAAAACAGAACACTCTGCCTTTGTCCTCTGTCCTGAGAACTGTTAAAATCACAACATTTAGGAAGACTTCAGAAAATTTATTAAATTATATAAACTTTTCCAGCAAGAAATATTCAAAGAAACAGAAAACAATGATATAGGGGCAGTGGAAACACAAAGCAGAGGGAAGCAGAACAGGTCATATCAAGTGCTTAAAAATTAAAACTGGTATTTCCAAAATAATACAAACAAGAGAGAGGATCTTTAAATTTTTCTTTTATTAAATGATCAAGTAAAATTCATTTTGAGGAGTAAGAGGAGAAGAGGGTGGGAAAGAAGGGTATAAATCCAAACTTAGGAGTGCAGAAGAAACTGTAATGTTAATATGTAAATCTTTTCAAATAATCCATAATTTATTTAAATTTTGCACTATGTAAAGTAGGTACCAACTTGGTATTGATATCTATATATGTGGTTATGTTTATCCTATTGATTTACGTCTGAGGAAATTTTCTCATGTTATCTGGTATTATTATTATTTATTACTTATTATTATCAGACCTTGGATTGAACCCAGGGGCACTAAAGAACTGAGCCATATCCCAACTACTTATATTAGGTAAAATTAAAGTAATAAAAATAAAAAGTAATCAGGGAGATTAAAGACATTTTCCTTTTATTTTGATATATCAAAGTCATGGATTGTTTTTTAAAGAAACAGATATATTAAATTCAGATCAGCTAATTTCTAATATGTCACAGAATTTGCTTACCCAGCTTGAAAATAATTATAGAGAAAGAATTCTATAAAATTTTTCAACTACTTGTACTAGGTAAAATTAAAGGCCCTTTGAGGAGAAAGGACAGGAATGTTTTCACTTCCTATAAACCTCCAATTATATAAGCTTCTCCTCTGAGAACTTTATATCCAATCCTTTAATTGTGTTCAAGAACAAGAAACTCCATAAAAATCAAAACCAAAAGGGAACATGAGTAGCTATATTTAAATAAAAAGAATAACTCAAAAACTGTAAAAAAAAAATAGAGAAAGAAAAAGAATACCATTATGTAATAATAAAGGAGTTAATACAACAAAAGGATATAAAAATTATAAATATGTAATATGCTGTTTTTAGGACCTTTGGGTATAGACCCAGAAGAGGAATAGCTGGGTCAAATGGTGGTTCCATTCCCAGATTTCCAAGGAATCTCCATACTGCTTTCCAAATTTTCTGCACCAATTTGCAGTCCCACCAGCAGTGCATGAGTGTACCTTTTTCCTTGCATCCCCACCAGCACTTGTTGTTGTTTGTCTTCCTAATGGCTGCCATTCTGACTGGAGTGAGATGGTGTCTTAGAGTAGTTTTGATTTGCATTTCTCTGATTGCTAGAGATGATGAACATTTTTTTTTGTATATTTGTAGATTGATTGTATATCCTCTTCTGAGAAATGTCTGTTCAGGTCCTTGACCCATTTATTGATTGGATTATTATTTTTGTGTGTGTGTGTGTGTGTGTGTGTGTGTGTGTGTGCTTGTCTTGTTGAGCTCTTTATATACCCTAGAGATTAGAGCTCTATCTGATGTGTGAGGGAGGGGTAAAAATTTGTTCCCAGGATGTAGGCTCCCTATTCACTTCACATGTTATTTCTTTTGCTGAGAGAAAACTTTTTAGTTTGAATTTATCCCATGTGTTGATTCTTGATTTTAATTCTTGTGCTATAGACGTCTTATTAAGGAAATTGGGGCCCAGCCCCATGTGATGGAGATTAGGGCCTATTTTTTTCTTCTATTAGACGCAGAGTCTCTGGTTTAATCCCTAGATTCTTGATCCATTTTGAGTTAAATTTTGTGCATGGTGGGAGATAGGGATTCAATTTCATTTTGTTGCATATGGATTTCCAGTTTTCCCAGTACCATTTGTTGAAGATGCTATCCTTTCTCCAGTGCATGCTTTTGTAACCTTTATGTATATTTGTGGGTTAGTCTCTGTGTCCTCTATTCTGTACCATTCGTCTACTAGCCTGTTTTGGTGCCAGTACCATGCTGTTTTTGTTACTATTGCTCTGTAGTATAGTTTAAGACCTGGTATAAAGATACCACCTGTTTTACTCTTCCTCTTAGAATTGCTTTAGCTATTCTGGGTCTCTTATTTTTCCAGATAATTTCTTTTTTTTTTTTAAGTGAGAGTGAGGGGGAGAGGGAGAGAGAGAGAGAGAGAGAGAGAGAGAGAGAGAGGGAGAATTTTAATATTTATTTTTTAGTTATTGGCGGACACAACATCTCTGTTTTTTATGTGGTGCTGAGGATCGAACCAGGGCCGCACGCATGCCAGGTGAGCGCGCTACCGCTTGAGCCACATCCCCAGCCCCCAGATAATTTCATCATTGCTTTTTCTATTTCTGTGAGGAATGTCATTGGGATTTTGATCGGAATTGCATTGAACCTGTATAGTGCTTTTGGTAGAATGGTCATTTTAATAATATTAATTCTGCCTATCCAAGAGCAACGTAGATCTTTTCATCTTTTAAGTTCTTCTTCTCTTTCTCTCTTTAGGATTCTATAGTTTTCATTGTAAATATCTTTCATCTCTTTTGTTAGGTTGATTCCCAAGTATTTTATTTTTATTATTTTTTTTAGGATATTGTAAATGGGATAGTTTTCCTCATTTCCTTTTCAGAGGATTTGTCACTGATATACAGAAATGCTTTTGACTTATGGATATTGATTTTATATCCTGCAACTTTGCTGAAATCATTTACTCATTCTAGAAGTTTTTTGATAGAGTTTTTTGGGTCTTCTAGGTATAGAATCATATCATCAGCAAATAGTGCTAGTTTAAGTTCTTCTTTTCCTATAGTTATTCCTTTAATTTCTTTCATCTGTCTAATTGCCAACCTAGATGTCCTTTAGTGGATAAATGGATAAAAAAAATGTGGCATTTATACACAATGAAATATTACTCAGAAATAAAAAAGAATAAGATCATGGCATTTGCAGGGAAATGGGTGGCATTAGAGAAGATTATGCTAAGTGAAGTTAGCCAATCCCCCCAAAAAAAACAAAAACAAATGCTGAATGTCTTCTCTGATATAAGGAGGGGTGACTCAAAATGGGATTGGGAGGGAGAGCAAGGGAGGAAGATTACCTCTAGATAGGGAATAGGGGTGGAAGGCAAAGGTAGGGAGAAGGGGAATAGCATGGATGGTGAAAGGAGACCCTCATCACTACACAAAATACATGTATGAAGATGTGAGTTTGGTGTCAACATACCTGATATATGATCAGAGATATGATAAATTATGGTATAATGGTGTGTTAAGAATTGTAATGCAAAAATAAATAAATAAATATTTTTTTAAAAAAGAAAAAATATATAAATATATATCTCCAACATCAGAATAGCTGAATATATAAAAATATAAATATACCTCAGAGGAGAGATAAAATGTAATACAATAAGAGTAGTGGACTTTTAATACCCACTGTCAGCAGACAGAAAACTACCAAAGAATTATCTGAGTTAAACTACACACCAGAAAAAAATAAACCTAATAGGCATTAATAAAACATTCCATTCAACAGCTGAATCACATATAATTTTTGCAACAGCATGTAGAACATTTTCCAGGATCAAACCTAAGTTGGCCACAAAACATGTCTCAACAAAATTTTTCAGACTAAAATTAGAGCAAGTATCTTCTAAACACAATGGGGAAAAAATGAAATCAGTAAGAGGAGAAAATATGGAGATTTTATAACCCCTTAAAAATTAAACATGTTCCTAAACAATCAATGAGTCAATGAAAATATTAACATGAAAGTGAAAAAAATCTGAGAATAATGAAAATGGAAATATAATAAGGTTACAAAGGACTAGAAACACAGTAGTAAGAGGGAAGTTTATAGTTCTACATCAGCAAAAGTAGAAAGGTCTCAAACAAATAAAACTGCATCTCAAATTACTAAAAAGTAAAAATAAACTAAATCCAAAATTAATAGAAGAAAATAAACTATAAATATCAGAGCAGAAATAATTAAATAAATGTCTGTGTATTAGTGTTCCACAACAAATTCCACTTATAATATACAATTATAATGTACTAATTAAAACAATGATAATAATAATTATAGAAGGGAGATCAGTAGAGTATAAAAACTGATAGGAGGAAGAAGAAAGGGATGGGAAGGGAAGATACTGGACAATGAGATTGATCAAACCATATTGTATACAGATACAAATATAGTATAATGAATCATACTATTATGCATTATAATAATTCACCAATCAAATATAATGACTGAAAGCACAGATTATTCACTAAGACCAAATGGGTGGCGATTCATCTAAGGAATGCAAGGATCCTTCAGCAAACACAAATCAATAAATGTGATATATCACATGAACAGAAACAAAAAAATCATATGGTTGCCTAAATAGGTGGATAAAATACATTTGATAAAATTCAGCACCTCTATGATTAAATATCTTGAAAAATTTAGATATAGAGGAATTTACCTCAAGACACACACACACACACACACACACACAAAAGGTGTAAATGACAAACCCACAGCTAGAATTTTGAGTGGAAGAAAGTTAAAAGCTTATCTCTAAGATCTAAAGTAAAACAGAATATTCACTTTCTTCATTTTCATTCAGCATTGTAATGGAAGTTCTTAACAGAACAATTAGGCAAGAAAAAAAAAGTAAATCCAAATTGAAAATAAAGAAATCAAATTGTTCCTGCTTGCAGATGATGTAATGTTATATACAGAAAAAGAAAAAAAACTAAAGATGATACTGAAATACTTTTAGACTTGATAAATAAATTTAGTAAGGTTTTAGGATCAAAAAAATCAACAAACAAAAATCAGTAGCATTTCATCTCTCTATAGTGAACTATCTGAAAGAGAAATGAGAAAAGCAATCCCATGCTGGGCCTGGTGGTGCAAACCTACCTGTAATTCCAATGACTAGGTAGGCTCAGGCAGAAGGGTGGCAGTTTAAAGGTCAGACTCAGAAACTTAGTGATCCCCTAAGTAATTTATCAAGACCCTATCTCAAAATTTAAAAAAAATAAAATAAAAAGGACTGAAGATTTAACTCAGTGATAAAGTGTTCCTGGGTTGAATACCCAATAAACCTCACCACCACCAAAAAAGCAACAAAAACCCCACTTCATTCATAAACAAAATATAAGAATCAACTTAACTAAGGAAGTTAAAGATGTTATGATGAAATTGTGAACATTGATAAAATAAATCAAAAAGAAAATTAATAAATAGAACGACATTCCATGTCCATGGATTGGAAGAATATCATTAAAACATAGATATTACAGATTAAGTGTAATTCCTAACAAAATACTAGGAACATCTTCACAGAAAATTTTTAAAAAAACTAAAATTAATGTAGAACCACAGAAGACCCTAAGTAATTGCTAAATGCCAAAACAATCATGAACAAAAATACTAAAGCTAGTCATCACACTGCCTAACTTCAAAATATACCACAAAGCCTTGTAAACAAAACAGCATAATACTGGCAAAAATAGGTGCATAGAACAGAATAGAGAACCTAGAAAAAAATCCTCTTATAAAGTCAATTTATTTTCAAGAAAGAGACAAGAACACACATTGGGCAAAGAACAGTGTCTTTAACAAATGGTGCTGGGAAAATTGGATATCCACAGGCAGAATTATATGATTAGATGCCTAAATTCCACTCTATAAGTAAATCCAAATGGATTAAAGATTAATTGTAGCACTAGAAATTGTAACACTACTAATACTTCAGGACTGTGGAATGGGCAAAGATTTTAGTTTTATATAACAACCCAAAAGCATTGAAGCTAGAGATGAGAGCAAGTTTTCAGAGGTGTCTGTATTCCAAATTAGACTCATTACAGAAGTCATTTTGTCACTAAATACTTGATGTTTTGGAAAAACAAATCTGGATCCCTACTATAGTTCTTATGTCCCTCCAAAACGAACATATACACACACACATATACAGATGTATATGTTTATATATAATATATACATATACATAATATATACATATATTTATATAAACTAATAAAAATTTTAAATGTAAAAGTAAAAATGTAAAGATGTGTAAAAAAGGATAATTGAATTAAAAATACAATGACTTGGAGGAGTGTTTTTTTCAACAGAAGCAAAGAAGATCTTAATTAGAATGTATGTTTTTATATACATACATATATATTCTTGATAACAAAACTAGCCTCATACAATGTATGCTAATTTACCAGGGGAAAGAAATTGGAATGTATATGGTAGACAAACTTATAATGTTTGTAATATACCAAGATATCTTAAAATTATGTAAAAAGTAAAATTAGTTCAGAATAAGCATAGCATATAAATTTTTATTCAAAGGAACACAAAAAGCAAAGATACTTTTAAAATTTATATTCAAAACGAACAAAAGGAAATAAGACCTCAACAACATACTAGAAATAAACCCAGCAACATATCGAAAAGGTTATATACCATGAAAGATGGAGATGTATCTCAGAAATGTAAGGTTGTTTTAATTTCTGAATATAAATTAATATATTATACCATATAAATAGAATAAAGGGCAAAAACATACATTATCAGTTCAAGGAGTAGAAGAAGGATGTTCACTCTTGCCAATTCTATTCAATACTGGAGGCTCTAGTAGGGCAATTACATAAAGAACAAAGAAAAAAGAAAACAAAGGAAAAGGGAATAAAAGGCATTGAGATTGAAAAGGAAACAGGAAAAAAATCTACATGTGCAGATGATGTAATTTTATATAGAGAAAATGCTAAGGAATACACACACAAAGATTTTAGAAATAATGAGCAATTGTAGAAATATTGCAGAGTACAAGATCAATAAAAATTATATTTCTTTACAGCAACAATGAACACCCTCAAAATAAAATTAAGAAACCAATTCCATCTACAGTAGCATAAAAAATAGAACTTAGAAAGTTTAACAAAAAAAAAAAGTGCAAAACTTGTACTCTCAAAGCTATGAAATACTGTTGAAAGAAATTAAAGATGATGTAAACTAATGAAAAGTTACCCCATGTTCATTGGTCAGAACTTATTATTCTTAAAATGAAATATTCCTTGAACTTTTCTGCAAATTAAATACACTCCCTTCCAAATTCCCAGGTAGCTTTTCTTTTTTTGTAAAACGTAACAACCTGATAATAAAATTAATATTTATATGTTACAGGTCCCAAATAGCAAAAGCAATCTTAAAAATCTGGAGGACATACACTTCCAATTTGAAACATATCAGAAAGCTATAACCAATAACTGGGCAGAACAGATATAAAGATAGACATATAGAAAAATAGAATTGAGAGTTCAGAAATAAGTCCTTGCATTTAGAGTCAAATTATTTTCAACAAAGGTGCCAAGGCAATTCAATGGTGGAAAGGATAGTCTTTTTCAGCATATAGTATTGCAAAAGCTGGATGTAAACATGCAAAATAATTAATTTAAACCCCTTAACAACACCCTATACAAAAATTAGTTTAAAATCAAGAATATCCCTAAATGTGAGACCTAAAACTAAAAAATTTTCAGAAGAAAGCATAGGAATAAATCCTGACTTTACATTAAGCAAGCTGTCTTAAAAGAACATCAAAATATAAGCAATGGGAAAAAATAGATAAATTGGACATCTTCAAAGTTAAAATATTGACCATTAAGAGATAATTTCAAAAAAGTGAAAAGATTACTCATAGAATGCAAGAAAATGTTTGCATATTATAAAAATTGTGTCTAAGGCCTATAAAAACTTATAATTCAGCAGTAAAAAGCCAGCCTGATTAAAACATATGCAAAGATTTTAAACATTCTCAAAATAAGTTATACAATTAAAGAAGAAGAAACATGGAAAGATGCTCAATATCATTAGTCATTAAGGAGCTGCAAATCAAAATTGTAATGAAATATGATTCATATTTACTAGAATGGTAAAATAATAAGAACAGTTAGTAACCAGTTATTCACAGATATATAGAAATTAGAGCTCTAATACATTTCTGGTGGAAATTTAAACTGATGGAGGTGCTTTGAAAAATATATTACAAGTTAGTTCAAAATGTTAAGCATAAAATTACCATAGCACCCATCCATTCCATTCCTAGATATCTACTCAGGAGAAATGAAAATAGATGTTCACACAAAAAGCTTATGAGCAAATGTTCTTAGTAGCATTATTTATAAGAGCTCAAGTCTGGAGACAACTAGAATGTTTATCAGTGGATGAATGGCTAAATAAAGGTGATAGGCATATTTATAATGGAACACCTTTCAGCCATAAAAATAAAACAAATAATCATAAATGATAAAAAAGGTGATCCCCAAGTCTTCTATGTGAAATGAGCCAGTTACAAAAGGCCATGTGTTGTGCTATTCTGTTTATATGAAATGTCCAGAATAAGCAAATCTATACAGACAGAAAGAGCATTCATATTTTCCCAGGCTGTATGTTTTGGAGACTAATGACTAGTGGTTCAGTGACTCCCAGTGGGAATGGAGATTTCTCTTAAAGCGATTAAATTTTTCTTAAATTAATTATGCTAAATCATTGCACGAGTCTGAATTTATTGAAATAAGTAATACTTTTATTAGGTGAATTGCAGGTTGTGTAAGTGTATCTTCATGAATCTGATTTTCAAAGCAACAGTGAGACTTTTGAAAATATATGTGATTGGCAAAGATGAATTCATTTTAGAGAATTTTTAGTGGCTATAGTGAAATTGGCAATATTTTTAAAAAGCTTGAGAGATCAATTTTAAAAATTAAATAAAAGTACACGTTTTGAATTAGCAACTGTTCTGCTTGGTTTTAATGAGATGTTGGATTTTTAAGTTTTTATATATTTATATAATGTGTTCTTTGAAACCAGTAACGAATGAGGAATAAGTTGTTTAGATTAATTTGCTATCATGTAACATCATAAATTATGCCATTTGTAAGTCAGTTACCCACTTTCTGTGACCCCTAGATTCTTGGATATCTTAATACAAAGAACTATCTTTCCCTCTCCTTCCCTCCCCTGCCACAGGAGAACAGTTTCTCTTTATTCTTGCCCTATCACAATTCTTTTTTTTTAATATTTATTTTTTAGGTGTAGATGGACACAACACAATGCCTTTATTTTTATGTGGTGCTGAGAACCTAACCCATGTCCCACCAGTGCTAGACGAGCGATATACCGCTGAGCCACAATCCCAGCCCCCCTGTCCTAATTCTTAATAATTTCTGTATCTACAGAAATATCTCTTCCTGTAACTCTTTCACTTTTCTTTTTTCGTCTCATCAACCTTTTGGCCTGCATTTTCGATGACCTCATATTTTCTTGTAGTCACAAATCCAAGTTTCAAATTTGAAAATTTCCATACCAATTTTTGAATCCTCTAACTCCAAAAATTTCTTCATATCCCTGTATTCATTGATACAAACCTCAGGAGTCCTTAGTACTGTCAGGTAATTCTTGTGCATTTTCTTTCCTATGCTTCCATCGACAGTACCTTCCCTTTCCTCACCTTCCAAACCTCCAACACATCTTCCTCTTTTCTTATTCTTAGATGATACCCTTGTTTCTTACTTTATTGAAAAAGTGCTAACAGTATTTTTTTAAGTATCCACTATATTTTTTCTCCTTTTTTTATTGGTGCATTATGGATGTTCACAATGGTGGGTTTTGTTGCTATGTACATATTCAGACATGCACATAATATAACAATATAATTTGGCTAATATTCCTTTCTAGCACTTCCACTCCTACTCTCCTCTACTGATCTCCCTTTGTTTTTCATGATTCACCTGTACTTTTTTTTCTGTCCATATATGAGAGAAAACATACAAACTTGAGTTTAGCTTATTTCACTTAACATAATGGTCTCAAGTTATATCTATTTTCCTGCAAATGACATAATTTTATTTTTCCTTATGGCTGAATAAAACTCCATTGCATATATATGCCACATTTTCTTTATCAGTTCGTCTACTTACAGACATCTAGACTGGTTCCAGAGTTTGATTATTGTGAATTGTGCTGCTATAAACATGGGGATGCATTTATTGCTGTAGTATCCTGACTTTAATTTTTTAGGATAAATACCAAGAAATTATATAGCTTGATCATATGATGATTCCATATCTAGTCTTTTAAGAAATTGCCATACTGTTTTCTATAGTACTTTACTAACTTACATTCCCACCAACAGTGTTAAATTGTTCCCTTTTCTCCAAATCATCTCCAGAACTTATCATTGCTAGTATTCTTGATGACTGCCATTTTGACTGGAGTGAAATGAAATCTCAGTGTAGTTTTGATGTACATTTCCCTAATTGCTAATGATGTTGAATATTTCTTCATGTATTTGTTTGCCATTTGTATTTCTTCTTTTGAGAAGTGTCTACTCAATTTGTTTGCCTATTTATTAACTGGGTTATTTTATTATTTAATTTATTGGTATTTTTGAGTACTTTATATATTCTAGATATTAATTATCTGTATGAAAAGTTGCTAACAAAGATTTTCTCCCTTCCTGTAGGTTCCATCTTCATTGTTCCTTTGCTATACAGAAACTTTAATTTGATGTCATCCCATTTATTAACTTTTGGCATTATTTCCTGAGCTTTTGGTGTCTCATAGAGAAAGTCATTGAATATGCCTCTATGTAGGAGTGTTGATCCTATGTTTTCTTCTAAGAGTTGCAAAGTTTCTGGTTTAATTCCTGTGTCTTTGATCCACTTTGACTTGATTTTTGTATGAGGGGAGAAATACAGTTCTAGTATTATTCTTCTATATATGGATAATGAGTTTTCCTAGCACCAATGTATGTTTTTGGTAACTTTTTTAAAGATCAGATGACAGTAGATGTGTGGCTTTGTCTCTATGCCTTCTATTCAGTACAATTGGTCCATGTGTCTGTTTTATGCCCATGTCATGCAGTTTACTATAGCTTTGAAGTATAATTTAAAGTTAGATATTGTGATGCTGCCAGAATTGTTTTTTTTATTTGACTTAGAATTGCTTTGGCTATTCTGGGTCTCTTATTTTTCCAAATGAATTTAGGATTGTTTTCCTACTTCTGTGAACAATGTCATTGGTATTTTGATGAGGAGTGGATTCAATCTGTACATTGCTTTTGGTAGTATGCCATTTTAACAATATTAACTCTGCCTATCCAGGAACATGTAAGGTTTTTCCATCTTCTTGTGTCTTCTTCAATTTCTTTCTTGAATGTTCCATAGTTTTTTTTAGGCTATTGTGAATGGAATTATAAAAGTGCTAATAATCTTAAAGGAAATTCTTGGTACTCTTAACACAGACATCTACAGACTACCAGATCCCATATTCATGCTATTTTTTCCCCTAGAGTCTGTTCATTTCTTATGTCAAACCTACTACCTTTGTAAAAAAAAAAAGACACAATAAAATGCATATAAGAATTAGAAAAATATCTGTCATGCTAAATGAATTACTTCATCTGCTATATTAGATGTCTAAATATCATCTTAAAACTTATATTTCCAAAATAAGATCCTGATCTTGTTCCAATTTATCAAGAAATAATTTTGGTTTTCTTAAATATAGACCTAGAACCTAAGTTTTTTTTTAATCTCACTGCTACCATTCCAGATGCTAAACATTATCAATTCTTATTTAGCTTTATCCAATGGCTCTTTTTACTAGCACTCTGTTTTAAACCTTCCAGTGATGTTTGCCATGGCTTTTAAAGAATGGTTTATAAGAGCTCTATGATCTGGTATCCAATTACTTCCACCCTTGCTCATTAGTCTAGTCATATTGGTTCTTTTGGTGTTCTTCAGTTATTTCAATCATCCTCCAACCTCAAACATTTTGTGCTAGTTCTGCTATTTATCTGAATTTTTTCTTTCCATGTTCAAATGTCACCATCATTTGCTTTCTCTTTGAAATCTACCTTCTTTACATGATTTAGATTTTGTCAAGGTTCCTAAAAACTAAAATGTTTAATTGTGAGGAAAAGAGTTTAGTATTTATCCTTAACAATTTAAAAATATGCATCATATATATATACACATGTATATGTGTGTGTATGTATATACATATATATATATGATTGTATTTAGTATCTTCCTTCCTAAAGTAGAGTGTAAGCCTCACAAAGTGAGTGGAAACAAATAATCCAATCAATAATGGACAAGGACCTGAACAGACACCTCTTAGAAGAGGATATTCAATAAATCAACAAATATACAAAAAAATGCTCATCATCTCTAGCAATCAGAGAAATGCAAGTTAAAACTACTCTAAGATGGCATCACACTCCAGTAAGAATGGTAGCCATTATGAAGACAAACAACAACAAGTGTTGGCGAGAATGTGGGGAAAAAGGTACACTCATAGACTGCTGGTGGGACTGCAAATTGGTGCAGCCAATTTGGAAAGCAGTATGGAGATTCCTTGGAAAACTGGGAATGGATCCACCATTTGACCCAGCTATTCCTCTTCTCGGACTATACCCAAAGGACCTAAAAACAGCATATTACAGGGACACAGCCACAATAGCTAAACTGTGGAGCCAACCTAGATGTCCTTCAATGGATGAATGGATTAAAAAAATGTGGCATTTATACACAATGGAATATTACTCAGCAATAAAAAAGAATAAGATCATGGCATTTGCAGGGAAATGGATGGCATTAGAGAAGATTATGCTAAGTGAAGTTAGCCAATACAAAAAAAAAAGCAAAATTAATGTTACAAATGCAAAAATAAATAAATAAAATGTTTTGCTTATTGTTATATTCACATTACCAAAAATAGTATCTATAGATGTTTAAAAATATTTGTGAACAAATAGAGAAATGAAAATAAACATAAATATCCTAGGAGCTCAAACATATGCTCAGAGGTAGAAAAGTTTTGATTTTTTTTTTGTTTTCACATATACTTACGTATATTTGCATATGTATATCAAATCAGTTTCTAAAGTCAACAGTTTTGGTATCTTGCAGTCTTATTTTGTGTAGATTAAATTGGTTACCATAATTTTATTTTACATTCATATGGCAATTTATGATTTTTAAAGCATCTTCCATATAGTATTTCATGTGATCCCCATTTACAGTGGTATTAATATTATAATTTCTCAATTGTATGAGAAGACCAAGATCAGTTTCCTGCTTAAGTTATAGGTATTAAGTGAGTGTTAAAGTCTAAAATGAACGCCAGATATTAGTATTGCAAGTCTATTTTGTTTTCTTTCAAAGTGTCCCTGTATTTCCCTAACTATTTTTTTTATAAAAAATTGTACAATAAATTTCTATCAACAAACCTGTTATATACAGAAATACATTGTGATCCTGTATGATTGAATGCTTAGTAACTAAATGTTTTCATCAATTACAAAGCTAACGAAAAACTTATATACTCAAAAACATTAGTGCAGTTAGGAAATTTTGTTCAGTGTCCTTAAGACTAAAAATTAAATAAGTGATGCTGCCATAGCTCCTCCCTGTACAGAATTTTACTCTTTCTAAACCTATTTTAGATATGTTTACTTTCCTTATTGTTGATGTCATTTTTCTTCAATCATTAAAATAAGAAACCTAAGAAATAGTCTTAATTGCTAGCTCTCTCAGCCTTACCACTGTGGCCAAAAATTTATCAAAATCCTGTTGATTTGACTTAGCAAATATTTCTGGAATTTGAATATTTTCAATCCCTTCTTGCATTAAAGTCAGACTCTCTCCATCTTCCACTTGACTTCAGCAATAGCATCTTAACTTTCCTTCTTTAAAGACTCAGACAATCCCTCAATACATCTTCCACAGAAAAGTACATCTACCCTAATCACTGTGTCCTTTATGTAAAGGAAAAAAATAGTATATATATTTGAGACTTTAGGCTTGCATTACTGCTAAACTCTGTTATTGTACTGTAAAAGCAGACATAGACAAGATATAAATAAATGAATATGGCTATGTTTCAACAAACATTTTTTTAGAAAAATAGGGTAGGTAGTCAGGATGGAGAATGAAGAAACCATCTAGAACACAACTTTCCCAACAAAGCAGCTGGCACAAATCTTGGGCTGAAACTACCAGAAGAAGATTAAGAGAGAAGTAAAGAGAAATTTGTTAAAGGTAAATAGGCAAAAAGAAATAAAGAAAATAGTTTTGATTTTCAATATAAAAGTTGTAAAGTAAGTTAGCTAAAAAAAGTCACAATGGAAGAACTTAAGAGCTTAAAGAGATGTTTCAAATAACATTCAAGGGAAATAGGAGTTTTGGGTCATTAAGCGTATGTGATAGGACTGATGAATCTATGAAGGGCACAGCTATGAGGAAATCTAAGTCTCTAAGCAACACAAATATGCACTGTTTAGGAGATTCTATTTTTTCAGTATCCAGCAGCAAGATATAGGTGCTGGGAATTTAGATGTTCAAATTTACCCATAATTGGGCATTTGAAAAGGGTGTAAAATCAAAGAGCAAAGGAAGGAGGGCGTAGCCAATAAATAGTGCCTAAAATGATGTCACACAAATTGTCAGTGCCATAGATATAAATCAAAGCTAGAGGGGATGATTAAAGGGAACACTGGGGACAGTAGATCATTAGAAGGTAGAGATGGATCTTATGAAATTAGTGATCATACCAGAGGATATATAATTTTGATAAGAAATGAATAATGGGATTTGTACCTCAAAAAAATCTGAGTAATGACAAGGACCAAATTGTTGCTACAATTCTTGGTCACTGATTTAGAGTTCAGGTAAAGGAAAATAGAACTCATGATATCAGGAAAATGTTAAGAGGGGGTGTCATAATCACTACCCAGTCCCTGTCCTGCTCCTATCCCCCCCAATCTTATCACTTTTAATACCAGTCTTTCTTTTAATTGTCATTCTGTACCTCCCCATGGGTACTATCTATCTTCTGGAGTCTGCTTTGCTTTGCCACCTCCAATGTGGATAAGTGCTAGGAAATTAGTGTACTTATTGCTGAGCCACTAAGTAGTACTTATTAGTATATAGGATGATGAGATATGATGCTAGAATAATGGGCCCTCAACAAGGCATATATCCTAATCCCTGTAACCTGTAATACATTAGGGTTATTAGATGGCAGCTTCTTCATCCCTTGGATGGAAACATGCTATTTCTCCTGGCTTGCTGAATTTCCCCAGGGGAATTAAATTTCAGTCTTCTATGGTATCATGGTTGAAAAACACCCTTTACTGATTTCATTCCCTTTCTTGACTAAGTTGTTTCTCTTCTCTCAAATTCTTTTGTAGGTTTCTGCTTTAATCAGAAGGTGAATTCAATTGTGGGATACACAAAGGAACATATTTATGTATGTAAATGAAAAAGAGCAACTTAAAAAGCAACTAAGGAGCTAGAAAGAATGGTCTACAAAGGCTGTTTTATTAGAGACATTAACACCTCACAGATATCCACTAGATAATAACAAATGAAACGTTGTTCAGAGAACAAGACTACAGTCATTCAACAGACATTTGTTGATTTTTTTTTTTTGGAGGGGAGGTACTGGGGATTGAACTCAGGGACACTAGACCACTGAGCCACATCCTCAGCCCTATTTTGTATTTAATTAGAGGCAGGGTCTCACTGAGTTGCTTAGAACCCTACTTTTGCTGAGGTTGTACGTTGAACTCATGATCTTCCTGCTGCAGCCTCCTGAATCACTGGGATTACAGTTATCTGCCATTGTGCTCGGCTTTGAATATTTATAATATGCCAAGAATAGACAGGTGCCAGAGATAGAAAAATAAATAAGTCATTGTTTATGACCTTACTGTGTTTGTAGACTATTATATGAATTAAATCTATAATTAGAAAATTCTAAGAGAGTATAAAAGTAATGATTAAAATACATGTATTATATTGGCATAAAGAGGAAAGAAAGGCCAGAGAGGAGTCAGAGGAGACTACATGAAAGAGCTATTAAAGAAAACCAGATTTGTCCAGAAGTTAAGGTCATAAAGATTAATTTTCCTTAAAAATAAAAAAATATTACTATGGGTAGAAAATACTCTAGTAAAGAACTAAGCTCAAGTGTGTGTGTGTGTGTGTGTGTGTGTGTGTGTGTGTGTATGGTGCTGGGGATTGAACCCATGGCCTTGTGCATGTGAGGCAAGCACTCTACCAAGCGAGCTATATCCCCAGCCCTAAGCTCAATGATTAATACAACATGGACAAGTGGGAATTTATAATCAAGGAACAGTGAGTGGGTTCGTGAATGGAAAATACTAAGAGGAAACAGGATGATGAGATATGATGATAGAATAATGGGCCCTCAACAAGGCGTATATCCTAACCCCTGTAACCTGTAATACATTACCTTAGATGGCAAAGGGGAATTAAAGTTGTTAATCTCGAAATAGCGAGATTGTCCTGGGTTGTCTGGAGGAGTATCTTAAAAAGTGGGAGAAGGAGGCATAAGGAGACAGTTGGTGGCAGATGTGACCATGAAATCAAGCAGAGAGATGCAATGTTGCTGGCTTAAGGTGGAGAGGAAGGGACCATGAGCCAAGGAGTGTGGGCAGTCTGTAGAAGCTGGAAAAGGTGAGGAAATAGATCTGCCTTAGAGCCTCCCCGAAAGAACAAAGTCCTGCCGACATCTTGATTTGACTCCAGGGACATCTGAGTCAGACACTGAACCCAGAACAGGAAAATTACAAATTCGCGTTTTTAATTTACTAGAGTTGTGGCAGTTTGTGACAGCAGCAGTAACAAAATAATACACAAGGCATTCCAGACTGGAAAGCAAGGGTACTGCAATATCTGTGTATGGGTTTCTATTTGAGGTTAATGTGTCAACAGTAGATTTGGGTACAAAAAGACAACAAAATCAAGGAAGCCGGTTGGTTATGAGTTGGCTGTCATGGTTTAGTGAATGCTAGACAAGTTAGACATGAATATTCAGAGTAGATATAAAGAGACGTGGGTTTGGGGTATGTTTTAGAATTAGAATTTAGGATAATTTGCTTATTAATTAGAGCAAAATATAGACATAGTTGTTAAGGAAAAATACATAAATTCTAGCCTTGCACAACCGGACCAATTGTGATGCCACACAAGGAGCTGGAAAAGAAGGTGCAAGGTGACTGGGAGGTACATGAGGAGTCCCAACCCCACAGTGCTCCTCTGTATCTTACTGGGATTTTCAAGTAATATGCTGTGTATGTGGATCTAGATTCTTGGGAAGAGATCAGATATGTAGGTTTGAAATTGGAAATTATAAACATAGAGGTGCTTTATAAAGCCATGACTCTAGCTTCAGTCACCAAGGAAGAATATATAAAAAGAGAAAAGAAGGAGATGTTGGATTTAGCCATAGGGCTGGTGCAAAAATTAAGACAAAAGACAAGACGAGAAAGTGAAGGACTAGAAACAGCCATCAGTGGTGCAGGAAGAAAGCCAAAGTTCCATGGTGTCACAGAAGCCAAGGGAACAAAGCATTTCCAAAAGAATGGATTCAAATACTGCAGAGAAGTAGACAAAAATGTGTTGAACCTGTTTTTTTGGCAGCGTGATGGTCAATAGGGATACTGATGGTCTCCTTGTAGTGTTAGAAATGAGAATTAAACTGAAACGAGTTTAGACTGAGAGGTGTAGACAGTGATTTCATAGCAATATTTTGAGTAATATTTGATGCAACGGAAATATCAAAATGGAAAAGTATTAATGATGGAGTATTTTCCCTATTAAAAAAAAATAACTTCCCCATAGCACAAACTGTCGTTTTACACGTTAATTTTCCTATATCCGTCTCATCCTGCTACACAGCCCTTAACATGTTTTCCTTCTCAAGTGCATTTAATGATACTTAGTCATTAATTTACTTACTTATCAAGTTACAGTGAATGTTTTATTGAGCATCTACAAATAGAAAACACTGAGGCTTTATCTGGAAAGATCACATCTTGAGTTTAAATGTGTTTGTCACAAGCATAGAGAAGACATATAAAATATAAAAGATCAAGATGATCTCTGGGTTGTAATAAGTATAATTTAGGAACTTCCTATAGATTACAATTCTTGACATATTAAAAATATTAATTGTTCAAAACCATTTACAGGAACCATTAATGGCCCTATTTAGAATTGTCGATGGTCCTTAATACAATTTCCTCTTAATGGACTGACTTTAATGCCACTCTTCAAGACACACAGTTTGCTTTCCTCTCTCAGTGCTCTTCTGTCTTTGCTATAAAAACACATTTCATGGCAGTTCCTCTCATAAAAACAGTAGCCATAAACATTTAAAGTCTTATTTAATATTTTATATCTTACAGAATTCTTTTGAAAAAAAAATCAACTTACAGCCAGAAGGGATCTCTTTTTGCTTATCAGTTCTTGCATGTACTACATATATGGAATTATCATATTGCTTACATTGCCTTATGGGAAATTAGATCATGCTTACTTCTCACTGTGCTCCTAAAAGTATCTTTCCAGAGTGCTTAAACTTAGTAAATCTCAATAAGTTTATGTTGAATATATATTCTACCATGTTCCTTGGAATAATTAGAGGAAAGCAACACAAAACTGAGTTCTCAACGTGCTGAAATTATTGATTCAATCCATATTCTAGCTGCTATATTTACTAGTGGCTATATACAAACAAATCCCTTCAAATCTAACTTAATGAAATCAGATCCAACAAATTCTCCAAGGCATTTATTATTGATGTGTTATTCAGTGAATGCTATCTGCTTCTCTTGGTATTTAGTTGATGGAAGAAATAGTACGAATTCAGATAGGCCATTCAAACCTTCTTTTAACCTCATTATAGTCAAATGACATTGCAGGTACTAAGTGCTGAACTTAAATTTTAAGAACTTATGTTAAATAAATTAAAGCTCCGTCAGCACTGCCTTTTATCAAGAATTGATTGTTTTAGGCATTGAAATGTGAAAATTACTCTTGAAAGGGGAAAAAACACAGCTTCTAAAAAAAAAAGATGATTTAGATAGAAATAATTCTGAGTTTCATTTTGGAGAAAATTGTAAAAGATCAGACTTTTCCCATAGGAGTTATAGTACTTCCAAGGTATGAGTTTAAGTTATAAATATCTCAGAAACTGCTTCACTCATGGTGTTTCAATTTATTCCCAGTTGTGTCTCTAACTGAAACAAAGATGCATGGTTCTACCTGTATATAGTGATTGGAAAAGCTTTCCAAGCCTTTGAAAAGGTTACATCTAGTTCAAATTTGGATCTGGCCTTTACATGAGCTAAACTAGTTTTTCAATAATTATGGAAGGAAAACGGTTCGATGTTACCCTTGCCCTTTGTGTGTCTTTTATTTCATTTGAAATTGATCTCATAGCTTCCAGTTGTTTTTAGAGGTTGTTGAAGTGTATATGCATTCAAATTTATAAAATATCATTAGGACAAATTGCAAACATTTTTTCCATTTTAGCATCTATCAAAGCTTCCAAATCACCACATGTGATATTTTATAAAATAAAATAATCTTTTTCTACTGTAATATTATGGGGAACCCTAATAAATGGCTATTCCACATTTTTAAATCTTGAAGATATATGGTGTCTATTAAATTATGTTGCATATGATATACTAAATTAACAAAATCAGGGGCCAAAAAAGAGAGGAGCAAAAAATAACTTAAATAATGAAAGTCACAGAAGAAAAGAAGGAAAATTAACTTGAATTCCATGTAGAATTTCCAGATATTCCTTTGAAAGAAGAATCAATTCGTTATAAAGAAGAAGCATTTCATAGCAAGTAGGCAATATGTTTTCAGTCTGAACCCCACAGGCATTCTCTGAGCTTCTGGTGGTAAATAAAATAGAATCACCAAAGGAAAACTCATCTGTTTTATGAGTATTAATAGATCGTGTTAGCCAGATGTCAGAAAAAAATATGACAGCTTTATTTTATTTATTTAAGCATCAGGAAATCACAATTTTAAAGATATATTATTAACCCCCCCTTTTTAGTAACTGTTAATTATTTCATTTTCTTGATTTATAAAATGGAAAATATTTGTTTCTTCATGAAGTATCTTAAATCATAGTACATAATTTCAAATGCAAATTATCAATAGTTACATATGCTAGAATAAGAAATAGAGGGGCTGGGGTTATAGCTCAGTGGTAAAGCTCTTGCCTTACACATGTGAGGTACTGGGTTCGATCCTTAGCACCACATAAAAACGAATAAATAAACATATTTTACCAACCACAACTAAAAAAGTATTAATAAGAAATAGAAATTAAACATTTTTCTTTTTTCAAAGTCCATCCTGGGAGAAGAAGTCAGAAGAAGTCAGCTATGTTCCACCCTGCTGACGATTATACCACAATTAGCACTTGGCCTGTTCCCAAAGCTATACAGACAACAATTTAAAAACTTAGGTTTATGCAGGAAATTTCATAAGTGTGACAATTCTGAAGGCCACAGAACAAGCTGTATAGCCTAAAGAGACAGTATGGATCCTGTTGGGAATGGTTATGTGGAAAAGCTTCCCTTTATTTGCTTCCCAAGAAAGTGGAAGAGAACAGACATTAAGAGGTAAGTACATTGGCTTTGCCTTGTGTGACAATAACAACCATGCCCCCAGCTACATGTTTTTTTTTCAGTCACTTTCTGCCACTCCATGTTGAATTTCACATAAGCAAGAGTAACAAGGCTGTTGAGTCTATATCCAATTACTACATTAAGTGAGGTTGGGGTGAAGATATAAATTCAGAAATTGTCATGGAATGGAAGAAAACACCAAGAGAGTATATAGAAGAAAATAGGTCAAAGGACTAATCTTCTATAAGTGGAAGGTTGGAGGAGGCTAGAAGGAATAAGGAAAGAAAATGGGAATGAATGGAACAATGAGGCAGGAAAAATATCAGGAAGCTACAGCATCCTGGAAATTCTAATGTTTAATTCTAGAAAAAGAAAGAGATCAACTAGGGATAACAGGAACATATCTCAACATCATAAAGGCTATCTATGCTAAGCCCTGGGTCAACATCTTTCTAAATGGAGAAAAATTGAAGGCATTCCCTCTAAAACCTGGAACAAGAAAGGGATGCCCTCTTTCACCACTTCTATTTAACATAGTTCTTGAAACACTGACCAGAGCGATTAGACAGACGAAAGAAATTAAAGGGATACACATAGGAAAAGAAGAACTCAAATTGGCCCTATTTGCTGATGATATGATTCTTTACCTGGAAGACCTTAAAAGCCAATATGGAAAGCACTGTGGAGATTTCTTGGAAACCTGGAAATGGAAACCACTGTTTTACCCAGCTGTACCTTTCCTCAGTCTATACACAAAGGACTTAAAGAAAGATCATGCTATAGGGACAAGCCACATCAATGTTTATAGCAGCATAATTCGCAACAGCTAAACTGTGAAACCAACCTAGATGCCCTTCAATAGATAAATGGATAAAAAGAAATGTGGCATATATACACAATGGAATATTACTCAGCAATAAAATAGAATAAAATCATGGCATTTGCAGGTAAGTGGATGGAGTTAGAGAAGATAATGCTAAGTGAAATTAACCAATCCCCAAAAAACAAATGACGAATGTTTTCTTAAATATTAGGAGGCTGATTAATAGTGGAATAGGGAGAGAGAGCATGGGAGGAATAAACAAACTCTAGATAGGCCAGAGGGGTTGGAGGGGACAGGAGGGGGCATGGAGTTAGAAATGATGGTGGAATGTGATGATCATTATTATCCAAAGTACATGTATAAAGATACGAATTGTGTGAATATACTATGTATGCAACCAGAGATATGAAAAAACTGTGCACTATATGTGTAATAAGAATTGTAATGCATTCTTCTGTCATATATAAATTTTAAAAATTTACATAAAAAAGAAAAAGATGAATCCCATCAAATAATGCTGATAAATCAAAATAATTTAAGGATTGACAATTTTACCACATGAAAGTTTTTGGTTTCTTGGTCCAGGTACACTTTCAAGTTTGTTTATGGCATGAACAGACACTGGTTACAATAGCTTATGAAAACAGAGGAAGCTTTAGGACAAGAGAGCAATCAAACTCTATTTTTGAGGGATTTAAATTTTTTATTTGTAGTTTTTAGTTCTACATGACAGTAGAATATATTTTTGACATATTATACATATATAGAATGCAACTTCCCACTCTTGTGGTTGTACATAATGTGGTGTTACATGGTCATGAACTTATTTATGAACATAGGAAAGTTATGTCGGATTCACTTTACTGTCTTTCCTATTCCCTTCTCCTCTCCTTTCCCTTCATTTCCCTTTGTCTAATCCAATGAAATGTTCTTCTCTCCCTGCTCTTCTTGTCTGTTAACATCCATATGTTAGAAAGAATATTTAGCCTTTGGTTTGGGGGGGATTGGCGTATTTCACTTAGCATGATAGTGTCCAGTTCCATGCATTTACTGGCAAATGCCATAATTTCATTCTTCCTTATGGCTGAGTAATATTTCATTGTATATATATGCCACATTTTCTTCAGCCTTTCATCTGTTGAAGTTCACCTAAGTTTGTTCCATGGCTTAGGTATTGTGAATTGAGCTGCTATTTACATTGATGTGCTTGCATTACTGTAGTATGCTGATTTTATGCTTTTTGGGTATATACCGAGGAGTGGGATAATTGGGTCAAATGGTGGTTCCATTCCGAGTTTTCTGAGGAATATCCATACTGCTTTCCTGAGTGGTTGTACCAGCTTGCAGTCCCACCAGTAATGTATGAATGTATCTTTTCCTCACACACCAATATTTATTGTACTTGGAAAAAAGATATCTTCTTCAACAAATGATGCTGGGAAAACTGGAAGTCCATATGTAGCAAAATGAAATTTTACCCCTACCTCTCACTCTGCATAAAACTGAACTCAAAGTGAATCAAGGAACTAGCCATTAGCTCAGAGATTCTAAACCTACTAGAAGAAAAAGTAGGTCCAAATCTCCATCATGTCCACTTAGGAATCAGATTTCTCCACAAGATCCCTAATGTGCAAGAAGTAAAATCAAGAATCAATAAATAGGATGGAATCAAACTTAATGCTTTTTCACATCAAAGGAAACAATCAAGGATATGAAGAAAGAGCCTACCGAATGGGAGGAAATCTTCACCACCTGCATGTCAGAGCATCACTCTCCAGAATATATAAATAACTCAAAAACTTTAACACCAAATAAGACAAAGAACCCAATCAATAAATGGGCAAAGGAACTGAACAGACACTTCACAGAAGAAGAAATATGATTGGTTAACAAATATTTGAAAAAATGTTCAACATCTCTAGCAATTAGAGAAATGTGAATCACAACTACACTGAGATCCCAACTCACTCCAGAATGACAATGATCAAGAATACAAGTAACATTAAATGCTGGTGAAGAAGTGGGGTTTTTTAATAGAGAAATAAAGAAACAAAGAGATAATTAAAGAAAGAGATGAAATCAAGAAATTCTTAATTTATGATGGAACAAGCAATATATGACTAAAGTCACATTAAGGACAATTTTTAAGTTGGCAAAGCAAAACAGAGATGGTGCAGGGAAAGCAGATAGAATGGCTGGCACCGCTTTGAAGTTGTGAGACAATGGTACCCAGAGCCTTAAAAGGGGTTTAACATTCTCTAGAATCTCTAGAGTTTATCCATATAGCTAGAGAGAAGGCAGAGGCATGGTTCAGTAGAGGTAAGTGGTTAGATGTGGGATAGACAGAAGAGGAAATTTCATGGCAGTTCTCTTCAGAGGGACATAACTAAACAAATGGAAAGATAACCTGAAATTTTTGATGGGTGAAATCAGAGAGAAAAGCATAAAGCAATTATAGTGGATAGTATTAGACCTATGTGAAGATATTAGTAATGAATTTAAAATAAGACAAGTTTACAGTTACATGTAAAGTTTTGAAAATATTCAGTTGAACAATTGCTATGCAGAGTAGGCAAGAAGTTAGGTTTCAGTAGAGTTGATATTGCCCAAAATGTGTGTATAAAAGTAGTAGTTCTGGGATATTCATGGTCTAAGCTTGTCTGCCTCAGTTGGCTCTACAAGAAGAAAAAGTGATACCCAGGTGTAAAGGTGAGAGGAAAGATGGTAGAAGAAATATGGCTGCAGATCTAAAATGCCATGAGGGACTTCCAACTTCAGTTCTATTAATATGCAATATGATTAGAAACTGTTATTCCTGCCTTTACAATGAGAAAACTTAAATGAATTTTCTTGGATCCATCAGAGAACTGAACTGCAGCTGCCACCTCAAAATCACAGATACATGTACATCAAGTCACAGAAGAGATTTGCTTTCTAGGAGCTCAGGCCACCGCAGTAATCCCTGATACCTGACATAACAATGAAATCACACAGTATGCCAAAGACATACAGGAAGAAGTGCAAGGTACTCACAAAATAGAACTCAGACATGATACAGATGATAGAATTAGAGAATTAAAATAACTTGATAAATATGCTAAGGGATCCAATGGAAAGGTAGACAATTGGGAAGAACAGATTGACAATGTGAGAAGAGAGACAGGAAGTCTAAGACAGAAACTAGAGCAAATATCAGGGGAAAATAAAACACTATATGAGAAATAAACGTCTTCCATGAGTGAGTAATTAAATTTGGCATCACAGAGGAAAGATTCAATGAAAAAGGAGATTGGCAAATTGAAACACTCACAAACTGAAAGTCAAGGGGAAAGAGCAAAAAGAAACAAACAAACAAACAAAACCCAGCAACAACAAAAACTTTCTGGGCTAGGGGTGTAGCTCTGTGATAGAGCCCTTGTCTCGCAAATACAAGGCCCTGAGATAAATTCACAGCACCATAAAGAATAAAAGCAAACAGATATATTCTTAAAATTCCAAAAACTGAAGAAGTTAAGCCATAAAATAAATTATATTGGATCATAACTTAATCAATAACATGTATACTTGAGTCTATAGAAATATAAAAATGATCACATTAATAAATAAGTGAGGGTAGAACTGACAAATATTTTATGAATAATTCCAAATATTCCCTTCTTGGAACATAGATTCCTCGTTCCTTAAGTGTGAGAGCTAGGTAGAATGATTTTTCTTCCAAGGAATACAATCTGAAAAGAGGGGAAAAAAGTATGGTGGAGAAACCTGACAACCACTACCTCAAGTGAGGTGATCAAAGTTAACATTCACAGTGAGATGTCATGTTTACAGTGCATTCCCTTGATATGATGTGAAGAGGCAGGCACTTTAACTCTGTGGTCTTCCTTCCAAAAACGCATAACCCCCTCCCAATCATTAGAAAAACACCAGACAAACCTCAACTGAGAGACATTCAACAAAATACCTGTCCAGTAATCCTTACAACTGACAAGGTCATCAAAAGCAAGGGTGGCCTGAGAAGCGGTCACAGGAAACCTAACAACTAACGGCAATATGATGTCTTGAATGAGAGGCTGGAACAGAACCTCTCATTGGTAAGAAACCAAAGGATTCCAAATAAATTGTGCATTTCTGGTAATAATATAGTTATCAAACCAGTTCATTAGCCCTGATAAATATATAATACTCATATGAGATGGTCACAGTAGATTTAAAAAAAAAATGGTTGTAGGGTATATGGTCATTGTCTACACTACCCACACAATTTTTCTGTAAAACCTAAAACTCTCCTAAAATAAAAAGTTTGTTTTTAAAGATGAAATGAATTTTTGGAATTAGAGGTATTAAGAGAACTTTTCTGGAAAAATCAGACACTTGTATATTTGGGAAAGGAAAATGGTTTACAGAATTTGTGTTGACAAGATCTAAGCTGTGGCACGTGGTGGGTATAAAAATTTTTAATTCAGTTCTGGTCACATCAGCACATGTAAATTTTAATGCAGTAAAATTTCATGGCACATAATCAGCTGCTGCATAAGGAGAAGGCACAAGATTATGGTCCTTACATCAGGGGACTGTTATCAGCTAAAATAGCATATCCTATTGATCATCATTTGTGAGTGCTTAATCTGTGCCAGGCAGTGTTTTAAGTTGTGCTTGTGAGTGTGTGTTTACACCCAAGTGTGTATGTGTAAATGCGTGTACTTATGGGGTTAAAATTATTGTTCACATTTTTTAAATAAGAAAACTAAAAAAATTACTTAACGGACTTAAAATCAAGCAGCTAACAAGTGAAGGGGCATAATATAAACCCAAGTAGTTTGACTCCAGAGCCCAAGTTACTGATCACAATCAGAGAAAGTTTCAGCACTTAGTAACTATTTTGAGTTTTTCTTCCTCCTTTCCTTCCTTCCATCTTTCTTTTAATATGAAATATTTCACCTGAAACACAATAATATAGTCTAATTTGGTATCTTCATTTCTCATGCCCTGGGATAAGTCTGCTTATAATTTTGAGGTATGTCCCAGGTTTCTCAAAATCATGCTTTGTACACATTTCACAGTTTGTATTTTAACTTAGAATAGAGGTAGGCAAGCAGTTTCTGCAAATGACAATAGTAAATATATTAGGTTTTATAAATCATGTGATCTCTGAACAACTATTCTCAGCTATTACAGTATATGGCTGCATTCCAGTTAACTGATTACAGAAACAGGTAGTCTCTTAGACTATGTTCCATAGTTTGCTGAATGCTTATTTAGATCAACATAAGAAGATCTTTAAGTTTGACAAAAATCCTTTCTGATCCTAGCCATTGAATCTAGAAACATTCAGACATAGAAATAATCTTAAAATTTTGGTCAATGGAGGCTGGGGTGTAGCTCAGAGGTACATCATGTGCTTAGCTTTTGCAAGGCCCTAGGTTCAATCCCCTGCACCTTGATAATATTAATAATAATAATAATAACAACAACAACAACAACATACCCAGTATTTAATGATGATAAGCTATACTATTGACATATGTTTGGAAAATTCCTACTAATCCTATTCAAAGTGATGAATTCATTTGTACACTCACCAAGAATTTTTGTAATCCTACCAGGTGATAAATACAATATTTTATACCGGACATGGAGCTATGCACAAGCCAAATGATTGTATGCTTCAGAGAGCCTATAATCCAATAAGGCAAATAAAACTCAAACCATGATTAATTTTTTTATTGTAGAATATCTAGCAGTGGACCTATTATATTAATCTTTAAGTAAATTGTCTATGTTTATGAGACTGTAGGACTTCATTGTTATGCTTAAAAGCCATATCTCCATTTAAATATTAGCTTTTCATACTAAAATTTTAAAAACTTTCATAGATTCTAAAAAAAGTATGCTTAGAAAGACGAAAGATTTTGATCTAGTAATGCAACACAGAATTGTAGCTTTAAAACAATAAACAAGTAACTAAAATTTAATTCTTTATATACCCATATTTAAAACTTTCCCATATTATATAACCCCGTTGTGCTCCTACTGTTAGATTCAGAAATCTTAAGCACATCTTCAATTTCTTTCCAAGTTATCAGAGTCTCAGACACTACAAGACTAGAAGGTTTCATGTGATCTTCAGACCCTGCTTTGACCCAGTTATCTAGCCTTCTGCATGAACATTTTTAGAAAAGAAAATACAGACTTATGTTCCACTGATTTATTTCAAAAGAATAGTACATAGAAAATAGTACATATATTTTAATTCTCTGTATTTTAAAATACTTATTTATAATTAGTCCAAAAGTACACAAAGAAAGAAAGAAAGAAAGAAAAAGAGAAAGAAAGAAAGAAAGAAAATTGAATGTAGAGATTGAAATAAACTTACCACTGTCATCTAAAGGCTCTTATTTGAAATACTGGTTTTAATCAAAACAACTTTTTAAAATCAATTTCCTAAAAAATGAAAAATAATATAAATATGAACTTTAAAAATAAAATTATACTAACAAAGTTTTTTTTTTCTTATATGACAAAGTTTGTCATAAGATTGTATTGGGGCAAAGAGAGGAATTTCACTTCAATCTTTGAAATTTGTAACTCTAAAAAAGTTAAATGTTATATAGCAACTAATTACTTATCTGACATTGAGACAACACTAGAAGTGGAAAAACTGCCCTGAACCCAGAGTGATTGGAGAAATCTGGAATTAATTTATAGTGAGTAAATACAAGTGATTTTCCTGATTTTCAAAAAGGAAAAGAAGGTCAATAACATAAACTGTAAACTTGATAATAATCCTAAGAAGTTTTTAATTAAAATTTTAGAAGTTAGAAGTTAGAAGTTAGAAAAGAATTGGTAGTGGGCAGAAGCAAGGAAGATTGTCAAAGTTCAAGTAAATACAACCTAAGTTTATTTCTTCGGATTTTTCTTTTTCTTTAAATTTAGTATTTGATTTTAAGTACTGATTAATGTCATATTGCCTGAGGAAAAGAATCTGAGACTCAGACTTTGTATGGAGAAAATATAGATATTCCTTGATTTATGATTTTGTTATATTCTGATAAGCTCATCATAAGTTGCAAGTATCATAAGTAAAAAAAAAAAATCTGAACTTTTCCAAAAAATAAAAGAGAAAAGCATATTTGTTAATTCCCTCTATGAAGTCAGCATTACATTGACACCAAAGTTAGGCAAAAACAACACAAGAAAAGAAATACAAACCAGTATCTCTTAGGAATATAGATACAAAGTTCCTCAGCAAAATGTTAACAAACTGAATCCAAAAGGAGTATACCTTATCACCAGTTACAATTTATTGCAGAAACGGAAGAACTTTTCAACAAGAAATCAATTTAATATACACCTTTATATAGAAAAAGGAAAAAAAAAACTAGATGAACATCTCACCTGTCACCAGAAAATCCAACATATTTTTAGGATAAAACATTCAGAACAATAGGTGTAGAAGGGTACTTGCTTAAAACTATACAGAATTTTGAAAAATCACAGCTAACATCATGCTATCTACTAAAAGACTTTTGAAAGCTTCCCCTAAAGCAAGTCACCAATGCCATAATTTGCCAATCTTATTCAATATTGTATTGAAAGTTCTAATAGCAGAAAGAAGGCATGAAAAAGAAATAAACTCTTCCAAATTGGAAGAGAAGAAATAGAACTAACTACATTCACCAATGACATGATCCCATATATAGAAAACCCCAAGGAAACTACACATTTTTAAAATTAGCTATAAATAACCAAGGGGATGAAAGACTTTTACACTGAAAGTGACAAAAGAAATTTTAGAAAACATAAGTAAGTGATAAGACCTTCTGTGTTCAAGGAATAGAAGATATAATATTAAGATGAAAATATCACCCAAAGTCACTGAAGATTCAGTGGCCCCCTTTTGCAGAAATGGAAAAACCAATCCTCAAATTCACATGAAGCTTCATCTGGCCATGAGTAATCAAAACAATATTAAGATTAAAATAGAACAAAGTAGGAGGACTTGCACTTTCCAACTCCAATCTTTTCTAATAAACTCATTTCTACATAGCTGTCATAGTCAGAAGAGTGTGGTACTGACATAAGGACAGATTAGAGGTATGGAATCACTTTTAAAATCCACGAAGACATCTTGGGCTTATGCCTAAATGATTTTAAACAAAATACAGTGCTATTCAGTGGAGGAAAATAATGTCTCTTCAACACATGGTTCTGGGACAATTAGCTATCCACATATAAGAATAATACAACAGGATTCCTACTTCTCCACACACAAAAAAATTAACTCAAAAATAGAACAAATGCCTAAATGTATGGGCTAAAATCATCAAAATCTTAGGAAAAACACCATCGGATTAAAATCCTCATGATTTTAGAATTTTCAAATGATCCTTATGTAAAACCAAAGTACAAGCAACAACAAAAACAAAAATAGATAAATTTAACTTCATCTAATATAAAACCTTTGTGCATCAAAGAATATCATCAAGAAAGCAAAAAGATAACCTATATATTGGAAGAAAGTATTTACAAACCACATACACATACTTCTTTAGTTATGATGGGGTAAACTTCTAAAGAACATGTTATAAGTTGAAGATGTTATAAGTTGAAATATGTTTGATACACCTAGCCTACTGAACATAATATCTTAGCAACATGGACTATCGGTTGTTTGCACCTGTGTCCATATGACTGACTAGGAGGTGTGGCTTACTAATGCTGCCCAGCATCACAAGAGAGTATTGTCATACATATTGCTAGTCCAGGGAAGAGATGCAAATTCAAAATTGGAAGTATAGTTTCTATGGGATGTAAATCTTTACTACCTTAAAGTCAAATCATCTTAAGTCAGAAATTATCTGTATTTGATTGGCTCCTGGATCCAGAATATATTTAAAAACCCTTCACCTCAGCAGCAAAATGACAACCAAATTAAAAATAGGCTAAGGACAGAGAGAGTTCTACAAAGAAGATAGAATACCAACACATATTTAAGAGATTATCAACACCATTAGTCATTAGAAAAGTTTAAAACCCACAAAGAGATATCACTTCATATCCACATTTGAGCTATAACAGTTTAAAACCAAGTTATGGAGGGTGTAAAGAAATGGAAATCTTCCTGCACTACTAGAGGAAATGTAAAATTGGGCAGCAATTATCCACCACTGAGTTTATATCCCCAAGAGTTCAAAACAGGGAAGCAAACAAAAATTTATACACAATGTTCATTGCAGTACTATTCCAAACTTCAAAAAGGTGGAAACAATTCAAAAGTCTATCAACTAATAAATGAATAAATAAAACTAAGATGAAAGACATCAAACACAAAGGATTACATACAGCACAATCGTAATATCTAAAATAAGATAAAGACAGATCCAAAAAGATAGAAAACAGATTGATGGCTGCCAGGAACAGGGAAGGGAGAAATAAAGAGCAACTACATAATCAATATGGAGGGTTTTTTGTGGCTTATAAAAATGTTCTGAAAAAAGTAGAATGGTGGTGTTTGTAAAATGACGTGAATGCACTAAATGCCACTGCGTTGTGTACTTTAAAATGGTTAATTTTATATTATGAGAATTTTATTACAATAAAGTACATAAATCATAACTATATAACACAATAAATTGGCACAAAATGAAAACACGCAAAATACTTTCTACCTAGGCCAAGAAATAAAATTTCACTGGTATCCAGAAATTTCTGCTCCCTACAATGGTAATCACCATATGACATCTATCATAACATAACACAGAGGAGATAATGTTGAGTTTTACTTAGAAGAAGTTATTAGATTTATATTCTTTTTTATATTGTTCTTTTATTCTTATGCTTTTATAGCAATTCATGTTATTGTGGGTAGTTGTGGAGCTTGCAGTTGAGATTATTTTTAGTAATGTTACTATAAACTTTCTTGTCCATGTATTTCAGTGCATATTAACCTACATTATTTTTGAAATATAAACCCAGGAATAAAACTGCTTAGTATGTTCATTTTAGTAGATACCATCCACAGTTCAGCAAAGTAGCTTCTAGGGGTTGCATGTGCACCCCCAAGTTCACATATTGGAAATTTGATCCCCAGTGTTCCAGTTTAAAGGGGTGGAAGGTATTTGTATTTGGGGAACACCATCCTCATACAGAGTAATGCCATTATCACTATGGTGGGCCTTTTTCAGTTAGGAAAGTTACTTATAAAAGGAGATTTCACCTCCTATTTTCTTGTTTCTTGCCCCCTTTTGACCTTCTACCCTTCACCCTGAGATGGTACGTTAGGAAAACTTTGTCGGATGTCAGCCTCTTGATCTGGACTTCTCAGCCTCAGGACCCACAGGTCAACACATTTCTATTTATTATGAAGTACCCACTCTGTGTGTTCTGTTATGGCTGCACAAAGCAGACCAAGGCAGTGGCTGCACCAATTCATACAGCAACAGGAAAGACACTTCCAAATGTTCAACTTTCTCCTCAACACTTGGCACAAACAGTATTTTTATTTTTATTCATTCCAGGGGTATGCATTATATCTTCTTGTGATTTCAAATAGTATTTCCCTGATGACCAATAAAATTATCTTTCCATATGTCTATTTGCCATTTTAGAAACACTGTGTTCTATTACTTGTTTCCTTTGTTTTTGTATTTATTGTATGGTTATTTATATATTCCATATATTGGCTGATTGTGATGATGTTTTAAATACTTTCTCAAACTGTGTGATTTGTATCTTTATATTAGGTGAAAAAAAGTTCTTACTTTGAATAAAATCCTATGTAGCAATATTTTCATTATGGTTAATATTTTAAGAAATAATGCCTGTTGAGAATTATTATTGTAATATATATTTGAGTTTCATTATTGTGTTGTCCTCTTTGTGTTTAAATCCAAAATCCAATGGAAATTAAGTTCATATATAGGATTAATTGGGATCAAGTTTTATTTTTATCCTTTGTGAATACCCAGCTTCATTAATTAAAAAAAAAAATCACATTTATTACAAATCTTAAAACCACTGTCCATTTTTTCATGGGTGTTTTCTGTATTTTTAAAATTGTTCCATTTGTCTATCTGTTTATCAGTGGAATGAAACCACCTCTAGAAAAATTACAGTTTTTAGTTTTATCATTAATATTGGTATGTGGAAGAAGAACTTAAACTAGCACTATTTGCCGATGATAAGATCCTATACCTAGCAGATCCAAAAAGTTCTACCAAGAAACTTCTAGAACTAGTAAATGAATTTAGCAAAGAGGCAGTATATAAAATCAATACCTATAAATCAAAGGCTTTCCTGTATATCATTGACAAATCCTCTGAAATGGAAATGAGGAAAACTACAACATTCACAATATCCTCAAAAAAAAAATACTTAGAAATCAATTTAACAAAAGAGGTGAAAGATCTATACAATGAATACTATAGAATCCTAAAGAGAGAAATAGAAGACCTTAGAATATGGAAAGATATACCTTGCTCATGGATAGACAGAATTAATATTATTAAAATGGCCATATTACCAAAAGCACTCTACAGATTCAACACAATTCCAATCAAAATCCCAATGGCATTTTTTACAGAAATAGAAAAAGCAATTATGAAATTCATCTGGAGACCCAGAATAGTTAAAGCAATTCTAAGCAGGAAGAGTGAAACAGGTGGTATAGCTATACCAGATCTTAAATTATACTACAGAGCAATAGTAGCAAAAACAGCATGGCATTGGCACCAAAACAGGCTGGTAAACCAATGGTACAGAATAGAGGACACAGAGACCAACCCACAAAATTACAACTAGTTAAAGGTGCTAAAAGCATGCAATGGAGAAAGAATAACATCTTCAACAAATAGTGTTGGGAGAACTGGAAATCCATATGTAACAAAATGAAATTGAATCCCTATCTCTCACCATGCACAAAAGTTAACTCAAAATGGATCAAGGATCTAGGAATGAAACCAGAGACTTTGCATCTAATAGAAGAAAAAGTAGGCCCTAATCTCCATCATGTGGGGTTAAGTCCCAAGTTCCTTAATAAGATGCCTATAGCACAAGAATTAAAACCAAGAATCAACAAATGGGATGAATTCAAACTAAAAAGTTTTTTCTCAGCAAAAGAAATAATATGTGAAGTGAATAGGGAACCTACATCCTGGGAATAAATTTTTACCCCTCACACATCAGATAGAGCTCTAATCTCTAGAATATACAAAGAACTCAAAAAGTTAAACAACAAAAAAAATAAATAACCCGATCAACAAATGGGTCAAAGACCTGAACAGACACTTCTCAGAAGAGGACATACAATCAATCAATACACAAAAAAATGCTCACCATCGCTAGCAATCAGAGAAATGCAAATTAAAACCACTCTAAGATAGCATCTCACTCCAGTAAGAATGGCAGCCATTATGAAGTCAAACAACAACAAGTGGTGGTGAGAATGCAGGGAAAAAGGCATACTCATACATTGTTGGTGGGGCTGCAAATTGGTGCAGCCAATTTGGAAAGCAGTGTGGAGATTCCTTGGAAAACTGGGAATGGAACCACTATTTGACCCAGCTATTCCTCTTCTCGGACTATACTCAAAGAAACTAAAAATGGCATACTATAGTGACACAGCCACGTCAATGTTTATAGCAGCACAATTCACAACAGCTAGACTGTGAAGCCAACCTAGATTTCCTTCAATGGATGAATGCATTAAAAAAAAATGTGGCATTTATACACAATGGAATATTACTCAGCACTAAAAAATAACAAGATCATGGCATTTTCAGGGAAATGGATGGCATTAGAACAGATTATGCTAAGTGAAATTAGCCAATCCCAAAAAAACAAATGCCAATGTCTTCTCTGATATAAGGGAGGTGACTCAAAAAGGGGTAAGGAGGAAGAGCATAAGAAGAAAGTTACCTCTAGATAGGGAAGAGAGGTGAGAGGGAAAGGGAAGGAGAATGGGAATTGCATGGAAGAGGGAAGGAGACCCCCTTAATTATACAGAATACAGGTATGATGATGTGAGGGGGAAATAAAAAGAAGTGGGTCACATTAGATTGGGTAGAAAGAAGTGATTGGAGGGGAGAGATAGGGAGGGGAATGGGGGAATGGAAGGACAGCAAAATAAAATTGACATTATTATTGCTGTGGGTATATATGTGACTGCATGACCAAAGTAATTCTGCAATCTGTACACTCAGAAAAATGAGAAATTATATCCCATCTGATTCAAATATAATAAATTAATTAATTAATTAATTAATTTTTAAAAAATATTGGTATGTGGGAGAATAGTCTTCTCACTGAGCACTTCAAGTTAGTCACACATATTGGGTATTTTAATTTCCATACACACGTATCTTTTGTCTAAACTTTTAGAGATGTACACAAAAATCCTTGCTGTGATTGCATGTTTACCTATTTCTCTTTTTAGTCTTACAATATTTAACATAAATAATTCTAGAGCTATGTTATTGACTATGTACAAATTTATAATTATTTTATTGTTCTGATAAATTTCATTTAATAAAATCTTTCCTTACTTGTTCTTATGTATCTGTTTTGCCTTAAAATCTACTTTTCTCATATGAATGTATATAAAAAGCTTTCCTTTATTTACATGGAATATAAATATGCTATTATTTTTATTTTGTTTACATTCTAATATTTAATTTGAATTCTTTATAATCATTATAAACATGTCAATGCATTCTGATGCCCTGTGTCTTTTAACCATGATTTTTAATCCATTTTTATTTAAAAATTATTGATCTTGGAAATTGGAGCTCTCATATATAGATGGTAATAATGAAAAATGGTATGTTATCTGTGGAAAACAGTTCATTAATGCCACAAAAAGCTACATATTTAATTATCATATAGCCAACAATTCTATTTATAGGTATTTATTATAAATAATTGAAAATAAGGTGTATTAGAAAGTTCCTTGGCTATAACAAAATGCCATAGATTGCTTCATTTATAAATAATAAAAAAAATGTATTTCAATCAATTTTGGAAGCTGAGAATTCCAAGATTAAAATGCCAGCAGTTTCAGTGTCTAATAAAGGCTTGCTCTCTTTTTACATGATGGTATCTTCTTGTCACATGTTGGAAGGGATAAATGTTATATCCCCAAATAGCAGGTGACTGGAAGGAGACAAAAGGTTGACTGCTATGTGAAGCCCTTTTATAAGTGCAACAATCCCTCTCACAAAGAAGCAGCTCTCATGACCTCATAAAGCCCTACCTCTTCCTACTATTGCATTGGAGGTTAAGTCCCCAAATGAACTTTGGAGGGACAGAAATGTTCAAATTATAGCACAGGCACTAAAACAGATCTTTCTGTACCAATGTTCATGACAATATCATGTACAGTAGCCAAAATGTTGAAATAATCCTAATATTCATCAACAAGTGGAAAAAGGGATAAATAAAATGCAGCCTATACATCCAAGGGAATAGTTTTTTACAGTGTAAAGAAATGAGGTTCTGATGCATGCTACAGCATGGATAAACCTTGGAAACATTATACTAATTGAAATTAGTTACATATATATAATATATATAATAGGTGAGTTCAAGGGAATAAATAGTAGATTAGAGGTTATAAGGATCTGAAGAAAGAGGATAAATGGAGGGTTATTAACTAATTCTTTGAAAGTTTCTGTGAAGAAAACATTTTAAAAATAGCTTCAGAATTTCCTTGTTTTCGCCGTTTTAAATATTAAAAGCCCTCACCATTTTGATTATTTATTGTTTTCTTGATTTCATTTAATTTTTTTAAATTTGGTGAACTTCTTTAAAACAATTACTCATAATTCTTTGTCAGGCTTTTATATTCTTTCATTTCTTGGAGGTCAGCTACTGGGAGATGATTGTGACTTTTAAGACATTATGTCTCCTCACTTTTCATGTTGCTTGTTGCCTTATGAGCATTGGTAGAAATAGAGATTGATTCCTGTCTTTGCAGACTGGCTTTGTGTGGGGAGAGTCCTTTACCAGTCAGCCCATCCAGAAATTATGGAAGATCATCTGGCATCATTCAGAGGTAGCTTGCTGCTTGAGTCTAGAGGAGGCTGGCCCTTTGCGTTGGTCAGCAGATGAGTGCATCTAGTACCTGATTCCTCAAGATTAGGCCTGAAACTTTGATGCACTGAAGTGGGCCTGTAGATTGGATCTACAGGAATAAACCTGGAGCCTGGGTCCACAAAAGTTAGCCTGAATCCTGGAATAGCAAAAGCCAGACTAAAGCCTGCGTCTACATAGGCTCATTTGGCTCTAGGGGGAATTGGGTTGAATTGGAAGGGGGTGGCCAGGCACTAACATAGACCTGGAATCTATGACCAATATGACAGGCCTGAAATATGGGTGCATAAGGGGTGGTTTAGAGCCTGGATCTGTAGTGGTTCTTGGAGACTTGTGTGGGCTCTCTCTCTCTCATCCAGTGAGGAGGTCCACAGGACAAGACAGAGGAGAATGTGGCTTTGGAGTCAGTATTCAAGACCTCCGGAGACCAAGCAGGAAGCAGGTCTGAATTTATTGCGCAGTTACCATGTCCATATACTCAGACAGCAGCTAAGCAGATTACAGGCAGCCACCAATACAATTTCTGGCCAACTGTTCCTGAAATGACCAATCAAGGAGCAGGCCATGGAGCAAGAGCTGGGACTGCAACACAAGCCTCATGCCCAGGGCTGTGCCTACGGGGTAAGTGGTTTGCCACTCATACACCTAGCACAGGTAAGTGGTTTGCCTCTCAGATGCCCTTAACATATGTCATGTATACAGTACTCTATGCACTGAGACTTCGTCCATAGGATCAGGATTTTCATTGGTCAGTTATTGTGGACCTGGACCCTGGTTCACTGGAGCCTGTGTATCTGAAGCGTGGGTTCACAGGACTGATCTGGAGTCTGAGTCTGTCTTGGTTCCCATGCTTTGACAGAATACCCAAGAGCTGATCTGGAGCCCAGGAGAGCAGGCAGTACTCTGGTCCCTAGACTCACACATCTGTCCTAAAGACTGGGGTAGTGGGGAACTGCCTGGAGCACGCATCAATTGGTGCTTGCCTGAAGACTAAGTTTTTGAAATAGATACTGAGTATGTTAGTATAACATTGTGAATACTATTAATGACATTGAATTTTATACTTAAAAATAGAGTTAAAATGACAAACTTTATATTGTATGTTTTGCCACAATAAGAAAATTACATTTCAAATTTGAAATCAAACTTTTGAAAAATAAGTAGCACATGTACCTAATGTGGTTTTTTCAAAATGGATCTGTAATTTTGGTACATTTTGAATTTGTCTTTTTTTTGTGGCAGAAGGAAAAAAAGATTTTAAATCAAGTTTGGTGACTAAAGGAAGACAATTGAGTTGGGTAATAAAATTTTTATTTAAAACATAGATATAATAACAAAGAATCAATAATATTTTATAATTCAATTTATAATTCAAGAAGTCATCCTAAAGGATATAAATCCAAGTAAGGATCTTCCCAGATCATTGAGCAATTTTTAGCATAATAAAATGACTAGAAGGCAATACATTTCTTTAAATACATTTTCTTGAGGTGTTATGGAAAATAGAATTTATGATTTTATCAGTACACGTAGCAATATAAAGAGAGAAAATTTTATTAAATTATTTCAGAGAAAAAATTTCAACAATATGGATGGGACCAATTAGTACAATGGAAACTCAGCAGTGGAATTTTGTACATGAAGGATTTAACAAAGAAAATTGGTTAGGTAGATATTGGATAGTGCAAGAATCATAATTTTCTTTCCTTTTTTTATTTTGGCACTAGAGATTGAACCCAGAGCTGCATAATAACTGAACCACATCCCCATCCCTTTTTATTTTGAGACAGAGTTTCATAACTTGCTTAGAACCTTGCTAAATTGCTGAGTTTGGCCTCTAATTTGCAATCCTCCTACCTCAGCATCCCAAGTTGCTGGGAGTGCACCATCACACCTAGCTTGAAAGATTCATAAACTGATGCTAAAGAAATTCAGACATTTTTGTTTCTGTAACAAGGAATTATCATTCCTATGATTGAGGAGACAGAAGGGAAGAGGAGAATGAGGAAACTGTAGAGACCTCTGAGACAAAGCTCCAAAAGCTGGTATTTCACCACATGTCTCCCTTTTCAGATGCCAAAATCCTCTTTCATATTTGAGCTTAAGCATAACAAAAATAAATTATAACAATTGGTCCACTCAATCAACAATAATAGCTTCTCAATCTGCTGGAAAAATGCAATTAGTCTTTATGCAAATGAAGACCTGTCTCAAAAACCAAAGATATGATCTCCCAATAATCACTCTGTGAGGTCGCACCTATTTTGTGTGTGTGTGCTGGTAATAACAAGTATTCAGTTTAATCATAATACAATCACATGGTGGAAAAAAGTAAACTTAAAATAGGAAGAAACAAGGAAATAATATTGTTTCTACAATTGTCCTTTCTGGAACCTGTTACAAGGCCACAGTTGGTTTTTAAAAATCCCTCCTTCCACCATCAGTTCCATATTCCCTTTGTCTTTATTCAAGACCTAAAATGATAGGCATTTTTTTTACCTGTTAGGGAATCCCAAAATTTAAAACCTTAAGAGACATCCATTAAATGTTTTTATTTAAAACATTTAAAATCCAAGGGCTTCCCTAGAGGAACCCCAAGGCTTTAGACAGTTTATATCACTATATAGACAATTTATTCTATATCTATATAATTAAATTTCTTCTTGGTAATCAGCATTCCTTTTCCCTGACTAATGATGTGATGGTACTCTCAAGGGTCAATTCTTAATCGCAACTCCAAATTCAGAGGGACTACTGTTAGAGAAGTTTGGGTTATTTTGTTTAATTATGTTATTACTAGTTTTAGGAAATGAAAATAGTATCTACAATCAAAGACCTCCATCCAAGGACAAAATTTGAACCAATACATCCATAAAGTTTTAGAGGTGTAAAACACTTTAATAAAGAATTTAGGACCAGAATTCATTATGCACATTAATTACAAGTCACAAAACTATATAAAAAATCTATACCTTATCAAAACATTATTGTACAGGCTTGTTCACTTTGATTTGCATGATCATTGGTCATAGGGTTACATTGCAATGTGAGGATTATAGCCTTAACATCACATTATACTAGCATGTGTATGACTGTAGGATACAGTGTAATGGTTTGGTGCAGAAACATGGTATTCACATTTCAGTGCAATGCAAAAGACAAGCTAATACTTACGAACATAAGATGAATAAGAAAGAGAGGATATTTTTCTCCACCATGTTAATGAAATGGGAGTGTGTAGTTTTGTTGGATCAGTGATGTGAGAAATAGAAAATCTGTGTGATCTGATCTCCTAGGTTTTCATTACATAGGAAGAGCAACATGCAAAAGGCATACCTTAAATGAGAGAACATTCTAATTGGGATTCAGGTATTTGTATTCTTGTGTGTGTGTGTGTGTGTGTGTGTGTGTGTGTGTGTGTGTATGTGTGTATTTTAAATATATTTTGAACATAAATACTAAGAAGCAAAAACATTATGTGGAAAGCTAAGGAGACAATGGGACATTAAATGTAAAGGAACAAACACAAGAATGATATTTCCTTTTTAAAACATCAACATTTAATTTTGTGAAGGGGGTGTCTTTTTTTCATAAAATTCTCCTGAGAGTCAATTCACTGTTAGGTATGTCATGTAATTTTTCCCAAACTTAGGAGTAGAATTCTTTGACTGAATACCTGATAAATTGAAAATATTTCCTGATTCTGAACATTGAAAAAGGCTAGATACAAGTCCTACCAATAAGTACCCTTTGCACCCATTGTGGCAGGGGTTATTCATAAAATGACTAGCTAGCATTGATAGCATGTTAAAATTTAGTTACTAAGATATCATTTCTGCTTCTCCATATGTTTTTAAATTCCAAAATAAAACACTAAAGAAAAGTGATTAACCTCAAAATATGAGCCAAATACATACTACAGGAACAGAAAGAGGCTGATGCCTAAGTAAAGAATTCAATGAGAAATGGTGATGAGCATTTGCACAGTATGTTGACCAACTTGGACTCTGGCACTCAACAAGCAGAGTCCTGGCCATGACAAAAAATATTTTAACACAGTTTTGCTACCTTGTGCCTGGTATTATTTTCATTCGATTTTATAAAACAGTTCATGGTACTGTGACAATTTTTTCAAAACAAAAAGCAAAATCAAAAATAAACTTTTGATTACAGAATAAAAGGATTCGGTTTGAGGGTTTTTAAAAAATATTTTCAGTTATACATGGATGCAGTATCTTTATTTTGGTTATTTACTTTTATGTGGTGCAGAGGATCCAACCCAGTGTCTCACACGTGGGGGGCAAGCACTTTACCACTGAGCCACACCCCATCCACCTAGAAAGATTAGTTTTGAAGATTACAATTCTTCTAAAAAATGTTGACCACAAAAAAGACTAATAGAAAAATCAGGCCTTGTTACTTCTCTGAGTATAAAATCTTCCTTAAAAACCATAGTGACAGTGATATCTTATCAGCTAATATAAGTTTGGATTCATAAAGCATTGCCCTTGAGAGAGACTGAGTAATTTCTCGAACTCACTGGAAAATTGATGGTTGCTGGTGGGTTAGTGGCTGCACCATTTAATGTGCAGAGAATACTGGTCCAGGTTTACCCTGCTATACTAGTCTCAAGTCATGAAAGACAATGTAAATTAAAGAGTATTAATACTTAAGTTCTAGTTAAGTAGTAATTTCCTTTACTTTTTAAATTTGGAATTTTCAAGCCTATAAAAATATAGAGAATAAAAAATGAAATTTGATTTATCCATTATATAAGTTAAACAATTTCTAAAAACACAGCCAAGCATCTTCTTTTTGTTTTAAAGTCACTTAGTCTTTTTTTAATATAAATTTCAGCCAAATACAATCTTTTTTCCCCCATATCTCTGGTTGTATATAAAGTATATTCACACCAATTCGTGTCTTTATACATGTACTTTGGATAATGATGTCTATAACATTCTTCCATGATTTCTAACCACATGCCTCCTCCCTTCCCCTCCCACCCCCTCTGCCCTATGTAGAGTTCATCTATACCTCCCATGCTCCCTCTCTTTTCCCCACTTGAATCAGCCTACTTATATCAGAGAAGACATTCAGCATTTGTTTTTTGGGGATTGGCTTACTTCACTTAGCATTACATTCTCCAACTGCATCCATTTACCTGCACATGCCATGATTTTATTCTCTTTTATTGCTGAGTTTTATATATATATATATATATATATATATATATGTGTGTGTGTGTGTGTGTGTGTGTGTGTGTGTGTGTGTGTGTGTGTACCACATTTTCTTTATCCGTTCATCTAATGAAGGGCATCTAGGTTGGTTCCACAGTTTAGCTATTGTGAATTCTGCTGCTATAAACATTGATGTGGCTGTGTCCCTGTAATATGCTGTTTTTAAGACCTTTGGGTATAGACTGAGGAGAGGGACAGCTGGGACAAATGGTGGCTCCACTCCCAGTTTTACAAGGAATCTCCATACTACTTTCCCATATTGGCTGCACCAATTTTCAGCCCCACCAGCAATGTATGAGTGTACCTTTTCCCCCACATCCTCGCCAACACATATTGTAGTTTGTCTTCATAATAGCTGTCATTCTGAGAGGAGTGAGATGGAATCTTAGAGTAGTTCTGATTTGCATTTCTCTAATTGCTAGAAATCATAAACATTTTTTTCATATATTTGTTGATTGCTTGTGTATCTACTTCTGAGAAGTGTCTGTTCAGGTCCCTGGCCCATTTATTGATTGGGTTATTTGGTTTTGGGTGTTTAACCTTCTGAGTTCTTTATATACCTTAGATATTAGTGCTCTATCTGATGTGTGAGGGATAAAAATTTGCTCTCAAGATGTAAGCACTCTATGCAACTCACAGATTATTTCTTTTGATGAGAAGAAACTTTTTAGTTTGAATCCATTTTATTTATTGATTCTTTATTTTAATTATTGTGACAAAGGAGTCTTCTTAAGGAAGTTGGGGCCTAATACAACATGATGAAGATTAGGGCCTACTTTTTCTTCTGTTAGGTGCAGGCTCTCTGATTTATTTCCTACATCCATTATCTTCTTTGAGTTGAGTTTTGTGCATGGTGGGTGATAGAGGTTTAATTTTATTTTGTTGCATATGGATTTCCAGTTTCCCAGCACCATTTGTTGAAGAGGCTATCTTTTCTCCAATGTATATTTTTGGCACCATTGTCTAATATATGATAATTGCAATTTTGTAGGTTAGTCTCTGTGTCCTCTATTCTGTACTATTGCTCTACCAGTCTGTTTTGGTGCCAATAACATGCTGTTTTTGTTACTATTATTCTGTAGTATAGTTTAAGGTCTGATATAGCAATGCCACCTGCTTCACTCTCTCTGCTAAGGATTGCTTTAGCTATTCTGGATCTCTTATTCTTTACATATGAATTTCATCATTGCCTTTTCTATTTCTATGAGGAATGCCATTGGAGTTTTGATCAGAATTGCATTAAATCTGTATAGTGCTTTTGGAAGCATGGTCATTTTGACAATATTAATTCTGCCTATCCAAGAACAAGGTAAGTCTTTCCATCCTTTAAGATGTTCTTTAGTTTATTTTTTAGCATTCTTTCATTTTTCTTGTAGAGGTTTTTCAGTTCTTTCATTAAGTTGATTCCCAAGTATTTTTTTTCCTCTATTGTAAATGGAGTAGTTTTCTTCATTTCCCTTTCAGAGAATTTGTCACTAATATATAGAAATACCTTCAATTTATGAGTGTTGATTTTATATCCTGCTACTTGCTGAATTCATTTACAACTTCTAGAAGTTTTCTGGTAGAATTTTTAAAGTCTTCTAGATATAGAATCATATCATCAGCAAATCATGCTAATTTGTTATTTTCCTATGTGTATCTCTTCAATTTCTTTCACTTGTTTAATTTCTCTGGTCATTTTTTCAAGAAATATGTTAAATAGAAGTGGTGAAAGAGGGAATTCCTGTCTTGTTCCAGTTTTTAGAGAATGCTTTCAGTTTTTTTCCATTTAGAATGATGTTGGCCTGGGTCATAGCATAAATAGCCTTCACAATGTTGAGATATGTTCCTCTTATCCCTAATTTTTCTAGTGTTTTGAACATGAAGGATGCTGTATTTTTTCAAATGCTCTTTCTGCATCTATTGAGATGATCACATGGTTATTAAGACTATTGATGTGATGAATTACACTTATTGATTTCCATATGTTGAACCAACCTTGCATCCCTGAGATGAATGCCACTTGATTGTGGCTTACTATCTTTTTGATATGTTTTTGTATTCAATTTGCCAGAATTTTATTGAGAATTTTTGCATCTCTGTTCCTTAGAGATATTGGTCTGAAGTTTCCTTTCATTCATGCCAGGCTTTGGAATCAGGGTGATATTGGCCTCATAGAATGAGTTTGGAAGTGTTGCCTCTTTTTCTGTTTCCTGAAATAAATTAAAGAGTATTGATTTTAGTTCTTCTTTAAAGGTCTTGTAGAACTTGGCTGTGTATCCATCCAGTCCTGGGCTTTTCTTGGTTGGTAGGCTTCTAATGGCATCTTCTACTTTTTTGCTTAAAATTGATCTGTAAAATTGTGTATAACATCATGATTCAATTTGGGCAAATAATATGAATCTAGAAATTTGTCAATGCCTTCAATATTTTCTATTTTATTGGAGTACAAATCTTCAAAATAATCTCTAATTATCTTCTGTATTTCTGTCATGTCTGTTGTGATATTTCCTTTTTCATCACATATGTGAGTAATTTGAGTTTTCTCTTTCTTTCTCTTCATTAACATGGCTCATGGCTTGTTAATTTTATTTATTCTTTCAAAGAACCAACTTTTTGTTTTGTCAATTTTTTCATTTGTTTCCTTTGTTTCAATTCATTGATTTCAGCTCTGATTTTAATTATTTCCTGTCTTCTACTGCTTTTGGTATTAATTTGTTCTTCTTTTTCTAGGGATTTGAGATGTAATGTTAGGTCAGTTATTTGTTGACTTTTTCTTCTTTTAAGGAATGAACTCCATACAATGACCTGTCCTCTTAGTACTGCTTTCATAGTGTCCCAGAGGTTTCTATATGTTTTGTCCATGTTCTCATTTACTTCTAAGAATTTTTTAATCTCCTCCTTGATTTCTTTTGCAATCCATTGTTCACTCAGTAGTAAACTGTTTAGTCTCCAGGTGTTGGAAAGCTTATATTTTTATTTTAACATTGATTTCTAATTTTATTCCATTATAATCTGATAGAAACCAGGGTAGTATATCTACTTTTTATATTTGTTAAGAGTTGTTTTGTGGCATAATATATGGTCTATTTTATAGAAGGATCCATTTGCTGCTGAGAAGAAAGTGTATTCTCTCATTGAAGAATGAAATATTCTATGTATGTCAGTAAAGTTTAAGTTGTTGATTGTATTATTGAGGTTTATAGTTTCTTTGTTCAGCTTTTGTTTGGAAGATCTATCCAGTGGCAAAGAAGTGTTTTAAAGTCACCCAGAATTATTATGTTGTGGTCTATTTGACTCTTGAACTGGAGAAGAATTTATTTGATGAACATAGATGCTCCATTTTTGGGAGCACATAAGTTTATTATTTTCATATCTTTGTTCCCTTAAGCAGTATGAAATATCCTTCATTATTCCTTTTGATTAACTTTAGCTTGAAGTCTAATTTATTTTAAATGAGAATGGAAACCCCTGCTTGCTTCCATAGTCCATGTGAGAGGTATGATTTGTCTTTTGTGGATGTCTTTTTTTATGAGATGAGTCTCATGAAGGCAGCATATTGTTGGGTCATTTTTAAATCCAATCTGCCAGTATATATGCCTTTTGATTGGTGAATTTAGGCCATTAACAGTCAGGGTTATTATTGAGACATGATTTGTATTCCCAGCCATTTTTGTTTATTTTTTGATATTTAACTTGCTTGGTTTCTCTTCTGATTAGTTTTTTCTTTAGGGTAATACCTCCCTTTATTAATTTTCACTGTTGTTTTTTAATTCCTCTTCATAGAATATTTTGCAAAGAATGTTCTGAAGTTCAGGCTTTTGAGTTGTAAATTCTTTTAACTTTTGTTTATCGTGGAAGATTTTTATTTCCTTATCAAATTTAAAGTTTAATTTTGCTCAATATAAGATTCTTGGTAGGCATCCATTTTATTTCAGAGCTTGATATATATTGTTCCAGGATCTTCTAGCTTTGGGGTTTTGATTGAAAAATCTGCACATTATCTAATTGGTTTCCCCCTAAATGTAATCTAGTTCCTTTCTCTTGTAGCTTTTAATATTTTTTCCTAATTTGTATGCCAGGCATTTTTATTATAATGTGCCTTGGTGTGGATCTGTTGTGATTTTGCATATTTGGCATACTATAAGCCTATTGAATCTGGTTTTCCAATTTATTTATTTATTTATTTTTATTTGTTTTAATTAGATACACATGACAGTACAATGATCTTGACATATCATACATTTGAATCAGATGGGGTATAATTTCTCATTTTTCTGAGTGTACAGGTTGCAGGATCACATTGGTCATTTAGTCATGTATATATGTACAGTAATAATAATGTTTATTTTAGTCTGCTGTCCTTCCTTTTCCCCCTTCTCCTCCCCTCCCCTCCCATCCCTGGTGGTCTAGTGGCTAGGATTCCAATTTATTCTTTATGTTTGAAAATTTTTCTGATATTATTTCATTGAATAGATTGATCATTCCTTTGATTTGGAACTCTATGCCTTTCTCTATCCCAATAACCCTTAAATTTGGTCTTTCTATGCTATCCCATATTTATTGAATGTCCCGCTCATGTTTTCTTACCATTTTCACTGTGTGGTCTATGTTCTTTTCAAGATTATATATTTTTCTTCATGGTTTAAAGTCCTGTCTTCCAAATGGTCTAATCTGTTTGTGATGCTTTCAATTGAACTTTTAATTTGGTTTATTGTTTCTTTCATTTTAAGGATTTCTGTTTTTCCAATTTTTGTTTTAGAACCTCTATATCCCTGTTGATGTAATCTTTTGCTTCTGTATTTGTTTATGTAGCTCTTTGTCTAAATGATCTTTTGCTGCCTGTATTTGCTCTCTTATATCATCCTTTAATTTGCAGAACATTTTAATCATGTACATCCTGAACTCCTTCTTTGTCATTTCTTCTGCTATGCTTGATATGGATTCTAAAAATGTTTTATCTTGATTTGTTTGGGGCGCTTTTTTCTCTTGTCTTTTCATATTGCTTTTGTGTCTTTCCTACTAGCACTGTGGATATGAGACAATACCATTTTTACTCTAAAGGCTTATAGTGCCCTTGTAGGGTTTCAATATCTCTCCTTTGAGGTGAAGGACAAGGTTAACAGATACCAATATAAATAATATACACTCTAAAAACAAATATTTGCTATTAAGATGTTTACAGTTTGGTCACAAAGTACAGAAATGGTGAATACAATTATTATCTACAATATACTCAGTAGGTTTGTAAAAGGGTTTACAGTTTCTCATGGTGGACAACAAAATAGGATAAGGAGTAGGATGATTTGCTGAGGAGATAGAAGATGAGAATATAGAGTTATTATATCTTAGGAAGTTTGAAAGAGAATTCTAAAGAGAAAAATTAGTAGCAGGAGAAGAGAGAGAAAGTAATTTGGGGTAGACAAGTAAGTGGGAAGACAGTAGAGTACATAAAACAAATATAATATATATTAAGAAAAATAAAAATGTTAAAAATAGTAAAAATTGGTGGAAAAAAAGAAAAACAAACAAAAAGTATATACAACACAACTGTAATATATCATTTAGACATCTCTTTCCTCAAAATCCTAATTCATGCAAAGTACTTGGTTTCACATATGTTGAAGATATAGGGAGGGAAAATAGAGAGGAAGAAGAAAAAGAAAAGAGAAATCTTGAAGGAAGAAACAGGGATTGTTTTGATTGGAGAATAGTATCTTTCTTGCTTCCCTTCTCATCCAATAGGTGGGGTTGTCTGTTTTTAGCTGATATCTCCACCCTCAGGATGGTGAAGATAACCAGGGTGGGAGAGTTGGTCCTGGTTGGAGGGTACCTGGAAGTGGGGTGTGGGACCTGCTGATCCCTGAAGGGAGACTGCACCTCAAGGATCTCTTTTGGGGCTCACTTTGCATTTGGTCTTATCTCCTTATCTCACCTGAAGACCTCCCAGTTCCTGGTCTCTATGTTAGTCTATAAACTGTACACACTTAACCTCTCCCTTTTTACTTACTAATGAGGGACATTTCTCTCTGGGGCTTTTGAGCCTGGCACTTTGAGTACATTGTGCACCTGACCTGCTGAGAGCTGTTTTGCTTTGGGCATTCACTGTGCCTGGTTAGCGGCTGCTGGGGAGAGGGGAGAGTTAGAGACTGAGTACATGAGCAGCCAGAGTTCCAAACTAGGAGTTGCCCCCACTAATGATGGTGATGAAGGTGACCCAAGATGGAGGTGGCTGCTTTCAGCGATGGGGTGTTAGGTCAGGTGAGGGGAGCCCAGTGGTGGCATTGAGGATGAGTTCAGAGACAGCTCTGTGGTGTGCAGTGTGTGGCTGTCAGCTGACTTCAGAGTCTGTGTGAAGTTCTTGGGTGTAGGCAAGCTACTGCGTGTATAGGACTATCTTTGCTGCTGCAGAGTCCCAAGATGGTGGCAACTGAGGTAGCCCCACATTGATAGTTGGGGGTCCACACAGGACTGGCAGCCATAGTTCCTGCACATGGGAAGCTGCCAGGTGTCCTGTGTGGGAGTGGTGTTCGTGATTTCTGCTCAGGTGGTTGGCCAAAAGTTCTGTGTGGGTGCTGCTACTGATGGTCCCACTTGGGTACCAGGTAGTCCTGCATAGGTACAAAATTGGGAGACCTACTCTGATGCTGAGGCCTGGAGCCCTGGACAGGCACAGTGGCTGTGATTCCTGCACAGGAGGAGGAATACTGCTCACAGAGAAGCAATGTTCTCACTACTTGAGTCCAGGGTTATGGAGTGACACAGAATGCTGCCTCCCACTGACCTGCCATCTTGGGTTCTCTCCCCTGGGAGAATTCTTGTTGGTTGTTTCTAGGCATTTTCAGTGTATAGAGATTAGAAATATATATATATCTTTTAAATAAAGTTTTCATATTTAAATAGTTTTAGATTTAGAACTAAATTCCAAATTTTAAATTTACAGATACATTGTGAAGACAGTATAGTGAGTTTTCATAACCCCCATACCTTGTATTCTCAATTATTAATATTTTATGTTAGTATTATACATTTGCTATAGTTAATGAACAAATGATAAATTACTCAGATTTCATTGGTTTTATCTAATATATTTTCTATATAATCAGATTTGATTATAAAATGATGACATGAGAGGCTCTTTTAGGGACAAAAATTATCTGTATTTTGATTGTATTAATCTCAATATTCTGGTTGTCATAAATCACTGTAGGTTTGTGAGATGCTACCACTGGGGGAATCTGGTAAAATATTCATGAGATCTCTATTATTTCTCATGTCTTCCTGTGAATTTACAATTGTCTCAAAATTAAGATCATATATGTTCTTACCACACACAAAAAAGAAAATAGTAACTATGTAAAATGATGAATATATTGTATTGATTGTTCCATTACTTTGGAGTGTATATGCATATTAAACACATACTGCTCATACCACTCCTATATGAACGGTTAGAATGTCACCTCATCCTTGCTTAACCTACAGAAATGGTGGTTCTCTCAAATTCTAACATGGTGTGCACTGGGCATAAACTTGCAAGGTACAAATAAAGAAGGTACAGAGAGATTGCACTACAGTTCACAGCTAGACAACTAATATTCCATGAAACACCTCCAAGAGAAGGCTGTTTATTAAGGTCATTCCATAAAAGTGGAAGAGATAACCATTCCATCATATGCACAAATTTCATTGTAGAAGCACAGAAATATGAAACAAAAAGAAGATAATGATGCTTCCAAATAATCATAACAGATTCTAAAGGTGTCAAAGTGAGTTAAATGCCTGGCAAAGAATTCAAAAGAATGATTTTTAAACAAAGTTCAATGAGAGACAAGTGAATACAATAAACAAATGAAATCAAGAAGATGATTACAGTTGTAAATTAAAAATGAGAAATTCAGCAAAAAAAGAGCTTGCTATGCTAAGTGAAGATAGCCAATCCCTAAAAAACAAATGCCAAATGTCTTCTTTGATATAATGAGAGCAACTAAGAACAGAGCAGGGAGGAAGAGCAGGAGGAAAAGATTAACATTAAACAGAGACATGAGGTGGGAGGGAAAGGGAGAGAAAGGGGAAATTGCATGGAAATGGAAGGAGACCCTCATTGTTATACAAAATTACATATAAGAGGTTGTGAGGGGAATGGGAAAAAAAAAACAAGGAGAGAAATGAATTACAATAGATGGGGTAAAGAGAGAAGATGGGAGGGGAGGGGAGGGGGGATAGTAGAGGATAGGAAAGGTAGCAGAATACAACAGTTACTAATACGGCATTATGTAAAAATGTAGATGTGTAACCGATGTGATTCTGCAATCTGTATTTGGGGTAAAAATGGGAGTTCATAACCCACTTGAATCTAATGTATGAAATATGATATGTCAAGAGCTTTGTAATGTTTTGAACAACCAATAAAAAAAAAACTCATGAACATGAAAGGTTCACTTATAAAAAAAAAAAAAGAAAAAGAAAAAGAACCAAATATAGGAATTAAAATGAAGAACTTAATAATGGGAAAAATACACACACACATTCAGGTAAAAGCCTCAAAAACAGGATAGATCAAGTGGAAGAAAGAATATTAGAGCTCCAAGACAGGTCTTTCAAAACATCATGTTCAGAAAGAAAAAAAAAAAAAAGAAGACTTTGAAGTTTTTTGGAACATGATTATGGTAAAATATCCATACATTTGGCATGTCTGAATAGAGTGACCTAAGAGGCTTAAGAGGACAGAAAATATATACTATAAAATAATGACTAATAGCTTCATAATCTTGGGAAGAACATAGGCATCCACATTGCAGAAGGTTTACAGAACCTCAAATAGACATGACCAGAAAAGACCATTAACAGTCAAATTATCAAAAAGAACAAGACAAAGACATATATTTAAATATACAAGAGAAAAGTGTCCTGTCATATTTTTGGGCAATCCCATTATACTAACGGATTTTTCAGCAGAAACTCTACGGACCATAAAGAAATGGAAAGACACATTCAAAGTCCTGAAAACAAAATAAAACAAAAAATATCCAACCAAAATCACTATATCTAGAAAAGTTATCCTTCAGAAATGAAGACAAAATAAAGATCTTTCAATAATAGTTATTACTGTGGGAATTCATGATCACCAGACCAGCTTTACAAAAGATGCTTAAGGAAGTCCTACATACATAAATGAAAGAAAAAGAAAAAAAAAGAAAAAGAAAAACAATCCTACCATAGTGATAGCACATGAAAGTATAAATCTTGGAAAGATAGAGTCCAATACAATAATACTGAGAAATTTGATACCCTACTCTTACCAATGAAAACAACATCCAATAAAAAAAATCAACAAAGAAACATCAGAGGTAAACTGTGCTATTGATAAAACAGACTTAACATTTGCAAAACATTCTATCCAATTGCTGCTGAATATATATGCTTTTCATCAGCATATAGTACTTTCTATAGAATAGATTACATATTAAGCCACAAAATAAGTCTTGACAAGTTCACAACAGTTTAAGTCATATGCTGTATCTTTTCTAATCACAATTGAATAGAACTATAAGTCAATAGCACAGGAAACTTTAGAAACTACACACAAGCATAGAGACTGAATAAATAATTCATTTTTGAACAAACAGTAGGTCTTGAACAAGTCAGAATATTAATTTAAAAATTCTTGAAACAAATGAACATGTTCAATGCAGCAAAGGCTTTACTAATAAGAAAGTTTGTGGCAATGAATACCTATGTTTAAAAAAACCTTTTTCAAATAAGTAAACTAATAATGCTTCTCAAGGACTTAGAAAAGGAAGAACAACCCAAATCCCAAATTACTAGAAGGAAAAGAATAATAAATACCAGAGCAGAAATAAATGGAGCAAAAATTAGAAAATATAGAAAATAAAAAAGAATTAGTGAAATAATGAGTTGGTTCTTTGAAAAGATAAAAAAAAAAAATTCAACCAACCTTTATCTGTGCTAACCAACAAAAAAAGAAAGAAAGAAAAAGCAGAGCCAAATAAGTAAAATTAGAAATGAAAGATGAAAACGTAGACACTATAATGTAACCAATAGCACAGATTCGTCAGGGATTAGTTTAAAAACCCATATGTTAAAAAATTGGAATGTCTAGAAGAAATGGACAAATTTCATATGACCTAAAAACTTTGTAATATGAGGATATTTTTTAAAAACCCAAATAAACCAAAAGCAAGTAATGATTTGGGGCTGGGGATGTGGCTCAAGTGGTAGCGTGCTCACCTGGCATGCATGCCGCGGGGGTTTGATCCTCAGCACCACATACAAACAAAGATGTTGTGTCTGCCGAAAACTGAAAAATAAATATTAAAAAAAAATTCTCTCTTTCTCTTTCTCTCTCTCTCTCTCTCTCTCTCTCAAAAAAAAAAAAAAATAAAGAAGCAAGTAATGAGATTATGAGATTGAACCTGTAATGAAAACTCTGCCCCACCACCACCAAAAACAAATCCAGGACTACATGAGTACTCCTCACGCTATTCCATAAAATTAAAAGGGAAGGAAATTCAAACTTATTCAGGAGATCAGCTTCACCCTGATTCTGAAACCTGACAAGAATAAAACAACAACAAAAGAATAGACTAATATCCTTGATGAACACCGATTCAAAAATCCTCAACAAAGTTGAATTCAACAGCACATTAAAAATGTCACATATCATGATCAAGTTGGTTCATTTCATAGATACAAGGATGGTTCCACTATATGCAAATCAGCAAATTAATACATCATATCTGAAGGATGAAGTATAAAAGTGATAAAATCAACTTAGTAGATGCAGAAAAAATAGACAAAATTCAACATACCTTCATAATAAAGTTTCTGTTACGGTTTGGATGTGAGGTATTTCCCCAAGAGTCATGTGTGAGACAATGCAAGAAAGTTAACAGGAGAAAAGATATGGTTATGAGGGTTTTAACCCAATCAGTGAATTAATCCCCTCCATTAACTGAGGGGAGACTGAAGTCATGTAGGGTATGATTGGAGGAGATGGGCACTGGGTCATACTTTTAGGGTGTATATTTTGTATCTGGAGAGTGGAGTCTTGCTCTCTCTGCTTCCTAATCATCATATGAGCTGCTTCTTTTCTCCACAGTCTTCCACCATGTTGTTCAGCCTCACCTTGAGCCCCAAGCAATGGAGCTGACTTTGTATGGACTGAGACCTCTAAAACCATGAGCCCTCCAAATAAATTTTTACTCCTCTAAACTTGTTCTTATCAAGTCTTTTAGTTACAGCAATTAAAAAGTTGATAAAACAGGTCCTAAACAAATTAGCTACAGAAAGATCATAACTCAACATAATAAAAGCTATATATGACAAACTTATAGCCAATCTCATGCTGACTGACAAAAATATAAAAAAAAAATTCTTTAAGATCAAGAACAAGACAAGGGGGTCCACTCTCACTACTGTTAATCAATACAGTACTAGAGATCTCAGCCAAAGTAATTAGGCAATAGAAAGAAGTAGTAAACATATCAATAGGAAAGGAGAAAGGCAAACTCTCTGTTTTCAGATTATATGATTCTGTACATAGAAAACCCTAAGGACTCTATCAAAAGACTTAAAACCAATAAACAAAGGCAGTAAAGTGCCAGGATTCAAAAATCAGTAGTTTTCTGTACACCAAAATGATTGTTCTGAGAAAGAAATCATGAAAGAAATGCCATTAACATTAGCCATAAAAAATTTAATACTTAGGAATAAGCTTAATTAAGGAAGTGAAAGACTTTTACAGTGAAAATTATAAAATATTGACTGATTCACATGTAATTATGTAACAATAGTTCTGTTTTCCATGAGTTTATATTTTAATTTAATTCAGTTAAATTTATGATAATGAAAAATAACAATAATCTCCAGATGTGCGCATTTTCACAGCAGAACTTTTTTTCTTTTTGTAATGCTGGGGACTTAATCCAGGGCATCATGCATGCTAGGCAAGAACTCTACCACTGAGCCACATCCTCAGTCCCACAGTATAATGTATTTAATGTCATTTCTTATTCCAAATATACATATGGTTCCTATACAATTTTCTTGACCTTGTAATTGTCCCTGATAAATACTACAATGAGATTTTAATCTAGGAAATATCTAAATTGATTATAATCCAAAGTTTATGAATAGAGTTCAACAAGATTGCAAACATGTTCTCATTGGGAAGCACAAAGCTATGCATCCTTTGATTTAAAAATTATTACTAAAACTTACACTAAGATAGTAAAAGAATTCTACTTAGAGAATATGTCTCTTTAGTTAGAACTATTTGAAATAAGTAAAAAGTAAATCTACCAACTAAATGCAAATATATATTTTCTAAATAAAGCTTCATGGCCTTAAGCAGTGTGCAAGGCATCATGATACACATGCCTGATTAATGCTAGTAATATAATCTGCCACAGTTTGAAACCAGTCATTGCCTAAGGACTATTGTCCGTGTTTTTTGCTGGAATAGCTGACTTTCAAATTCCCATGGGTGAATCCACATGAGTCTCTGATGAATTTTTTTTCATTTCAGATATTACCAATGTTGCTTAAAAATACTTAAAGAATTATCCTGACCTACAGTGTTTCTGTGGAAATATGTCAATTTTCACAATTTTAAAATGAATATAAATCAATTTGCAAATAACTATTAATGTTCTTTACTCCACAAAATTCTAATTAGATTGCCAAACTGTTCTTGATTCAGTCCACATTGTTCAATATCTCAAATACTATTTAATTCATAACACTTTGTTCTCTTTTTGATATCACCAGATTAATGCCAATTGTCTAATTTTCCAAGATTCCATTTCTCTTTTAACAGTATAGGGAGTGAAATGTGTTTAGAAGGTATTTTGTCTTGAATCTCTCAAGTTCATATTAATGCACTAATTTATTCATTTATTGATTCAGCATAAGTCTGGATAAGATATTAGAGTCTTGGTTTTAGAATCAGACTGGTCCAAATTCAATTATCTTTAACTAAATTCTTAATCTCTCTAAACTTCAATCCCTTTCTATTAATAAGCCATTTTACCTAATACAAAATTTCACATTATTCTTCTCTGAAATCAAGAGGCATCTGATAGTGATGCCAATTAGTGTTGATATTCACCTGTCTGTAGTTTTGACATTTTGACTGAATTTTGACATATTAACTATTATTCAAACATATGAAAACAACCAAACACAGAAAGTATCTGTATATTCAACTGCTACTTCCTTTAAGTCATTTACATTGATATCAGCACATTCCATCAAAACAATTTTACTTACATTTGAATTCCTAATTATTAGTTTAAATATCTTCAAAATGATAATATAATAATGCAGCACTGAAAGGAGATGCGCTTGTATGTATACTGAGTAACAACTGACACATTTCAGGAAAGGTATTTAAAGGAATCAAAAATTAGCAGATATCTTTAAAATATATCATATAATTTTGAAAGATAAATGAGGTTATTTTGGATGATTTGAGCATTATGAAGAACTACCTCTGAGTCATTAATATCCAGCTGACCAAATTTCCTGTTGACTTTTCAAATGCAGTATTTAAATTTCAGGAAATCATAGCTTCATTAATAAACACTGTATAGCAGTCTCAGTATACAAAATGCAGTTTAAAAAACTGTGTATTAGGTATGCTTTTGAGTTTTGGTGTTAATCTAAGAGAGGCTAAATCAGTTACTCATTAGATTAGATTGCAGCAATAAATGAATACAGAGAAGCCTAAGAGGTAAACATATTTAGAAAGTTCTTTACACTGACTATGAAGAACATTTTGATTTTTAAAAATCACAGGTGAGCCGGGTGCAGTGGTGTATACCTACAATTCCAGCGGTTCAGGAGGTTGAGGCAGAAGTATTGTGATTTTAAAGCCAGCTTCAGCAAAAGCAAGGCACTAAGCAATTCAGTGAGACCCTGTCTCTAAATAAAATACAAAAAAGGGCTGGGGAGTGGCTCAGTGATTGAGTGCCCCTCAGTTCAATCCCCAGTAAAAACAAAAAAAAAAAAGAGACAGAGAGAAAAAGAAAGAAAGAAAAAAAATCAACAGGCAAAAAGTGCATATCTAGGTGTTTGTAAGAAAGTTATATGTTGAGCTATGTTATATAATTGTTTTCTTTTCATTCCTAATATCTGTTGCAAATTGATGAAGCGTCACACAATTGATGAATTTTAGCATCACTGAAATATGGTATAATCTATATCAAGAATTATCATTAAGAATTATAGATCATGGGGACAAAGTCAAAAGAAACCCCCAGTAAATGTTAGTTAGATATGAGTTATTCCATGGATAAAAAGGAATTTTCTTTTCCTTCTAATAACAGAAAGTCTGATAGTAGGAACAGCCACATGATTAAGGTCAATTTTTTGAGGTTATGACATTTTATGCACGAGATTTATTAGAGGGTTCTCTGGTTACAACTGTGAAGCAGCAGTGGGCAGAAGGTGAAACTGAACTACAGTGAAGTTCCAACAGCAAACACAGCCAATCCCCCTGAGAGTTCTGAAGTTTGGAAGCTCCTTCAGAGTTATTCCCAGTCGGAGCCAATGGACTAGATCTTTGTACTCCTGCATCAAGCAGTTATTGGATGTGGGGTTTCCTGAGGAAGAGGACAAGGCAGTTCATTTATCTGAGAGCAATTCTCAGTTGCAAGTCATCAATAAGCAAACATTCTCGCAGCTGGGAGATGACAGTCTCAGTCACGAAGAGCTATCAGGATAGCGTACCACATCTGTTGTGCACATTCATAGTTAACAATGTAATGAGATTCACTAGCATGGGGGTGTGAGTAAAGCACAGACTGTGAAAACCCAGAAGAAACATGGGAGAATCAATCAAAGAATACAAAATTTAAGTCATACAAAATGAATGACTCCTAGGGATCGACTGTAAAGCAAATTGCCTGTAGTAGTTACGTTACCAAATTCTACACTAATGATTTTTCTAAGAAGGCATGTGTGTGTGTGTGTGTGTGTGTGTGTGTGTGTGTCTGTGTGTGTCTTTTTTATACTGGGAATTGAACTCAGGGGCACTCAAGCATGGAGCCACATCCCCAGCCCATTTTTGTGTTTTATTTAGAGACAGGGTCTCATGAGTTGCTTATTGCCTCACCATTGCTGATGCTCGCTTTGCACTGGTATCCTCCTATCTCAGCCTCCCCAGGTGCTGGTCTTACAGGAGTGCACCACTGTGCCCAGCAAGAAAGCATATTTTATGTTAAATTTTCTTATCACAAAATAATAGTAATAAAGAGGGCAAGAGAAAACTTTTGGAGACTATAGCTATGTTTACTACATAGCTTGTAACAATGGTTTCATGAGTCTGTATTATCTTCAATCTCCCCAAACCTAGCTAGTAATATATACTATATTTATATGTTAAACGCATAGTTTTTGTATGTGGATAGTACCTCATAAGGTGATTTAAAATGGCTGAATGTATTGAATAGAAAAGGGAAAGCTTCGTGGTGTACCTAATATTTGAAGTTGATTTTGAATCCAGGGATAGGGAATGAGTTCCAATTATCAGGATTAGGTTACATATTGAAAGGTAAAAAGGAATGAAAAGGCTTATATTTTTTAATATATCATTAATATTGTTGCTTCTTTCTAAAAATATATGATGCCTAGATGTTCTTATCATTGAATTGTATGTCTATTTGGATGATTATGATACTTTTAGATTTTCTATTTCTGTGAAAATGCTTATGGCCAACCTACAATTTTAACATTAAATACTTATTCTCTATTCTTAAAATGAAACATTATCTTATCATGCCCTTGGACCTCCTTGTTAGCAGGCCTTCACATTCAAATTAAATTACTGGTTCCTCAGCTTGCATATATCATTCTGTGGAGCATCTCCGTCCCTAAAATTGTGTGAACCAAATATATATATATATTTGGTTCACAGATTATATATATATAATCTGCTCTCATGAATACATTGGTCCTATTTTCTCTGGAGGTCTTCAACTAATATACCCATTCACGATAAATACTCTAAAAAAATTGGGGTAGAGTAGAACCTCCTCATTTTGATAAATAGCATTACAAAAGCCTATAGCTAGCGTTACACTTAATGGTAAAAGACTTAATAATATGTTCCCAGTTCTAGGGCAAAGGTAAGAATATCTGCTGTCATCATGCTTATCTGACATAGTAATTGAAGTTGTATCCTGCATAATTTGGCAAGAAATTTAAGTAAAAAGCATAAAGACATAAGTTGAAAGAAAGACAAAACTAAAACTTGTCCTATTTTCAGATGACACAATGAGCTACATGAAAACCCAAGCAATCTATAATAATAATAATATAAATTGTAAAGAACATAGGATACAATGTCAATATACAAAATTTAATTTAATCTTGACTCTTAATTACCTCATGCAAACTAAAATTTAAAACAGTGTCATTTATAAACGTTAAAGAAGTAAAATATTTATGTTTAAGTCTACCATTATATGTACAGTACTTGCTTGCTAAAAACTATAAAACATTAATGAAAACAATTAAAAATCTAAATAAATAGACATACCATGATTATAGATTGGAAGATCAAACAGTAAAAATGTCAACTTTTGTCACATTTATCTATAGGTTTAATACATTTTGTATCAAAATCTTGGAAAGTTTTTTTTTGGACATGAATAAATTTATTCTATAATTTTATGGTTAGGCAAAGAAATTAGAATAGCTAAAATAATTTTCATAAGAGAATAAAGCAGGAGGAAGCACTTTACTATAATTTAAAATCCATCATATAGTTATGGAAATTAAGACTGCACAGTACTGTAGGGTTAGACACAGGATAGAGAACCTAGAAATAACTATGTCCAATTGAATTTTTACAAAGTTGTTAAGAGAATTTAACTCAGGAAGGTTACTCTTTTTTAACAAATGGTGCTAGAACTATTGGACATTTATAAATTTATAAAATGAAGATTGACCTAAACATTACATTTATCATAAAAAATAAGTCAAGTATATTACTGATTTCAATATAAATGTAAAAACTTTAATACTTTCAGAAGAATACATAGAATATTTGAGACTTAAGGCTTAGTGCAGAAATTTTAAACATGACATGAACAACATGAGGTAGAAAAGGAACAATTTAGACTACATAAAAATAAGGGCTTTTTTATGCTCTTATAAAAAGAACTAAATGACCATCAGCATGCTGACAAATATTTGCAAGTAATCTAATAATAGGCTCTAAGTTGTGTAAAGAAATTCAAAAGTTTGTAGTTTAAAAAAAATCTAATTTAAAAAATATACAAGTACATCAAAAGATCTTACCAAAGAGAATATACAATAAGCAGATAAAAAGACTTAACATCACTAGCCAATGGAGAAAGTTGAATTAAGACCATAGCCATCTATTACCATGCACACATTAAAGCAGATAGGATTGGTATTTAAAGTTAAAATATCAAATACCATCAAGAATTTGGAGATGGGACTACATTGCTGATCGAAAAGTTATATGTTGCTGCCACTATGTAAAATAGGTTCATTACTTTCTTATAAACTTATGCTTTTCATATAATCCCGTAAACTCTCTTATCCTAGGAATATAAAACATTAAGTCTACAAGAAAAGGTGTACACATTTGTCCATGGCAGCTTTATAATTAAACAAAATCTCCTATAATACATAAATGTTAACAAAACTGAATAAATCTATAGCATGGACTATTATTTAGCAATAAGTAAGATGAACTAGGAAAACATGAAATAACTTTGATGGATTATAAAGCAGATCTTTGCAATGATGAAATAGCTCTGGATCTTAATTATGGTGCTGGTTGTACACGGTTAAAATGATAATAAATTTAGTTCATCTGCCCATTTATTTATGGGGTTATTTGGGGGTTTTTTGAGTTTATTATGTGTCCTGGAAATTAATGCAGGCAAAGATTATCTTCCATTTTATTTGATCTCTCTTCATGCTCTTAAACATTTTCTTTTCTGTGAGGAAGATTTTTAGTTTGATGTCATCCCATTTATTGATTATTGACTTCTTGTGCTTTAGGGATATTATAAAGAAAGTCAGTTCCTGTACCAACACACTTGAGTTTTGAGCTTACTTTTTCTTCTAGTATGTGCAGGATTTCTGGTCTAATATCTAGGTCCTTGATCCACTTTGAGCTGAGCTTTATGCAGCAGGAGAGGTAGGCGTTAAATTTCATTCTACTGCATATAGATTTCCAGTTTTTCCAGCACCATTTGTTGAAGAGGCTATCTTTTCTCCAGTATTTGTTATTGGTGCCTTTGTCTAGTATGAGGTAACTGTACTTTTGTTGGTCTGTCTCTGTGTCTTCTATTTTATTCCATTTATCTACTTGCCTGTTTTCGTGCCAATACTATGCTGTTTTTCTTACTATATCAATAAATGGGCAAAGGAACTGAACAGGCACTTCACAGAAGAAGAAATACAAAAGTCAACAAATGTATGAAAAATGGTCAAGATCTCTAGCAATTAGAGAAATTCAAATTAAAACTACCCTGAGATTCCATCTCACTCCAGTCAAAATGGCAATTATTAAGAATACAAGTAACAATAAATGTTGGGGAGGATGTGGAGAAAAAGGTTCACTCATTTCTAGTGGGACTGAAATTTTTGTAACCACTCTGAAAAGCAGTATGAAAATTTCTCAGAAAACTTGGAATGGGTCCTCCATTTAAGCCAGTTTTCCCACTCCTCAGTATGTACCCAAGAGAATTAAAATGAGTAGACTACCATGATGCAGCCACAGCAATGTTTATAGCAGACCAATTCACAATAGCTAAATTATGAAGCCAACTTAGATGTATTTCATTAGATGAATGGACAAAGAAAATATGGTACATATACACAATTGAATATTATTCAGCTATAAAGAGAATGACTTTATGACATTTGCCAGCAAATGGATGGATCTGAAGATTATCATGCTAAGTGAGGTAAGCCTGTTACAAAAAACCAAAGGTTGAAACTTTTCTCTGATAAGTGGAAGCCAGCCCACATTAAGGGGTAGTGGGGGTGATGGGAAGAATAGGAGTATAGTAGATTAGACAATGGGGAATGTAGGGAAGGGAGGGAGGATAAGCAAAAGAAAGAGGAATGAATTTGATATAATTTTCCCATGTACATATATGGGAATCCTATCACCATGTAAATCCATATGAATGGGATTCTAACTAGAATAAGATATATTCCATGCTTGTATAATTATATTTAAATGGATTCTGCTGTCATATATAACGAAAAAGAACCAATAAAAAAGATATGTGTGTGTGTGTGTGTGTGTGTGTGTGTGTGTGTGTGTGTGTGTTTCGTACTATTCAGTTTCCTGATATAATACTTTAGGTGCAGCAATTGTAACTACTGGGGAAATTTTAAAGGGTACATAGAAACTCTCTTTGTGAATTCCAGTGAATCTATAATTATTTGAAAATGAAAAGTTAAAAAATTTTAAAAAATTGACATGGACATAAGATTTGAAGATTTTAATGTAGTGAGTTATAACTCAATGTGTTTTATTTAAATACTTAGAAAAACTACATGCAGAAAACTAATCCCAAATTGAATTATGGAACTAGACATAACAATGAAAAACAATGGAAGTGCTGTATTCATTGATAATGTAAGTGATAACTGTCTTCTGGAATTATAATCATATATATAACTAAAATACATGCTAACATAATGTAAATAGTCAAGAGGAATTTAAATGGAATTTAAGTATTATGAAGCTTTAGCATTATTTAGAATGGTAAATATGATCATAATAGTAGGCTGTAAAAACTCAGTCTCTAGTGTGACTACACTATATTAATCACATTAGTTGGAGAAAAGTTTGTTCTTTTAGTTTTGTTGCTAAAAATATATCTGATTAATCAAAAAAGGAAATAGAAAAAATTACTATAAATCCAATGCTTTGTATTGTAAAAACTCAGTAATTACACTAAATGTAAATGAACTAAATGTTCTTCAGGAACAGAAAAATTCTTTGTTTACTCTCTTTTTATATATTAAAAAATAAGGACCATATCACAAGATGTTCCTTATAGTAAGAATAGGAAATTATTTTTTGTTTGTTTTTTCAGATGCTCTTCTCAATATTCTCTAACACTTTAAAATTTCATTGAAAGGCTGTCATAATCTATAAAATAATTTGGGAAAATAAATCCACATAATTTGAGGTAAAGTGATATATAATTATCTGAAGAGTTTATATTAATGTCAGTTTCAGGTCCTGATAATTGTACTTTAGTTATATATATTGATTTATTTTTTCCCTTCACTTGGCAGATGATGAGGAAATAGAAATTATAACCAAGGAGAAGACTCTTGGGAGAGATTTTTAAATTAATTACACTCCAATTCAGTACTGAAATATTGTGTTGTACACTTTGATTTGCTGTGTAAATGAAGTTAAAAGGCTGATTATGAGTCTTTTAGAATAAATTTTAAAAATAAATCTCACAGGGAAAGACTTTATTCTTTAGAAACTCCAAGGGAGCAATTACATTGAGTGGTACACTATTAATTTGGAATTACAGACGATAGGAAATCTAACTCATAGAATTTATCTCTCTGGATTTTTAAACAATTTTTCCTCAGTATTTCCAACCTGGTATAAAAAATTACACTATTCTTTAAAGATTATTTGAAACAGTTATTATTACAGGAACCAACAATGGCTCTGTTTATCTTTTAATAATTAATAATCTTTGTTTACCATCATGAAATGAACAGGAAAGACAAACTACTGGAGGAATTCAACAACTGAAAAAAAAGAGAGAATAAATGGATAAATGATGTAAAAGTCTCAGAAAATATTTAAAAAACTAAATTTCACTGGCATAAAATAATGTCTATATTCTTTAATATTTTAAAATTATTATTTTTCATGTTTTAATCAACTGGAAACAAAACATAATTTTATGGATAAGTATAGTTATTTAGCAATTGTGTATATTATTACATGTATATAATTATATTGTTCAACTAGCAATAACTTACTAATGATAGAAAATTCTAATTTGAACTATAAATTTTTCAATTTGATTATATTGGGAGTAGTATAGGGAGGTAGGGTGTGTGTGTGGAAGGAGGTGTGTTTTCATTCTTTGGAAAATGAAATGAGTAAAAGATAAGGGCACAGGTACTTATTGTAATTAAGCATGAAAAATCTTGTTTTGTTATTTTAAGAAACTCATATTTTTAGTAAACTTTCGCACTTGTAAGAATGTATGAACGTGTTGAGCATGGAGAGAGAAGATGTGGACTGCACCTGCTAAACTGCTTTCTCTTGGAAACACATTATGTTCCCCTACCTTTGCCTCCTTGTATCTCTTCTTCTCTTTCTTCTGTTTTCTTTGTTGTTTTGATTTCATCTTCATCTTCATACACTGTTGATTGACAGTAGTAAAGGAAACACAGTAGAGTATTACTCATGGTTGCAGATACTTATTTTTCTTAAAACAAAACAAAAAACTTTTTGGTATCATAGGGTGTCCTGTACAAAGAAGAAAAATACGTAAGTTCTTTGTTGATCAGTGTGAATCTATTCCCTATGAACTTTATGTTTTCCTTTTAATTTTTCCCTAGAACTTTTGAGACCAGTTGCTTAGTGCTAGCCTATGGTCATTTACCTCCTAATATCATTTGTCCCACATACTAGACATATAATAACATTCAAATCTACACCAAAAATTTTACCTCACATACTTTTTTTTCTGAAGCCCATGGAGTAAGTATTATTGTCCTAATAACAAATGATTCAGATTATGAATTTATAGGGATTACTTTTGGAGACAAATAAGCAATATCAGGAATGCTAAATATTCACATCAGAGATGGATGTACCAAATACCAAAGACCACATTATCCTCATAGAAGGACTGTGCCTATAGAAGGTAAGTATTCTGAAGCTTTGCTGATTGTTTTTTAATTGTTTTTAACTCATAGGTTCCTATAGGAATTTCGATCGGATATATTATCAAATATAAAAAAGGATAGAAGCCTAAGTCACTAACAATCATTGCAAACTTTGATCTTGGAAGCATGCTTCAAAGTGATAGGAACAAATGCTTCAAAGAAATGAAGACTTAGTTAAAAACAAGAATTATAAAGCTTATCCTTGTACAGAGTTTTACAATATCACAAATCATATGTGCTATGTAACTTGTCTGAATCTTACAGAAATCTTGGCAATAGGGATTACTATAACCCCCTTTTCAGATGGAAAAAGACAAAACAACTCAGCAAGTAGCAAGAAGCTGTCCTTGGGGCTGGAATCATATTTTCTACAATTTTATTTTCAATCAATTTTATACAATTTTAAAACTGTCTCTATGTAAAAATAATGTTTTGGAAAGGCCAGCCCTATTTCACTGATTCTAGTCTTTGAGCTCCTATCATAACAGTATGCTCTGGTAGTCTGGGTTGAAATACATATGTCTGATTCTGAAACTGGAGACTATATTAATTTTTAGATGAATAAAAATAAACAATGTCATCACCATCCTTGAGCTTCAAAAATTCCTGAAATCATAATGGAACTCTAAATGCTATTAAGTAATAGCTGTATCTTTGCGTTGTTTCCTGAAATGGAATGCTTATCTTTTGTAACTGTGATATCATTTTCAGCAGTCAGAAGAAAAATCAAAATCAAAATGGGCAGATATGTCTAGATATTCATCAAAGTAGCACACACTGTATACTGATATGTAGTTGTCTGATTCATTGAAATATGTTATAATCTCTTCTGTTAGTTCACTATGTTGTACTCAGGCAAACAAATAGTATCTTGGCCACTAGTATTGATCACAGAAAGAATTTGAATTTTTGCAGACAACAGACTCACTAGAAGTATGACGATCTACAGTAGAGCTGAATTGCTGGACAACGGTGAATTCTGAATAATGCATTTCTGTCTGTGTTATTAAAAATGCAGTATGTGTCAGTCACACAAAACCCAGTTTTCATAGAGGGAGGCTTTTCCATTCTCCACTGTGACTTACAACAAGCAGAGAGATTTTTTCACAAATTAAAGCTGAAATTCAAAATATTCCCTTCCTCCTCTTTCCAAATACCTGGGAAACGTTTAAATTAGGTATTTATTTGTAACTTATTAGTCAAGGTGTCTAAAACATTCTCATTTTATGTGATGAAGTTCATATGTGTGTGTATGTGTTTGCTTATGTGTATAGGTTGAACATAGCGATGAGTTAATATCAGTGAAACACAAGAAGAGAAATAACTAGTTTATCTGTGTCAAGAGGTTTTGATTTTTTAGTCTTGATAATACTAATACTTAGAAGTATCAGCAAATAAAAGCAGAATTGCATATATATATTTAAGAGATTGATATTAGGAGATGAATAATGCACTCCGTGGAAATTCTAGCTTGTCCTTTCTTTTCCCTTTAATTATTGAAAAGATAGGTAAGGAAATTAGGGATAAATTATAGAAAGTAGTAGTAGATTCACATATATTCAATCTGTAATTTGCTGCAAGAATATTCATTTTGCTAAGAATTATTCCTACATCTGGCATTTTCCAGGAAAATGAAATTCTCCCCTGCCTCATGTATTCCAGGGCTGCCTGAGCCCTTTTTCTGCAACTCATGGCTTACTGCAGACCCTCCTGATTATACTTACTCAGCAGTTAGTGCTCTTTGTCCTCTCCTTGGCTACATGAGTTTCTTCATTTTGCTTCTCCAGTCTGAGCTTGCAATCAGTTTTTTTTTTTCACTATATTTAACAGATGGTTTATATTTTTGTTGTTTTGCTTTGCATTGTTTTGGTTTGTGCCAAAACAAAGTGAAGTAAATAGAATGAAGAGAATCAAAGGTTTTCTGGAAAAGAAACATCTGATGGAAATATTGAATTCAAACATCGATCTTTCTCCTGGCTTAGCAGGACTTTGGGTTTTATTGTGAGTTTTGTTTTTGCCACTAATGGCATCTTCTACAAAAGAACGCTTTTTTTTTTTTTCTGTGTCTATGAAGTGTTATCTCTACCTGCAGATCTTTTACCTGTCCAGTTATCATGGAGAACAATCGTTTTTTATGATAACATCACCTAAGTCATAGAATATTCTAATCTTTCTTTGCAAACATTTTATACTTCCTTTATTTAATCTCCCACTACCCCACTCATGGATTAATCATAACATCTATAATGCTTGTTTTTATTATTACATGCACAGTGCCCCAAACTACATTATAAACTGCTTGTAGCAAAATTGGTATTTGATTCCTCACTTTATACCAAAAGCCAATACTGCCTGACACTTAGAAGGTGCTTAATAAATGTTTGTAGTACAAAGAATGATGATAAGGGAGAATTTGCAAAAAGTAGGCTAAGAAAAATACAAAGAACATTATGGAGAACAGTGTGGGACCAGGAGGGAAAGCTACAAGGATTAGAAAATTGAAGGAAGATAATAGAAACACATAGTTAATCCTGGCATACTTGCATTTTCTCATTTACTAATTACTAAGGCTAAAATAATGTAGGCTATGTGAAAATGTTGACTACCACCACATTCTTCTCCACTTGTATACATAAAATATTAACACAAATAATGATGGCAACATTTACTGTTTTCCAAACAATGCAATAACATGGTACCACTACCATGGTCATTACTTTATAGATAAGGAAAGTCAGATGATTTAAGAAACTTGTCCAGTGTCTGAAAGTGATAAGCATCTCTAAGTGGTAGAGCTTGGAATGGAAACCCGACATTATTGTGTCAGGACTTGGATTCTCAACTCTCAAACTCTACTGAGTCCTGAACCCTTATACTTCACCTAGTATAACAGCATCTATTATCAATTGATGGCAGTATAGCTATTTTGTTTCCCATCCAAGTAACAAATTTATATTTATAACATAAATATTTTGTTGTTACTTTGTATAACTTGTGGTATGTGCAGAAATGGTATAGGAATATAATTTTAGATTGAAGACAGGCTCTGAGACAGAAAATTTTAGAATAGAATTGGGCTTTATCAGTGATACATTCGCAATAACTGAATATATCTCCAGCAAAATCTATTTGAATGCATTTTGAAAGTGTAAGAAGGCCCTTTTCATTTAGACCTATCCTTCACAAATTATCTCTTATAAAGGACCAGTTTTCATCTCCTCATCCCCGTGTTGCATAGACTGATTCAAATTTCTTTATTGTGTACCTATTGCACAACATATGCCAAACAATGAAGCAGCATGAGTTTTCCATTAGCACTAGGCTATGCCCTGCTCAGCAAGAATAGTGGACTAACCACATTCTTGGATATCTTTGCTATGTCAAATTGCTGTTGAAGTTTCTAAACATCCCATATCTGTACTTTTACCACCAGAGATAAATAACAAACAACTGATGGACAAACATTGCTACAGAGACCACACTTTGAGTAGCATTGCTTCAGACAGTGGAATGTGAGCCTAAGCAAGGTCTGGGTGGATTCCAACACTGGATGAGAAAAAGTCCAACAAAGGTGTAGTCCATCAAAAAATATTTATACAGTGTTGGGAATGTAGCTCAGTCGCAGAGCAGTTGCTAGCATGTGTGAGCCTTGGGGTTCCATCCCCCAATGTCCAAAAAACAAAAATTTCCATATGAAAGACAAAACAAAGAAATTGCTACCTTTTTCCATTGCTAATAATTTATGAATAAAACTTTAGGAAAAACAATACAGTTGTGTGAGGAAATAGTATTTGCAATACAGATGTTGCAGAAATCTATTTGACAGCCCAGACTGTCTTTGCTTAAAATAACATCTTGTTAGTCATCTTCTTTGTACACAGAAAGTACAACTCAGAGGACATATTTATAAAATGGTCCCTCCCCCATAAAAGAGCAGGATAATTGAATGAAATAAACATAAATTGGTGGTAAATGAGATAGAAAGGAAATATTGCACTTCCTATAAATATAGTAAGCCGAAAATTCTGAAATCTGTCTATAAAACATCAATATAAAACAAATTGACTAAAATAATTCTATATATACACACATATGTACATATATAATTGTCTTAAATTCACATATAAGCTATCAAGAAAGGAAGGAATACCCACAGAAAACAAATATTAAATGAATGCCTGAATTCAGCAACTAAAAGTAGGTGCTGAAGCAGATTACTATCCTAGGGGAATTTGTTAATTCCTATAATTAAGAAATTTGGATTATAAGGATACACTTGAAAAAAGGACACCTAAGCTTGGAACCATGTGCTATAAGGAAATGGAATAAAGATGTCCATGAAAATGTAAATTCTTCAAAGTGGAAGAGTGGACCAGAAATTATCTGCTCCAAAAAAGTAAAGAGCAAGGAAAATTGGCAAACTCAGCCTTGATTTGAGAAGCAAGGTTATATATGTATGTATATATTCTGAGAATTAAGGATGTGAGTTTCAAATCAGATGACCCAAAAAAGCTCATGTAATATTGAATGTAATATTTAATTTAAAATGCTTATGGGTCAATGGCCTCTCAAAAATAACCACAAGAATATCGTCTTCTTCGGAAGGTTACATTTAAGCTACAACTCAGTGGTAGAACACTTGCCTAGAGTGTGTGAGGCCCTGGGTTTGAGCCCCAGTATGACAGAGAAAAAATTTTTTAAATGACAATAAAACTCAGTTTCCTGATAATTCTTTTAAAAATCATGAATTGCATGAGTTTCGTAATAAAAACAAGATACAAAACACCAGAGGAAACAAAAATTGAGCAGAGTAAAGTGAACAAAATTATGTGACTAGAGTCTGAAAAGAACAATTTTCAGTGAGAAATTACTAGTGATTTATATCCCAAAGATTTTTAAAACAAAGATATATAGTATTTATAAAGAAGAGTTTGAGTTTTTATAATGAAAGTACCTCTGCAAACATTCAAAAAGTTTTCCTACATTTACAAATACCTCAAGTGAGTGATTCCTTGAAACATCTAAAAAAAAAAAAAAAAAAAAAAAAAAAGAGTTAGATCCTCATATGGTTCACTGTTAACCAGAGATAGAAGTGGCAAAGAGAGACCAAATCAATATGAGGTAAGCAAGAATTAAGATCAGTGATTCTGTGGCCTGGGATCTCTTCTAATCTCACCATAGCTGATTACCCATTATTAATGTTCATTTGCTTGAAATAGGTTCATACCTTCAATTACTCTTCTGAAAAATATTTATTTCAAATTACAGTATCTTTCAGGAGAAAATTCAAAAGAAAAAGCCTGCAAGCTCTACAATGCAAAGGAACTATGCTTCTATGACTTGATGTAGGCAGTGCTTCAATAGCACCCTTAGAGGTTATAATGTATACCAACCTTTTTAAAGAGATATAAATTGCATATATTATTTCTTACGTATGCAATTAAAAACTTCCCAATCTATAATTTACTTCACTAGATTCTAAAGCTTCCATTCCACTTGATGGGTACTGGGATACCAAAACTAAACCCTACCTTTGAAGCAGGTACTTTGTCTTTTCTGCTCTAAAATTAAGTCTCATAAAGACAAAAGCAAGCAAACAAAGACAGAGGAAAGCCCCAAGACTCTTGGTACAATTATCAAATCACAATCAGTGTTCTGTTCCCACATCATCTACTACAACCATGAAGAGCTAATTTCCTAGGCAGCTTATGTGTTTTCGCAAATAGGAACAGAATCACTGGACTTTGGTGAAGATGTCTTTCTTGTCATGGTTAATTTCAGACTCTCTTTTGGCTGGAGTAACAAAAGTTCTCATCCATCTATAGGAAAGTCACAAAGGGATTGTTCCCAGATTATAATTGGTCAATCCTCCAATGACCTCTTGACACCCAACTCTACATGTCTCCAGGTTTTACCACATTGTATTGTAACTCCTCATCCTTGTAAATCTTGGCATTATCATTGGTGTTCTTCTACCTCCAAACAGGAAAGTGTTTTGAGACCTGATACCAGAGTTCTATTTTATCTGGCTCTTTTATTTCTTTACATTGTCCTGTGGATTGCTTCCCATTAAAACATGACACTTATTTTATTAGGAAGAAGATGTAGATTGTATCGATAAATGACATCATTTCTAGAAGACAGTAAGAAAGAAATCCAGGAAGGAGAAAAGCCCTCTATGGATTGTTAAGGGAGTAGCTAGATAGCTATGTAGCTGGGAAAAATATAGAAACTTAAATAAGTTGAAGTTAAAAACAAAAGCTGAGAGGGTTTGAGATATTGTTCCAGTATGGAACTCTGGGAATAAATGCCTGATGGGTGGTCATTTTCCAAAAGGAGCGAACAAAGGGGAATAAAGATAGTAAACAGCATGATGTATTTAGATAACAAAATACCAGAGACAGCTTTCACACATTTCAGCATCTACAGTTCCTCATAGTAACTGTGAGGCAATAGGGAAGACTGAGGATTTTTAAGAGGAACCTACAAGGGATTTTAAATTAATAAAAATGCTGGTGTAAACACCAAGAGATGTCACAACCAGGAAAACATTTTGCAGATGGGGACCATATAAGGAACAGAGGACCTTGACAGGGGATTCTAGCAAACACAGTTGGCTAAGTGGATACCAGTTAGTTATCATAGAGGCCAGAGATACCTGCTCTCAAATCCTTATTTTAATCTGTCCATTATTCACTATCCATGCTTTCAGGAAAATCTTTAGGTATATAAATTAATGTAAAAAGAATATTTTTAAAACTGGGCAGTGACTAATCCAATAGAGGATTTCACATGTAAGTGTATTTCAGTTAAATAAAATAAACTCATGTTTTTGCACCTCCATGTCATATAGTATATTCAAACCTATAACAATTTGTTCCCATACACAGAGAATTTTACCTATATCTGTATACCTGAAATTAAAAAGAAAGGTGAATGTTACTTTGATTAAAATCTTGACAGCTAAAGAAAATCTTCTATATCCTCAAATTTATATATATAAAAAAAGAAGTATTTACTTTAATTTCACATTTCCCATGTGGATGTGGCCCAAATAGACTGCCTTGACAGCTTTCGCATCACAAAGTGTCAACATGTTCTTTAAACAATGTCTATCTGACCAAATAGGCCACTGCCATAAATGCACTAAACTATGATGCATTGCCTTTTTTCTAGAGGTGAATAGCATTAGAGAATTCCAGCATGTTCTCTTACTATTAAATTAATGCCACAAGCACTCTAAAGTCTGACCTGAACAAGAGAGACACATAACTCTCATGTTCAAAAAATCCTTGCTCAGAGAGAGCTGTGCAGAACATGAGGTATAAGACAAATTGTCTTTTTGCCATGGAATATTAGCCTTTGTGAGCCCTATAACATCTGCCTGTGCTCTTTCCAAACAGGAAAATTCGTGAAAATTGCATCTGTCCATCATTGTCTTTGAGCCTTCTTAGCCTTGACCATTTTGCCTTTTTGCAGGTGATAAAAATTGGAAAATCTTCTTTTCTATGTTAGGGAGAGGATTTAGTTTATTATCACCCAAATATATACAGCAGAATTGTAGCTAGCTGAATTAATACATAGTAATATGGAAAAAGGGAAAGTGACATGAAATTATTCTCTGAATCTGTCTTTCTTCCTATGTGATCTTAAAAATATCATATCAACATACCAACCATCTATCAATTTGATAGTTAACCCTAGATGAACCTCACTCTACCCCTCCCTGTTTAGCACCTTGGTTGACATTAACCACATGGCAACTGACCACTTGAAATGTGGAGCAAGACTCTGATCAACTGAATTGTTAAACTGATTTAATCTCAATTAATTTGGAGTTGAATTTAAAAATAGAAGCAGGATAAAATACTTCACAATTATAACTTTATTATTTTGGTTATACTACACTTGAAACATGGCATTATGCAAGATATTTATTTCTATTTTGTTACAGGGGATGCTAGGTGTATGTGTTATTTCTGGTATCACAAATAACTTGACCCTTTCTAATATATATATATATATATATATATATATATATATATATATATATTATATTTATGATATATATTATATTATATTTTTGGTATCATCCATCTAGTTGATATCAACTGATTCCATTTAAATGATGATTTGTGTACATTTATGTAAAAATGTAATTTGTTTATTTGAATGTATTATGTAGGCAGTATGAGTTATATGTATGCAAATGTAAACCATTGTAAAGTATCTTTTACTATGCAACAAGTCTTTCCAAAATTTAGTGGATTAAAACAACAGCTATTCGTTACCTCACAGTTTCTGTGGACCATGTAATGAAATGTGATGTAGCTGGGTGGGTCTGACTCTGTAGCTCACAGGTCTGTCATCAAGGTATTTATTGACTGGGGTGTAGTCCTCTCTGTTCTTGACTGAGGGAGGAACCACTGTTTCTAAACTCACATTGATATGGTGAAGCCTCAAGAACTCACTGACTATTGGCCAGAGAAAAACTCCTTGCCAACTAGGCCTTTTCAACTATAGAAAACTTAATTCTCTCAGAGCAGGGTGAGGTTCAAAGAAGGAGAAAGTTATAAGGAGACATGCAATGTCCAATAATATTAGAAATATGATATGACAAAAGTTGTCCATGACATGTATGTTAAAACATTTAAAAAATGCTGAGAGAAATGAAGAAAGACACAAATAAATAGAAAGCTACATTAGGTTCATGGTTTAGAAGATTCAATATTTTTAATACAATAATTCTCCTTTAATTGATCTATAATTCCAATAAAATCCCAATTCCATCTCAGGAAACTTTTCTGTACATATCAACCAGCTACTTTTGAAATTTATATTAAAATAGAAAGAACAGGACAGTTTTGAGGAAAAATGCCAAAGACTTTATTATATAGATTCAGAAGTCATGATAATATGGTATTGGCATATTTATAGATATGATAGATATAGATAGGACAGTAGAGAGAATATGGACTTTGGAAATAGACCCACACATATATGATAAGTGATTTTCAAAAAATATGTAAAGACTATTCTGTGGAGAATCCATATGTGAGTATCCATATGTAAATGAATTAACTCAAGATGGTTCATAAGCTCAAGTATAAGACCTAAAATTACAAACGTCCAGAAAAAAATATAGAAGATAATCTTTGTGATCTTTAAGTGTACAAACATTTTGTACACATTACACCAAAGGGAGCATTCATAAAAGAACATGTTAATAAATTGGCACTCATCAAAATTTTAAAATTCTTATCTTTGGAAGACAGCATTAAAAGAAATAAAATTTATAGGCTGGGAAAAATGCAGAATGATATATAATATGTCTGATAAAGGACTTTTATATATATATATAAAAAATTTCCAAAACTTTATAAGGAAACAAAAATTATAAAAAAATGAAAAATATATTTGACCTGCAACTTTACAAAAATTAAATATTACAAATAAGTAAAGAGAAAGATGTTCAACATCACTGTTCAGTTTTCTAGTAATAGACACTACTATATGTCTATAAGAGTGTACAAAATTAAAGACATTCCAAAACATGTTTGAAAGAATGAAATGTCACTGAATTCTCATACTTTTTTTTGGTAGAACTATAAAATGAATTAATTACTTTGCAACACAGTTTGCCAAATTCTTAAAAAGTTTGTCAACCACCAATTATGTGATACTGATATTTACTTATGAAAAATATACATCATAAAACAACATATTCAGAGTAGCTTTAGTGGTGATAGCCTTGTGTTAGTTAGCTTTGCTAATCTGGGATCAAAATACCCAACAAGAACCACTTAGAAGAGGAAAAAGTTCATTTGGGGCTCAGGAACTCAGAGGTTCAGTCCATGGTCAGCTGACTTCAGTGCTATGGGCCCTAGATTAGCCAGAACATCTTGGCAGAAAAGCAGGGCAGAGGAGCACTGCTGTACTCAGCTTTTCTTGTGGCAACCAAGAAGCCAAGGGGAGAGGGAAAGAGGGAAGGGGGGGCACAGGGAAGATTAACCCTTTGAGGGCATGCTCCAGTGACTCACCTTCTTCAGTCATACTCCATCTGCCTACAGTTACCACTGTTAGTCCATTCAAATTAGGATGAACTGATTAGGTTACAACTCTCATAATCCAAACATTTTACCTCTGAATATTTCTGTATTAATACAGAATAGGGAGTGGGGTAGCATCCAAACCATAACATGCCCCAAACAAGAAACTACACAAATGCCTCTCTACTGGTTAATTTCCATACACATTGTATTGTAGCTATACAACCAAATAGTTCTCAGTATTAAAAATGAGAATTAACTACTGATCAATGCCAAAATACCAATGAATCTCAAATTCATTTTAACTGATTTACTGAGATATAGCTCACCAGCCAAAAATCCTCCCATTTAATTTGTACATTTCAATGGCTTTTAGCATATTTACAAAACTGCCTACAAACTCTTACCTTAATCTAATTTTAGAATATTTTCATCATCCCCAAAAAAACCTTTGAGTGAAAGAAGCCAGACTAAAAATTAGTACATACCACACGATTCCATTTATAAAATTTTGTGTGCATGCTTCTGTGTGGTAATGGGATAATGGGGAGTACTCAACCATTGAGCTACATCCTCAGTTCTTTTATTTTTATTTTTATTGTATTTTTTTTTTGAGACAGAGTCTTTCTAAGTTGCTGAGGCAATCTTGTCATCCTTCTATCTCAACCTCTTGAGTCACTGGGATTACAGGTGTGCACTACAGCACACATCCCATTTATTTAAATTTTTATAACTAATAATCTATAGCAGAAATTGGAAAACTATATCCCAGCAGGTGAAATTTATGCCTCTAGCATTTTTGTAAATAATATTTTACTACAGCTCAGTCATGTACATTTGTTTATGCATTTCTCAGGCTTATTTCATGTTACAACTGCACAGTTGAGAAGTATATGGCCTGATAGCCTAACATATTTATTGTCTGATTTCTTAGAGAAAAAACAAAGTTTCTCCCTAATCTATGATACCAGGAAGCAGGTCACTGATTACCCAGGGATAGAGGTATGGAATGAGAAAAGGGAAAGGAATATTATATAGGGGCACTTCTGAGGATGATGAATCTGTTTAATATCTTGATTCTGTTGTTGGTTTCATAAGTTTGCACATTTGTTTACTTATCTCTTAAACTATATACATTTTATTATATGCTAATTATATGTTGATAGTACTGCTTTTTTTCACACGCATAGTGAATATGATAACATTTACTCTTAGTTGTCAAAAATTATGTAACTTCAGAAGTGACTTAAATTGTGAATTAAACACCCACAAAAACTTTCTAATGAATTCTATATAATTTGAGTCTGTAATTTTACTCAACAAAATATAAAGTATTTCTATATGTACAGATGGTAAAAGGAATTATTAAGTTTCAAAACTTGCTATAAAATTCTGAATAATAGTATTTAAAAGATATTTTTTAATAAAAATGATGATTTTTAGTTTATCCACTAATTTCATATAAAATTTAAAAACTTCCTTTCAAATTAGGGAACAATTACTTCAAGTTTTTAAAAATAGAAAGCATAGTCCTTGGCTTTAAATGTATCACATCTTAAATGACACTGGCCCAATTTTTATATAGGTATATTTTGTACATATTTATAAATACATGTTGTCAGTTTAGGATCTAAAAACCTGTAAGGAACATGAGAATTTAGTACTCAATTTAGTTATTGGAAAAATTTTCAGTATGCTTGGAACAATTTGGTTAATGAAATCTACCATTTACAATCTAAATACAGATTGATTTAGAATGCTATATATATAAATTACAACCTTGATTTTGAAGATTTGTTATCAAAATATTATAATTTTATATTGACTGAATATTGAAATTATCATAAATTGGATGTGTACACTTAAGCAAAACATATTAATTAACCTTGGTCCACTTGTTTTCTCTTTAACTATTCTAATGTGGCCACTTGAACACTTAAAATTGTATATGTGACCTGCATTATGTTTTTACTGGACAGCTCTGTCCTATGTCATAGGAATGAAACTGATTTCTACAACCTGCTTCAGGGTTTTTTAGAGAAAGTTATCATATGCTAGCAAAGCCACATGGACCCTTACAGAGTGAGGTGATAAGAAGAACCTAGAAGGCCATAGCCCCGGCAGTTTTTAAACACAGATGATACCTCTTAGGACTTGATATTTAATAATCTCTTGCCTAAAATTTTATGAACTCAAAACAAATATTGGAAAGTGGGAAAATGGTGACCTGACAGTGGTAAGGAATTTTGGAGCTCGGGGTGAGAGATTGGCACCATACATGGTGCCAAGACACCTCACAGGAGACAGCATCCCAGGCTGAAGAAGGTTCCAAAGAGGCCCAGTGTGTTGTCACCCCACAGGCTGCTCATACTACTCAAATGGCAAGCAAGCTCTGGAGGGCAGTTGGCTGTAGAACCTAACATGAAGCATGAAAAGCCAGGATAAATTTAATAGGACATGCTACAAATCTCTCGGGAAATGTTGAATTTGTAATCCTATCTGTTGGGAGTAAGTACCAAGTGGATATATGAATAGGACATTTCCTAGGAAATGGCCAACACATCCTTGCAGCTACATTGAGTGGTTACACCTTACAGTGAAATTGACCTTACTGTCCGTGTCTAAATCTCAATATGCCATACTTCAGGTGAATGTATAAATAAAGTTTTTGCCCACCATAAGAGGGGCCTCTTACTTTTTTACATAAACACTTTTCTGTGACTGAGTGCCTTGTCACTTCTGGTGGTATGTACAGTGAGTCTACAGAGGAGTCTTAAAAATAACAGAAAACTTAAATGTTCCTATGCTTTTTATAAGATTTAGAAAAAATACTTTGAAAGTAAATATTCATCAGTGAAATGGGAACAAAAAGAAATGGTACATATTTTTCGATCATACTTTCCTTCATGAGGCGAGAATGGATAAGTTGAAAAGTTAAAAAATAAATAATGAAAGTTTAAGAATAAAATTAATAAATAAATACCAGCAGCGATGGAGTGGATTGAACTTAATAAACAATGACCCATACTTAGTTCTGGAATAGAGTTAGTTTTCTATGTAATACAAACTAAAATGATTGTATTCCTGTTTAATTATATGCTCTATAGGCTAATTTTCACAGACTTAAAAAACAAATTCTACATTTTAGAATTGTATATATATCATATAATGTTAGGACTCAGAAGACATAGAGAAATGAGTAAAGTTGCTATTTTTGATTTTATATAAAATCTTGGATCTGGAACTTTGCTAACTGAAATCACCTGGCAATGAAATGTGAGCCTTCCTCACCGAGCTAGACTGCAACCTCTGTGGCTTGCCCCCAACCTCCATTATTTGAAAAAATAAACTTAGTCCTGTGTCCTGAAGTTGGAGGAAAAAAATGATGTATGAATCTGTGGTGAAATGTTAAAAATATGCAGTGACTCTTGGGAAATACATTCTGTGAGAAAAAAAATAGGGAGAGAGCAAGAGTGCATGAGAGAGAGAGAGAGAGAAATCTCTTTTTTCTCCTGTGAGTTGTCAATACCACAGCAGAGTCTTAGTTCCCTATGACAATACCTTAGCTAGTTTCTATTTTTAAAGTCCTACGATGTGTCTGAAACAAGGCTATCTGCTGTTCTCTATAAAATATTCTTATTACCTTTCTCTTACTTTCATAGTAAACAAGCTTTGGCAGAGTTTATAAAAATTAACCTTTTCTTACTTACAATTGTATAAAATTCCGTCATGATTTCCAAACAAGGGTAATATTTTTGAAGAAAAATATTTTAAGACAAATCGTCTTCCAGCCAGTTTGTATCTTCAAATATATACTTCACTGAGTAGCCCTTACTTGTAGGCATGGATATTTTCATATTACTAAGGGACTTTATCTCTAAAGTCACATTTTATTCTTTATCTAAGGTGAACCCCTTGAACCTCAGAGAGTAACAATCAGATCCACTTCAAAAATACTCTGAGAGTCTTAGGTAATGACAGGATTTTAAAATGAACTAAATTCTATCTTAGGAATCTATAGACAAATTTTGTGGTTTTCATAGAAATTGACCTTACTGTCCGTGTCTAAATCTCAATATGCCATACTTCAGGTGAATGTGTAAATAAATTTAGTCTTTTTTTTTTTTTTTTTTGGTTGTGGTACTGGGGATTGAACCTAGGGCTCCAAGCATTCTGGGCAAGTGTTCTATGAACTGAGCCATATTCCCAGCACTAGTCAATTATTATTTTTTTAATGGATGATTTACTATAAAACTCCAGATTTCTATTTTCTCCCCCCAAATTGAAAACTGACAATGACCAACTAAAACTGAGAAGCTGGTTCCACTTTTTTATAAGCAAGATTCTCTTATTTGTCTGTCTTCTTTCATGGGGCAGTTTCATTCACTGCATTGTTTACCTGATTCCTATAATCTACGGATTTGGGAATCCCTAGACAAAATCTCAAGGATCAGAGGGAATTAGAGAACTAATAAATGGTGTATCTTTTCCTTTTTTGAAGTAGTAACCAATGGAAAAATTAAAAATTCAGAAGCAAAAGTGCAAAACACATTTAATTTTAATAAAATGTAATTGAACGGTGTGGCTTTAAATCTGAGCCTAAGTGTGTTTGCAGATATTTCCACTATCATTGGTACAAGCCTAGGCCATGAGATAGCCCATCTAAGGTGTGAAAATAGATGGTATCATAGTCCTTGCTTCACACTGGACTCCGGCAGAGAGGAGAGAGATTAGTGTTAATCTCCAGTTTTCATTTTCTTTTTTAGACTACTTCTATAAGAGAGAGAGAGGGGGTGGGGAGGGAGAGAGAGGGAGAAAGGAAGGAAGAAACTAACTTGGACAATGAATATCATACTTTTGCCAAACACTAATTAACAATTCATTACTTACCTTAAGAATGAAAATGTTGTGAAGAGAGGTCATTCAGAACGAGTTTTTACATGGAAATGTAAGACAGGGAGTGATTTCTTTCCCCATCTCTGTACTTGATAGCAAAAGAGTGCATAAAATCTGAATCTTCATAAGGAACATGGCCATAGTGGTAGTGAGTAAAATAAACTTAAAAAGGCAATGGCAGAGAGTGGTTTGAAATGATAATGGCAGAGACTTTTGGTTGCCTATTAAGCACCCCCTTTTCAATTCTCTAACAAATTAAAATAATTTTATTTTCGCTAAACACATTGGCATACAAATAAAGGAACAACTTCCCTTTCAACTAAGAGTGATCCTGTGAGTAAGCCTGGTTACTGAGGTAGAAGTAGATGTGTGATATGCAATTTCTAAGAAGTCCCCTTGACAGGATGGAGGCATACCCCTTTTCAACCCTTATTTCCTTTCCTGTTACTTGGAACATGGTGGTAATAAATGAAGTTTTAGCAACCTTCTTGGAATGTGGCATCAAAGCAGTGAGCAGAAAAGAATTCCAGGGCTCCAATGCCCATGAACGATCATACCATTGCTCTAGTAAGTTATAGATTTATTCCTTGTGTGGTAGAAATAGATATGTATGGATGTCATTTACTTAATATTCTATTCTACAAAGCTGAACTTAAAACTTAGTTGACAAAGCCTATGAGAAAACCATTCCAAGTAGAAAACAATGTGCATTGACAAGATATAGAAGTCTTACATTATATTATGTAGCATTAAAATCAAAGGACTATTTAATGTGTTTGTTATAAAACAAATATTTGTCTGGTTATTGTTATCAAATAACAATGCATATATTCCAGAGAATGGAAATCACATAACATATATTTTTTAACTTCCCTGCTTTGAGGTTTTCTGTTCTATTCAGGCTTATTCCCACATTTTGTCGTGTGTGTGTGTGTATGTGTGTGTGTGTGTGTGTATGTGTGTGGTGCTGGGAATTGAACCCAGGGCATTGTGCATGCAAAGCAAGCACTCTACCAACTGAGCTATATCCCCAGCCTCCCAAATTCCACTTAATAAGACATGTAGAGACATTACTATGACAATCTTCTAATCATACTACTTTCTTACTTTAAACTTAATGACAGTAGATATTTACCAATATCCCTTGCATTATGATAACATTATGTGATTAGTTTGGATAAAGAGGTTTTCTCAAAGTGAATTTTGAGAAAATTTCAGAGCCAGGTGAAAATATATTGTCCTGCTTCCCCAGCTTGCTCTTTCCCATCTGCACAGTCTGCAAAGCTAAGGTGGAAGAATTCAAAATGGTGAGGCCATATAATTGAGTGAACCTACAAATCAGAGATTTAGAGTCACCCTGAAGAGCCATCACCTGTATCATAATGCACATACCTTTATTGTACTGAGCCATGAAATCTGTTACCACATTACAGGATAAACCTATCCTGAGTAATAAAATTTGTTTAACATTTCTAATGCTTAAAATTTAAATTAAGCATCTCTTCTTCATAGAAACTTCCTCATATATTTTCAACATCTCAATTTATATTACATGTCTAATCTAAATTTCTGGTGTTTCTGTGCATTTTCTTATTACATTTTATTATTGCAATGTTTCATTTACTTGTTGGTCTAATTCCATAAGATTATAAACTGTTTGTGGACAGACATTGTTGATTTTGATTTCCATAGTATTGAGTATTGTGTTGGTCTTCAGTAACTATTTAATGAAGATGAATAAGAAAAATAACATGTTTTTAGAAATCTTTGAAAACAATACATTCCCACATAAAAAAACAATAAAACAATACTAATAACTATGAATTTTATCTTTATTACAAAAGAGAGAAAGGAAACTATTTTATGATGCAATGATTTAAAAAACACTTCAAGGAGATGAGTCTTGAAGTATAAGTTAAATGCTCATAGAAAGAAGGCACAAAATCTTTTGAAAATTGACATTTTTTTAATGGTCCCATAAATAGATTCTGGCAGGCAATTTAACCACAGAATGATGGTTAAGGAGTGTCCTAGGATCAGCATCTGTGGTAGGAATAGCAAAGAAGGAGGTTTGTGCAGAGAAAGAAATCAAGCTAAGAGGCACAGTGTGGCAGCTTTGGTTTATTTCAGGGAACTTCAGAATTGTACTGATTTAGGAAAAGGTTATCAAACTTCTAAACTCATCCATAAATATTTATTGTATTAGGCCTTCCAAGGAAAGGATTTGGTCTTGGACACAATAGTTTCCTGCAGATGAGACCATCCCTAAATTGACTGATGACTTAAAGCTGTCTGTTGGCAGCTCTTCCAGAAACTGAACAAACTCTCCCTGGAACAGAGATTAGGGCTCCACACCACTCAGTGTGTGGTCTTTTGTTAATTCAACAAATGAACCATTGCTCTGGCACCACGTGATCTTTGCACATGTTCCACAATTGAACTACTAAAAAACTCAAGGTGTAAATTGAATAAAGGATTGTTATTATATGGTAGTGTATAATATGTTTTGCAACATGCATGTAAAGGGAAATATTTAATTCAATAGTGTATGCCAATAGTAAAATATGAAAAACAGCAGTACAAGAAGATTATCATGGAGACATAGAAATTAGGCTGACTTTTTTCCAAAATGGAAAAGAAAATCTTTAAGGAACACAGGTAAGAACTAGACGTTTTATCATTGGCTGTTTCTGTTTCCCCACCCTCAGTTTTTAAGTCAAGATTTGTTAAATAAGAAGAACTTAGAAATGCTGATTGAAAAACTGAGGGGTAACTATAAGACAAAAAGGAAAAGAGGGAAAGTTTAATAAAAAATGTAGGCAAAGGGTAGAAAAAAATTAAAGAATTGTGTTTGTCATCTTTTCATGGTTATGACCAAAATATGTGACAAGAATAATTTGGAGGAGGATGTGTTTATTTGGGGCTCACAGTTTTAGAGGTTTCAGTTCATACACAACAGCCAATTGCTTTGTTCTGGGCCATGGGAGAAGGACACAGCACAGAAAAGTTGCTGAACGCATGGTAGCAAGGGAGCAGAGAGAAAGGGCAGGGAGACAGGGACAAGATATAATCCCCAAGGACACACCTCCAGTGGCCTGCTTCCTCCATTCATACCTCATCTGTCTACACTTACCACTAAGTGTAGACAGATTTTATTAATCTATCAAATGGATCAATATACTGATTGGGTTATAGCTGGCATAATCTAATCATCTTACCTCTGAATGTTCCTGCATTGCCTAACACATGAGCTTTTTGTCGGAGGGTGGGGTGCTACATGAAATATCCAATGTATAACAAGAATAAAGAGAGAAATATTTTTGCTAATTGCAGTTTGGGTCATTGAAACAGTAAAGACTAAACACTATTCTGGGTCTAATAGCATGACTGAAGATGATTGCAAAGAGTTGGTGTTGATTGTAGCAATCAAAATAAATAAACACTGGAACCATAAAATTATTGCTGGAAAAAGTTTATGCTGTATGAAAATATTTAATGAATATATTTTATTCAAAATTTATATTAACTGGAGATGTACAATTTTTTTTAAAAAGCCACTATAATAGACTTTATATTCTATTGGAGACAATCAAATGAAAAGTAAGATAAATTAGTGGAAACTAATAAGTGTAAGGAAATAATAAAGCAGAAAGAAAAACTGGGAAGGTAGGGATGGTAAGAAAAAGTAAACTGAGAAGATAATTTTAAGTAAGACTGTTTTGAAAAAATCTCAATGAGAATATGATATTTGAATAAAGATCTAATGAGGATGACAGTGAAAGTCATGTAGGCAGCTAGGGAAAGAGGAAATGGCAAGTGTCTGGAGGATTCAAGGAACACTGAAGAATACAGGATGCATGACATGCAGTAAGCCAGAGAAATGCAGCAGGAAAAGAGGTCAGACAGAGGTAAAAGATGGTGAGACAGTACATGGTCTTACAGGGTTCTGAGAAAAAAAAAAATAAGCAATTTGGCTTTTATACTAAATAAAGCAGACAGGTTTTGAAAAAATAAAATGTAAGAAAACTGAGAAGATAATGAATTTATAAAATAAGAACAAGGGATTATTTAAACAGTAAAATTAGAAGACAAAGAATTATTAAAAATTTAAATCAAAAAGCTTCTGCACAGCAAACCATCAGCAAAGAGACAACCTACAGAATTAGAAAAAAAGTGTAAATTGTACATCTGATGAGGGCTTAATATATAAACTATGTAAGAAATCCCTACAACTCAATAGCAAGAAGATAAATAACCCAATATAAAAAATGGACAAAGGACCTGACTAGACATTTCTCATAAGAACAAATACAAATGGCCAAGAGGTATATACCAAAGTGCTCAGCATCACTAACCATCAGGGAAATGTAAATCAAAACCACCATGAGTTAATCTCATACTTGATAGAATGACTATTATCAAAATACAATAGATAATAAATATTAGAGAGGATGTGAAGAAAAGGGTGCCCTTGTAAACTGTTGGCTGAAAGGTAAATTGACATAACCATTATGGAAAACAGCATGCAAGCTCCTCAAAGCACTTAAAGTGCTGTTGCATGATCCAGCAACCTCACTACTGGGTGTAGGTCCAAAGGACATGAAATCGGTATGTCAAATGGATATCTGCACTTTATTATTATTATTAATTTATATATTTATTTTAATTGGGTATATATGACAGCAAAATGCATTTTGATTCATTGTACACAATTGCAGCACAACTTTTCATATCTCTGGTTGTACATGATGTAGTGCCACACCATATGTGCAGTCATACATGTATCTAGGGTAGTGATGTCCATCTCATTCCAACATCTTTTTTTCCCACTCCTTGGTCTACACCCAAAGTGATATCTGCACTTTCATGTTTATTGTAGCACTATTCACAATAACCAAAATATGGAATCAACCTAAGTGCTCATAAACAGATTCATGGATAAAAAAAATGTACAAATACAAAATAAAATACTATTTAGCCTTTTTTAATAAAGAAAATTGTCATTTGTGACAAACATACAAGAAATTGAAGAATACTTTTTTAAGCAAAATAAGTCAGACACACACACACACACACACATATTTTGCATAATCTAACTTGTGTATGGAATCTCAAAAAGTCAAACTCACAGAGGCAGAAAGTAGAATGGTGGTTTTCAGGAAATGGGAAGTTTAGAGAATAAAAAAGAATAGCTTAAAGATACAAAATTTCAGTTAGCCAGAAGGAATGAGATCAAGAGCTGCATTGTACAATATGGTGACTACTGTTTATACCAATGTATTCTATACTTGAAAATTAGTAAGAGAATAGATTTTAAGAGTATATGTTAATTGGCTTGATTTGGTCATTCTGCAATGTATTCATATTTCTAAACACCATGTTGTATACCATATATGCAATTTTTGTCAATTAAAAATAAATAATAATCAAAGAAAATAAATGCAATCAAAGATAGAAAAGACAAATTTGACAAAATTGAGGACATCTTCTGAGATTTTACACCTAAGCTAAAAGGTATATGAGATTAGAAAACAAAGATAAACAAAATCATTCTAGAAGGCTAACATCTGATTAATAGTACATCCAAAGAGATATGAGAGAAAACGAAGAAAAAGGGCACCCTCACATAAAGTGGCTCACAGATTGCTCAGAGTAAGGAATATAAAAAAGAAAGAAAGAGAGAGAGAGAGAGAGAGAGAGAGAGAGAGAGAGAGAGAGAGAGAAATGAAGATTAATTGGATTATAAACAAAGGAGCAGGCATCAGAATATCATTAGACCTCTGATGAACTAAACTTAAGAACTAGATAAGGAAGCATGTGTCTTAGTTGGCATAGACTTATTTCTGTGACAAACAACTATCAAACAATCTTAGTGGCTCAACGAAACAATTTGAAATTCTTGCTGATGACTTAGTCCTATTTTTGATGGTAGAGTGCCTCTACTGTCACTGAAGGACTTGGAGTTCTCCCCCAGTTCCTCTGCCTCAGTTGCAATCCCAGGAGAGATGCAGATTGTGGCAGCTCCTGTGGAGGTTTCAAGGTCCAGGGTTGGAAATCACATATATCACTCTGGCCTATAGATTCCCTCCTAATTACAAAGAAGGCTAAGAGGAAAATAAAACAGGATGCATTTTCCCCCTGTACAACAAAATGTATGCCTTTTCATATAATCCCTCCACAGTTCTGGGGTAATATGATTCCCAACCTAGAATTCAGCAACTATCAATCAAGACTGATTAGAGTCCTTAGACATGAAAGAACTCAAATTTACCATCTTGGCGCAATTTCTCAGGGAACTAAAAAAAGATAACCTAGCAAAATGAACAAGTTAATCAAGAAACAGAAATCAGAGTGTTCAGAAGAGAACAACATCAACCCTAGACTCATAAGGAATGGAGACCCCAAGATGATGAGGGTGTGTCAGACTAGGAAAACAACCACTATATACAAGAAGACAGAGGTTTTGAGGAAGGGTGTGTCTGAATAAGAAAATAAAATTGAAAGATACCTAGATTATGTAAACTTGTTGATAGATTTATTTTCCTATTATAAAGAGTTTGAGAAGGTTTTAGTGAGTTTTTCATGGAAAAACAAGACAAACAAAAAGAGAATCAATATTAATTGTATAGAAAACAAAGATGTACAAAATCCATGTGCAGTTATAGTAAAAATGTGGTTTATGTATGAGTTAAAATTGCATGTTCTTAAAAGTTAAGCACTCAGCATTGGCATAAGCACACATTACGCTATAATCGCACTGTGGTGGGTAGGGGAAGGGAACATGAATGTGGAGATGCTTAAGAGAGAGAGAGCCTCAACAACTAAAAGCAAACATCAGTAAAATATATTATTTAAAAATACAGAGGTAAGTACCTGAAGAAACATCTAAAAGAGGTGAACATTGTGATTTCTGAGAAGTAGGCTGTGGGTTATTTCAAAACAGGGAAGAAGCTGCTGGATTTTAAAAGCCTCATAAAACTAGTCATAGGAAGGGAAGGCCTGTCTTGTTGCCAAAGCACTTCTCATCCCTGCTTTAAAAATCTATGCAGTTTAGTGTAAATGCAAAAAAAGATTAATATTGCAATTAAATTGGGAAAGGATACTAGGGAGGAAGGTATTTAGCTTCAATAGATTTTATTTATAACTGGGTGAGTTAAAGTCAATACCTAACCCATAAAATCAAGGGGTGAAACATTACTATATATCATTTAGCAGATTACTACATTTCATTATAGGATTTCTAAAAAGGGCTGAAAACCATATACTGGTTGCATGTACTTATTACTAGAGAAATGGCAAGTGCAAACCTTCAGAGAAAAATTACGAGACACCACGAGAAAAACAGCAAAGATCAAAGAATTAATGAAAGAGATGTGGCCAGGGAGGTCAACATGACTTAAAAAAGAGAGCAGGTAGTCAAAATAAAGCATTCTTATAGACATGGTAAATTATTTTTAAAACTTGAAATTGATTTAATAATCAACTAAACACATTGAGCAAGAAAGATTTTTTTCTCCTTGATTTTTTTTTTTATTATTGGAGGGAATTCTTGCAGGAGAGTGTGGTGTTCTCTGTAAGACAGAAGTTATAGAATATTTCAGGAAGAATTTAAAATTGTATGATGACACTACTGAGTAAGGCTGGAGCCCCCGAGACACAGGGTCTGCACATAGGATTTGATAAATTATTGACTATTTTGGTGCACCTTTGGCAGAAGTACGTGCTGCCATCATACACAGGCAGAATACATGTGTGTGAATGAATGGTTTTTGCAAAACCCACCATGAGGAGACAAATTTAAATACTTCATGTCAGGGCTAGGGTTGTAACTCAGCGGTAGATTGCTTGCCTAGCATGTGCGAGGCCCTGGGTTCGATCCTCAGCAACACATACAAATAAAATAAAGATATTGTATCCATCTACAACTGAAAAATAAAATATTAATAAATAAATAAATAAATAAATACTTCATGTCATGAATGAACACTGTTCAGTTAGAAAACTTAAATTTTGGCTTTCCTACTAACTAACAAGACTTTTCTTATGTATATGGAATTGGAAGATAGTATTGGATGACCCAGCTCTGTGGCTTTGTAAGAACCGTTTACAGAAGAGTGATGTTATGGAAAGAAATTTATCTCAGTGCATCAGATTTGCATACCCTCTATATTGGATGACAAGGTTTAAGTCCCTGATACCTGCTTACCTCCCACCCAGAATTTTCTTTGTCTGGTGTTTAAAAGCATCTAATTCCCTCATTGCAATATACTTTGGGGTGTACTTGGACAGAATTAACAGGAAAAAAAAAAGCTGTAAATTATTTCTGGTCCTTGATTTTGTTTTCCCCAAAGATCTGGTTTATTTCCTCAGATAAATATAACCAGGGCTCTTTCCTGATGTCTTTCCCCAGGGCACTAAGTGATTTTCTACTATTCAGACTCCCCTTGCACCTACAGAGAAGCTTAGACTACCCTTTGCTCTATTATTTCTTGGGATAATGAGGCAGCTACCTTGATTCTTGATCTCTTTTTTTAAATTTTTTTATGACTATTGCTTCAGTTTTCATTCATAAGCTGATTTTACTTATGCATAGCCAGATACATTACATAAAACCCCAAATTCCTAGGCTAGAATAAATGCTTCAACAAAAATATTCATAACCCAAATTTTATTGGCTCACTGACCTTTTCTGACCTTTCCTCCTGTTGCAAGAGGACTTGAGCTCCTTGCTCGAAAACTCATCCAGTTTTTTTCTGAAAGTCTAGTAGGCACTTTGTTTACTAAAGTAAACAAAGGAAGACAGATGTATGTTTTACTATAGTTGCACATATCAAGTCACTGAAACCCTTGTGTTCAGCACATATGATTTCTGGGATAAATTCATTCAAGACTTTCCATTTCAGTTTCTTGTTCTACCAGAAACCCACTTAAGAGAGGCAACTTGCCCCTCCAGAGCTGGCAGCAATCTCCACTATTTCACAGAACATTCCCTAGAGCAGTTCTCCTCAAACTACCTATGCCAAAGGAACAGTTTTCTCTCCTAATCTGACAGAAAACCAATATATCTGAAAAACACAATGAAAAATGAATTTCTAGAAAAACAGCATATTCTTGAATGTCACAGCAATGTCAAACTGCTATCAAAGCTTCTAAATGCTTACTTTCAGACTCTGTGTCAGAAGTTCATGGGTTGGGATCAAATGTGGACCACATTGTGATGCCCTAGAATTTGGTCTTCTAACACTTTCCAAACTGCTGAGTCTTCACAGGGAGAGCTACCATTCAATTTTGTCATTCTGCATATCATAAAAAAATAATCAGTGTGAAGCTCATCTCTTTAAGTCTGTGTTGCACTTTTATCATTTTGACCCTGGAAGTAATGTTTTCTGTGCATGAGTGTCATAACAACCCTTGAAGACAGCTTCTTCTACACACTTGGGCCTGCATCATGGGATCCTGTTGAAAAATTTATCATCCTATAATCCCTGATTCTTCTGTCTCTTATCTTGTCTTCCTCTGCAACTTTTATCCAAAGGATAAAACCTCTCTTGTTTGTGAACTCATGATAATAAAGAACTCAGAATTCACTGACCCATCAATTTATCAGAATTTTGTGTAAGTTTTATGTAATTTCAAAATATAGGAATTAAGACCTCTGTGTGAAAACGGACAGGGCCTGTGTCATCACTCTTTTCTATGGAAAAAAATAAATAAACTGTGTGTTTACTAAGGGCCAGACTCTATGCTGGATGTTTTTACCCAAATCAGCTTCTTCTTTTACTTTGATACTAGGGCTTAAACTCCAGGTGATTTACCACTGAGCTACATCCCAGTCCTTTTTTATTTTTATTTTTTTTTAAAACAGGGTCTAAGTTACTAAGGCTAACCTTGAACTTGCACTTCTCTAGCCTCAGCCTCCTGAGTCACTGGGATTACAGGTGTGTGCCACCACACTCAGTATAAATCAACTTCTTAAATCCTCAAGGGAATTTTATGAGATGACTAGAGGAATCATTTCCATTTTACAGAAGAGGATACTAATAACTACAGAGCTTTATGTAACTCAATTAAAACCTCTCTACTGGTGATTAGTAGAGCTGAGATAATTGGTGTCCTGGAACACAACAGAAGTAATGAAGAAACAAGGTGTAGGAATAATGATTAAAAGTTCATGCAAGAAAATAGATTTTTAACTATCTAGGAACATAGCAGACTCAAATAGAACAAAGCCCTCTATATCAAACACGAGCTTGGGGAAAAATATGGGAATTATTTTGAATAATAATACAATATTTGATAATCAAATTTCCTGACAATGACTACATGTTTGGAAATGAGATATATATTATAAGAAGGTCTGTGACCCTCCAACAATTCCAGGAATGTGCCTCTATTTATTCTACTTGTGACTTTAATACTACCCACATACTATTTTAAATTGTGCTTATCAATTTGGGCCTTGATAAGAAAGTGACTGTGGGGCCCATGTCTCCCAAGATATTGGTTCATTATTGATGTCACTGTGTCAGCTGATTTCCACATGCCATGCATAAAATTCTGCCAAAGTTCTGACACCTTTGAACATCTCTCTCTATCCTGTGTTCAGGCCATATCAGCCAGGCTCTTGTAATCTAGGTGCTTTTAAATGTCAATATTTCTCTGTTTGACTCTGTCCTTCTCTAGTGGTTACTATGTTTTTAGGAATGGTTTCTACCTCCTCCAGCTTTATCAGCCATGATCATCCAAAATTTGACCACAGAAACTACATATCTGTTGATGTCACTTGGCTGGATTCACTTCCCTTTTCCACTAACAGAGCTAGTTGTTCTTTGTGAGCAGGGTATTTTGTAAAGTTGAGGGAAAGCTGACTGCCTTATGCACCCCCTAAGCACTATGCTTGATTCAGAAATAGGTCCATGAATGACTCAGAATGGATAAGCAGAATCTTTAGTGAGACCCCTTAATCTAAGCTCTCTGAAGAGTTTTTCTTCTGAGGTTGCTAAGCTAATCAGATGTGGTTCTTGAAATACAAATGTCTCTTTGCCAATCAATTAGACAGAAGTGGGGCAACTGGAGACATTATTTGAAAACCTGTTTCTACATAATTATTTTTAATGTTTTTATTAGTGCATTATAGTTATATACAATAATGGGGTTCATTTTGATATATTGATACTTGCATGTAATATAATTTGCTCCATTTCAATCCCCAGTATTTTCCCCTTGCCTCTTATCCTCCCTCTCACTGATCCCCTTTCTCCACTCTATTGGCCTTGCTTCTATTTTTTTTTTTTTACTGTTTCTAATGGTACATTATAAATATACATAAAATGGAATTCATTGTGATTATTCATACATGCACATAGCATAATTTGGTCAATTTGACTCACCAGTTCCTTCCCTTTTTCACCCCTCCTCCCTCTCACTTTGTCCCTTTCTTGTACTCTGCTGTCCTTCCTTATTTGTTCCATGGGATCACCTTTATGAAAAAAAAAAATCATTTTTTCTCCCTAGCTTTCACATATGAAAGAAAATATCTGATCCTTGACTTTCTTTGTCTGGCTTATTTCACTTAGCATGATGTTCTCCAGTTCCATAATTATACCAGCAAATGTCATCATGTCACTTTTCTTTCTGGCTGAGTATATATTGTGCATACCTACCGTGTTTTCTTTATCCATTCATCTGTTGATGGGAACCTGGGCTGGTTCCATACATGGTTGTTGTGAATTGCACTGCTGTAAACATTAGTATGCATGTATCACTAGAGTCTGATGATTTTACTTTTGGGGGGATAAATACCAAGGTGGGAGATGGATGGGTCACATGTTGATTCCATTTCGAGTCTTTTGAGGAATCTTCATAATGCTTTCCAAATTGGTTATACTAAATTTATCATAATTCTTAAACCAGTAACAATGTATTTGCCTCTGCATTGTTTTTCAAAATAATTGAGTAGTAAAGTGCTTCTGGTTGAATTACTAATCTAACTGAAAATCCTACCGCTGATCATTTAGACTCTGGATTTAGCTTCTCTACCAAGGTATTTGCTACCTCCTTCTCCATATGAGCCAATTTTCTATCTGATTATGTCTCCTTTTTGTCTACAATGGCATATTCTTCATAATTCTCCGGTATAACCAGACTCCTTGTCCTGGACATTACTAGGCTATTCTGCTCTGATACATAGGATCTGATGTAAAATATGATGTGAAAATATCTATGAAACCCTCTATTTATAATATTAGATTTCCATATATATGTATACATATATACACACATACTTATATAAAACAGATTTTATAATTGGAAACTAACTTAACACCAATGTAACACATAGTGAATTTTAAAAAATACATTTATAAGGTTTAACACTAAGTCCATTATTCCCAATTACTGCAAGAACAGAATCACAATGATGATGTCAGAAAAGATAACTTCTTTAGAACAAAATAAATGCAAAATTACTAGTGTTTACGATCAATAAAAATAACTAGGTTAGGATGAATATAAAATAAAGAAAATATAAGGTGAATGAAAAATGGCTATTAAATCCTAATAAATAGTTTGGAGAGTAATTTAGAAATTAAATTTATAAAGGGATTTATTATGCTTATCAATTAGCACTTATTAGGATACTCAATAAATGTCAATGATGTTTTAGCACAAAAAAATTTAAGAGCTTTCTTAGGAACAATGTTCAGTTCCATTGAACACTTTAATCCTTTGTCTTTTAGACATTAATTATGTTTACCTGCTACCAGTTGAATGTGGGATATCTTTGTACAGAGTAGTTTTTTTATTGCTTTATGGAACAGTAAGCCCAAACAATTGAAAGGCAGCAATTGAAATCAGTGTGGAGGAGATTCAATCTTGTAGCAGGGATTGTCAGTGCTGCTCAGCGGAGATATGACGTCTCAGGGAAAAACCTTGCCACAGGTCAAAAGTGGAAAAAGAACGGAGAGATGCAAAATCACCTCATATGAGGTCATTGTTCAAGGATGAGAGGCTTGCAGGATCAAGGTATAAAAGATATTGGAAATCTACAGTTTAACACAGTTGCATATAAGGAACGGATTTAAACCAGTTAGCAACAGAGAAAAAAGTATTAACTGTGATCAATAAGGTAATAATCAATTAAGATTCGTTAGGATGGACACGATGTGATTATTTAAAAACAGGATTAAGACTATTGTGAGGACAATGCCAGAAAGGACAAAATATGCAATCAACACACCAAATTAAGTATGAAATAACTCAGGAGAAAGGCATGTTATATTTACAATTACTCCTTAACGCTGTGATTTTGAAATGAAATGTATGAAAGGCAGAATAGCTCGTAACTGATCATGATGCAAATGTGTTAAGACTGCTAATGTAGGAACAGAATGAGACATGGGTATTTTAAAGAATAGGGTTTTTTTTGTCTTTATATGCTGTATCTAATATATATATTAGATACACACACATACAATAAGATAAATTATGAGAAGTTCTTTGAAAAGCAAAGTGCTCTATAAATGCAAAGGACTATATTATAACACTTTGAGTCCTTGTATTTTAAGATGCCTGTTTATGCCATGTGTTACTTTGAGTAGTTTCCATTTTTCTCTTTTGGGGATGGTGAAGTGGAATTTAAAAGATTAATACGATAAATACAAATGCAGTTCATATCTGAACATGATTATTGAGCAGTGCTATTCAAATGGCTAAAAAAATAAGCAACAAAGATATGGGAGAGTTAAAAACCGAATGAAAAACATCAGAGAAAAAATGTATATTAGAAATATTTGTAATATTTGATCTAACACCGAAACTACACTGATGATGATGATGATGATGATGATGATTTGGTACTAGGGATTGAACTCAGGGGCACTCAATCACTGAGTCCATCCCAAGTCCTATTTTGTATTTTATTTAGATACAGGGTCTCACTGAGTTGCTTAGTGCCTCAAGATTGATGAGGCTAGCTTTGAACTCCAGATACTCCTGCCTCAGCCTCCTGGGATTATAGGCATTAACAACCACACACAGCATCACACTGATTCTTATAGATTATAGAACATATACTTCTTCAGAAAACTGTGAGATTTAATTTTTCAATAATCATACATACTGATATCTTTATATATCATCTGGATTACATATATGAATCCCGGATTGGCCCAGAAAATAAGGTGCATTATACAGCACTAGAAAAACACATGACTTTTCAATTATGGTTTGACTCAGGACAGATATGCCCAAGTTGTAACATCACTTTGCAAGATAAGGTGAATCGCCCCACAAAGGATTTGAAACCAGTGGTCTGAACATCCAAAAAAGTGTGGGTGGGGTGAAAGGCAGGGAATGCAAGGAAACTGCAAGGGGGTGTATTTGAAAAAACATGTTCAACCTTACTTATTGTTCTGTTTTAATATGGTATCTTAAATGATGGTTCATTTTTATAAAAACAAACTAAAGAAAGGACGTAAGATTCTTGCTTTCACTGACAGGGCCCATTAAAAGTAAGCAGGTATTTAAACATCTCTTACCATCTACTTTTTGACAGGCGCAATGCTGTCTACAGAGATACAAGATACAGAGTATGTTGTTTTTACCCTCCCGAAACTTCTAGACGGTCTCAGTCAACTTGGGCTTTCTTAGTAAACAACATAGACAGGGTGGTTTAGACAAGAGACATTTATTGTTCACGATTGTGAAAGCTGGAAAATCCAAGTTCAAAACTCTGGCTAATTCAGTCCCTGGTGAGGATTCTCTTCAGTTTGCAGAAAGCCACCTGCTCATTATGTCCTCACATAGCCTTTCCTCTGGGCTCATGAGAACACGCTCTGGTTGCTCTTCTGATAAGTACATTAAACCCATCAGGTCAGGACATCACCCCCTCAAGGACTCATCTGACTTTAATTATTTCCCAAAGACTCCATCTCCAAATGTTATCACAATGGCATTAACATCAGGATTGAGGACCGGGGACACAATTCAGTTCATATCATTGAGGTAAAGAATAAAAAGATGATGAACTCACAGATCAGTGAATTTTCATAAAATGAACAGACTCTAGTCAAAACAGCTAGGTCAAGAAATAAAATATTACCAAAACATAAGAAGCTTTAATGTGTCCCTTCTAATCACAACTGGACCGCCCATCCAAAGACAACCATTATCCTAGTGTTCAACACCCTTAATAAGTATTGGTTCACTTTTGAAATTTCTATCACTGAATCCTATAATACATATTAATATGCGTGTTTTTTCTTCACTAACAATAATGGCCTTAGATTCATCCATGCTATTACTATAGCAACATTTCATTAATTTTCATAGCTGTATAATAGCTCATTGTGTGAAAATAGTGTAATTTATTTACTCATCTTATTTCTGAGGGTAATTCATTTACCAAGTTTTGATTATTATACATAAAGTAAGTTATGAACTTTCTTGTATATATGTTTTGGGATATAGACATGCACGGTTCTGATAGCTAGATGCATAAAAGTGAAATTACTTACTTAGAGTATGTAAGCATTCAGATTTATAGATATCACTGCAGTATGAGAGTTCCATTTATGCTGCATCTTGGCTAATATAGGGTATTATTAGTGTAATTCATTTTAACCATGCTTGTATGCAACCGTATATCATCATGATTTTAGCTTTTCTTGTCCTAAAAATAAATGAAGTTGAACAATTTTAACATATTTATTGCTAATTTTTTAATATTTTGCTATGTAGGCTTTTTCCTTATTGTTTTAAGAGTTTTGAAATATATTCTGCATACACATATTTATCAGTTATACATATTGTTTGTCCTTTCATGCTGTGGCTTTTTACTCTCACAATAGTATCTTTTAATGAGCAGACAATTTGATCTCTCTCGACTACAATCTCTTCCTTTATGGTTAGAAAATATTGTTTCATGTTTAAGAAATATTGACCTACAACGAAGTAAAAGAATTTTCCATTGTTATTCCTATATCATATTCTGGAAAATCTTAGAACTCTCTTTTTCCACCTGGTAACTCTGATATGATTTATATTAATTTGTATTAATTCTATATATTTGTCCTTCACAAGGCATTGTTACTATTTTTACGAATTTACAATTTTGATTTAACTACATTTTACTTATACCATATCTTTCTCTACAATCCTTTACAAAATTCCATCATTCCATATTGGAAAATTTTTCTTTAGCTTAAAATAACTTTCATTAATTTTGTATACATGTTTCCAGGTGGTAGAAGGAGGAAGAGAAATGGGAAATGATATTTATGAATTTTTTTAGTGTTCTTTTAATATAAAATCATAAAACTCATCTCTGTAATTTCCTTTTACTCTATTATTTGTTATTTTAAAATTCTGACTGCTTTTTCTTCACTAACAATAATGTTAGTGATGTCTACAAACAAAAGTTTTGTTTTTTTTAAATTTTGCTCCAATTTTACACTTTGATTTTGTGGAAGAGGTGATTTGCAACTAACTAATGTGGCATAGTCAAAAGGATTTTTTTTTTAAATTTGTTTGTGTGAACTTTTGCTTACTAAACTCTGATGGGAAAAGAAAATTGACAGTAATCATCTCTTATGTCCTAAAAACATGAAAATTGGTGAATACAACATATATTTTAGATTATTTTTAGTTTTTTTAACGTCAGCAGGACACTAGAATCCTATTTATGTTTGGGTGTCATAGTTCTCATGTAATCTCTCTCCATTTTCTTGAATCACAATCTTTTAGATTGATATGCATTCAAGTTGCCTTCCCTTAGTCACACCCATTTATACAAAGACAGCTTGACCATATACCTTCTTAATAGGTTATTGAATTGCTTATTTGACCACTTAGTCATAATTCCAAAAGCCTTGTACCTCCACGTTGCAAAGAAGACCAAATTACTTCATCCATGATTCATCACAATAAGACCATAATTCTGCTAAGTCTTTCAACTATAAAACATTAAGAAATAACCCTTTTCTCCAATTCATGTCTTCTATGGGTTATCTCAATATTTTAATTTAATAAAAACATTTTTATAACCAAGATTCTTGTTTTCTCTCCACGTTCTTTTATTTTACTTTGCAAAATCTGTCATGGAAATTTTCTTTTGTATAAAATAAAATAAATGGTAGGTTTCTCTGGAATTTTCCTCCCATCATTAAATATAAGTTTAAAGCCATCTGTTGTCAATTTTTTTCCCAAAAACGAATAAAATAAGATAAAGTAGGACACTGCACTAATGTTCTTATCTTTCATATGAATATTCCAAATGAATATTGTAGAGCAGAGGCATAGACAAGGTGATTTAACTTCTTTGAGGCTGTGTAGGGCAGGCTATGAAATGCAGCTAATACACAGATCAATCAGTTCATCCATTAATCAATGTGTGCTGTGTCCAATGTTAGTGACTCTTAACCAGGATTCTCTGTGATGGTTTTTAAACAAATGTACCCAGGGGCCTAATCCCTCAGGTGCAGCAATTTGGAATGAGTGGGCTAAGAAAGAACTCTACAAATGATCATGATGAAGAGTCTTGCTGTGCCATAGGAAGATAAAGAACAAATGGGTCTTCACTCAACAAAGTTTAAAAAAAAATTTAAAATACATAAGATAATATGTAATTAAAAATTGAATTTCCAGGCTCAGTGTGATTTAGAAAGCTTTCATTAGGAAGATTAAAATTGATCTGTGCCTTCAAGACTAGGCAAGATTTGCAGTCCTGGTAGAAATACATGAAAAGGGGGTAAATTTTATGAACAAGAACAGAAATAGTCATTGTGTGTGAATCATTGCAAAGAATAAATTTAATGTAAGCTCTATGACTACAGTAATTGTTTCTGACTGCTTTATATATAATACAAATTCCCACAGAACAAATATGAAAAATAAGTAAACCAGTCTACCCATCAATAATTAACATGGCATGGACTCATGATGTAGCGCTAAGAAATGGGTTTGTATATCTAAAACAAAATCAAATTATGGATGATCATGAAAGTCAGCAAGAGAGTAAGACAGAGACCAACAAAATAAAATGGGTTTTTGAGCTAGATTCATCAGGGGATCACATCATGCACTACAGAGATTCTACATTTCAAAATAACAGAAGCCAGTCAAAAATGTGGTGTGGTAATAGAGACCTGTGATAATCAAGGTCTTGCAATTTTTTAAAAATTTTTAAAAGCATATTCAGGAAATATAAAAGGTTAACATGGTGCTAATAATTTCTTCCAAACAGAAGATTTCAAATATTCAGTTTAATACTGCATTTTAGTTAATTTAATTGTTATCCTTTTTGTACTTGTCCCTGATTTTTCCCCTCCTACTATCTTTCTTCATCCTCTTGTGCCTCTCCCCTTTCTGTTAAAACTCCATTTTCTAGAGGAACTTAATTGATTGCTGAGATTTTTACTATAATTGGCTCTATTCTATTTGCACAAAAGTTTAAAAGCTCAATTTAGACTTTAGTAATATTTTAGAATTAAAATAAAATTTATCAAAGAATTGCTTTTGATCACCAAGATATTCATATTTTAGATATTGCTTTAGTATATGATGTATGCAGTAAAGGTAGTTTAGGTGAATGCCAGAAATTTCTGGCCTATTATGTGAAACTTACAAAACAGACAGACAAACAAAAAAGTCTAGACAATAGTTCCCAACTTTAGTCTCCCAATGTCATATTTTATAGACTGTTACTTTCTTCACCTATATCTTCGTAGTTTTCCATAAGAACTGTAACTCTTAGCAATATGGTTTAATATGTATATTTTCAGAAATATGGGAATTTCACAAGTTGAAATAATGATCATGCAGTTATGCAGTGTTTTCTAGTATATAGAATTAAAACTGAGTCGGAAGCCAAAAAATATAATTAGCAGAACTTTAATTGCTAAGATTACAAAAAAATAAGGAAAAGAAATATGAACTACAAAATATCTTCAGCCCCACAATTACCTGAAGCAAGACTGAGAAAATTATGAGAGTAGAAAACAAAATATGAGTCTATTTCCATAGATAATTAGATATTCTAGGGAATCACTTTCACTATTTCAGGCCAATGGAGAAATGATGGAACTAATTCAATGAAATTACCTCCCTTCCTAATGGCCTAAAGGGGCACAGAGCAGATCTCTTCCTTCTGCTTTCTATTACTAGGAAGTTTTAGTTACAATGAAAATCTATTTAGCAGGAGAACAGAAAACTTGCATTTTTATGGTTTAGGTAGGCTGGAAGCAATAGAAAGAATTTTTTTCTGAAGGCAAAAGAAAAAAAAAAAGATGACTTAGGCAGAAATTATTGTTGGATTTTAATGGACTGTGATGACCCTAGGAAGGATAGAGGAAAAAAAGACTATTAACAGTTTCTAATGGACCAAAACAACATCTACCTTTATGGAAATATTGGATTCTATCATTGCTCACTGAATATGCTTCCTACCATCACAACTCCACATCATGCTTGTGTTGAAACCATCCATGAATTAAACAATTGACCTTTTAAAAAAATGATTATTTGAAAACTGAAGTCCCTGTCTTACTATGCCAATTTACCTTCTCTTAGATGAAATGGGGGAGGGGGGGTGGTTTGCATATAAAAGCAGCACAAGCCTGAATGTATGTTTACGTATAGGCATCTATCAAGGATTCAAACCAAAGTGGAACACGAAGAGTATTAAAATCATGCATGGATCTTAGAGACAGAGAGAGACATCTACTGGTCCATTTATTACAGTCTTAAGCACCTCCCCCTCCACTGTAATTAATGTAACATTTTCTCTCTTTACAGCTGACAGCCAAGAGCATAATTAGAGTCTAATAAAACACGGAAAAGTCACAAATGCAAAGTGGAATAAACAGTAAACAGTGAGGGAAGAGAGGATCCGGGAGCGTGATGGCTGGGTAATGCCTTAGATAAACTGTGTGCACATTGACACTGTCACGCTCTCAGCAGCCCCAAGTGTGCTGGTAGCCTGGTGCAGACAGACAGCTCGAATTAATCCCAAGAGAAGCGCATGACAGGCGAGTGAAGCAGACAATTAGAATGAAGGAGGAAATTGGAAATGGCAAAGGTGTGAACATATGTCAAATTACAACTAAATGATAAATTACAATTCTGTCATTGGAGTAAGCGGTAATTAAGAAAGATTTCAGCTATCCCTCTTGAAAAAAAAAAAAAAAAATAAGAGAGAACCACATCTCCCCCCTCAACCCCCCGTTTAGATTTGTTTGCTGAATTGTTTCCATCCATCTCACACAGAGGGCTGAATCTTCCTGACTTTTGAGCTGCATTATTTGTGTACATTAAGGATAATTTTTTTCTTTCCTCTTCCCCATTTTCCAGACTGGCAGAATGATAGTGTCAAAATGAACAGGAAGCTGATAGTATCTGATATAAAAACCTGCACTGAGATTTAAAAAAAAAAAAAAAAAATGAGGTTTGCTGCTGAAGCTACTGCTGCAGTCTAATTATTTTAAACAAGCACTGCACAGTCCAGCTGACAATTAGGAAAGTCTGCTCTATGGCTTGGGGGATTCATAGGAAACCTCATAATCACTGTATACACGTCCTTTTCGTTTAGACAGTAATGAATGTGGGTGGGGTTTCTTGGCAGTTTTCGGCCACTTAACCACAATTTAAAACAGCTGTGTAATTATCATGAGTTTTTTTGAATCCAACATCCAATTCCAATTTAGAGTTTGTAACACCTGTGGTTTGTTATAACCACTAGGACCACGGCAGGGGGATGACAGAAGCAAAAATGCAGGGCTGGCAAAAACAGCCCTCAAGAGGGCACCTTGTCCCAGGGGGCCCCTGCATGCCAAGACACAGACGCAGAAGGGATCTTCGCAGCAGCAAACCTCACATGTAAACACAAGGTGCTGTGTGTAGGGAGGTTTTCTTCAGCACAGTCAACCCAGAATATCCTTGCCTGAAACTCTTTTAAAAAGCAGGCATGTCTCTGATTTATGCAGCCCTTGCAAACTCTATTTAAAAAGAGGGGAAAAAATTATATGCCAATGGAAAATACCGTACAAGTTCTAAATCCAAAGCAAAAATCTTTGATTATTTAGTTCATCTTCAAACACAATTTAATCGGATGATCATCCTGCAATTATCATTTACTGAATCCTTAGGCATTTATTTTAGAAACAACAATAATTAAACAAACATTATTTTTAGGAACAACAATAATATTAGAAATATTAATTTGAGGAATTGGTCTGAAATAAACTTTAATACATAAACAAAACAGCCACCACATAATATTGTAATATTTATAAAATAAACATTCTAAATTTCTTGTGATTTATATTCTTTTGCAAGTGTGTATAACATTAAATAGCTATAGTTCTACGTTCACAGAATAGTGACCAAGTACAATTATGTAGTGTCTGAAAAAGAAATTGAAATAGTGAAAGCATCTCTTAGATCATTTGCAAATATTTGCATCTTTCCTTTTTTACCATCCCTCTAGGGCAAAAAAGAGGCAAATATCCAAAAAGCTAAATAAAATTCTCTAACAGAGAGGTCAGGAGCTCCAATGATCTTCTGGGATAAATCAATTTCTAGCAGCTGCGGCCTGATACTGTAGTTCAAGGCCTTGAAAGCTTAATTGGGGAAGCATGTTAAAAGTTAAAGGGCCAGAGTCATGTTAATTACATGAGGTCTTCCTTGTAGAAACCTGCCCAGCACAATGCTACTCTACTTCTTACCTAGATAAGGATGTTCTCTACCACACTTCTATAATTTGACAAGGTTTATTTTAAAAGCAATTTATTTGTAGTCATCTATGTGCTTCACAAGTAATAGAGCCTAATGTGTTCATTCATTATATTCCTAATACTTTGGGTTACGAAGCCTCTAACGGTGTATGTCAGAACTTTAGAAGGATCAAGTATGGAACAAATTGAGAACTGGGTTACAATTCCTCCCTCTCATGGGAAGTAAAGGGTGAGAAAAGAATAGAACAATGGAATGCCTTGCTAGGCATGATGGTACATGCCTCTAATCCCAGCAGCTCTGGAGGCTGAGGCAGAAGGACTACAAGTTCAAAGGCAGACTCAGCAATTTAGCGAAGCCCTAAGCAACTTAGTGAGATGGTGTCTCAAAATAAAAATAAAAAAGGGCTGGGGATGTTGCTCAGTGGTTAAGTTCCCCAAGTCAATCCCTGGTACCAATAAATAAAGGAATAAATAAATACTATCTACTCCTAGAAATAGAATTCTCTATGGAAACATGAATATAGTAGAGTAACATAAAAATTTTTATGTCTTTACATCAATTTAAGGGAAAAGGACATAAATTATAATTGTGCAAAAATCATTAAATATAACCTAACAATTTAAAAATAGTCTACATAATAAAATTTGCATGTAGAATGATATCAATCTTTGTGTATTTTTCCAACCATGTAATATTCTACATGTAAATTGTTTTCAAAATTTGTTTATTAGGTGTCTATTAAAGTTAATAAAAAAGTTGGGCTTTCTTCTTCAGAGTAAATGGTAGAACATGAACTTCCTCCACAAATAATGCCGGGTTTAAATTGGTTTCTGGATGTTATATTTTTAACAACAACTTAAAACCCTTTTATTTGCCACATCTGTTATTTTTTTCAGAGAATTTTTTGCTTTAATAACCATAGGAATTGTAGAAAATATTTTGCTGGTTAGTGATATTGCAATACTACATGTCACATCTATGTAGACTTTGGATATGAATATGATATTAGAGAACACTTTTTTTAAAGAGTCTAAATCTTCAATATGCATAATATCTGGATGGACACACCAGAAATCTGTGTTCTGGAAAAGCATTCCATATACCTTCTATGCAGATTGAAGCTCTACTCCAATCTTCCACTTTACTTAGGCTAAGAAAATTTTGAAAACAAGAATAAATGCTAGGGCAAGACTTCTCAAAGTAGAGACCACTCTTCTGATATTCTGCCAAATCATTTGTCTATGAAATCATATTCTTGACCAGATTACTAATACACAAATTACAGTAGAAAGACCATGTTTCTAATTTCTATGTTTAATTACTTAATTATTTTCTTGAAGTAAGTAAGATTTACTAATGATGATTATTCCAAGTATATTATTTTAATTATAGATTTCAGTGCTAGGGCTTTCACAATTCAGAGACAAATATAAAGAATCCTAAGAAAAGTACTAACTTATTTATAGGGGATGGTGAAGAAGAGTAAAACATGGAATTGTGTAGGAAAATTTTAAGAATTACATCAAAAATATTGTCTAAAAAATAATTATTCAAATATACATTTTCCCTTAAATATTAAACCCCTTTACTTTTTAAACTTCACTAGTACAATTGTTAAAGAGCTGCAAACTTAATGGTTGTTTATTCAGGTGATTATATTTCACCTACACAAATATACCCTAAATATATTCTAAACATCACAGTAAAATATTCAGTAGCCAATATCCAATGACGTAAGCATGATGACATAGTCCAAAAGTCTGATTTCAGGAGATTTGAATGAAGTCTCATTCAAAAATTGAAGAATATTTTGGCAAAATGTCAGTGGATTTTTTACTTTTATTCTTTACAAAATAACTGATATGGCATGTGTCCTCTCATCAAAAGAAAATAACTATAAATCTGAAAAACATACATGCAACAATGATTTGTAAGTGTTAAGCAACAGGCAATGCAAGACTGTGTATACTGAGGCAATTACTGCAGGAACCCTGGTTGCTTTCTAAGGATATTATAGCTTTTAGGGGCACAGGGAGGTGGAGCACAAACTAACAGTGCTGCTGAGCTGCAGATGCAGAGATTAGAGTTCAACGCAGTTAAAGGGGCTGGAATTTCCAAGCAAAGTACTGGATGAGAAAGAGCAACATAGAGAACAGAGTCTGCATAAAGATGTGAAGCACAGCTTGGTTAGGAGCTGTCCTAGGAATGCAGAAATGAGATTAAAATGCCCATAAGTACCCATTTCATGTTAAGTTGACTGCCCAGTGGCAACACCCAAAGTTATAATCAGCCTAAGAGACTTTTCTGAACAGCTTTGCTGTTCAGTAAATATCTGAAAAGCCCTCAGACTCTGGGTATAAGAAAACTACTTAAGGAAAAAATCAGTGCAGAACTGATATAGAGCCATTAAAATAAAGAATAAGCAAGACTGACAGGACAAGAGAAAATCTGCCAATAATCAAACTACCTGCCATAATGAAGCTGAACACCATTTACAACAAAGTGACATACTCTCAGGAAGGGTTAAGGAAAATACATTCCACAGGCAAGACACCTGGTGTTGTAAATAAAGATAAATTGGAACATAGCCATGTCCCTTTGTTCAAGTATTTTATGTTGCTTCTTTCCCATTATAACAGCAGAGTTAGGTAGTTATGAAAGAGACTGTCTAACTCCCAGTTGAAAGCACTTACCACTTCATCCTGCAAGAAAATGGTCGCAAGTCATAGAGTTAGACTCACTATAATGTGTAACCACATTGTATAGCTTACAAAAATAATAATTACTAGACATGCAGGTGTGTAATAATATGAGTAAAACTTAAAGAATGTAGTCAATTTGAAAATGAACATTAGCAATCTTTAAGAATATAAATAACAATAAATGGTAGGAGGGATGTGGAGAAAACAGTACAATTATACATTGTTGGTGGGACTGAAAATTAGTATAACCACTTTCAAAAGAAAAACTAAGATCAGTCAAAAGACTAGGAGCATGATCTAGACATCCTTCCTCTTGGTATTCATTCAAAAGAACTAAAATCAGCTTACTATAGAGACACATGCATGCCAATGTTTATAACAGCACAATTCATAACAGGCAAGTTATGGAACCAGCATAGTTGTCTGTCAACAAATTAATAGATAAAGAAAATGTGGTATATATACACAACAGAGTTTATTCAGCCATAAAGAATTAAATTATATCATGTGCTGGGAAATGGAACTGGAGAACATCATGCCAAGTGAAACAAGCCAGACTCAGAAAGCCAATGATCACATGTTTTCTTTCATATGCAGAAGCTAGTGAAAGCTAGAGAGATATAAGGAATTTAAAGAAGGGGTGTCTCATGAAAATAAAAGGGAAAACAAGAGAAGAAGGAACTGAGGAGGAAGAAGGAGGGATTCGAAAGGGGAGGAATTATAGAATAAAATCTACCAAATTTTGCTAAGTGCATGTACAAATGTACCACATGAATCATATATATATATTATAATGCACTAACTAATAATAATAATAATAATAATAATAATAATAATAATAGAAGGGAATTAGTAGAGTAGACCTAGTAGATTGAGGGAGGGAAGAAAGGTGGTGAAAGAGAAGGTATTGAAAATTGAGATGGAGCAAGTTATGTTATGGGCATGTATAAATATGACATAATGAATTCCACTATTTTGTATAATCATGTTGTGACAATTCAAAGAAAAGAAAAGTAGCCTTCAAAAATCAACAGGTTGGATTAGCTGTCAAGAACTTTTGATGAACTTATTATAGATATGTTCAGAAAATTTCAGGGAAAGACCACAATAATGAATCTGAACAGATAAATGAAAACTATTATAGAAAAAGCTAATTGAAAATTCCCAAACCAAAAGTACAGTATCTGAAGTGATTTATCCACTTGGTAGACTTAGCATAGATTAAAACTCAAATGAGTGAATTAACTTAAAAATAGATGAATAGGTATTCAAAAATATGAACAAAGGACAGAAAACAAAAAATTATTTAAGGAAGTGTAAATGACCAGTGGGGCAAGATAAAGCAATCTAATATACATGTAATTCAAGTTCTGCAAGGAGAGGAGAAAATAATACAGAAAATATGTTTGAAGAAATAATAATTTCAAGTTTTCCAAATTTGTGAAATATGAAGAAACATCAACTTGCAGATCCAACAATCTCTGTAAAACCTAAGAAATGTGACTTTCTAGACAACTACACCTAGGGAGAATATAGTGAAGCTTAAGGTAGCTTAAGACAAAGAGGAAAATCAGCCATTGGATTTTCCTCTTGGGAAACAGAGACACATTATACAAAATGTGACAATAACACAAATAATAACAGACTCTTGACTAGAGATGATAGAAATTAAATACAATAAAAAGATCTTTGAAGAACTAAAATCAAAAATAAATTGTAGACCATACTTTATATTCAACAAAACGTCTATGAAAAAATAAGGTCAATTTTTTTATATATAAACAAAATCTAAAAGCATTGGTCACCATTAGAGCTGAACTATAAGATTATCAAGGAAAATATTCAGCTTAGAGGTAAGCCACACTAGATACAATCCACATCTACAGAAAAGAAGAAGGTAAACACTTTGAATGGTAAATATATGGAGAACATAATCTATTACCTTTTATGTCTTAATTTCACTTAAAGACAAAAGATTATTTAAAGTAAATTTAACAAGATTGAATTTTATTATTAATGAAATATTTTAAAATATGAAGTCAAAAGAAGACAAAGGAAATCATAATGCATACCAGGATATATAAAATGTAGTCAAATATAATAAAATACTCTTAACAGTAAGAATATTGTGATAAATTAGTGCTTTATTTTCCAGAACAAATTTAAAATGATAATACTAAAATAAAAGGAATGGAAACATTTAAAAAGCATACTAAAAATATTTGATTAACGAAAAACAAATCAATAAGTAAGGAATTGAAAAAAAAATCAAATTGAGAACCAGAAAAAAAAAGATAGATGATAGACCTTAATCTAAACAAATAATTATATTAAATAAAAATGAATTATATTCTATAGTTACAAGGCAAAGATCATAAGAATAATTTTAGAAAAACAATTTATGCTTTTTATAAGTAGTATAAATTAAATAAACATACAAATGTTATGTTAAAGTAAAATGGAGGCAACAGATTATTGTGCAGACAATATATGTAAGAAAAATAAGGGTGCTGCAATAGTACTATATGTAGTAGACTTTAGAACCAGAAGTATTTTCAAAGGTGAATAAGAAATATCTCTTTAAAATGTTAAACCATGAGGAAAATCATAACATCTTTAATAGCATATGAATGCAAAATCTATGCTTCAATATATATAAAGGGAGAATAATTATAGGACAAAACAGAGAACTAGCCAAATATACAAATATTTTGAGCCTCTAAAACCAATATCTTTGCAAATAATAGAATAAGGAACATCATTAACAATATTGGTGATTTGAACACTACCAACAGCTTTATTTTGTTGCCAATTGTGAAATGTCAAAACAAATAAATACAGAGTATGCATTGTAAGCACACATGGAATGTTTTACAAGATAGCCCAAATGCTGATACATAAATAAGTATTGATTAATTCCAGCACAAGAAAGTCTTACATACTGTGCTCTTTTTCTAAACTATAAATAGACTAGAAGATTAATAATAATACTTCAAAATCTTCAATATTTGGAAATTCAATCACAGTTACGAAGTAACTTATGTCAAAGAATTAACTAGAAAAATTTAAAATGTTGATTATTTACCTCAAGATTATGAACAAGGACAAGATTTTTCCTCTTCCCACTTCCAATTCAACATTTTAATAGAAGTCCTAGACAGGGTAACAAAGCAAGAAAAAGAAAATGAAAGGCATAAATATTGGAAAAGAAAATGGTAACTTCTGTTGACTCACAATATGATCATTTGAGAAAATATTATGTAACAGCATTGCAGAAAATGCTAAGAAACATACTGAAACACTATTAGAAGTAAATTTTATAGATTTACAAACTTAATATCAATGTTTATAAATTAATTAAATTTGAAGGTTAAATTTTGTATGTTGATTTACCATAGAACCAAAAGATAAAAAACATTTAGAAGTAAAATCAACAACAGATATGCAAGATTTTTGTGCTAATAATACTTGTGAGACCTAAAATAATGGAAATACATACCATTGTTATGAACTGGAAAACCTGATACTATAAAAATATCAATTTTCTCCAAACTGATTTATAGATTTAATAAACTCCATCAAAATCCCAATAGACCTTTTAAAAATAAATTGGGAAGTTATTTCTAAAAATTCTATGGATATAAAAAGTAATAGAATACTGAAGAAAATTTTGATAAGAATAATAAAATTGTGGTATATACATTGTGATTTTAAGGCTCATTATAAAGCAGTTATATCAAGCAACATAACACTGATATAATCACATATAACTAGATCAGTGGAACAGAATATAGGGAGTAGAACTATAATCACATATATAGGTCCTAATATAATTCAATGAAGAAAGAAATGCCTTTTTCACAAACGGTGATGAAAAACAGATCAACTTATTGAAAATAATGAGCAACACCTATCTCATTCCATGCACATGAATAACTCAAGGTATCACAGAGCTATATATAACAAGAAAATCAATAGAAGGATCTCTTTATGATCTTGATATAGGCAGAGATTTCTTAAGTCAAAAAACCAGTCACGAGATTTAAAATTGATAAAATAAACCTTGTCAAAATGAAGACCTCTACTTATAAAAAAAAATCAATATTATGAGAAACAAAATTATTTGCAAAATATAAAACTGATGAAGAGCTTGTTTCCAGCATAAACTTTTGCAAATCAATTATAAGGAGGCAATCTACCAGTTACAAAATAAAAGCCTGATTTTTAATAAGCACTATCAGAAAAAGATATGAATGGTCCTCAGCCAATGAAAAGACGCTCACCATCACTAATTGTCATTAGTCAAAACCAAAACAACACAAAAGATTGGCCAGAGTGAACAACAATAACAACAACAACAACAAAAAAAAGAGCAACAAACTTGATGTTGGTGAGAATGTGATAAAACCTGAAAGCATTCACTTATGCTGAGAATGTTCAAACTGGTGTTTTCTTTGTTGTTGTTGTTGTTGTTTTTAGTTATACATGACAATAGAATGTATTTTGGCAAATTATATATACATAGAGTATAACTTATTCTAATTAGAATCCTATTGTTGTGGTTGTACATGATGCAAAGTTACCCATGGTTTTGTATTCAAATACAGAGCTGGGAAAGTTATGTTTGATTAATTCTATGGTCCTTCCTATTCTCCTCCTCCCTCCCTTCCCTTTGTTGCCCTTTGTCTGATCCGGTGGACTTCTATTCTTCCCCTCACCACCTTCCCTTGTTGTGGATTAGCATCCACATACCAGAGAGAACATTCAGCCTTTGGTTTTGGGGGACTGGCTTATTTCACTAAGCATGATATTTTAAACTGATGGTTTCTTATACAGTTAAACAAATGCCTACTTCATTACTCAGAAATTCTACTCCTATAACTAACCAAGAGAAGTGAAACCAGGTGTTTACAAAGAAACTGAAAAACCATGTTTTGAAAACAGCTTTATTTATAATAATGGGAAATTAGAAAAATTTCTAATATCTATCATAGATGAATAAAAAATTAAGATACAGTCATACATTGGAAAACGTTGAGCAATTTTGAGCAATTACAAGCTACTTCTGATATCTACAGAGTCATGTATGTATTTTAAAAAGATTATGTGACACAAGAGAAATTACCCCTCCCACCCTCCAAAATGTGCATGCTATTTGATTTTATTTTTCTAAAGTACAAGGACAGGCAAAAATTATATGGAATAGAATTTCAGTGAACTAGACGATATAAATGTTTACCTTAGTTAGGGTGGTGGTTGCAGAAGTTTTTGTTTGTATATACCTAATAAATGCTTATATACTCCTAATATATGCATTTTATATAAATTTTAATACAATTTATAAAAGTGCTTGGGCAGGTCAACATTAATCCTATGATGTTGATTAGAAACTCCCTGTCATGTAGATATAATGGATAATGAGTGCAGTCAATTCTTGAAGTTTTAAACCTCACTGGAAGCAATCAGGCACTTGGGACAAAGTCATAACCTAACCCTTGCTGATGACTGCATTGCTCTATTCAATTGTATGGATACAACATCACTCAATTGTTAGAAAAACTATATTACATACATAGTAGTAAGATATCATTTTACATATTAATAATTATCACACCTGAAGTTGAATCTTGTTTTATTTAATGTAATTACAGTATAATCTTTTTAAGTCAAAAAAAGTCTGTTACCTAGCCACTAGACTTACTTCTTGTGCTTTTCTGATGTACACATAATTAAAGCCACCACATGTGAAATATTTTATAAAAAACATCTTGCATTCCAAGCAAATTCTCTGCAGCACTCCTATAGAAATTATACTACTTTGATAAACATTAGACTTTTCTCTTTTTTACTAGTACACAGAGAAGATTAGTGTTCAATAATGAAATGAAATAAATTAGTAATGCAATAGGAAAGAAATAAATATAAATGTAAGAAAAGGAAGAGGGCAGAAGAGAAGGAAAGGAGATATTTTAAAATTATTAATGTTTGCTTTAAAAATGTTTGCAATTAAGTCATATCAGAATTGTCATAAATGAAGAAATAGAATTAGCTGGTTTGTGCAGAGCTATTATTGTAGCATTAAAACTGTTGTGCCATGAATTGCTAATAATTATTTATTAATACCATTTTGCCAAACTGACATAGCAATAGTTATTCATGAATTTATTTGACAGATTCAAACATCCATACCAATTGAATACAATCCAAATGCTTCATAATCTCCACCACTATACATATTACATTAGCATAAGTCAAGAAGTATGCTTGCCAATCCCCTTTGAAAAACAAGACAAGTAATTCTAGCCCCCCTGCAAAACACAAATATTTAAGGCATATTTGCTAATGTGTAATAGTAATTTTCAAAATAAAGATACATAAAATACATGTACAAAAGACTACCATAGTATTTTTGAAAAAATAGTTGTAGAATATAAAAATATACGTATTTTTAAATCCTACAAATTAGTATTGTCAATTATCATCCACGAAATTTAAATTTTATCTATAAGTTAAAGGGATTAAGGAAATTCGCAGTTCAACAACGTGGTGATTTTTTTATCACTTTATGAAGTCTGGATTAAAATACAGCAATTTTTATACTTCTTAGAGCTTACTTTAAGTTCTTATAAACATAAATTTCTACTTAATAGAAATAATTGTTTCTCAATTTTTAAAGTAAATTTTATTTTTTTAGCATAGATTTTGGCTCACAACAAAATTGAAATGACATCCAGTGATTTTCCATATCATCCCTGCTTCAACCTACGCATTATCTACTCCATAATCAAGATCCCATCACCAAGGTACATATTTGTTACACTTGATGAATTATTGATAAATAATTATCACCCAAAGTCCATGCTTTACATTTGGTTTCCTTCTTGGTATTGTATGTTTGAGTTCGAACAAAATTTTAATGGCGTATATCCAACATTGTGCAGAACAGTTTAATTGCCCTAAATAACCTCTGTGCACCACCTGTTCATCCCCCTCTTCTTTTTAACTGTGGGAAACCACTGATCTTTTTACTATTTCCGTAGTTCTGCTTTTTTCATAATTTCATATGTTAGAATCATACAGTATATAGGATTTTTCAAATTACCTTCATTTCCCTCTTCTACCATACATTTAACTTTTCTCTGTGATTTCTCATAACTTGGTAACTCATTTCTTTTAGTGCTGAGTAGTTTCCTATTGTTGGATTATCAGGGTTTTTTTTTTTTTTTTAATCCATTTACCTACTGTAGGATATCTTATTTGCTTCCAAGTTTGGAAAATTATGAATAAAGTTGTTATAAACAAGCAGGGTTTTATGGGCATAGTATTTCAATCCCTTTAGGTAAATTACCAAAAAAAAAAAAAATGATTGCAGGATTATGTGAGACTATGTTTAGTTTTTATAAGAAACTGTCAAGCAGCCTTCCAAAGTGATTGTGTCATTTTGCATTCCCACCAGCAATTAATAAGAGTTCCTTTTGCTCCACATCCTCACCAGCATTTCATGTTGTCTATGTGATGTATTCAGGCCACCTTAACAGGTGTGTGGTCATCTCTTATTTTTGTTTTAATTTGCAATCCTATAATAACATGAGGATAACGTAAATTTGCCATCTGGATATTTTGTGAAAGTCTTTTGGCCTAATTTTTAATTCAGTTGATTGTTTTCTGTTAGGGAATTTAAGAAAAATTTCAGCTATTGGAAAGTTGGAAAGTTGAAAAATATAAGGTTAGTATAAAAATTCAATAACTTTCAATATACTGACAATGAACAAATGGTATTTGAAACTGAAAACATGATGTCATTTACTTTAGTACTCAAAAACTCAAATACTTTGGTATAAACTTAATAAAAACATATACAAGATTAATATGAGTAAAACTGCCAAACTCTGATAAAAAAAATCAAAGTAGAAAAAAACATAGACAAATATTCTGTTTGTGGAAAGACTCAATATTTTTAATATATTGGTTCTTTTAATATTGATTTATGGATTCAATATAATTTCAACTTAAATCTTAACAAATTCTTTTGTGAATTTCAAAAAGCTGATTCTAAAGATTATTTGGAGAGCCAAAAGTTCCAAACACAATGTAGAAGAAGAACAAAGTTGGAAGACAGATAATACTTTACTTCAAGTATTATTATAAAGCTATGTTAATCAAGACAGTAGAGTATTAGTAAAAGAATATTCAGATCAGAGTCCAGAACATCGTCTAGAAATTGACCCCCATAAATAGTCAGGTGGTCACTGAATGAGCAGCAAAGAAATTACAATGGAGCAGATTTAATCTGCTCAGTAAATGGAGCTGGAACAATTGAACCTTTAAACGTAAAACATAAATCTAGACGCACGTTATACATTTTATAAAAATTGACACAAATAAATACCTAAATGCAGAGTTGTAAATCTTATGGAAAATAACATAGAGGTTTATGATTTTAGCAAAAAATAAAACCGCTGTGACCTTGGGTTGGTAATAACATTTGAGATACACAGCACCAAAGGCAGAATTCTTGAAAGAAAGAATTAATGAAGTGGACCTCATTAAAATTAAAAATTTCTGTCCTGCAATAGACACTGTAATGGGAACAGAAAAAATTCACAGGCTTGAAGAACATATTTACAAAAAAACATCTGATAAAGGACTTTATTTTCTAGAACAGTTTTATGCTTACATAAAAATTTTCAGCAGTAAGTACGTAGATTCTCAAATTATCTCCATGGAATTTTTCCTATTATTAATATTATACATTAGTTTAAGTCCAACTAATTTCTTACAGTTGAGGAACTAATATTGATGCATTTTTAATGATAGACATTATCTACATTAGGATTTATTTTTATGCTGTACATTTATTTAGATTTTGACAAATGAATAATGGCACGTATCCACCATTACTATACTCAACATAATAGTTTCACTGTCCTAAAAATCATCTGTACTTCAACTACTGTTCCCTCCCACTTCACCTTACTCCTTCAATTCCTAGGAAATAGTAATCTTTTTAGTGAGTCTATGGTTTTCCTTTTATGGAATATCTCGCAGTTCAAATCATATAATATATTGTTTTCAGACTTGCTTTTTCCATTTATGTGCAATATTCATGTAAGATTCCTCCATGTCTTTTTGTTATTTGATTACTCATTTTGTTTTTTTTTTTTTTTTTACACTGAATAGCATTCCATTTTATGGATATGAAATAGTTTATCCTTTTACCATAGAAGAACATTTTGGGTGCTTCCAGTGTTTTTTTTTCCTTTTTAATTATAAAATAAAGCTGCTATTAATATTCATGTTCTTTTTTATGTGGGGGCATGTTTTCAGCTTATTTCAGTAACTCACTTCAACCAAGGTGTCTAATTGCAGTAGTATATAGTAAGGCTATCTTTAACTTTTTAAGAAGTTTCCATATAGTCTTCCAAAGTGGCTATTCCATTTGCATTCCTACTACCCATGACTAACAGTGTTTGTGGTTTCATATCCTTGTCAGCATTTGGTATTGTCAGTGTTTTGGATTTCAGCCATTCCAACAGGTATGTAGTGGTATCTCATTCATGTTTTAATTTGCACTCCCATTGTGGTAAATGATGTAGAGCATTTTTACTGGTTCATCTCAATTATGCAGAATGGTGGGTTTCATTGTGGCATAATCACACATATATACAATTTTTTTTATCAATTTTGTTCCCCAATACCTCCCACTCTTCCCTCCTCCCTTCCCAATCCCTTTTCTTTACACTAATGGTCACCATTCTACTTTTTGTGGTGTCCATAATTTTTCATATGTTCTCTTTAGCTTTCATATATGAGGAAAAAGAGGTAATACTTTTCTCCATGAATCTGATTTGTTTTCCTTAAAATTATGGTCTTCAGTTCCATTCATTTTTCTGAAAATTACACAATTTTATTCTTCCTTATGCTGAACAAAACTCCATTCTGTATGTATGTATATGTGTATGTGTACATATTACCTATAGTGTGTATATACATCTATGCCTATATATATATACACACATACATATTACATTTTTTATCCATTCACCTATCAACAGACATCTAGACTGATTCCTTCACTTGGCTAATATGAATTGTGCTGCTGTAAGAATGAGTATATATCTCGAAAGCATGTTGATTTTAATTCTTTTTTTGGATAAATACCAAGGAGAGGATAGATATCCAGGATATATAATGAACTCAAAACACTCAAAATTAAACAATCAAATGACCCCATCAATAAATGAGCAAATAAATTGAGCAAACATTTATCAAAGAAAAAGTACAAATGGGCAAAATTCTATGAAAACAAAAATGTTCAACATATTTAGTCATCAAGGAAAGAAATGAAAACTACACTGAGATTTTTATCTCACTCTAGTTTGAATAGCAATTATGAATGCAAATAGCAACAAATGTTGGTGAAGATGTGAGGAAAAAAGTACTCTTATACACTGTTGATTGGAATGTAATTAGTACAGCCAATTTGGAAATCATATGGAGTTTCCCAAAAGGCTGAAAATGGAACTATCACATCATTCAATTATGCCACTCTTTGTAGGGCTTTTCTTTTTTCTTTTTCTTTTTATTTATATATAACAGTGGAATGCATTACAATCCTTATTACACATATAGAGCACAATTTTTCATATCTCTAGTTGTATACAAAGTATATTCACACCATTTTGTGTCTTCATACATGTACTTTGGATAATAATGATCATCACATTCCACCATCATTTATAAACCCATGCTCCCTTCCTTCTCCTCTAACCCCTCTACCCTATCCAGAGTTCATCTATTCCTCCCATGCTCCCTCTCTCTATCCCACTATGAATCAGTCTCCTTATATCAAAGAAAACATTCAGCATTTGGTTTTTGGGATTTGCTAACTTCACTTAACATTATCTTCTCTAACTCCATCGATTTACCTGCAAACGCCACAATTAGAGAAATGCAAGTCAAAACCACTCTAAGATTTCATCTCATTCCAGTCAGAATGGCAGCTATTATGAAAACAAACAATAATAAGTGTTGGCAAGGATGTGGGGAAAAAGGTACACTCATACGTTGCTGATGGGACTGCAAATTGGTGCAGCCAATATGAAAAGCAGTTGGGAGATTTCTTGGAAAATTGGGAATGGAACCACCATTTGACCCAACTATCCCTCTCCTTGGCCTATACCCAAAGGAATTAAAAATAGCATACTACAGGGACACAGCCACATCAATGTTTATAGCAGCACAATTCACAATAACTAATCTGTAGGACCAACCTAGATGCCCTTCAATAGATTAATGAATAAAAGAAATGTGGCATGTATACACAATGGAATATTACTCAGCATTAAAAGAGAATAAAATCATGGCATTTTATTTTTAATTTGTATATCTTCTTTGGTGAGGTGTCTTAGAACTGCCCAATTTTTATTTAGGCTATTTTATTTCTAATTTATGAGTTGTAAGAATTTTTCCTATTTTTCATAACAATCCTTTATCAGAAATATGTTTTCTCAAATATATTTTCCAAATCTGTAGATTATGTTTTGTTATTTTAATGATGTCTTTCACAGAGCAGAAGTTTCTAATTTTGATGCAATCCAAATCGTATTTTTTTCCTTCATGGGTTATGAGCTTGGTGTTTTACATGAAAATTTAGGCAGAGTGTGATGGAGCACACCTGTAATATCAATGACTCAGAGGCTGAAACAAAATGATCCCAAGTTCAAGGCCAGCTTCAGCAACTTGATGAGGCCCTAAGCAGCACACTGAGATCCTGTTCTTGTACATTTTGTTGAACAGATTGTCCTTTCTTTATGAAAGTTCTTTCACTTCATGGTCAAAGATAAATTGACTCTATTGGTTTGGATCAATTTCTGAGCTCTTTATTATGATCCATTCATGTATTTTTTTATTCTTTCATCAACATTATCCTCTCTTCTTGACTGTAGTTTTATAGCAAGACTTGAGGTATGTAGGGCAGGTTCTCCAACTTCGTTCTTTTCCTTCAGTATTGTGTTCTCTATTATGGATCTTTTGTCTGTTCATATAAATCTTAGAATTAGTTTGTTGGTGTCCACAAGGTAACTTTCTGAAATTTTGATGGTGTTATATTGAATGCATAACGCATATTGGGAGAAAAATAATCTCTTAAAAGAACAAATCTTTCTATCCATGAATATATACTATCTCTCCATTTACTTAGCGCTTCTCTGATTTCCTTCATCACAGTTTTGTACGTTTGCTTATACAGACTGGATACACATTTTGTAAGGTGATTTTATTTTCAAATTCCATTTGCTCATTTCTGGTACATATGAAAGCACTCACCTTTATATGTAAACTTGTATCCTATAACCTTGACATAATCACCTTCAGATCTAGGAGATCTATTGTTGATTCTTAGAAATTTTCTACCTAGACAATCATGCCCTCGAAAAACTAAAAAACTTTTTTTTCTCCTAAAAATGTATAACTTTATTTCCTTTTCTTGTTTTATGAAATTAGCTAGAATTTCCAGTCAAGTGTTAATAGTAGGGTTTGTAAAAGTAATATCCTTGCTTGTTCTAGTTAGCTTTTTCACTGCTCTGACTAAAAGACCTGACAAGAACAACTTTATAGAATAAAAAATTTATTTGTAGGCTCATGGTTTCAGAGGTCTCAGTTCAGGTACAGCTAACTTAATTCCTCAGGGCTTGATGTGAGGCAGAATATCATGGTGGAAAAATGTAGCAGAGGGAAGCAGCTCACATGATGATCAGAAAGCAGAGAGAGTGTCTGAGCTTGTCTCAAATATATTCCCCCCAAACAAGCCCCCAATAACCCACCTCTTCAAGTCATACCCTACCCACCTTCAGTTACCACTCAGTTAACTCCCATCAGAGGATTAATTCACTGATTTGGTTAAGGCTCTTACAACCAAATCATATCACCTCTGAATATTCTTTCACTCTTTCACACATGAGCTTTTGGGACCCATCACATCCAAAACATAACATTTCCCTATTCTCAATATTAGGGAGAAAGCATCATGTTGCTTACTACTAAGTCTGATGTTAATTGTGTGTTTGCTTTTCACATTCTTTATCAAGTTGAGCTAGTTCCTATCTAATCTGTGTTGTCTGAGTGTATTAGTTTTCCATCAATGTGACAAAATACCTGAGAAAACTAACTTAAAAAAATAAATAAAAATTTATTTTGGTTTATAATTTCAGAGCTTTCCATCCATGGTCAATTGTCTCTGTTGTTTTTGTCCTGTAGTTATATAGAATATATTGACAAGAAGCATGTTGTGGAGCAGAGCTCCTACCTCATGGAAACTAGGAAACAGAAAAAGAGAAAGGAAACAGGAACAAGATATACCATTCGAGGACTTATCAGCTGTGACCCACTTCCTCCAACTAGGTTCTGTCTCCTGAAGTTTTCGCCTCTTCCCAGTAGCACCACCAGATAGTGACCAAGCTTTTAACACAAGACCCTTTGGGGGACATTCCAGATCCAAATCAAAACATTGAGAATTTTCATCAGGAAAAATGTTGGATTTTGTCAAATTATTTTTTTCACACCTTTTGATATAATCATGTGACTTTTTTTTCTCCTTAACCTGATAATGACATGAATTATAAAATTTATCTTTTTTTTTTTTTTTTTTTTTTTTTGGTACTGGGTATTGAACCCATGGGTACTCCACCACTGAGATATATCCAGAGCCCTTTTTATTTTTTTTCTTTTGTGATAAAGTTTCACTAAGTTTCTGAGACTGGCGTTAAATTTGTAATCCTCCTGTCTCAGACTCCCTGGGATTATAAGCATGCACCACATGCCTAGTCTAAAATTTATTTAGATATTTCAATAATCTAAATACAGGTTTACAGTATAAATTATACTGATCTTTTTCAGAAAGTGAGTTTTTGTTTTCTGTTTCCTCATTTTTCAAATTCACTGCTTTCTCTTCTGACTTTGATTTCTTTTCTTGTGTTCACTTGGATTTATTTTGTTATTCTTCCTCATTTCCACAGGAGAAAGCTTATATTATAGATTTCAGATCTTTCCCTCCTCATATATGGATCCAATGCTTTTAATTTCCCTCTAACACTTGCTTTCAGTGCATTGTGAAAATTTTAATTTTTTAATATTTATTTTTTAGTTGTAGTTGGACACAATACCTTTATTTTATTTATTTATTTTTATGTGGTGCTGAGGATCAAACTCAGGGCCTCACATGTGCTAGCCAAGCGATTTACCACTGAGCCACAACCCCATCCCTTAACGTTTTATTTCGCTCAATATATTTAAAAATTTCTCTTGAGACTTCTCTGACCCACATATTCTTTAGAAGTATTGTTTATTCTTAAATATTTGGGAATTTCAAGCTATATTTTCATTTTTCAGCTACAGTTTAAAACCACTGTGGTCTGAAAGCATACTTGGTGTGATTTATCTTCTTTTAAGTTTGTAAAGGTATGTATTATGCCCCTGAATATGGTCTATGTTGTGGAATGTTCCATGTGAGCTTTAGAAGAATGTGCATTCTGCTGTTATTGAATAAAAATAAATATGAATATACATAAGATCCAGTTGTTGATGATGCTTTGCAGTTTAACTATATCCTTACTGATATTCTGTTGGATGTATAAACCACTGATAGACAGTTTTTCAAATCTCCAGCTAAAATGTCAGATTTGTTTATTTATCCTTACTGTTTTATTAGCCTCATGTATTTGATGCTCTGTTGTTAGGTCATACTTGCTAAGAGCCATAGCCAAGTAGTATGATGCATGGCATTTTTGGTTGAAAGGTGATGGTGACCCAGCAAGCCATTGAGATGATATGATTATGTTAAGATCTGCATTCATATGTATATTAGACCCCTGCTGTCCACCTCAGCCTGCTAAGGGACTCCTGGAGAGTTCCCATTGGTTGGGGAAGTGTGGTAGGAGAGAATTCCCGGAAGAGGGATTTCTTGTTGGTGTCTGGGAGAACACCATGTGTGTGGGTCAGCGTATTTCCTGGGAGCTTACAGGGCATTGGCAGGAGTTTCAAAAATAAAATTTGTTCCTGTTTGAGTGGCTCGTGATTTTTGTGCCCAGCCAGACTGTGGCACATACTCATGAAAGATTTTTTTCTTCTTATTGAAGAACTAACCTGTTTTCAATTTTGTAGCAATTCTCCTTACTCTGAATTCTGTCTAAAATTAATTTAGCTATCTGTTTTCTTTTACTTAGTATTAGCATTGCATACCTTTCTCTGTTCCTTTCCTTTTAACTTATACTTTTTTTTAATTTAAACTGAGCTTCTTGTGGACAACATGTAGGTTTTATTTTTATCTACTCCCAAATTCTCTATATTTTAATTGGTATATTTAAGTCATTTTATAAGATTATATTTCTTTTCTGTTCTTGACATATCAATTAAATTTCTTTTAAAACATTATATTGATTGCTCTGAAGTTTATACATTTGCATTTAAATACGCATGTGCCTTTACAATATACATTTGTAAATAATCTAAGCTCTTTTAGTCAATTTTCAAATAACTGTATGCCTTCATGAATAATATACGGGCCCTATAACCGAGTATTCCAAATTCCTTCTTTCAATCTTGTATTGCATTTCTGTAATTCATTTTACCTATCCATAAGCTATAATCCTCCAATATATCATTACTATTATTATTCTGAAAAATTATTAGTTCTTAACACAATTAAGAAAACCAAAATATTTCATTTCATCTCATTAATTCTTTGAAAAGACAGAAAGAAACACTCTTTCTTTATGTAGATCCAAGATTCTGACCTCTGTGATTTTCGTTCTCTCTGTAAAACCTCTTGTAACATTTCTAGTATGCAATATATGATGGTGACAATCTCCCATAATTTTTATTTGTCTGAGAAATTCTTTATTCTTCTTTTACTTTTGAATGGTAGTGTTCTAGATGTGTATGTGTGCATGTGTGGAGTGTGTTTTTTTTTTTTTTTTTTAAATATTTCACTTCAGAGATTGTAAGATGGCAGAGTAAAGAAAAGAGGTGCTTCCCATTCACTCTATTATTTGTAATTTGAAAGACAGGAATTGGGCTTCATAATAAGGAGGGTGTTTGAAGAAAATTATTATAAATCATTATTTGTCTGTCAGAGATTGGAGAAGCTCAAAGATTCTGGTGTAATAAATGGAGGATATAATATACCTAAACATGGCAGCAACACTGACTGGTGCTGTCACCACAAAGGAAGGGGCAACACAAAGGGGAAATGAAACACTGCAGACAAATTTGGCACACAAAATGTACTCCATGTTTTTCAACTTCTAAGTGAAAACCGAGGTGGGGATCCAGTTTGAGGGGTTCACATCAACTCATATTCCTATGGGAACCCTAGAATCCTTAAGAAATACTTCCACTCTGTCTCAGCCAGTGCTTAATCTCATGACCTAAAGCACACCTGGAAAATAATCATCCCTAAACAGTTTTAGAGAATAGTGGATCCAGGGGGGTTCAAGACAGAGGTATAGAGGGAGTGCAATCTGCTCTCCTTTTGAGCCCAGTGGCATGTGGATAACTTGCAGAAAAGAATCAGGGAAACTGTTCAGGCCAGTGTGATTATATTGGATATATGAAAGTACAACCTTATTTTATTTTGAGTTCTGTGGTAAAAAGGACCTCCGGAAAATAATTGGGAAGAATTGATCAAGTGGGCATAATTACATTCAGGGACCTAGACTTGGAGATTCATATTGGGTTGGTGAGTGGGTTACAGAAAACCTTCTGTGCACCATATACCCAGAGAGATCTGTCACCCCACCCTATGAGAAAAGCTCTGGGGAGATGCCAGAATCTCAAATGCTGAGCTAAAGTCAAAATCTACCTAGCCCTAGAGGCATAAAGGTTTAGTCACTCCAGAGTACACACCTCAAGCAAAGTTCTATATAGAATCAACTCCAGCAGCCAAAACTCCTCAACTGGATATTTGCACCACTTCCAATCATGAAAAGCAGGAATCTAAAACATCCAAAATTCCAACAAAAGTTACTTCCAGATCCAACCCCCTTATCCTGGCAAGCAGGGAGAGGGCATCACTTCAACCACTTTCACTTTTCATCTACTCCAGCAGGTGGAGTGATGAAAATCACAAAAGGAAGTTGGTCCCAAGAGGTATATAACCTAAGAAGCAAGGGACAAGACAGTCTGGAATAGGATGTCAATACTAAACTCAAGTTACCCCAGTGGAAAAATTTAAACATTTTTAATTAAGAACTTTCTTTTCCCTGTAATCTCAGCAATTTGGGAGGCTGAGAAAGGAGGATTGTAAGTTCAAAGTCAGACTCAGTAACTCAGCAAGTCCCTAAGCAGCTTAGCAAGACTCTGTCTCAAAAATTTAAAACATAAAAATAAGAAAGGCTGGGGATGTGGCTCAGTGGTTAAGCCCCCTAGATTCAATCTTTTTTACCAAATAAATGAATAAATGAATAAATAAAATTTTCTTTTTCTTTTTTATTATTAATTTTTTAGTTGTTGGTCTGGCTGTATTTGCTGATTGGTGTATATATATATATATATATATATATATATATATATATATATATAAAATGTGTGTGTGTATATATATAATGTGTGTGTGTATATATATACATATATGTATATATATTATATGTATATATATACATATAATATATACACTCACATGTTATTTGGGGCTTTTCCCCTATTTCATTATTCCCTTTTATTAACCTTTACTATAATTTTCTGTTTTCTAAGATAGAGTAACTTTTTTTTTGAGATTAACAACATTTTTTATTAGTTGCTCAAAACTTTACAATGATCTTGACATATCATACATTTGATTCAAATGGGGTATGAATTCTTATTTTTCCACGTGTACAGATTGCAGGATCACATTGGTTATATAGCCACAATTAACCTACTGCCATACTAGTGTCTGTTGTATTCTGCTGCCCTTCTTATCCCCCCTCCCTTCCCCTCCCCTCCCATCACCTCTCTCTACCCCATCTACTGTAACACATTTCTCTCTCTTTTTTTTTTCTTCCCCCTCACACCATCTTATAACTTTTTTTAACTTAGGTTTTTATTTTTTATTTTGTTGTTTGATATTGCAAGGTTGGTGTAGTTCCACTTTATTTGTTTGCTTGTCTCATTACTCTTATTCTCCTCACATCTTCCTCTAATAACAAAACATCTTACATCTTGTTTTTATTCTACTTCCTCTATTTTTAGGGACTTCATGCACAATTAGCTTTCACTTTCTCTCCTCTCACAATTTGAATATTCTAACCTTCCTTTTGCCTTTCTGTCCCAATTTCTTTACTTTTAATAAATTATACTTTAACATCCTTTTAAATTATGTAGTCTATCCTTTTGGGGTAAATTCAGAGGTATTTCCGAGGAAGCCACCCTCTCACAGCAGCTCTCCAAGAATGAATCTAAACAGCAATTCAGCATTGAAAAATTGAGTCTACAAAGCTGAGAAGACTACAGAAGTCCTCTACTTGAATCAGGTTATCTGAGAATTGGGATTAGGGCAAGGCTAATGCTGTGGGGAGTGGGTAATTGAGACAAATTAAATTGAGACAAAATTTGATAATGTCAGAGTCATGTATTCCAAGCCTAGAAAAGGTTGGAAGATATGCTAATAAATTTCACTCTCCTCCCAGCATGTGGTCTCAGACTCTGAGAAAGAGGAGGTTATTAGAGCTGTCCAGTGAAGAAGGGAGTGAAACTGTGCATTGAAATGCTGCTTACAAACTCACCTAACAAGTTTGACTACTCTGGGACAGAGCTGAGAATAAACAAACTGCACAATAACTGAAATTCCAGAAATAAAACACCCTGCATAAAAAATCTGACCAAGAATAATAGACTAGTGGGCTGCAGACAAACATTATTAGTAGGTTTTTAAGAAGTATAAGGCATTGTGCTGAGGTAGTTATAATTACTAGAGATTAGTATCTCCTCTCTATGTGGTATTAGAGACTGGTCAGAGTTGGAAGTTCAAACTGAGTGAAAATACTGACAACAGTTGCCTAAACCAGGAAACATTAAAGAAAAAGCACCTCACAAAAAATTCCCTTATGGGACTGGGGATGTGGCTCAAGCGGTAGCACGCTCCCCCGGCATGGGTGCGGCCCGGGTTCGATCCTCAGCACCACATACAAACAAAGATGTTGTGTCTGCCAAAAACTAAAATGTAAATAAAAAAATATTTTAAAAATTCCCTTATATAAAAATCAGAAGAGATAATTATTTCAGAATATATATAGGGTACTAACAATATGAAAAATAAAAGGAACAAGCCACCCCCAATTTTTCCCAACGCAACTAACCCCTTTGACACTACAGTGGAGAATGTGCCAGAAAGATAATTTAGAAAGGTGGTATTTAAAATGTTCAGTGGATTTACATAATATCTAAGGCATGAACTAAGAAAAAATATGCATGAAGTGAATGAACATTTTAACACAGAAACATACCTCCTGAAAAAGAATCAAACAGAAATTGTAGAAATGAAAGACTCAAGAAATCAAATTAAAATTTCAGTTGAAACCTTACCAATAGATTAGGCCACTTTAAAAACATATTCTGAGGCCTTGAAGACAAAGCATATAATCTTGAAAATAAAGTCAAGAGTAAAGAGAAGATGTTAAGAGACCATGAACAAAATATTCATGAAATCTGGTATAACATTAAGAGACCAAATATAAGAGGAGAAGGTACCAAACTATAGACTAAAGAGATACATAACCTTTTCAATTAAATAATATTTTAAAAAGGTGTTCAAGCCTTAGAAATGAGATGGAAGTCCAAATATAAGAGACATTTGCAAGCTCAAATAGACAAAATCAAAAAAGATCTTATCCAAGACACATTATAATTAAAATGCCTAATTTTAAGCATTAACAAAGATAGAATTCTAAAATCTGTAAATAAATAAATAAAATTACATTTAAAAGAAGGTCAACAAGATTTTGTTCTAATTTCTCAGGTCAAATGCTAAAAGCAAGGAGAACTAGCCCTGACATAAAACAGGTGCCAACCAAGATTACTTTATCCAGCAAAATTATCCTGAGGGATTGAAGATGAAATAAAAATTAAAAAATTTTTCATAATAGACAGAAAATAAATGAATTTATAACCACTAATCCAGCATCACAAAACACAAACTACATTCAATGAGATATTGCATCCAGAAGAAATAAAAATAAATACCAGAGCCAGCATATGAATAAATATTACTGAATGAATGGTCAATTCAAGGAGAATGAAGTCTAAAGTAAGCATCAGAAATAAATCAAAATTACCAGAAAAATCACCTCTCTATAATAACACTGAGTGTAAATAATCTAAACTCTTCAATCAAAAGACATAGACTGGCAGAATGAATCAAAAGAAAAGACCCAATCATATGCTGTTTACAAGAGTTTCACCTTCCAGGCAAAGACACTCACAGGCTGAAGGTGAAAGATGAAAAAAGATACACTATGCAAAAGGAGACCAAAAGCAAGCAGGAATAGCTCCTCTCATTTATGACAAAGTAGGCTACAAGTCAAAATTAATCAGAAGAGACAAGAAAGGTCATTTCTTACTGGTTAATTGTATGTTGACACAACAATACACCCAACAAATAAAATAATAATTATAAATATTTATTCTAACATCAGTGCATCCATGTATATAAAAGAAACCCTACTAGATATAAAGAATAAAATGATTCCAATACAACAATATTGGGATTTTTTAATACACATCTCTCACCAATAGGTTATCCAGACTTAAAGTAAGTAAAGGCTCTTCAGAACTAAAAAACACTATTAATAAAATTCTATAGTTACCAGACATTTATAGACTATTTCAACCATCAACTGAATTCACTTTCTTCTCTGCTGCATATGGAATCTTCTCTAAGATAAACCACATTTTAGGATACAAAGAAAGTCTTAACATCAACAACAACAAAAAGATAATTCTTATATCCTACTAGATAATAATGAAATGAAATTGCAAGTAAATAAAAATAAAACATTTTAACACTTGGAAATTAAATAATACACTTTGAATGAGGAATGGGTCATTGAAAAGAATCAAGGAAAAAATATGAAAATTTTTAGAAACAAATGAGAAGATACATATAACATTAAAATCTATGGGAAAGTATAAAGTTAGTTCTAAGAGGAAATGCCTACATCAAAAACAATAGATCCCACCAGGAGTGGTGGCTTATGCCTGTAATCCTAGCAGTTTGGGAGTCTGAGACAGGAAGATCTCAAGTTCAAAGCCAGCCTCAACAATGGCAAGGTGCTAAGCAATTCAGTGAGACCCTCTCTCTCAATTAAATACAAAATAGGGCTGAGGATGAGGCTCAGTGGTTGAGTGCCCCTGAATTTAATCTTTGGTACCTCCCCTCCCCCAAATAGATCCCAAATAAATAATCTAATGCTGGTCCTATAACAATAAGTTCAAACTAATTCCAAAATCAGAAGAAGATTAGAAATACTAAAAATCAGAACCAAAATTAATAAAATTGAAAATAAAAAAATACAAAATATCAATTTAACAAAAAGTTGTTTTTTTGAAAAACTAACAAGATTGGCAAATCCTTTGCCAAACTCAACAGAAGAGTGAAGACCCAAGTCAACAAAATCAGAGATTAAAAAATGAAATGTCACCACAGACATGTCTGAAATCCTCAAGATTGTTAGAACCTATTTTGAAAATTTATACTCCAATAAACAGGAAAACTATAAGACATTGCCAAATTACTAGATATATATGATTAACCTAAATTGAATCATGAAGAAAACCTAAACAGAACAATATCAAACAATGAGATTAAAGCAGCAATTAAAAGTCTCTCAACAAAGAAAAGGCAAGACTCCCAATGTCAATCTTGCTTAAATTATTCGATGAAATACAAAAGGGGGAAACTCTCCCAAATTCATTCTGTGAAGCTAGTATTGAAGACAGAATTAGACAATTAGTTGGTATAGATACTGTATCAGGTCCGATCAAAGAGGCCAATTTGATGAATCCAGGAAGTTGGAGCAGCCTCCTGAGGGATTGAAATGCCTTCAGAGCCCTTCTTCCACCCTATCAAGGTAATATGTGTTGGCGAGGATGTAGGGGAAAAAGGCACACTCATACACTGCTGGTGGGACTGCAAATTGGTGCAGCCAATATGGAAAGCAGTATGGAGATTCCCTGGAAAGCTGGGAATGGAACCACCATTTGACCCAGCTATTCCTCTTCTCGGACTATACCCAAAGGACCTAAAAAGAGCATATTACAGGGATACAGCCACATCAATGTTTATGGCAGCACAATTCACAATAGCTAAACTGTGGAGCCAACCTAGATGCCCTTCAGTGGATGAATGGATACAAAAATGTGGCATATAAACACAAGTGGAATTTTAGTTAGCAATAAAAGAGAATAAAATCATGGCATTTGCAGGTAAATGGATGGCATTGGAGAAGATAATGCTAAGTGAAGTTAGCCAATCCCAAAAAACAAATGCTGAATGTTTTCTCTGATATAAGGAGGCTAACTCATAGAGGGATGGGGAATGGAACATGGGAGGCATAGATGAATTCTAGATAGGGCAGAGGGTGGGGGGAAAGGGAGAGGGCAGGGGATCAGCAAAGATGGTGGAATATGATAGACATCACCATCCAAAGTACATGTATGAAGACATGAATTGGTGTCAACATACTTTATATATAACCAGAGATATGAAATCTGTGCTGTATACATGTAATAAGAATTATAATGCATTCCACTGTCATTTTTTTAAAAAAAATCAATTAAAAACAGGAAAAAAATAAACACTTTACTAAGTAAAAAAAAAAAAAAAAGGAAAGAAAGGAAAAAAAAAAAAGATAACCTGTCTCTGCTCAAACCTATTGATAAGATAACCTGTCCTAGGAATTGCCCCTCCCTATAGGAAGTTATAAAAATTGTTAATTAATGTGTCCTGGGCTGATCCAACTGAACTTCCCCACACCCCCAACTCACCCCTGTCTATCAGCTTCACACCTTTTGGTTATCCCACTGAGCATCTCCTGGGCCTAGTCACATATGCAGGAAGGAAAAAGATAAGAAAAAAAGAGCAGAAGAACAAAGAAAACCTAAGACCTATAAAAAAAGACTAAACACTCTCACTTCTTGAGATACCAGGATACCAGCTATGGCCCCCTTCTTCCTCCTGGAAGAACTCTGCGTTACCCCTTTTCAAATAAACCTCTCGCAGAATACAACAATCACTAATAGGGCATTATGTAAAAATGTGGATGTGTAACCTATGTGATTCTGCAATCTGTATTTGGGGTAAAATTGGGAGTTCATAACCATCTTGAATAAAATACGATATATCAAGAGCTTTATAATGTTTTGAACAACCAATAAATAAAAAAAATAAAAGAAAAGAAAATAAAAGAAAATGAAAAAAAATAGAAAGCAAAAGGAACAGAAGGGAAAGAAGAGGGGAAGGAAGGGGGAAATAGTGGGAAATGATGTTGGCCAAATTATATAGTCATACTATGTGCATGTACAAATATATAACAGTCAATCCCACCACTATGTACACCTATAATGTACCAATAAAGAAATTTGGTAAGAAAAAAAAAAAAACTCTCTTGGGCTGAGGATGTGGCTCAAGCGGTAGCGTGCTTGCCTGGCATGCGTGCGGCCTAGGTTCGATCCTCAGCACCACATACAAACAAAGATGTTGTGTCTGCCGATAACTAAAAAATAAATATTAAAAAATTTTCTCTCTCTCTCTCTAAAAAAAAAAAATTAAGTAAACCTCTCTTTATATGCTTGCCTCAGCATGCTTCTGTAATGTTTTATATACTTCAACACATGAAAGAGCAGAACTCTTCATTGGTAACTGGTGACATCAGTATCATTCTGACTCCAAAATCGACAAAGACATATCAAGGAGAGAAAACTACAGATTAATAACCCTGATGAAAAAATATTCCTAATAAAGTATTAGTGAACTCCATTCAAAAACATTTAGAAGATTATAAACCATGATCAAGTGAGATTCATCCCAGGATGCAAGGTTGGTTCAACATACATAAATCAATAAACGTAATTCACCACATAAAAATAAAATTAAAGATAAGAATCACAAGATTATTTCAGGAGATGCAGAAAAAGCCTTTGACAAAATCCAGCACACATTCATGTTAAACATACTGGAGAAATTCAGGATAGAAGGAACTTAACTCAACCGTATAGAGGCTATATGTGACCAACCCAAATTTAGCATCATACTGAATGAAGAAAAAACTGAAAGGCTATACTACTACGTTAATGAACCTACTTAAAAAAATCAGGAACACTATCTCATTCACAAGAACATAACAAAAAAAATTAAATGAGCATTTGGGAATAAATCTAAACATGGAGGTGAAAGACCTCTAAAATGAAAACTATAGAACACTGAAAATGATATTTAAGTAGACTTGAGAAGATGAATAGTCTTCCCATGTTTTTGGATAAATAGAAATAATATTATCAAAATGGCCATACTACCCAAAGATTCAACTCAATCCTCATCACAAATACCAAAGACATTTTTCACCAAACTAGATAAAACAGTTCTAAAATTCATTTGGAAGAATAAATGACCAAGAGTAGTCAAAGAGATTCTAAGCAAAAAAAAGAAAAAAACAATGCTGGAGGCACCAAAATACCTGATCTTAAATTATACCAAAGAGGTATATTAGCAAAAATAGCATTGTGCCGGCATCAAAACAGACATGAATACCAATGAAATAGAATAGAAGACACAGAGACAAACCCAAATAGATACAGTCATCTTATCTTTGACAAAGCTATCAAAAACATACATTGGAGAAAGATAGCCTTTTTGTGAAATGGTGCTGGGAAAATTTGATATGTGCTTTAGTCAGCTTTTTCATTGCTGTGACCAAAGTACCTGAAAAGAACAATTTTAGAGGAAGAAAGTTTATTTGGGGCTCAATTTCAGAAGTTGTAGTTCATAGATGGTCAACTTTGTTGCTTTGACCTGAGATGAGGCAGAATATCATGACAGAAAAAGCATGGAGGAGAAATAAGCTCCGAGCATGAAAATCAGGAAGCAGAGACAAGCTAAACTCAGCTCATCAAGAACAAAATATATACCCTAAAGGCACATCCCCAAAGACCTAGTTCCTTCATCCACATCCTACCTGCTCTCAGTTACCACCCAGTTAATTCTAATCAGGAGATTAATTCACTGATTGGGTTAAGGATCTCATAATAATTTCACCTCTAAACCTTCCTGTATTGTCTCATACATGAGCTTTTGGGAAACACCCAGTATCTAAACCATAACAATATCCATATGTAGAAGAATAAAACTAGATACCTAAATGTTACCCTTCACCAAAGTCAACTCAAAGTGGATAAAAGACCTAGGAATTAGACTAAAAAGTTTACAACCCCTAGAAGAAAACATAGGCTCAACATTCCAACATATTGACACAGGCATTGACTTCCTTAAAAAGAGATGTAAAGCTCAAGAAATAAAACCAAGAATTATAAGTGGGATGACATTGGTAGAGGAATAGACCCCAAAATCATAAGAGGGATGCCCAGTAAAGGAAATAATTAGGAACAGGAAGAGAGCCTCCTGCAGAATGGGAAAAAAAAAAATCTTTGCCAGCTACTTCTCTAATAGGGGATTGATATCAAGAATACATAAAGAATTCAAAAAACTTAATACCAAAAGCAAAACAAAACAATAAATAAATGGGCAAAAGAAAAAACACAAGTGGTCAACATCTGAAACAATATTCAACATCCCTAGTGATCAGGAAAATGCAAATCAAAACTCCAGTTTTAAGTGGAGTAACATATGGAGTAACATTTCAATGGCAGTTCTCAAGGATACAAACAATAATAAATGCTGACAAGAATGTGGTAGGGAGTACAATCAAACATCATTGTTAGGACTGCAAATTAGTACAACCACTTTGGGAAGCAATATGAAGGTACCTCAAAATACTAGGAATGGAACTATCATATGATCCAGATGTCCCACTACTTGGTATTTATCCAAAAATCAAAAGTCAACATACTATAGTAATAAAAGCACATGAATGTTTATTGCAGTACAAGTTCATAATAGCCAAATTATAGGAAACAGCCCAGGTGGCTGTCAGTACATTACTGGATAAAGAAAATACGATATATGCACACAATAGAGTTTTACAGAGCCAAAAATAAGAATAAAATTATGATATTTGCTGGTAAATGGATGAAACTGGAGAATGTCATGCTAAGTGAAATAAGCCAGACTCAGAAGAAAACATAGGCTCAACATTCCAACACATTGACACAGGCATTGATTTCCTTAAAAAGAGCTGTAAAGCTCAAGAAATAGAACCAAGAATTATAAGTGGGATGACATCTGTAAAGGAATAGAACCAAGAATCATAAGAGGGATGCCCAGTAAAGAAAATAATTAGGAACATGAAAGTCAAGAGTTGAATGTTTTCTCTCATATGCAGAAACTAGTTCAAAATGAGGGGGGAGGGGGGAGGGGATAACATGAAACTAAAAGGGAACTTAGTGGAATAGAGGAAGTAGATTGAGGGGAAAAGAAGACAGACAGGAAAAGAGAGGAACTGAAGAATGAAATTGATCAAATTATGCTATGTATAATATATGAATATGACACAGTGAATTCCACCTTTATGTATTCTCATAAAGCACCAATTTAAATAAATAAATAAATAAATAAATGGAAGACAGTAGAATAGAGAAAGAGGAACAGGGGGAGGAGGAAAGAAGACACACTGAGGATGAAATGGAGTCAATTATACTCAATGCCTGAATGATAATGTCAAAATGAACCTCACTTGGTTGTATAATTATAACACACTAATAAAAACTTAAACAATGTTCACTTCTCTTCTCACTAGCATGGCTTTTGAAGAGAAAGTACTATGTAATTCTTACCCTTGTTATTTTATATATATATATATAGTGTTTGCCCTCTTGTCTCCACCTTCATTTACAATTTTCTTCCTGATTCTCTTTAGTTTTAATGTAGTATACCTAAATGTACTCTTTATGACATTTATCCTGGTTAGGTTCTCTGAGTTTCCTGTTCCTATAATGTTGTGTGTTTCATTACTTTTAGGAAATTTACAGGCAATTTTTTCTGTATCTTTCACTCTTTCATCTCCTTGGTATGTCTGTTACTCACATGTTAAAACTTTTGTAATAGTCACACAGTTATTATATGTCCTTTTCCATATTTTTCTGTTTCCTTTTGCTTTTCAGTTTAAGAAGTTCCTATTGACCTATATTCAAACTCATTTTTTCCCCTTTGCCATGTCTAGGCAACCAGGAAGTCCATCAAAGGCATTCTTTATTTCCATTAGAGTGTTTTTGATTTCTGATATATGCTCCTGATTTTTTCCATATAATTTCCACACTTTTGCTCATATTGTCCATCAGTTCTTCTTTTCCACTTTTTCCATTAGATCACTTACCATATTAAGTATAACATATAGTTATGTTAAATTTCTGGTCTTATCCTCTATAAGCTCTGCCATACCTGAGTCTACTTCTGATGTTTATTTTGGCTCTTCTTTTTGTCCTTTGGCATGTATTTTTATTTTTATTTTTTTGTTGTTGTTGTTAAAAGACAAATATGGTGAAGATTTGGACCTATTTTTTCTTCTATTAGGCACAGGGTCTCTGTTCTAGTGCATAAGTCTTTCATCCACTTTGAGTTGATTACTGTACAGGGTGAGAGAGAGAGGTTTAATTTCATTTTGCTGCATATGGATTTCCAGTTTTTCCAGGACCATTTGTTGAATAGGCTATCTTTTCTCCAGTGAATGTTTTTGGCACCTTTGTCTATGATGACATAACCATATTTATGTGGGTTAAAATAGGCCGAAATCTTCACCACGTTGGCCTAGGATCTGACTTCCTTAACAAGACACCTAAAGCACAAGAAGTAAAATCAAGAATTAATAAATGGAATGGATTCAAATTAAAAAGCTTCTTCTCAGCAAAGGAAACAATTAATAAAGTGAGGAGAGAGCCTACAGATTGAGAGAAAATCTTTAGCACATGCACCTCCGATAAAGTATTAATTTCTAGGTTATATAAAGAACTCAATGGGCTGGGATTGTGGCTCAGTGGTAGAGTGCTCACCTAGCTTGTGAGAGATTCTGGGTTCAATCTTCAACACAACATAAAAATAAAAGGTGTCCATCTACAACTAAAAAATAAAATATTAAAAAAACTCAAAAACTTTAACACCAAAAAAAAAACCAAATAATCCCATCAATAAATGGACTAAGGAACTGAACAGAAACTTCACAGAAGAAAACATACAACTTATCAACAAATATATGAAAAAGTGTTCAACATCTCTAGCAATTAGAGAAATGCAAATCAAAACTACTCTAAGATTTCATCTCACTCCTGTCAGAATGGCAATCATCAAGAATACAGGCAACAATAAATGTTGGAGAGAATGAGTGAAAAAGGTACACTCGTACATTGCTGGTGGGACTGCAAATTGGTATAACTGCTATGGAAAGCAGTATGGAGATTCCTCAAAAAACTGGGAATGGAACCACCATTTGACCGAGCTATCCCACTCCTTGGTTTATACCCAAAGGATTTAAAATCAGAATACTTTAGTGACACAGCCACATCAATGTTTATAGCAGCTCTATTTACAATAGCTAGATAATGGAACCAGCCTAGGTGTCCCTCAATATATGAATGGATACAGAAAATGTGGTATATATACTCAATGGAATATTACTCAGCTTTAAAGAAGAATAAAATTAAGGCACTTGCCAGTAAATGGTTGGAGTTGGAGAATATCATGCTAAGCAAAATAAGCCAATCCCACAAAACCAAAGGCCTAGTGTTTTCTCTAATATGAGGATGCTAATTCACAAAAAGGGAGGTGGGGGAGCACTAGGAAAGAATAGCATTACCTTAGATTATGTAGAGCGAAGTGATGGGAGGGTACAGGAGGGGATGTGGGGCTGGGAAAGATAGTAGAATGAAACAGACATTATTATTGTATGTATATATGTGACTACATGACCAATATGATTCTGCAACATGTACACTCAGAAAAATGAGAAATTATATCCCATCTATGTGTGATATCAAAGTGCATAAATACATTCTACTGTCCTGTACAACTAATTAAAACAAAAAAATTTAAAAAGAATACAAGCAACAATTAAAAAAAAAAAGCTACAGAGGGACTGAAGTAGATAGTGTTGAGATTACTGTTAGCCATAGTTGCATGAGAACCAAAATTTCTCCTAGTGTCCTTGTTATTACCTGTTGCCTTTGGGTGTTTCAAAAGACTTTAATAGGGTCTTGAGCTTAAAGTTCTTTCAGCTGCAATCCCCTGTGAATATACAAGAGTTTGATTAAGGTGACAGTAAGATGTAGGGGCAAGAGAAACCTACAATCATGAGGTTTAATGAATCTCTGTTCCTGGACTCTTTTATGACTGTTTCTGAGCCTGTTTGATTTTTCCCATTTATGTGAGACCCGAAGACTAGTGAGACCTGATGTTGGGTATTTCCCTCTATTCAGACCCATTAATTTCTGGTAAAACCTAAATTAGGCTTTGATAAAATAGTTTTCCTTGCTGGATGCGGTGACACACACCAGTAATTCCAACGACTCAAAAGACTGTGGAAGGAGGATCACAAGTTCTAGACCAACCTCAGCAAATTATCAAGACCCTCTCTAAAAATAAAAAGGGATTGGAGTGGGGCTAGGGATGTAGCTGAATGGTATAGTCCTGCTGGGTTCAATCCCCAGTACTACAAACATAATAACAATAATTAATTAATTAAAATTAAATGAAATAGTTTCCCTTGAGGGAAAGCCAGTTTTTAGACCAGAGTTTTCTAGCTTACTTCAAAATGATTACTTTTCCTCTCCTCTGTTATTAACATGAGTGAATATATCCCCTAGCTTCATTCTGAGACCTGGTGGGGATAAAATCAATCAAAAATATGGATCCTCCAACCAAGGTTGGGTCTCCAGGAGTTTGTTTTGTTTGATTTAATTTAATTTTTTAATCCCCCAAGTTAGTATACAGTCTCTAAAACAATTTCCCTCTAATTGTTTCTAAGAAGATTCAGTGGTGGATTCTGTTCCCAATAAATTCTGATTCTGTAAATTTGTTTCTCTCTCCATTTGGGGGGCTGATAGTTTTTCCTATGATCGCAATACTGTGAAGGATCTAAGATTCATTGTTTTTTTCAGTTGTTCACCATTTTTCTTATTATGAGGGAGGAAAGGATTACTTCCAATTCCTTCTTATGTTGAGGAAGAGACTGGACATCTTTATATATCTTTTTTATATTTTTTTTAATTTTAATTTTTAGTAGTAAACTAAATTAGATTGACTGAATGTAGTTACTGGAGTGATTTATAAATTCTTGGAGTCACCTGATGGCTTGAAGATATATAATATTGAGGGGGCAGCAAGAATAACAACACAAGTACTCTTTGAATCAAAAATCATGAAAAAAATGTAAGGAAACAAATGAACACCCAGAGTCAGAAGACAACTCAGAAATATTTGAAAGAATAAATGTAATTTATAAGTTGAGGGAATAAATTGCTGGTGATAAAACAGATCAGCTATTCTTATGGTATTTTACATATCATGCTACCAAGTAGAGTATTTGAGTAACATTAGCTCAGTAAAGTACAACTAGAGCCTATAGGCTTTCCTACAATATACTTCTATTTGTTCTTTTTCTTTCTCGATATTACTTGATCTAACAGTTCCTGGGATATAAATTGTTAACTAGAAAAATTCTTAAATCAGAAATAAAGTCGATAGTGTAAACAAATAACACCATTAATTGCATATATTATAGTGTTTAAGAGCTTTGGCTCTGGGGGAAAAAAAGAACTAATCTGGATTTGAAACTCAGCTGTCATACTATATTAATTGAAATACCTACCGAATTGATGAGAGAGAGAGAGAGAGAGAGAGAGAGAGAGAGAGAAGAAAGAGAGAGAAAGCACTAAATATAGAGCATTTGTAAAGACTAGTTTGAACAGCTTATTTCTCTCCAGCGTAAAAATCTGGGTAATTGTTATACAAAAAACATGTATGAAGATGTGAATTTGGTGTCAACACACCTTATATACAAACAGAGATATGATAAATTGTGCTATAAAGGTGTATTAAGAATTGTAATGCAAAAGAGAGAGAGAGAAAGAGAGAGAGAGAGAGAGAGAGAGAGAGAGAGAGAGAGAAACACTCATGTATAATTACAAAAAAAATCTGGGTAAGCTTCCCTGGTTGGGTGTGTGGCTTGACAATTGGAGGTCTCGGTCTTATAGCTAACTAATAAACAGTCCCTCCAAAGATGAGACCCAAAAGTTGCAAAAAGTGTAATTTAGCTCAAAGCTATTGACAGAAATATAGTAGTATGGTTGTCACTAACTGCGAGAAGATGGGAAATGCAGTGCCTAGCTGGAGCTTAAGCCACATTCCTCACATGAACTTAGAGTTTCTATGGTAGAAAGGGAGAAAGAAAGAATAGATACTGGGGGAGAACTCACAGTCTCCAAATAACTTTTTGTTGTGTGACCATAAAGAAGGCATTTAGCTTCTCTGAGATTCAGTTTCCTCATCTGCAAAAAAGGAATGTTGATCACAGATGCACACTAGATTTTTCACTAAACACTTTAAGTGTCAGGTAAAATGGGTTCAGTGCTAATGGATGTTGGTTGTTATTAGTTTGTATTTTTCATTTGAAGCAGATAATTGGAGCCTCAATAGACATTTCCTTCCATTATAATATAAGATTGTTTTCTCAGAAAGTTTTTCAGGATGTTGAGTTCAGAATTTTATGACAGTGTGCACCAATGATATTTCTATAGATTTGAAAAGAGAGACTTTAGTGGAGAATTGTGCTTATTCACCAAAAGTTGAAGTTACAGACATGCTGTTTCTGCTGGCTCTTACTAGCAAAAGGTATACATACCTGTAAACTGAAAATACTTTCATTTGTAAATTCCAAAATAGATCTATATGCTCTTCACTGTTTGCCCATAATTTAAGGATAATAGCACTTTCAGCTTTTCTCAGACTCTGTGTTCTCATAAAAATATTTATGCAACATTCCCAAATAATTCTTATGCCAAGAATTTACAGTACTTTAATTCAACAAGTTTAAAATTTTAAATTAATATATGCACAAAGTACTATAAAATATGACGCTATTATGATATTTATGTTTTTTAATTTTTTATTTAACATTTTGATTTAATATCAGTTAAATCACAATTTCTGGCAAGAATATTTAGCCCATATAAACAAATTTTCTTACTTCTGGGAAATGATAACCATATTTCATTACCATTTGTTATTTCATTTGACATTTGGATAGAACACTAAAACTGTATTATATATTTGGTATATATCTTTTATTTGAGTGACGATGGTTGACAATATATCTTCAATGACAATAATTCACTTGCAATATATATTCTCTGCACCTTGACAGAATTCATTGTTCTGATTTCAACAACTGGTCTATATTATATAACTCTACAGAGTTTAAGCTATGTTTATACATTGTCTCAGGCATTTGTGATTATATCAAATGCCCTACCTTGTGAAAAGTAACTTCATTAAATAAACTATAATTGATTTGCACTTGAATTTGTACATATAATTTCCAATCTAATTCAGAAAGCTATTTTTTTTCTGTTAAGACTCTTAATTTCCTCTCTGTCATCCATCATTCATTTACTAGATATGCCTATGTATGAAATTAAAAGTCCAGAACAACATATTTTTTTTTAATTTTCTTAATCTAAATTTTAAACTGGGGGTACAGGCAATTTTGTCATGTAAGAAAAATAAAATCCAAACTATTATGAATGTTAGGGAATGAATATGGTAATATATAACTGTGGCTTCTGCACCTTTATTTCAGCATGCTTCCAGACTTCCTATCTCCTACAGCACCATTCTGCTTACAGTTGAAGAAAACTCTGTACCAGATATTGACCTTTTAAAGAAACCAAGGACAATCTTTTTCACAGATTAAAAGACCATAAAAGTGCTAGTTCTGCCATTGCCAGAAGCACTAACTGAACCTCTAAAGAGAATTATTTGCTAAAAGAAAAAAAAATGGATTTAGACAAGTTTCTATAATATGCACCATTCTTAACAAGTGAGATAGAAATGAAGCATATCATATCAGCTATTAGGTAAGTAGGATGAATTAACAAGAATGGTTTGATGCATTCCTAGCTAAGCAGTGTAGTGTTATAATTTTACCTTAAAAAAAATCCTTATGTGTAGTCAGCAGGACTCTGGCCTTTTAACTTTTAGCATGCTTCTACAGTTAAGCTGCTCTGCTCCACTCTCAAATAGCTGTCCACAGCTGCTGCAAATTGATTTATCCCCAGATAATGGCTGCAGCTGATGACCAAAATGTCACTGTGAAACTCTTTAGCAATTTAAGGTGGGTTTGGCCTAATATAACCTGATTTTAACCCTATTTTTAAATGTATTAGCATCTGCAAAAATTCTTATAGAAATGTCCTACTTGTATTTAATATGCAACTTCTTGTTTCCCCTCCACAATGTCTGGAGGTTTTTTTTTTTTTTCTTTTGTAGTAAAGAAACAGCTGCCCTGGCATCTGGAGCTGGAAATATCCAGGTTACAAACAATGTCAGTCCTAGATTTTCTGCAGAGAGTCGCAGTTCAGATCACATCTAGAATGCAGTAAACATTACATAGGTTCTTACAGTACTGGTAAAATAGGTTCATCAGAATGAATACGGACTATTTTTTTTTTAATTCTATTTTTAAAATAATCTTTAAAAATTATAAATATATCAGGAATCTATGTTATAGAAAAGTATGATAATGGTGGAAATCTATGAATAAAATATCATATATTTCAATATGTGAAATCATGTTATTATTTTTATTATTCACAAAATATAATTCTTTCAGTTCAGGTTAATTATCAATTTGACTCTTTAGGATTATTTGTCAAAGAGACTTTTTTAAAATACACAATCACTTGCAGAATAGCATAACACTGGTTAGATGTTTATTACAAAAACCATTTCAGGCCTCAAGAAACTTGCTTATGAAGTGTTCACATGACTTTTTGGACACCGTTGAGGACTTTTCTTTCATGTAGCCTGTAATTCAGGATTTTAATCTGACTTGGGAAAAGGGAAATTCAATCTAGACTTCAAAATTTCCTTGTGACAATTTCTAAAAACTTACTTAGTATAATTTTCTGCTTTGGTTTTCCAGCTGCAATTTACAGGCTACTATAAAGAAGTGATCTATTCATAATATCCAAAGTATCAGGCAAAGTTATTACAATATTACTAACACTTAACTCACAAAATCACAAAAACACATTTAGTGTGAATTAAAGCAACATGAAAAAAATGGACTATGAATAAACCAACATTTTTTTTTTATTTCTTTAATGGCTTCTGGGTTTCCTAAAATATTAGTGGCTGACCCAGTTTTACACATAGATTGAATTCAACCACTTTTAATCCTGAACTAATTTTATTAGAAAGATTGCTTTTGTTCAGAATCTTTTTCCTGATGTGTGCTTGTTTGTATTTTTCAAAAACATGAACAAGGGTCTCACTGATATTCAACTCTAGAAAACTTGTAACAATTCTCTAAAAGCACCATGCTAATTATTTCAGATCTATTTAATGTAAACTACTCCTATTTAGAGAATGCCTCAGAAGATGAATCACTTGTCATCTGATAAGATCTATAGAAATTCCTAATTCATTTAATAGTAAAAAAAATAATAATAACCCCAGGTTTCAGTCATTTCAGTAAATAAAAAATGCAGAAGTCAGGAGTAAATGAAAGAAATATCTGCAATGATAGATGTTAAGTAGAGAGAAAATTAGGTCACTAAATGGAGACATGTATAATGAATCATTTGATGTCATATGTAAAAAAGTGTTCAGTATTTATTGAAAAATGATTTTTAAATGGAAAGTTCATATACAAAGCATTAGTTTTAATCTGTGAAAAATAAGTGATTCTGTTATAATTAACACATTTACATGAAAATCAGATCATAATTCATTCTGTCTGTTCATGACAATATTAACAAATACTCTTATGCATTGAATTTCAGGCTCTTGTATGAAGATGAAAGGAGGTGTTGGGAGGTTACAATTCTGAAATTAATGGTCATGTGTAAAAATCAGTCAAACTTCACAACATCAACAGATAAACATAAGATGAACATATACTTTTTAATATCCTCTGGGAGAAAAAAAGAATTTGTATACCCAAATATGTATTAGTTATTGCTTCTAAACAGAATTAGCTATGGATTTATTTGAGTAATTGCTGTTTGGATGTAGTCATATTGAGAGGTAAATCACTATGTGTTTTGATGTACTAAGAAAAAAAATCCCTTGTCCCTCTACATCTCTGCCTTGTAAACCTCCATGAACGTCTCAGAAATGAGTGATCCACAACACCTTTCACGTAAGGGTTAATGTATTTAACTTTTTAAGCAATTAATTTCACTCTGCATATGGAATTTCACTTCATCATTTTGGATACCAATTCACTGCAATCAGGAAATAGGTGGGACTTTCACATATAAGATGCATAAATTTTAAAAACTGTTCTTAATATTTAACTTGAAATCAGATGATTTCACTCTTCTTTCCAAGTAATGTTTAATTGAAGTAAATGGAAAGGTTTTGCCTTTGAGAAACAATGAGATTTCAACTGTGTTTTGCTGTATTTTTCTTCCTCTGGGTTATAAAAGGGAGGGCTACGAAAAAAAAAAGAAAAAAAAAGTCCCTTGTTTCCTGTTCATTTAACAAACATGTTCACCTACAAAATGACTCCACTCCCCCCTCTCTCCCATTTGCGTTTCCCAAGACTGCAGAGCTCACGCACACGGACATCAGCACCTGAGAGTGACAGGACCTGATGTGTGTCTTCTTGTGCAGGCAGTGCTCATGGTCATGAGGGAATCGATGTATAATGCTGTGCTGATACCAGCCAAGTAATATAATGTGGTGCCGTTAGGAACATTATTCATAGTTGATGAACACATACCTTTCCTAGTGAAACACATACATTTCAGTAAGAAATGCATAGATCATTTACTGAAGCACATTTATTATAGCAAAATGTGTACCTCAACTAATGAAACACATAGATCATAGAGTAAAGTGATTATACTTATATTGAGTGGAGTTAACCATTTATGGATATTTTGGGGACAAACCAGTCTTGGCTAGCAGGCCCAAACTGAACTTACAAATAATATAACATATTTAAATATTAAAATTTTTATTATCCTTTTGTACTTGACTTGCTGTTTAAAACAAAGCGGTTCTATATGTCTTCAGTTCCACCGTTACTTCTGCAGTTGCTTCTGCACAATTAAACAGGTTATTTCTTTTAGCATCATTGTGAGCATGTTAACCAGCATTAAGTAGGAGAAGTTGTGAGAAATTGAAAAAAACATGTTTAGAGAAGACAGAGGACTTTTTAGATGTCAATTTATTGCTTCCTTTCAAATCAAATTAGCACTTGCATTTTGACACAATTGTATTCTAGCACCAGCAGCACATCTTGACACAATCTACCTTTATCTGTAGTAACAAATGCCAAAAAAAGCCAGAAATGGGATGTGAGTTGGTGCCCCTGTCCCTCCAGGGTCAGCAATAAACTATCAATTCCCACTGTATAAATTCAGTTAGCTCTGCCTCTCTATTGCCCTGAGGAATAGAGTGGGTCAAACACTTTGTTTATGACTAAGGAATCCCTCAGTACACTCAGCTTTGACCATAACCCTAACTCACCAGTCCTGGGGACAGATGTGAATTCTAGGCTCTGGCGTTAGTGAGAACATAATTCACGTGGACAAACATTGCACTGAGAAACTTTGCAAGATTGATCTGATTTGTACCATTGTTCTGTATTGTGTGCAAAAGCCTCTTGTAGCCTGGGCTTCCCTTGAAGCCATACACAATGGCCTCTACCACCTTGTGACTTCATTTTGAAAAACAAAACCAAGTTAAGGAAATATCTTCTCCATTTTGATTCTCTTTGATCCTCTTAATAATTGAGTTGAATAAAAGTACAGAGAAGTAGTTAGGGGAAAAGCAAGATCAAATGTGAAAAATGATTCACCTGCAAAGGAAGGTTAGAAAAGTCTATGTGTTTACTATAAAAATTAATGCTTTGTTATTTAATGCATCTGATATCAACCTAAATTTCAATTGCTTATCTACATTCAAAGCAAACCAAATTTAATTCTGTTTTCTGTCTTTAGCATCTTCTCCTTGAGTTTCCAGATATTCCTCATTTTAGAAGGAACTGATGTTTGTGACCAACCCAAGAATTGCTGTCCTTCGAAACTTTGACTTCAAAACTTGACTACAGATGTTCATTACAGTTGAAGGCTACTATATTTTAATTAACTTATAATGCATTGTCATTCAATCTTGCATTTGTAGTTTGTTTGCTTATTCCCACTCCCTCTTATTGTGCAGCCTGGAATTCTTGAACTCAGAGATGTAGGATAAAATAGGATTAACTGGAATATTCAATGTAATGCACAATGGGTTTTTTCACTGAGATACTCCACTTTTCCTTAAGTTATAGGAGCTCATTTCATTATTCTGTGAACTCTCCAGTGACCCTGGGATTTCACTATATAATTTATGTTTCCTGATACAATTCAACAGTGTAATCTTATGATTTATGTGCTTCATTTATAATTTGATCATCTCAGTATAATGCATGTTTTTCTACATGATTTATGTACTTTATCCTATAATATATGTGTTTTCCTGTATGATATATGTATTCATCAGCTATGTATTATGGCCCTGGTGGCACATTCCTAGGAAAGGAGGTAGAATACCCCAGCCTGAGGGTAAGTCCGGAGGTTAATTGCAATCAATTCACCTTCCGCACAATTACACTTTCATCTGCAGGAGCTTGTGAAGTGAGCAGGCTTAACATGGCAGCAGCAGGGAGGCAAGTGTGCCACTTTCTTTTTTTCTAGATCCAAGAAAAAGCAAATTCCAGCAACAGATCAGGGAATCGTCCTTACATTTTGTTTTTTTTCCTCTGAAAAAAAAAAAATCTATTAGGAGTCAGTCATCACATTTCCATCTTTTTGAGGTAACCTGATTCAAGCAGTAATAAATGTATTTACAAAAAGACTGGCAACAATAAACTTTCATTTAAAACTCAGCATTTTTCAAAAATAACAATTACTTAAGAATAATACTGAACTCATAGCAATCTCTCCACAAAACACAATTGCAAATGAACCTTCATTAAACTCATTAGTTCAACAAATATCACTGTCTTATATGTCAGGCATTTTCATTTTCTTAAGATTTCTTTCTGTTACATTTAGCCAACCATTCATTTACTCAACAAATATGTATTAAGCACTTAATTTGTTCCAGACAAATATAAAAGAGACCCAAATCCCTGTCTTCATAATGTTTGCATTCTACAGTGGGGGACAGACAATAATCAGAATGAGTAACTAAAGCAATAATACAGTGGATTAGAATATGATTTGTGCCCAGAAAGTAAAATAAAAAAGAAAAGGGGAATAAGAGTTCCTAGTTTGAAAGAGGATTTTTTAAAAATTAAGTAAGGTTCTTGATAAAAACTTCAGTGAGGAGTCATCGAACAGAGACTGCAAGGAGGTGAGAAGGATGGCTGTTCCTACCTCTTGGGGAATAGAATGTGCAAAGTGACAGTGATACTGAATGTGCCAGATAGGATCTGGAAAGAATGGGTGACCAGGGTAACTAGAGCAGGATGACTGAGGAAGTGAAGAGAGGAAGACAAGTTCCAGAAGATGTTAGATAAGAAACAGATCAAGTAAACCACTGTAAGCATTTTGGGTTTTACTCTGAGTGGGAAAGGAGGCCTGGGTTGCAAGGCAGGGATCACCTGAGCTGAATGTGAGTTAAAGATCACCCTCATTTCTATACGAAATCACATATACAAGGTTGTGAGGGGAAAGGGGGGGAAGGGAGAGAATGGAACAACAACAGATGAGATAGAGAGGGAAGATGAGAGGGGAGGGGAGGGGGGATAGTAGGGGATAGGAAAGTCAGCAGAATACAACAGTCACTAATATGGTATTATGTAAGCATTGTGAATGTGTAACTGATATGATTCTGCAATCTGTATTTGGGGTAAAAATAGAAATGCATAACTCATTTAAATCAAATGTATGGAAGATGAAAAAATAAAAAAAAAATAAAAGAGAAAAAAAAAAAGATCACTCTGAGCGCTCTGCAGACAGGAATGTAGGTAAGGATGGAGAGGCATAGGGTACAGGGAGGAGTTAGGGGCTATTGTACAAGTCTGGGCTAGAGGGACAGGGGTCAATTGAGGGTAATAGCAGTGGAGATGGTGAAAATTAGTCAAGTTCTAGATATTTTTTTTTAAGGAAACTGACAAAATTCTCTGCAGGATTGAATATGAGCGTGAAAGAGAGAAGCCAACTTATTTGCAAGCACATTATAGTAGGAGACTAAAGCAAATACTTGAGTACTTGATGAATACATTTACTTCACTGTTCAGTAAGTGGGAATATACTGCATAGCTGTATTCACATGAAAAATAGGCATTGGTAACTAGAGATTAGGAAATGATTAGAGTTCATATTGTCTTGGTGAACATTCACACCACATCAAGTCATTTTCATGAGTAGCAAATTTTTACCTTCCTATCTGATTTAATCTCCAAACAGGTTGATTGTGTGGGTGCGGGTGTCTGTGTGTCTGTGTGTGTGCATGTGTGGTTATTTTTAATTCAAGAATACAAACAAAGAAAAACACAATGGAGACACGTGGAAGTGTCTTTAGCTATTGAGTTTTGATTTGTCTGGTAAACTGAAATTATTTGAAATTATTCTGTCATATTTTGTGCTTCTATCAATACATACTTCAAAGAAAAATATTTCACAAAATAAGTAAAATTACACCCATCCCCTTAATGACAGAGTGATAAGTAAAAGGTCATATAAAGGGAATAATATTTACTTAAAAACTTATTTCCAGTTCATTTTTAAGCAAGTAGCATGTGTTTACTGTCCATGAACTAAGACCAAAATAATTATGCTTAATTTGACATTTCTGTATGTCAAATTTCTCTTCAAAATAAGGAGTTTCACTCATGTCAGTATTGCCTAAGATAATAAAAGGATAGTACCTCTATGTCTGAAAGAGTTAATTATACAAATATTTGAAATCCAGACTTCAAGTATGAAATGCCCTTTTTCAGAAAAGGGCATTATCATCAGTTGGGTACATATATGTTGGATTGTGGATCAGAAAGTATAAGAAAAATTTTGACTAATGTGTCACTAAGTTATAAAATTAAACAAAACATGCCTTGACTAGAATGATCACTTTATTAGGAAACAGCCTTTAAAAAGTAAAAGTTACTAATCATGCTTTTCTGACTTATCATTCTAAAATACTGATTGTTTGAATTCTAGTACATCAATTTCCACACATTACCAATTGTCAGAACAAAGTTCTTAAAAATTTGGGGGATTTTGAATTTTGAATGGAAAAATTATTAGTACAATTACAAAAGTACTTCCCGATATTTAAATAAAATATGAATTAAATTCCAACTATAGACTAAATAAAGAATGATTACTTTTTTAATTAAAGTTGTCTCATGTAGTATATTCAAAGTAAAATGCGGGGAACAGGTAAGATATGAAAATATTTATTTCAGTTCATTTTGTGTTATTTCCCAATATAAAAGCATGCTTGAATATAATTTTAAAATAGTTTAATAACATGTGTCTGTGAGTTCCTATGCTAAACCATTAAAACTAAGGTTTGAGGATTCTTTACTTTGCTGGGTTAAAGAGTACAACTTCTGGGGTGCAAGCCACAGTGTATCTATTGCACATAACCTACATACATCATTAATCCTCTGCTTTTATATTTGCAAAATTACAGAAAAAAAGAAAAAGAAAAAGGTAAAAGGTAGTCTAAGAAGTAGGAGTGATTTAATGGAAAAATCCCTGTGATTCTTCATTAAGAAATTAGTAAAAAACAAAAAGAACATGTCAAAACATCCAAGTTTCCGTTGAAGCAAATATAATTTGAGCACTTCCTATGTACTCATTAGGGGTTCAAAAATGAGTGAGATTCCCCATGCAATATTATACTCACTATGAATCTCGTGGCACACACCTGTTAACCCAGCTACCCAGGAGTCTGAGGATTCTAAGTTCAAGGCCAGCCTGGGCAAGTTAGCAAGACTCTGTCTCAAAATTAAAAATTTTTTTAAAAGCCTTGGAATGTATCACAGCAGTAGAATGCCCCTAGGTACGATCCAGAGTACTGGATGTAATTTTCTAAAAAAAAAGAATGAAGTCACTAAGGTATACATTTAAGACCATGTTTGTTAAGAGCTATGAGGAATGAATGGTTAGGAGACAGCAAAGTATGAAACAAAAGCACTTAACCAGCTTGATCATGTCAGAGTGAAAAGAAAACTTCCAGGACACTTCCTGGAAAAGATGGGACAGGAACAGAGACCCAAGGAATGTAAGGGCCAACTCCTAAGGTGGGAGGCATACTGGGAAATAGAGGAGTAGATGCCCCAACTGCTAGGCCTTCCGCCTGAGGAAGTGTGAACAGTCAGGAGTTGACTTGAACAGCAGACAGAGATTGAATTCCAGGAGATCTGGATCTTGTCCAGTAGAATCAGAACTCACCATTTCTTGATACACAGGTGTGAGGTGTGAGGTGTGACGTTGAGTGTGAGTGGGTTATGCCTGTGAGTCTTTCAGCTTTGTATGATGAGAGGGACTCAACTGTCCAGGGAACCAGGATGAGTCACCTCCATTCTTGGATTGTCACGCTCATTTTTCTCAGTGTGCTCTACAAATATGATCATTTCCTGTAACGTTGTGACAGGAAAAAGTTAGGACTCATTCCTAACTTTTTCCCATGGTAAGCATTTGATAGTACCTGACACAGGACAGATTTGTTTTAGCCAGACCTGCCCGCTTGCTCTGAGGGTGGCAACAGAGGGATGAAAGCCTTTCCTTTGCAGGAGAGAACAGAGGCAGAACACAAAAGAAGGCAGAGGGCCTGACTGCACCAGGCACAGAGGGCTGCAGTACCACACAGCCATTTTTGGTCCCTGAGCAGCGCTGGCAGCCTGAATTTTGCAGAGCCCGTTGGAAGGAAGTAAAGCCTACATCGTCCTACCTCTGGTGAAAAATGGGCATTTAACGGGAACTTTGAAAAAAATGTATCTGCAGAGTGAAGGGAATGAGGAGCCTGCTATAACAAAAGAGTATTGCCAGCACTGATAGGCATGGGGCACTCAGAAGAGGCCCATAAAACTCAAAGAACTCAAGAAATCCAGATGAGCCACAACAGAAATTTGCCTCTCAGTCAGATGTCGCAAAGGGGTTTCTCCAGTCCTGTAGAGAAACTGTATATTGTTAACTAACAAACCATCTTAGACTATTTACAAGGTTCCAAAAGCTGTTCTGAGTCTTTAACAATCTTTTGTTACTACTCATATCAACCCCACAAAGCTGGGTTGATATAATCTATAATTATCCTAATTTTAGAAATGAAACAAGACAAAAAAAAAAAACTACAACAAATTCAGAGAGGTTAGTAAAACATCCAAGATTGCCCAGCTAGAAGGAAAAGAGTCAAAATGCTATTTGTTTGGCTCCAGAATCTCTGACATTAACTACAATACTATGTTGCCTTATAGAACTCCACTATCAACTATGTGATTATAATAAGATATAATAACATTATGACATTACATAATTAATATTATGTTATTTGACAACACATAAGTTTCATTGTGCAAAGCTTTCAAGTTTTCACTCTCAATGATCCATTTTCCAGTTAACAATAAATGAAGGCTTTCTAATGTATTAATAATAACACAGATCATGTATTACCTTCATGGAATGTTTCAGAGGTTAGCCATTGCTCATAAAATGAAATCCATGATTCCTATCACAGTTTATGAAATAATCTGCCCATTCCAATCTCACTTTTCAGGGCCTAACACCCTCTCTCCATCAGCTAAAGCACTCAAATGCCCTTTTTTTTCTTTCCTCTTCAGTCTCTTTGATGACTGCCTCCTTATGAGGATTGCTCCTCTAATGCCTTCTGTCAGAATTCTTCACTGACCACCCTGTCATAGATCTTTCCCAGACCTCTTGTAACCTCACCTAGTTTTATTTCTTGCAGAATATTTACCATTCTTTTTAAATTTTTTCATTGTTCATTTTTAAAAACTGCTTATCACCCTTGCCATAGTAGAACGCTGGCACCTTGAAGGGAGGTACTTGCTACAGTGTTCTCTTAGGTGTGAGGCCTGGTGACACCTAGAACAGGAGGATGACACCCCAATGACAGTTGGTGCTCAGTTCTTTTTAATAAATAAGTGAATGGATTATCCAAGGAAATAGATTAGCTAAAAGCTTCCAGCCAATCAATGATTAAATTCTGTTTACCTTCTCAGGAAAAAGTCACTCTAATGGCTAGCATAAAATGGGTGATTTATGAAATTTCCAAATCATTAGAGAATCAATATAACATAATGCACAGAACTCTGAAGTTAAACAGACCTGCTCTGAATCCTGACATCTTTAATCAGAAGCCTTATAAACTGGGGGCAAATTATCTGATCTAGTTATGCCACAGATTCTTCAAGGTTAAAAATAGGATAATCATAAATTGTATAATATATAGATTAAATAAAATATATATTTAGTTCTCATAAAACTTTATTCAATAAATGTTAGCTATAATAATAATTACTATTATTATTACAAAAAAATTAAAGTAAAATTTTTCCTCTTATAGTTTATCAATGATTAATTAATATAGCTAGCACTGAAAATTCCCAAATAAAAATAAGTATATCGCCTTAATTATTTGTCTAAAATATTTCTATTTGTTATTTTGGCTTTTAGTTTGGGGTTAAGATAACTATAAAAATAGGGTTTGATGCATTATTATTTAACATTTTTTCTGAAATTGTAGGAATAAAAGAATAACTACTCAATTTCAGACAATGAGAATTAGAATTCAAGCACATGATACTTTTTTATGATGCTTGAAAACAAAAGGAATTTTAATTTTTCTTATATTCAGTTTAGAGTAAACATGTAAAAATTATCTAAAACTTTGAAAACTATAAAATCCATCCTAGTGTAAATCCAAAATATTCCTATTTAATATATTCAACCCACACCAATATCCAACTATAAAAATTCAAAAGGCATACATAATACATAATAGTAATCTCCTTTAACTCATATCTATTTGTCACTTCAAGGACATCTATATATGGCAATATTTTGGTGACATCATGGTTTTGCAAAAGGATTACAAACTTGTCTAAAATATTTGTTGCCCCACTTTAGTGAAATACTGTGATACTTCTTAACTGATTTAATAATAAGATACCCAAAATTGCCATCATTCAGAAAACACAGAATTTATACTTCAATGGCTAATAGCTAGTAAATTTAGAAATTCATTTCTTTTTAGTGTGATGGAAAGTTTTATCATTTCCTAATTGTAAAAATATCTCATTTTGGTAAGTAAACCACTTACAATAAAGGTAGCATTTTATCTCACAGTTTCCAGTACTCTTAATCAACTTGATCTCACTTGTCAACTGTCCACTTCAAAAAAGGCATTTTTTACTTAAATTTTCCCCAAAATAGAATTTTGGAGGTGCTATAAGTTAAGAGGAAAATCTCAGGATATCGAACATGAAATTATAAAGTAGTAATTGACTGATAGCTTTTGTCAAATCTTTTATAATAAATAAATGCTGGAGACTATTCACTTTTTCACTATAGGGAAATTCCTATAAGTACATACCTAGAAAGTCATCAAAACAAAATATGCTGGTCAGATGGTAAATGCCCCAGTTTCACTAGCATGATAGGTTCACTACCTAATCTCTGGCTATCTATATTAAAATATATATTGTCTGCATTTCTATAATTATTTCTAAGCAGAAAGTTTTTAGAGTAAATTAATAATTCAAAATTGAAGGAGGAAATGGCTTGGAGTGGAGTTTATATTTCTCTTTGTTATTATTCTATTTGGGGAAACCCATGCTGTTAGAGTAAGTATATTTTTTTCCTATAGAACAAAATTTCAGTGTTCCCTTTGGGAGGCACAGTTGTGAATGAATACAGGGATCATCAGTTATTTTCAACATTTTAAACCTAAACAAACAAATGAACAAATAAACAAAACTGTTCTCCCCTTATTTCTTGGCTTTTGGGTGCATGGTCTTGCTCTTTACAAGCTGAAGGGGCAGGGTTACCACATGGACATCTTCCTTTCCTAGTTAAAATCCACAAATCACATGTAAAGTATTCGTTAAAAATAAAAGTGGGAGTGGATAAAGTATCTCCTAGAAAAGAATCAAATAAAAAAATAAAAAAAAAATGAGTCTGGTAGATTATAGTGATTAAACCATCTATAAAATATTTCAATTATAAAGCCCCCTCTGCAGCTCCTACCAGACTTTCATACTGTCAGCTCTATGGAGTTTAATAACTCTAAAAGCATCCAGATTTTCTTTCATTGATCAGATTGTCCTCTTTTCCTTCCTGGTTTTCATTTGATTAGAAGAATGTGAAAAAGGTTTATTGAGGCAGCCTAGGAAGGAGGAAAATATTTAAAAGGCCCTAGCAAACAAACTGTTAAACTGCAAGCAGCGATGTACAGCACAGCTCTCTTTACATGAGGCTTGGGAGGCATTTTACTGAACTGTCTGTGAAAGAGCTATGTAAAGCTAGGGGATTGAGGGAGTTGAAGTGAGAAGGCACAAAATTGTAATGCTTCCCAGAGTGGTCGAGCTCAGCTCCATCCCCCAAGGCGCCTCCCCCTCCCCCTCTCCCCCTGCCTCCTCTAATGAGAACACATTAAGCCTTTCTCAATGCCCTGATGTGCTCTTACACTGCAGAATCCTTGCATTGCAATGCACAATGCAGTCCGAGGATTTCTAACATTATAAAGAGAGAGAAAATGCTTTCTAGACAGCTCATCCAACCCCTCCCCAGCGCTCAGCAGGGATTTAAGTGTGTCTACTTCTACTGAAAGTAAATGCATGTTTTTGCCCCCAACTAAAAAGGGACTTTTTCCCTGTTTCTTGCTCACAAAGGCATCTGTATATTCTCCCCAAATCTTACTCTTACACTGTGGACATTGTCAGAATTTGGAATTGTAGACCACACACACATAGTTTATGCTCTTGGTTTATAATACTTTCACATTTTATTTCTTCACACACATTGTCCATTATTTTTAAGCTCTTCTTGAAGATAAAGGAAATATTTAACACAGCTAGAAAGACTGCAAATCCAAATTAATTTTAGGAATAATTTTATCACTTAATTTATATTCTATTTTTTGACTCTCACCACCCAGCTTCTTTAGACTTTGGTAAAAATTTCATAAAAATAATTAAAATGAGAGTATCTGTTCAAGTTTATGTAGTCTATTCAATGCACAAAAATTCTGAATTTTCTCCCCATGGGAAATGCTTTCCACAGGCTCACATTCTGCTGTTGCTCAGCACAAGGACAGTTTCTGAGTCACCAGGAAGGCTAGAAATGATAGGCAGCAGGATGAAACCTCTGGTCTGACCAGGGGTTAAATGCTGGTAGGAAGCCAAGCCAGCTTCAGGACCCCTGCTAATGTTCTGGGCCCCTCCCCTGCTGGCAGAGTTTCAGCCACAACTATGAAAAATCGATCTGATCAAAACAAATGCAACCCAATGATAGCTTGAAACTGTGAGGAAGTTTGACTTTTCTGGCAGAGGGAAGATGCATATATAAAGTTTTGTAGTTTTAGCAATTTTAGGTAATTCTTTTCTTGTTTTGATGTTTAATGTCACACCCTCACCCCCACAAACAATTCACATACTAAAACAAGCTCAGAATGGAAAATATGTACTGTTCAGTTTGTAAGCTCTCATCAGGGTGGAGAGCTAGCAAGGTTGGTGCCGGATGGGAGATGACTGATATGTAGTTGGCTTGGGGTGAAAAATGGAAAGTAAATTATTAACTGACACCTGGATGGTGGCATGCCAATCAAATTCCAGGGACCAACCATCAGTACTTGTACTGTCCTTGCCCTGCCTTTTCCTTGCTTGTTTTAAGAGGAAATGATGCCCCTCCCCCTTCTGGCAAAAATGAAGAGCTTCATCAGTCCCAGACAGTCTTTCTGACACAGATCAGGGTCAGTTCAGACAGGAGCAATCAAGCAGAGTGTTGGGCATCTTGAAGGCAGAACTGCTGAATGTGTGGCTTGCTATATTTTGTTTTATTTGCTTTCTGCCAATTATTCTTTGTCCCTGTCCCATAAGTATATCTTCTATCTAATATAATTTATTCAAGTCAACCAATATTATTGACTAACATCTAGGTACAAGGAAATTAAGAAATGTGCTGACAACTGGAGAAGGTAGATGATATTATATTCAAGGTCTCCTGGCCATAGTTTGAACAGGAATTTTTATCCAGCTTGTGATAAACAGAAGTTTGTTCCAGCACAATTCTCCAGCTTTCTTCATAGATTTGCAGCCACTCCTGAGAGAAGTCCTTGCTTATTATGCTAGGCTTTTCACAGACTTCTCGACTGGAGAAGGTCCACCTGTCCTTTGGAAACCAAAAGAAACTCACTCAGCTAAAAAGCATGAAGAAATGCATAGGCTTTGTTAGACATTTATTATAAAAGTTGGTAGAGAAGGCAAAGAGATTCCAAATAAGGGGATGACCACTTCCACCTGGGATATCTAGGGAAAAGGAGGCACCAGACACATGATTCAATGACTGATATCTTCAAGCTCTACCTTGACATTTTCTTTAATTTGTCCTTATCATGTGCCCTTATCATCACTGCCTGAAACCATGAGTAATTATAACAAGCATGGTACTTGCCATGTAGCAATTTAAGAGTAACCAAGTCCTAGAGAGTGGACACACACACACACACACACACACACACACACAGAGAAATCTCCTTTTCGAATAGCAGGTACTTTAATTTCTCCAGTTCCATTTTTTTGGTCTCTTCAACTAGCTAGCTACTTCATTATCAAACAATCCTTCCGGACCCAGTGTCCTCTGAATTTTCTGCACCTGCTTTCTTTAATATGAATGTTTTGGTGATCTGACTGAGAAGTTTTTAGATTGTTCAGGAGCCAGGTACTTCATAATTCTATAATTTCTCTAGCTGATAAGAAGAGTGTTTATTCTAATTTCCAGAGTATGTGCAATCTCACAAAGAAGCCAAAAATAGGAGGTAAAATGATTTTGTCCAACAGGGTGTGTGCTTAAGTCTGGTTTTTAGGCAGCAAGATAGCCAAACATTTCCAACAACGAAAGGGCATTTGCCAAAAATAGATTTTCATACAGTTTCCCAAGTTTTTAAAATTTGTTTGAGGATTCATTTTTCTTCTTCTTCTTCTTCTCCAAAATTAATGGTTGTCTTTATTGGCTGTTGCTCAGCTTCAGCACATTAGAAAATAAAATAAGTTAACATATATCATTAGAGACAGGTCCTGTAACACTAATCTGAATATTGACATGTTTTAGTTGGATAACCTGACAAGGAATATTCCAGGTCTTAATTGGATGCTTTAATCATTTCTTTTTGGTAAAACAAATTTTTATTGATAAAAACAAAACTCAAATTTACTTTTCCTTATTGTAATTATTGTTATATTCTCAAGAATTTGAGTCTTGATTGCTTATCCCTACTCTGCTTCCCCCTACCCCCCCCACCCCCGTCTTTTATGCTTGTTTGGGATGCCAGAGAAAATAAGACTGATTCAAAAGGCACTTCACAGATGTAGTTATTTTTTTTCCTGATTATTAGTAATCATGGGAACTTTTTATAGAACACCTAAAATTTAAATGCAGTCTAGAGGAAGACAATACGCCTTTGTGTCTGTTGAGTGAAACCTCCTATTTCCCTTTGTTGTCTGAATGTATTTCACCCTTCTGTCAAAGTGTGTCCACTCTAACCTTTCCTTTCCCACTGCTGGCATCCCTCCAGTCTCCAAAATGCATGTTTGACTCCCTTCTGACACCTTTATCTGATACAGTCACAACACTTCTTTGCATAATGAGCAGGCATTCCCTACCCATCAGAAAGGTAATTAAAAAAATGTTTAGATTTTTGTTTTCATAGACGTAACAGTATAAATGCAACTTCTGCTCAATTAAGCTCCAGTGTCATCAAGAGGGGGGAGGGGAGGAACTGGTTCTTTTAATAAGAGCAAGTTCCATGCTTCTTTCTTAACCCTGGAGATGTGGATTTGTGCTTTTCCCTCCCCCATGGAAAGGAATCTTTAAATAAAGATGTCTTCATCTGAATTGACCACCGTTTATAAAAGCAAATCTGGTTGGGGCTCTGCTGCTTATGCTAAAGGAACATTCCTCCCCATTACAACGGCATTTGCACATTTATAGGAGGAATAAAGAAAAAGATGCATGATACATGTGAAGGAGCCTTCTCTCTGCCATCCACAGAAAGAAGAACTAAAAGGATTATAAAAGTTCAGATTAAAATGATATAAAATCTAGCATTTGGCTCCAACACTAGTGCCTTGGTCCTCTGAAGCTAATCTGTATGCACTCTGTGACCTCCTCGCAGCGAACCCTGCTAAATATATTATTCCCACGGGGGCTTTCACTGCTGCTTGGTGTCAGAAATCAATATGTATGAGGCGCGTGGATGGGAATTTCTAATAGATCTGCCTGGCCCTGTGCTGCTTTTCAATATCTGCCTTGGACTATTAGTGCCGGCTCGGTGCCTGTGAAATAACCGAGATAATCTTTTAAGGTGCACTGTTAAGGTGGAACCTAAATGTTGCTGTTTCAATTAAAACAGAAATTATATTCATAAATCAGTCAGGTCTGTGTCACCTTGCAGAGTCACTCTGGAAGGCTGATTAGAAACAAGGTGGGATTTAAAGCTTTTAGGAGTGAAATGTTATTTTTAACTTCTATTTAGAGTTCAGAGAAAGGTTTTACATTTTAAGGCTAATGATATGTTTAGAGGGAAAGGGTATCAGATTAGAAAGGAATTTAGAGAGCTCAGAGTTCTCTAACCTAATAATGGGCATTTTATTTGGTCATCTTACATAAAGGAAAAAAAAGTGTCATAATATATTGAGAGCAAAGTCATTTTTCCCATATTAGATGAGAACACATTTGTATATGGCTCTTTTCCATATGATCTATTCACACTGAAATTATCACATGTGTAATTTTGTTTTTCAAGTAACAGCAAACCAATTTTATGATCATCAAGCAATCCTGCCTTATCATTATCCTGTACTTAAATCTGTGTAGCAATTTGGAGATAAAATTGGGCAAGAAAGTATTTCAATAAAGTTCCATGTTACCTGCCCTCGTTGTTGAATATCTTCCCTTCTCAGGTACCCCAGTAGCAAGAGCACATTGCAAAAAGTTATGGGTCTGAGCTATATGGAGCAAAGCACCAATCTCTTGGTTCTCATTGTTTTCTTCTTTGTTTTCAGGTTAGTGTTCAGAGTTGTTTGAGTTTAATGCACAGAAGTACAGCACACCAAAACTGCCAAACAGACTTCATTACTGGTAGTAGTAGCATCAATATTAATGTGCATGGGAAAGAGGGAGGAAGACTGCAATCTATGCATATATGCATCTTTCATGTAGCAAGGCTGGGTTCAAATCCCTGCAAGGAAAAGAGGATCATGTTTGGTCACCTCTAGCTCTGTTGCCTTGTGAGGTTGTCACCCTACCAAAGGTTGAGGAACTGGCATATCATGCTTTTTTCCTTCTTTTCCTGTACACTTCAGTTAGCACAGCACAATCTGACAACCCTTTGAAACCACCCTGTTTGCCGGGCCCTCTCTGGATTGTATGTGAGGACTTGGCATACAGTCAGTGGGGTGGGGCTCAAAGCTGGAAACTCAAAAAATGAACTTGAGGAGCATAAGGCTGGAAACCTCTCAGGTCATTAGGAAGTTGTCTTTAAAAACATCTCAATCTATTTGGACTTGATTCCGACTTTATCAATATAATTATTGATGGGAATGGAAGTGCATACATTTTTATTTAAAAAAATATTTTTTCTACATTCTTAACTGATTTTTCTAATTTAGTCAGAATCAAACTTACTGAGCTATGAATGTTTCTTCTCAGTACAAGTTTCCTAAGCAATATATAAGAAAACTTCCCTTTGAGTCAGTTTCCCTTGCACAGTAGTTTTGCTTTAGAAATGGGAACCCATGGCTATGTTTCTAAGTGATCTGTAACTGCACTTCAAAATTATTTGAAGAAAACAACAACAACAAAAACAAACAAACAAACAAAAAACTAGAAGCACAAGAAACCAAACTACTCTTTGACTGCCTTGTAGAGGAAATGGAATTTCATGTGCTAACTTCATTCAGAATATCACCAGAACTCACGAATAAAATATCGATGTTTATAAAGTTGTACCACCAGAGTCATTTCTTGTTTCCTCCATCATCCAATAAGGAGAAAACAAGCTACTCAGCTTAATTTTCAACTGCTTATAAAATACTAACAGTCATGATCTAACATTAGAAATCCCCAGCAGTTTAATCTCTTAGAAGTTCCTCCCCTGTAAATCCCTCCCTCTCTCAACCCTTCAATTAGAGATTTGTGAAAACAAACAATCTATGTGTTTTCTGCATCTCCCAGGGAGGTGTAATGTTGTGAAGCAGTGGCTATCAGCTTCAGCAATGGTAAGGGATGATGATGGAGTTTTATAAACAAGGGCTTTTAATGAGTGTAAATTTTAAAAAGGAAGGTAAAATCGTCATGTATACAGTAGTGTTAAACTGTGTGTTTCTAAACTGGCTGAATAAGAGTAATTATTCTTAAAAAATTTCGTAAAAGTCAAAGTTAAGGTAAAAACAAATACTTTTTAAAAATATTTTTATGAGTTGTTAATGGACCTTTATTTTATTTACTTATTTATATGTGGTGCTGAGAATCAAACCCAGTGCCTTACACATGCTAGGCAAGTGCTCTACCACTGAGCCACAACCCCAGCCTCCCAAATGAATAATTTTTGGCAGTGATTTCTTATTGAAATATTGACATCAAGGCATAAACCAAGCAAAACATGTAGTAACGTATATTATAACAATAGAAAGATTTAAGGTTAAAATGAGTGTACACATGTTTATATGAAGAAAAATTTCTGTTAAATATCCTCAAAGTTGGAGACAACGCTCTGTTGATGAATTTGCATCTTTTTTGTTTTTTTGTGTGTTTTTTGCAGAGTCAGCACAATTTTATCCATCATGGAATGTCTGAAGAATTACATTGTTTAACATTCTTATCCTCATTACAAATTACTTCTACAATCATTAGAACACCATGAGCAATAACCACTGAAATGTTCCTGAATCGATCCATCTAACCATGAAAACTAAAAACTTGTCTTTTGTCACTAGATTCTCCAAAACAGAGGCCAAAATAAGGAGGTCTCGATTTTACAGTCAGTATCTTTGAAGTAAATTCTACCACTCAGCCAAAGAATAATAACAGATATTCAACCATTTCTGTTCCTACATAGGATTAGAGATAATTCAAGCATAGCATCAAGCTCTCATATAGGAAGAGAGTCTCTCTCTCTCTCTCTCTCTCTCTATATATATATATATATATATATATATATATATATAGCATCATATCTCAATCTTTTGTGCAAATCTAGAAGTAAAAAGGCTTCATTTCACAAGTTTTGTGTTCTTCCAGTGAGACAGGAATTTTCTACAAAGACATTTAAAATGCATTGCCACTTCTGTCTATCTGATTAGATATTTCTCTCCCTTTCTGGTCATTTCTTTATCCTTTATATCAATATTTCAGCCTACAAGAATATAATGTTTAAGTAGACCGCATATACAAGAAAAAAGGAAATTGTAAAAGAAAGAGTATAAGGTACAGGATCTCCTCCCCCTATGAAATTAGAAACTCCTTGAGGACATCAAACCCATCATCTTTCTTTATAGTTCCATGGCGCCAACTAGAAAGCTATTATTGAACATCTTTAAGTTTTAGCCAGTGTACCAGGTGCTATAAATAAAAGGCTAATAAGGTTTAATGCCCACATAGAATAAAGGAGAATGAGCTGCAAGTAATATTTAAAGTATTACCTAGTAAGTTCAATGTATCCTGTGGTTCTATTAAAGTTAGGTTTTCAGTTTGTTCAGCTCATTACGACCACCCGAATGCACAGCCATACAGCCATGCTTGGACATATGGTTACCTAATCAATGTCCAGTCAAAAAAGAAAAAAAAAGAAAGGCCATCGTCACTTAAGGTATTTCTAAGACAGGAGACTTTAATGCCAGGAGCTCATTACAAAGAAGTTACAAGATTGTCAAAGCCAAAGAAAGAAAGAAGTGACCAGTGAAACAATATGAAGTCCGATTACTCAGAGCCCAGGAAGTTGCTCTTACCAGGGTCTGAAATCAGCAACCACTATTGGTCTGGTGGAGAGAGTGAGGGTGAGGTGCTGTGGGAACAGCACCCTGCGGAGCTGGAGAGATCAAGGAGCATATACTTGTGCTAATCTCACTGGAAGTGCTGCTGCTGCTGCTGTTAGAACACTACTGCCTGAGCAGGAGCTTGGATCCCCTGCTGCTGCAGCCTCTGTGGGAAGCAGCTCCTGAAGCTGGGGACTGGGAAGGAGCAGCTGCCCCCCCCCCCCACTTTGTCTTCCAACTCCTACTAGTGCATCCCATTGGCAGAACCTAACTAGAAGCCAGCTGACAGGGAAGTCTAGAAAACTAGTTTGCAGGCTTTCAACCTTCTGAGATACTAAGAAGAACAATGAAAGATGGAAATAGAGCTGAGAGACAATAGACAAATAACCAGCCAAGTAGCTTTTCAAATAACATGTGTTGAATAAGCAATAGAATGTACAAACTTTACAGAGAAGGAATTGGTAACTCTGCCTGGAACCGCATGTTAAGCTGCAGTGATTTCCTAATATTTTGGGCAGCGAAATTAATATTTTTTTCAAGTGAAATTGTAATAAGAAGCTCTAGTATATATAGTGACAAGAGCAGGCACTGAAATTTTAAGTTGAAATGCATTTTGGTATGGGTTACAGGTTATTTTGGAGTTATTTAGAATAAATAAAGCTGTTTTGAAAATTAAAACATAATATATTAGGGATTCTACCTGATAATTGCAGTCAGAGTTCATAAAATTCCAAATGAATTTTAGGGGTTTTCCTAATGAAGTGTTTTTTTTTTTTTTTTTCACAAACCTGTTCTAATAAATTTCTGTTCTAATAAAAACAGTGCATTTGACAATTATTCCCAAATTATTATTAAAGATATCAAAAGGGCCATAATAATAGCAGTATTTCACTATAGCAAGTCTTATTTTAATATAATTAATTACAATATAAATTTATGTATATCCAGGCAATAGTTTACCAAAACTTAACTGTATATAGTAAAAGCTCTGAAACACAAAGTCCCATTAAAAAAAATCAATAAATAATACTTACCTACAACATTTAGGATACTCCTTCTCCCTTTTTAAGACCTGAGTTGACAAAGAGTCTGGCTGTGCCCATATCACTCCTCTGCTCAAATAATCTTAATATTTCTCCACAGCCCACAAGATAAAGCAGCCAATGCCTAGCTGGCCTAGAATTCAAAGACTTCTAATGTTTGAAATGTAAATAATATTCCAATCATGTATTTCAAGATTTATTTACACAAACCCTCTGCTTCGACTCATTTGTCCCTGCATATTATTCATATTTTTCTGCCTTTTCACTTTCAATCAACTCATTCTCTTTATGAAATTGTTTTCCTTATTCTATTCCCAGAAACTCCTCCAAATACCTACACCTACATGCACTTTGGTTGTCTTCTTGGTATCTGCCTGTGTGTGTGTGTGTGAGAGAGAGAGAGAGAGAGAGAGAGAGAGAGAGAGAGAGAAAGAGAAAGAGAGAAAGAGAGAGATTTGAGAGTAAAACTTCCATAATTCAACTTTTGAATAAAGCATCCAAAAGATGAGACAATCATGTTGCACGGTTTGCTCACAAGCAACCATTATGAACCTTGATACTCAGAATTTGTGGAATATGTAAAATGAAAAAATAAAAATCTTAAGCTACAGATATCTCAAGTATCCTCACATGTGCTGGCAGGCCTATACCAAACTCCCCTCACTCATGGGCAGATAGCAAAAAAAAAAAAAAAAAAAAAATTGAGGCATTTATTTATTGAGCCTAAGTTTACTTCAAGATCCTTCTCAACACTGTGCTCTTGAAGCCATTATTCATCACTCAGTATGGAAGGGGAGATAGCTCTTAGCCATCCATGAAGCTCAATCAGTGTTTTAAATATGGTATTAGTATTTTCATTTAACATTAAATGTTATTTCAAAATTTTGTCCCATCGATTGGACTATAATTCATATGTTGACAGGGACAAAATGTAAACGCTGGCCTAAGCAAGTCTCAACACATAATGGGCACTAAATAAATATTTGTTCAATATGATAAAATTTATATAGAAACAGAGTTGTATTTCTAGTGTATTTGGATTCATTTATACATTGAACCCACACCAAGGAGTGTAGCTCAAGAGAAGCTAGAAATTTTCATAAAACGTGTTTCCTGTACTGAATGTTTGGCTTCAATAGAGCATGTTTGGTTGAAATTCCTGACACAAATCTCCTGAGGATCACAGGCAAACATAAACCCATTTGAAATGGTCATAAACTCTTCTGCCACCTCCTAGTTAGAATGCCTCTTTATCAAGACTGGACTCAATCACACAGCTACTACCCACATCCAGGGTATCAGTGCCTACACTAGAGTCTGAATCATTTCCTAGTTCTAAACTTGTCTCTCTTCAATCATCCTTAACATGGACATACAAAGTTTTCTATTGAAAATCCAAATATGATAATGCCACAACTCAACTCAAAATTTTCTTATATATACCATTTTCCTCAGGACAAAATATAAACTTGGAATAAAATGTCTTTCATAAACTGGTCCTAGTTAGACTCTCCAATGTTGTCATTTTTAATTTTATTTATTTATTTATTTATTTATTTATTTATTTAGTGTGGTGCTGGGGACTGAACCCAGGGACTTCTGCATGTGAGGCAAGCACTCTACCAACTGAAATATACCTCCAGCCCTCAACATTATCATTTTTTTAAAAAAAGAGAGTGAGAGAGGGAGAGAGAGAGAGAGAGAGAATTTTTTTTAATATTTATTTTTTAGTTATCGGCGGACACAACATCTTTGTTTGTATGTGGTGCTGAGGATCGAATCCGGGCCGCATGCATGCCAGGCAAGCGCGCTACCGCTTGAGCCACATCCCCAGCCCTCAACATTGTCATTTTTAATTGTGGTACTTCCTATGAATATAGCTGAGGAAACCATGTGTTTATCAAAACCCATTTATTTTTTTAACTGTTCCCATAACTACACTGCATTTCCCAGCATCACTTGCCATTAGGAATGTTCAGATGACAAAATTCTGAGCGATGGAATGTGGTCAAGAATGATATGTGTTATTTCTGAGTCAGAGTGGTTAAGAGACGGGTGTGTCTTTCCCGAGATGTCTTTTTCTATCTGCCTGTCAAATATACAGGACTTCCAGGAACTAGAAAAAGATCCACAGGATTGGGTATGTAGCTCAATGGTAAAATATATGCCTAGCATACACAAGGCCCTGGGTTGGATCCCCACTATTAAAAAAATTTTAAAAAGAGATATATTATGCTATTCAGTATGGCTCCCTGAATTATTATGTGAGATGCTACCCCACCTGAAATACTGGCAGTAGAATACAATTTATGACTGGGGGTTGGGGAGGTAGCTCAATTGGTAGAGCTCTTGCCTTGCATGTATAAGGCCCTGGGTTCAATCCCCTGCACCACAAAAAAAAAAAGCATGACCCAGAATACAATTTATGACTTATTTTTAATAGAAGTTATCATCTCTGCACTTTATACATGATCCTTACCCTAACTTCTACTTTTCCTGCAATGCTTCAGATGTTCTCTCAGTTCTAGGTTTGGCACATGATATTGGCAGTCTAGAATGCTCTTCATACCCTGTTACTTTCATTTCTCTCATTTACAATCATCTGTCAGACTTCAGGTTAAACTTAATTCTTTCCAAAGTTATCCTTGATCATCCTAACCTTTCCCTAAGACCAGATCTGAGCTCTTTTTATGTTGTTTATAACACTGTGTACCTACCTTATCCAAGTGCTTATCACACATACATTGCATTAAAATTTCCTATTGATCTGTCTTTTCCAGCACTCAAAAAGTGGGATTATGACCTCATATGGTTATTAAGTAGCAGCTTGCACAAGGACTGGCACATAGTAAACATCTCAACCCTGTTTTGAAATACTTCCGTAAATCTACCTTCATCTATTTTTTAAAGGATAATTTTCCATTATTTACTTTTGTAGCCCTTTATGCATAAGGAACTAATATCTCTTGATCTGTGTTTGTATTTTTATTGGTGTTTTATTGATTCTTGTTTGCTCATTGATTACAAACTTTGAAGTTATATAATTTCATGAAACTGTGATAATTTCAAGTGATCTGTCCGAAACCTCTCCTCTGATATGCCCTGTTATTCTATAAACTTTCTGAATGAAAGAAACCTGCATTTCATGTTATTATAGAAACTCCTATTTGTCTGATCCTCCTTATCCTTGTTAAACTGCATCCATGGAGTTTCCTCTGAAAATTAATAGATGCCCTGCTCTTCTTGCCAAACACCAAATCATGGGCATGTCATTTGGTTACATCTGTGCACAGAAAACCTGTCCAAAAACTACTCATCTAACTGCGAACTTAGCCACTCCACCCAACTTGGCAAGAGTTTTCTGCACAAGGCATTTCAAACTGTATGTACTGTCACTAACAGAAATGAAATGTGGAGAAGACAATTCACTTATCATCTTGCAGTGACAGAGCTCTTTTCCTTGGTTTCTTTGTCACACTAGGTAATGCCACTATATCAGCAGCCAGCCACATAGGAAATCTTGGAGTAATTGTCAGCTCATCACTGTCCTTTGTTCTACAGATCTACTTTCCTCAACTCTAGCTGTAATTGTTCTGATACTTTCCAAATATGGCCCTTCATTAGGCTTTCACTTTAGGACCTTCTCACATATATCATGTTAAAATCCTCTCATCACAAGACTTTCTGTGCCCACTAATACTGTAACATAGGAAAATGCATGACTTTGGGGGCCAGAAAGATATGCATCAAAATCTTTGCTTTGTTGAGACCTAGTACAGATTAGTCAACCTGTCTGAATCTCTGTTTTTTTTCCCCCATTGGCAAAGTGGTAATAATAATGTTAACGTGTTCAGTTGCAATGACTTTTTAACAATTACATATACATTAAAATAATCTATTCAAAGCTCAAATAATCAAACTAAAAAATAAACTATTGTATAAATATCTAATGAAAGCCTAAAAATATTAATATTATATTTTAAAGATTGTACAAGCTATTAAGAAATAGACTGAAAGCCAAGCACAGAAAATAGATCATTGCAATCTGGATATCTGATAAAGGGTTATTATCCAAAATAACAAGCTATTCAAACAACTCGACAGCAGGAAAATTTGTAACCCAATTAAAATATAGGTAAAGGGACTAAATAGACATTTTCTCGAAGAAGAAGAACAACAAAAACTGACCAGCAGGTGTATGAAAAAAATGCACAATCTCCCTGGTCACCAGGAGAATTCAATCAATTTTGATTGAAATAACTCCTTACATCTATTAGAATCCTTATCTTCAAAAAGACAAAAGATAATAAGTGTTGGTATGAATATGGAGAAAAGGGAACACTTTCACACTGTTATTGAGAATATAAATTTGTATAGCCATACAAAAAACTGTATGAAGATTCCTCAAAAACATTAAAAATTGAACTACCATGTTACCCAGCAGACACATTACCTTGGATATATGCACAAGAAGTGAAATTGGTATATGAAAGAAGCACCTGCACTCCCCTATTTACTGCAGTATTATATACAGCAGCCAATATATGGTATCAAACTAAGTGTTGATCAGTAGATGAGTGGATTAAAAAAAGGTAGTACATATATACAATGGAATACTATTCAGCCATAAAACAGAAGAAAACCCTGTAATTTTTTATAAGATGAATGAACCCAGAGGACATTAAGTGAAATAAGATCAACACAGAAAGACAAATGTAGCATAATCTCACTCCACCCAAAATGGAGTGGAATACAAAAGAATTAATCTCATAGACATAAAGAGCAAAACAATGATTACCAGGGCTAAGAGTGTTGGGTGAAGTGAGGAGGTTGGCAAGCTTTTGGTTAAAGGATACAAAATTCCAGCAGAAATCCGCACTAGAGATGTATGACATTGTGACGATAGCTAATAACATCAAATTGCACTCTCAAAATATGCTAAGAGTGACTGTAAAGGGTTTTTTTTTTAACCATTAAAAATGATAATTATGTGAGGTAACGCCTATATGTTAGTTAGATTTAGTCATTCAACAATGTGCATATATTTCAGAACACCATGCTATATGTGATAAATGTGTTAAACTTTATGTCTATTTTAAAAAGAGAAGACTACAGCCTGCTGGGTATATTTCTTTTCTTTGAGAAATTTTACATTTGACAGTTAAATGGAAATATTTTTGTAGGCCAAAAAATTATTACTCAGAACAATTGTTGAATAAACAAAAATGGAAGAAGGAAGAAGTCTCACTTGATTGTTACCTTTGTCACATCTGTGAAGACTATTAAACCTTGGATTTTCTGTAACAGGCTTTACCCAATCAGATGGATCTTCCTTGGAGTGGGCAGACTTCATGGAAGGACCCCTGGCTCTACAGGTGGAGTACCTTCACTAACACTCAACTTTCTTACTAGTTATTGATCTTAGTCAAATACTTAACTTTTTGAGTTCAAGATATAAATTTCCCAAAAAATTAATCTTCAGGATTACTTAAGCAGGGTAATCACAAACAGCAAGGCAGTTTGTAATTACACAAAGACATCCACATGAGAGAACAAGTAGACTTAAAATAGTCTACTGAACAGTCAGATTGTGAATGCTGGTGTAGGGTTCCCTTCACCATGAGAAAAGAGGGTGTTTCCTTTCCAAAATTTTTTTTACTTATTAAACTCTCAGGGGTATATCTACAAAGAGAATGTAGTTTCCTAATTTATCTAAAGTTATAATGATAGGCTTGCTGAGGTCCTGGTTGTAAAAACAAAAACAAGAAAGAAAATCTAACTAAAGAATTCTACACAGGTGAAATGTATTATTAATTAAGAGAAAAATACAAAATGGACCAAAGAAATAATATATGTGACAAACTATATGGATACTAAAATTACGGAAATACTTAATCATACTAGTAATCAGACAAATGCCAATTAAAGTAACTGAAATATTCTTTTCTCATAAAAATAGTGAATAACAAATTAATAATACTCAACAGTGAGATGAAGGTGTACTGAACAGAGACTATTTGAGCTTAATTGACACAGACTGTCTTATAATCCTTTTCACAAAAAAAAAATTATCAGAGCCTTTTAAAAATAATACAACTTAGGAAATTTCCAGAAAGCCTATACCACTTACAGTCTTCAATTTCTCTTTTTGTAGGAAACCAAATAAAATATATTGCAAAGAAATTATGACAAGTAATTGTGAAGAAATTGGTATTAACAAAGTCAGAAAGCTTTCTACCTAGCACCCTTCAAAAATAAGAGCAATGTAAATAGAGATGTCACATGGTTTGGTGCCTTTGTAAGTGACAGGTTTACTACATACAAATCAACTAGAATCTGTGAAAATTGAAAAAAAAAAAAAAAAAGCTCTTTTTTTCAAGTATTTACTTTAACCTGTCTAGTGAAAGAAGAAAAAAGAAAATGTCCCATTTGTCTATGTCCATTCCCTTTTGTTACATACAATACTCAGATAAAGTATTAACATCAAGAATATTTGCTCTTCTACTTTTTCCTAGTATAAATTCTTGTTTTGTAGCTTTAAAATTTGTGATCCTTTTCTAATCTTTCTCATTTTCTAGGGAAGTCCCATAGCAATGACTCTTTGAATTCATCACCTATGGAATCCATTGACCATTTCCATTTTTACTTTTCATGATATCTTCATATTCTCTTTTCCCTTTCCCAGTTTAAACTCCACATTACATCATCATAGCCACCACATTACACAAACAGCTTCTTTGCCCCTCTGTCTTCCCACAGTTCTTTCCCCTTAAACCGGTTTGTTTACATTAGCTCACACTCCTGTTGGTGAAACTATGGATGGAGAAAAAGTCACAGCCATGTTGACAGGTTTGACTCTGTAATCAATGACCACAAACTTCAAGGTGCTCTCACCCCATCCCACCCTGATAAGCTTAGTACACACACTTACCATGTTCTCTTCAACTTCTACTTATTTGCATAATAAATAGAAGAATAAATAGAAGAATCCTTTCCCCTTTAATGGTTAATACCTTCTCACAGCCCCCACAACTCAGTTAATGACCTTTTCTATTTCATTAAGAAAGAATTGGAAAAAAGAGCTCTGTATCCTCTGCCACCAAATTGTCAAAGGTATGTCTAATTTGGTGATGAGGCATTCTGTATGATTCATTTCTTCTCATCTGAACAGTGAAGCAGGTCCACATGATAGATTCAAAGTCAGATTGAGTAAAAGAATACCTAACATTAGAGTCTCAGCAAGTTACTCAGAAATTGGCACTGATGTTTGTGTAAGGGCTTTTCTGACAAACTCTTTAGTAAGTTATGAATCTATCCAATGATTCTTCTGAACATCAGCATAAATTATTATATGGTGATATTTATTTTAAAATAATATTCTAGTTTATGTGTTATATTGCATAATGTATAGCATTAACATTAATCTAAGAACTCTTATTTTTGCATTTTTCTTCACAAGGCATTTCTGATTCATAACCTTGGATTACAATTCAGGAAACTACTACAGAAGTATGAAGCAGAAACCTGGTACAATTGCCCTTTCCTATTTCCAAATTGGTTTTAAGATCTATATCTGTGTGAAATACTATAAGTGAAAATTGTGGCAATTCCAAAAGAAAGATGTGCCAGTCTTCAGAGCCCTAGTTCTTTTAACTCATTGATAATGAGTTTTTATATGAAAGATGGTCAAATGATAGTGAGGAAATGCTATGGTGGTCAGGATGAGTGAAGAAAGGATAAAGTAGGTTTATTAAAACATCACATTGTGATGATAATTATTTGTAAACAAAATGAAATAAAAGTTTCAAAAAACTAAAATAATTAAAAATGAAATCTGTACTTAAATCTGAACCTGGAGGGGAAAAAAAGCCTAAAAAGATAAATGAATGGAATCTGAAGCCCAGTTTCTAAGCTTGTAAAATAAATAAGATTGCATTTTTCAAAATAAAATTTGTTAACTAGTGGCACATTGTTGAGTATGGGCAAGCATTGCTATCACTGGAGAAATTTCTTATGGAGCACAAGCATCCTTTGTCTATATTTTTGCCTAATTCTTTATTCCTTGTCCTAGGTATATAAATACTATTAAAATCAGGAGCCAATATGATATACTGAAAAAGAGTTAAAAGGTATGAATTCTAGTCTCATTATTACTAATTTGTGGTGGTGTGAACTTTGCTCACCTAAGTCAGTTTCACTTGTGAGATTAAAAATATAAGATGCTTACAACCTGAGAATATGATAAAAATCTAATAAGTCTATAAGAGTGATTATTGAAATGCCAAGAATATTTTTTTTATTTGATGTCTATTTATTTATGGTTTTTTGGTACCAGGGATTGAACTCAGGGGCACTTGACCACTGAGCCACATCCCCAGCCCTTTTTTTGTATTTTTTTTAGAGGCAGGGTCTCACTGAGTTGCCTAGTGCCTTGCTTTTTGCTGAGGCTGGCTTTAAACTCATGCCTCAGCCTTCTTCAGCATCCCCAGCTGCTGGGATTACAGGCATGCACCATCACGCCCAGCTGATGACTGTTTATTTCTAAATTATTTCTTAATTTTGGTGGAATTATCCTTGTCTTTCTTATTGAGTAAATATTCTTCCTGAGAAATTCCACTTATTTCGACAGCAGCTACATGTATTTAGGGGTGATGCTCAAATCTATACCATTAGTCCAGAACTTCCTTCTGACCTTGTTTCTGTATATGAGTGTTCCCCCAAAAATGGAACCCCAAACTGAACTACCATTTTTCCCCATTTTAGCTGAAACCGATTCTTCCCTGGTACTGTAGGTTTCATGAAAATATGCTACCAATCACCAAGCCAGAAAGCTGGGATCACTATAGGGTTCTTTTTCTTTCACTTTCATTTCTAATAGATGGACAGGTTTTATCAGTTCTACCTTTGTAAAGTCTCTCTATATCACCATTGCTTCAACAAGCTTCTACTTCCTCTCTTGTTTCTTTGTCCTTCTCCCTTCCCCATAACTCCCTTCTTTTTCTTTCAAATTTCTCGTCAACGTAGCAATTTGTTTAAAGATTTATTTTTCCACTTTTCAGGATACAATTTTCTGTGTCCCCAGGGCATATAGTAAAACATATTTAACCTTCTAGGATCCAAAGACTTTTCTTTTCTGGACTTGTATGTCCCTTTTTTTTTTTTTTTTTTGCAGGGTTGGGGGGGCGGATACTAGGAATTGAACCAAAGGGAGTTTTACCACTGAGCCATCTTGCCAGCCCTTTTAACTTTTATATTCAGACTAGGTCTCAGTTGTTAGGCCTCACTCAGTTGCTGAGGCTGGCTTTGAACTTGGATCCTCCTGCCTCAGCATCCCTAGCCACTGGTATTTCAGATGTTGGCAACCACACCCAGCCTCATATGTCCCTTCTTCAACTGTGAACTCTGGCTATTATGAATTGCATTTGTCTACACATGTGATAATGTCTCATGTTTTCTCGCTTCACCAGTTCTTCCTTCTTCCCAGAATTCCTCTCTGCCCTAGGCAAAGCCTAGTCTTTTCACCAATCTGTTGATAACCAGTTCATCTTTCTAAGCATCATTCAAGTATTACTCTAAGAAGCCCTCTCTTACACCCTCTTCCCCATGAAACCAATCACCTTCTTTTGTGTGGCCCCTCTGTACCTTATATCTGATTTTATCACAGGTTCTATAACCTCCAATTCATTTATGAGTTTACATGGTTGACTTCATTCCTACAGTGCAAGGTCCTTAAAGGCAATGACTGTATCTAATCCCTCCTGGTGCACTCAGTTTCAGCATCAGTCAGTTCAGGTGATAATTCAAACTTTATCATCTGAGAAAAAGATGATATAACAAGACCTATTTCAAAGAGTATGGGCAGAATTTGGGCAAACCAATAGGGAAAACATCAAGATTTGGGAAAATACCATAGAGAAACACAATACTGAAAGATAAGGGGAGAAGTAATTTCACAATCCTAAAAGGGTGGTTGTATGGAAATTTTTGTGTGGCCTAAGACCTGTGACCAGCATAAATCAAAAATCACAGTGGAGGGGAAATTAGTACTTAATGCTTTTACTTTGGAGTCCTCCCACTCTGCCACTACTATCCATATTCTGAACCCAACTCAGAAGCCAGATGAAAATGCACATAGTCCATTGATTTTAGTCCATTGCAGTTAGCTTTGGGAGTCCCAAAGTACCCTGGAACCACAATGGAAAACACATAGTGCAGAATCTAAAGGAGCTGAGAGACGCTAATTACTTAAAAGATGTATGTTGAGTGAAAATTCCTTGAAAAATTATTTGTAAGTCTTGGGAACCTGTACAAAATGGACAGTAAAGAGTTAACCACAAACGCTCTGAAATAGCATTTCTGCCAGCTTTATACAGGATTATGTTGTGCAGCCACTTAGCTGCTTCAGCAGAGAAATGCTTTAAAGAGAAAGAACAGGAAGCACTGAAGAGAGAGAAAGGTTTTGTCATATTTCCTGGGGGAGAAATGTATTCCTGGTGGTGTTACTCAGAAGGTGGTCCTTTTCCCCCAAAATGGTGATGTCTATAGAGGATGAATGCAAAAAAAAAAAAAAAAAATTAGGAAGACCTGCATACAACACAAATAAATAGGCAGATATAACAAGAGTGATGTCTAAGTGAGAATGCCAACAGCACAGGGAAAAAGGGAAGTGAGTTTCAGTGATAGGTAGAGAGAAGGAGCAGCAGCAAGACTAGAAAGGAAGGAGAAAACGAAGAAATAAAGTGAGATAATAAGGATTTACTGCAAGGAAAGCAAGCAGTAGCATCAGCAGGAAAATGAGATATCTGCAGAAGGAATCTGTAAATCTCCCACAAAACTCATAACAACTGTGAGAGCCTTGGAATAGTGTATCTGCCAGCTTGGAAAGATTGTCCAGGAAATGACAGCCTGCTCAGCCAACAGGATGTGCAAGGACGATGTAGGCTCTTAAGGAAACAAGGAAATAAGACCCAAAGATGAGAAGAAATGGCTTGGGACCCACACCATCCAAATTGAGACTAATGAATTCCTAACAATTAGATAGAGATGTCTTTCATTAACTGTAAATGTACAAATTAATTCTTTGCTAAACTGATTATCATTTGAACATTCTGTGTATGTGGAACTAGTTACAACTAAATCAAATAGTTGATTAAGCTTCTAATCATGGGGTGTCAAAATATCATAGCCAGTTATTGTCTATAAAGGAAATACATGACTTCAGAGAAGCTAGTGAGGAAGAATTGGGTAAAATAGTGTGACACAGAGCTCAAGAATGTGGACTTCAGTATCAGACATACCTTTATGTCAATTCCTGCTCTATCGCCCAACAGTTATATTAACCAGTCTTCAGTCTTAGTTCCTTCCTCTGTAAAATAAGTTAAAGCTGGTCCTTTCTTCAGAGGCCTCTTATGAGAATTAGAAAAGCTTAGACATTTGGGGGTGGGAGGTACCGGGATTGAACCCAGAGGCACTCAACCAGTGAATCTCACCCCGGCTCTTTTTTTGTTATTATTTTTACTTTGAGACAGGGTCTCCCTAAATTGCTTAGGACCTTGCTAAACTGCTGAGGCTTGCTTGGAACTTGTGATTCTCCTGCCTCAGTCTCCCCAGCTGCTGGGAATACAGGCATGTGTAGCTGTGCTCAGCTAGACATTTTAAATTGTAAGTAGTTAACATATGTTAACACAGTGCCTGGCACACATTATGAGCTCAAATTCTAAACATTTCTTTCTACTAGACCTACTTTTTATTTTTATATTGGCATGAGGTTGAAAGAAAACATGAAAATTATTATTTTAATTTTTTAAATTTTATACAGATTAAGATATAATTATTACATAAATTTATTAAAAAGTAGTTTGAAAATGCAAGTTTTAATGCTTCAAGAAACCCTGCCTACCTTGGATTGTTGGATCATCGCATAATTAGAATGATAGACAAATGAAGGGTATTATTTATTCATTAACCATAGTCAACAAATTATAATGTCATAAATTGTCCAGATATTTCAGCTTTTAAATTATATTTTCTCAAGTTTCATAGTTTCAAAAATATAATACAAAGAAGACTACCCCTTTATATCACCTAAATCATAATTTGAAGAGTTATTTCAATTTATAAACAAAGTTGCTTTAAAGTCCTGAACACATAGTGGGTACTTAATGAATATTGACATTTTCTGACTAAATAGGGAGACTTGTTTTGATCAAATTTATGGTATAAGGATCAAACCCATGGAAATAAAATCTTGGTGATTAATCATTTTTAACTAGATGAAGATCTTTGCAAATGTAACTGATGCACCTAGCTTAAAAAAATGCTCAGGTTTTAAATATTGAGTTAATGAGTTTGAGCCAAGAAAAAAATTATGACATGTTTCATGTTTGTATACCATGTTACTTCCCAACTACCTACAACTAATGAAAATTAAAATTAAGCCAAAATCTATTCTTGCATAAAGTAGTACTAACTTCTGTGGAATTTCTTTGCTTTAACTTTTAAAAGTATCATTTCTGATTCAAAACATTGAATATTTTTTCTATTCCTTATTTCTATTTTCTCTAGTCATTGTAGAAAAACATTTGAGAAATACCTCCTTTTCATCTGAAAAAGAGAGAGAGAGAGAGAGAGAGAGAGAGAGAGAGAATACGATTCAATTGATTCTGAAGCACCTAACCAGGAGCTGCCATGTGTTCAGGAAATCAGGTGTGACGCATTGGTGATCTTCCTACTCTTTGCAACAATACAAAAATAAAATTATATAAAGAGACAGAGGACAAATATTTGAGCTATTTTAATCTGGAGCTAAAGTTTCTCTATTCTTATTTAGAGCATTCTTAAAATTGAATTCAAAGCCATTCTTCTACCCCAACTTCCCTGTATAAAATGGCCTAGTGTGGTCTCCCTTCACTAGCAGTTTCTAATGATGGCAGCGACAGTACTTTTAACATTGAGGTGTAAGAGGAAAGCCAACAGAATAAGAAATTTAATGATTCTACTGAGTCATTCTAGAAGGATAGAAATTTCTTCCTACTGTCTCCCTTCTGAGAGTCCCTGGATAAATAACATAAGAATCTCAACAATGTTAAGTGGAAAATACTTGTGAAAAGTAAAAAAGCCAACTTAATATATACATTTTTAAAAAGGAAAAAAAATTACATTTAATCTTCACAATCTAAAATTACTGATAAAATTCCTTCATTAAACATAATTTTGAACACTTTAAATGTGTTGCCTCATTGAACTTCAAAACAACACTATGAGGTATGATTTCCAACTTTACAAACTATTTTATTGCCTTAAAAATCATGGTTTCTTTACAAATTAAAGAAACAAACAAATAAACCATAGTTTCTTAAGCTAAGAGAAGGTAAAATACTTCTCTAAGATTGTAGAAAAAGTAGAATTGTAGGATTGAAGTACAACCTAGACTGTCTGACTTAGGAGCATGCATTCCAAATCATATTGTTATGTTGCTCAGAAAATGCATTTTAGTTAAAATATAAACAAATCTGATTTTTAACATAAAATATACAATTTTGCAGTTTTATACCACTAAGTTCTTGCTTCTGCTGCCAAGCTTGTCCTAGTTTTTCTTTCCTTGCTTGACTGCTATCCATCCCCCAAGACCCATCCTATTGACAGCCTAACTCACAACTTCCATGAGATAAACAAAAGGAATCTCTACTCCCAAGTGAAGCCAAGCCTCACTCCATCAGAGTCCTTTATCCACTCCTTCTCCAGAGTGACCACAGCTACCATGTGCCAGGCTTTGCACTAGGCCTACACATCACTTAAATTGATCCCTGTCTTTGATGCTGAACATTATTCAATCTTATATATCCCGAGTCTAGCCAAATGGCAAACACATAGCATGCTTAATATTTTTAACTTCAGTAAAGGGTAATATGCTATATCTTGTTACACCAATATTTGTTTTCTACAGTAATAGATAAACCCTGTTCAAAAGACCAAGAAAATGTAGTTAGAGATTCTTACAGAACTGGAAGCCTCTTCCATCCCCAGGTTCCTCTGGCACTGTTAGGCACTGAAGGGTATATAGGTTCTAAAAACAAAATGGTTCATCTCCAGCCTACAAGGAACAGATAGACTAGTGGGGGAAAAATAGGGCAGTAAAATCCATTTTAAGGCTATTGAAAATGAATGTGATAAGGACCATCATAATAAAGTTTGAAAAAGAAAGCACTTTGGACTGAAATGATTGAACACTACCAAGAAGAGGAGGCATCTGAATTTCTGCTTGAATATACAGGACTCTGTCAAAAATAATTTCAGGAATACAGTGGAGCCTGAACAGAAACATTGCACAGAAATAATATTTTGAGATATTAGCTAAGATTTGACTCCTGTAACATTATTTCTATTACTCTGTCTCCTGCTCTGCTCTCCTTCTCATATGAGAAGAGAGATACCATATCACAACATGCAAAGAAAAACACTTTGATTTTCAAAAAGTATTTAAAATCTTAAAAGGCCAAGCTTTTCTTTTCTTTTCTTTTCTTTTTTTTCCAGTGAATGAAGCGAAGCCCTGAAACATTTGAGGCAAAAAGTTTATGTTATAAACAAGGAATAAACCACCAGATCTTCCTACACAGACCACACAAAGATTCCACTGACTAAGGGAAATGGAAAATAACCCAGGAGGAAGCTAGGGCTTAGATGCTGTGAAGTTCCTAAAAAGAATTCTGTATTCTGCTCCTCCCTAAATTTGCAAGGTATAATTAATTAAAACCTTAGGTAAGACTGAGATTCCACAAACAGGATGAGACCTATTCAAACCCCAGGACAAGAACATTAAGAGCTATCCTCCATCAAGTACTTAAGTGGGCCAGGCATTATTCTTACCAAATTTTATTTGAGTAATAACCAGATTATGAGAGACTAACTGTAATAGTATCACCATTTTATAGATGACAAAACTAGGTCACAGAGAAGTTAAGTAATGCATCCGAAGGCATTCAATTAGAAGTGGCAGTTGGTATTTGAATCCCAGTTGGCCGATTATAGATAGTGTTCATAATCATTGTGCTGCCCAAGGAAGACTCAGAATTGCCTAAGACTTAGTGTCTAAGGCAATAGATATGGAGATAGAACCGAGGATCAGCATGTAAACAACAAATTCAGTTATAGAAAGAAGAAAGCAAGTTATAATTTTTTTCAGTGGTGACCTGTGGATATAATAATTATTAATAACAAATAGCTCTAATGTGTATGATTTCTATTAATCCCTCTAAGCTGTTCTGTAACCATAAATACCAATTTAAAAATGAAAAAGTTCATAAAGGAAGGTCACAGATATGTTAACTTGTCCAAGATTCCATAGTTAATAGGTGGCCTGACAGTATTTGAACCCAGGAAATTGGACTCCCAAGTGATGACTCTAATCATTCATATTCCTAATTTATTATGCCATTCACAGTTTCTGGTAATGACAGAACTGCACTGTCTGTCCATGAAGATGCACAGCTTCAATCTTCTGCTCTGAGGAATCATTTTGACTAATGTCCCCCAATGCTCCTGGGTCCTCCTTCACACTCACTCTAGTATTACAATTTCTACTAGTTGCCTCTCAATCACTGAGTGTGGCAAGGCAACCCTTGGGACTCCTCCAATGTGGACTTTGACCCAAGGAGGCTTCCCATTGGCCCAAATCCCTATCAGACTGTTTTGAAATCCAAGGTTCTTCCTACCCAGGTTCCCTTCCTTCTCTCTCTCTTTCCTACCACATCTATCAAATTATAGGTTGGAGCCTGCTTTCAACTTCTGCCACTTCTCTCCCCAATAAATCTCTTGCATGTCTGACCACCCTCCACCTTTTTTCTCCCCTTCACTCTTTGCTTCTTTGCGGGCCCCAATTAATGGGAGTGTGTGAGTGTTATGAGGGATAAGAGTGGTCTAAGAAATCAAGTGGTAGATGGGAATTTGGTTATGGCTCACAAACCACCCTTTCTTTGCTTGCTTTCTTCTGTTTTGTGTATGGGGGGATACTGGGGATTGAATTCAGCATTCAACCACTGAGGCACATTGCCAGCCCAATTTTGTATTTTATTTAGAAACAGGGTCACACTGAGTTGCTTAGCACCTCGCCGTTGTTGAGGCTGGCTGTGAACTCGCGAACCTACTCTCTCAGCCTCCCCAGTCTTTTCTTTCTTTTTCCTGTATTGGATTGAACTAAGGGCCTCAATCATGCTAGGCAAGTGCTCTTACTACTGAGCTATACTCTCCACCCTATAAACCATCTATTCTGAGTAGGGATTATGCTATAAAGAATCCCTGGCATAAGGTCCAATTGCTAAATGTTTTCAGTGATGATGACCTACTTTTCAAGTATCATGGTTTAGGCATTTGAAAGACAGAAGAGTTGGCTGATTAATGATAAATTGTATTGATATTGACCCTGTAGAGGGTGAGAAACAGAATCCGCAGCAAGCAGTGAAGTGTGAGAACCAGGACTCTTGGTAGTCTACAAAAAAGTGTTCATCGCCCAGAAAGAACTGCAGAACTAAGTAGTAGACCAAAGATCTGATGCAGATCCAGAGCTCCAGAGATTTTAGGATACCCAGCAATGTCACGTTTGTCATGCTAAACTAAGGGACCTGATTTGGAAAATCTGGGATCTTGAAATATGAGGGGAAAGCAAATGGCTGGCTCTAAGGTGGTTGCTCTGCAAAAAATTCCTGGTCCCTCACAAGGAGGCCTACAGCACTCTGCCATGTTGGAACATGTTACAGAGAACACCACTCTGCAGGGCAACAGGGGTCCCTCTCAGGATCTATTGGCACTTTCTCTCCTGACTTCTAGGACCATGACTATTTTAGTCACCTTTTTTGCCGCTGCAACTAAAAGTCCCACCTAAAGCGACCATAGAGAAGAAAAAAGTTTTTTTGAGGGCTCACAGTTTCAGAGGTCTTAGTCCATAGAAAGCTGGCTCCATTGTGCAGGGTTTAAGGTCAGGTGAAACATCATGGTGGAAGAGTGTGGCAGAAGGAAGTGGTTCACATGATACATGATGATCAGGAAGCAGAAGGAGAGACTCCACTGGCCAGGTACAAATATATACCCCAAATCCACACCCCAAATGCCCTACTTCCTCCAGCCACACCCCAGCTGCCTCTAGTTCCCAATCAGTTAATCTCATCAGAGATCAATTCACTGATTAGTTTAAGGCTCTCACAACCCAATCATTTCTTCTCTGAACTTTCTTGCATTGTCTCACACATGAGCTTTTGGGGGACACCTCAGATCCAAACCACAACAATAACTAGGTCAAATTTCAGCATTATCCAGTTAAATATTGTTGGGCTGGATAAAAGAAGGAAAAGATTGCTGGGGATATAGCTCAGTTGGTAGAGTGCCTGCCTCGCATGCATAAGGTCCTGGGTTCAATCCCCAACAACAACCAAAAAAAAAAAAAAAAAAAAGGAAAAGACTATGTTCCAATTGCAAGAATTAGTAAGCACAAATCAGCAAGAACATGGAAAGTAGTCCTGGGGTTAATTTAGAAAGTGCTTAATCAAGATAGCCAGAAAATAAGACTAGAAAAGGAATAATTAATTGATTTGGGAGCATCTCCTTCAGATTTTTTTTCCAGATTTAACATTCTGACAAAGGCTCTTAAGTAATAGACAAGATTGCTGCTTGCATGGATCAGCCTAGCCAGCTCTTTCTTAAAACCCTGCCACCATGTCTGACAGTCATCCTACCCAGCCTTCCACCCTGAATGCTTTCCTTACACAGGTGTCAAACATCTATCTTGTTCTGAAGATTCTTCCCACCTCCTGCTACTTCCTATAAGATTTCTCTTGCATCTTGAATCCTGTTATATTGTATTGTCTGTTTCTAGCTCCATCTACACAAATACAAAAAATAAATATAGCCATAAGTTTTATAGTAACAAACAGAGTAACTGAAGCTGGAACTAAGATCTGGATATGATCACATACCTTAAAAGCTGGAGGAAGAAATCATATCTTAACCAGTGAGAAAACTGATGAAGATATATCGTTAGTTTTTAATATAAACAAAGTTCTTTGTCAGTAAAATTATTTAGGGCTGGAAGTAGGGGGAAAAAAAAAGATCGGGTGTCTAACATTTGAATGTTTGTGTAAAACTTCAGAAATCTGAAGTACTAATCATTTCTTAAGTGGATGTATGCAAGTTATATGAAAAGACAAAGCAATGATGCATATAAAGGCTCAACAACTCTCTTTTTTTTCATTTTGTCTTGGAGCAGTCTGAGAAATCTGAAGGCCCAGTTAGAAGACCCTGTGACTTATCCATGTTAGCAGTGCTCTGGTAAGATGGGAGAGTCTAGAGTTGCCTGATTATATGGAAATGGTTGATGCATTAGCAAATGAATGCTCTTAACAGCACCGAGCTGTTGATGCCTGATGAAATGTCATTAAGTAACAATTAAAGAAGAACTACTTGCTCCTGGAGGAGAGAGTATTTCTAGTGCCAAATTCCAGGTGGCAGTGGAGGGAAGGAGCAGGTTAGGCTTCTTTGAGAGTTGATAAAAATTTGTTTAAATTCCCCCCTCACCCCCAGTAGTTCTCTTTCTTGAAATATCTTCTCACTTAAAAAATAGAAAATGTATAAGGATATCAATCATTCTATTATAAAAGCAAAATAAAATGAAATTAAGTCATGCCAATATGAAAACATCTAATATAGAGTAGTTTATTCAAATATGTGTTTTGAGTCTACTTTTTTGAGGGAAATCTTTTAAGAAATATAATGCTTTATGTAAGTGCCTAAGTTTGCAAACTACCTAAGTTAGTTAGCTCTAAGGAGTTACCTTTTAATGAATAGAACAGTCAACCCACTTAACTGATTTTCTCATCCTAAAAAAGAGTCATGCGAATGAATGACTGAAGGTGAAATTATGCTAAATGTTATGGACCAGTAAAAAATAGTTGTACCTAAGCCAGATGTGTTGCAGGCCTGTAATCCCAGCCCCTCTGGAGCCTGAGGCAGGAGCATGGCAAGTTCAAACCCAGCCTCAGCAATTTAGCAAGGCCCCAAGAAACTCAGTGAGGTCCTGACTCTAAATAAAATAACAGAAGGGGGGCGGGGCTGGGAATGTGGCACAGGGTTTAAGTGCCTCTGCATTCAATCCCTGGTACCCCAATAAAAAAATACCTGTATTTGAACTATCTGATCTCAAATATTATCAGAATGTTTTTTGTCAATTAATCAGGTTTTTAAATGTGATTTTTATCATTGTTACAAATGCTTTGTAAATGCAAAAGTCTTGATTTTGGATTAATACCATTTCTTTTTAAAACCAATGTTCATATGGGTATATTTGTATGCAGGTATTTTACTAACAATTCAGGAATGATAAATAATTTGAAAAATCACAAATATGGATATAGACACTAGTATGTCTAACAACTTATTTCAAATAAGATGTGCCATTTAAACTGAAAAAAAACTATTTGTCACAAATAAATGAAAGTATAAATTTTCTACAAGCATATTTATGTGCCAAATAAAACAATAAATCAAAATATCACATCTTAGATTTCATAGTAATATCCCAGGATCAGCCTTTTCACATAAATATAGATAATAAACTCTGCCTATTTTAATCCCCCAAATTGTCTCTCCTATTCAAATATACAAAGAGAATCTTAATTCAGGATTTTATAAATTATTCTTTCTTAGCATTATGTATTCAAGATATTTTATATATATATATATATATATATATATATATATATATATATATATCTATCAATCCCTCTATATGTCTATTGTAATAAAAATGCCAAATTATCTAAAATTTTATAGTTATTTTCTTCTAAATTGGAGAACACGAAGAAAAAAATATTTTTATGTACATAAGAGTCAAATATAAACCATAGCTTCATAAAGCAAATTCATACATTAGTTACTTAAACCATATTTTTCATGTTGACTATTTTCTCCCTTGGGCAACAGAGTATGAATTCAAACAATTTAGAATGCTACTTTGTTTCTGTAACAATATCTCAGGCCCTTCTTACTGTGCACTTACTTCCTCCTTCTCTACTGAAGAGTTTTAAGTGCTGGCAACCTTGTGAGTTTCCATTTCCCCATGGAGTTGACAGGTACCATGTCTGCTTGCTCTGCCTCTCCACTTTACTCTAGACACTGACCTTCTTTCTTCTCCTTTCAAGCCCCAGGATTCAGATGGCTGACTGCACACCCAAAGTTCTGTGTGTGTATGTGTGTGTGTGTTGGGGGGGCGGGGGTGTCCTTTTCATTCACCTGTCCTAAGGTATCTCATCTTCTTGGATGAGTGTTTCAGGGATAGGTGCAAGATCACTGCTGAGCCAAACCAGGACTTCCTCACTCCCTCAGAAATCACTGGAAAATGGGAGCTGAGGATATAGCTCAGTTGGTAGAGTTTGTGCCTCACATGCACAAGGCCCTCGGTTCAATTCCCAGCACCACCACCCCCCCCAAAAAAAAAAAATCACTGAAAAAAGAAAAACTGCTGAGTTGCCAAAATGCAATTTGGCTTGACTGAAACTACTCCCAACCAAGTTGCCACTAAGATTGAGAACTGATCTGAAAATGAACCTCAAGAGAGTAAAGTCAGAGGAAAAACAGAAGGAAGGACACTCCATCACCTAACCTGAACACCCAGACTCAACCATGCCTATCACTGAGATGTTTTTGGTTACACAGGCCAATAAAATCCTATGATTTAGTAAGCCAAATTAGGCTGAAGTTTGTCATTTGCCACTAAATGAGTTAATTTCAATTAGATTATCCTACAGAGAAAAGGGGGGAAAGACAAGGAAATGTTATCTAAACAAACTTCAGTGGAACCACAGGTATTTGCTAAAGCTCTTCAAGCCATGGGTTTACTAATATTGTAAGGGAGCATGAAGTCAAATACTTCCCTTGCTTCTTTATGGCTCAGTGGAAGTTGATAGCTGTCAGTCCAATAAACCATACATACCTGAATGACCACACATTAAGTAAAATTGACCTGAACTGCTAAAGAAATTCATGTTTTTATTTTTTAAGGAGATTCTGACTTCTGTCTTATAAGTTAGAGGCAGATCATTCAAATATCTGAATATGTTTTTTTATTTTACATGTGTGAGGTTGTTGCACCCATTCTTGCATATCAAATATATACTATTACCTAAAAACATATTTTGTATACTGAATTTCTCATACCTCCCGTTCTTGTTTCAGTTTGCATAATTTTTATAGACCTATATTCATGTTATGGATTCTTCTTTTCTAAGCTGTCAAATCTACTGATGAGCCCACTGAAGGCATTCTTAATCTGTGACTCTGTGTTTTATTTCTGGGATTTGTATCTGATCCTTTCTTATGGTTTCTGTTACCATCAGATGTTGCATGTCACAAATCTTTTCAATTACAACCAGTGTTCAGTTTCAGCTTGTCTTGGTAAATTGTGGTATATATCTCTTCCCCTTGTAGGTGGCTCTCCTTAAATTTGGGGCCAATTAGTTGTCATGTGACATCTCTGATAGATTTAAGAAATATCATGAGCTTGCTGCTTGTCCAAGTTCTTTTGATTTAAACTTGAGAGTAATACTCATTCTGGCTCTCTAGATCCCTAAGTGAAAACCAGAAATTTTATGTGCAGAATTTAGATTTTGACCTTTTCAACAAAGATCAAACATTAACCAGCTGGCACTACCTGCTAACCATGATTCGGCTTCTTTACTTTTGCCGTCTCTTTGTCTTACACTGATATTGATAAACTAATTTAAGTATTGTATTACATGTGGTTTATTATTTGATAAAATAATAGCATAAAATGTGAAAAATGGCTTTGCTGTTCCAGAAATAATAAATAAGGATTTTCTCATAAGCATAAAGTAATTGAGTTCAAGATGAAAAGCACAAAGTGTACCCAAACTAGTAAGACTTTGGCTTCGATTCTATTCATTGGGCTGAGTCAAGTGAACCAGAGGTTTAATGATGAGGCAGCAAACAATGAAAGACTCTATAGAAAATGCATGTTAAAGTTGGTGGCTGAAGTCTAACTTTTATTTTGGAATTCGGAGATCTTAGTTTTCCAAAAATAAAGCAAGCATGTTTCCAATATGAGCCTATTGCTTATCTTCTGCACAATCAATATTTGCGCATATTTCTGTAAGGCAATTGTGTGAATATAAAAGATAGAATTTTGCTGTAAATCTATCAAACACATTGTAAATCATTTTATTAATCTCATAAACAGTGTTGTTCGTTTTCATGCAGACTCAGTTCCAGGTAAAAAGGTGTTGTATATTCCTGTGGTTGTACGTGTGTTTATGCATATACATGACTAATTAATAAAAAATAGATCTTCCAAGTTAACCAAATAGAGTTATCACACAATTATATGGAAATTAATGTTCCTATTAGAATTCCAGCTAAGATCTCAGTTTCCCTGCTTCTCTCCTCCTCCTGCTTTCTTATCTTACCCGCTAGTAAAATATGCTGCAAGAGCCGTTCATTATCATTTCTCCTTCATCTTCCCCCTTTCCTTCCTTCCCCTTATTCTTTCTTTCTACTTTTTCCCTTTATTATTCCCTTATTTCTCCTTTTTCCTCTTTTCATACTTTTTTCTGCCCTCCATCAATTTTTAATAATTATGCCCTATTTTTCCCCTGAGGAATTTCTTCATTCTCACGAAATGATCTTGGGGAAGGCTAAGATTAATCAAAACCTTGCTCAATCTTCTTTACAGCTGTTTAAATATTGGGCACATGATCCAGGTCAACTGGATCTACCAAGAATTAATTCTGGGATTTTTACTGAACTTATCTGGAAATAAAATGTTTGCTGGTTCAGGAATTCCTAGCAATGGAAAATAAACATTAGAGATGTTAGAGGCCACAACTAGAAAGTTCAAGTCTCAGGATGAAGCCAGCTGAGGGAACTGTAGAGACAATGAGAGCAAGACAAAAAACAGCCTTAGCCTTTCATCAGGACTTTTCAGTCATATGAGATAAAAATTGCCCTGTTATTATATAATTCGTGGTCAGAATTTATACTTCCTACTTTTCTGTTTTGTTTTTGTTACTCGGGATTGAACCCAGAGGTGTTTAACCACTCAGTCACATCCCTAGCCCTTTTTTCTTATATTTTTTTTAGAGACAGGGTCTCACTGAGTTGCTTAAGTCATCTCTAAGTTGCTGAGGCTGGCTTCCAGATCCTGATCCACTGCCTAAGGCTCCCTAGCTGCTAGCCTTATTGGCATTTTTCACAGTACCCAGCTCTTTCTACATTTTGTACAGAGTAACTAACTGAAATAAAAGATTCAAAAGTGTTGGGTATGGGGCTGATTATGTAGCTCAGTTGCAGAGTGCTTGCCTAGCATGTGCAAGGCACTGGATTTAATCCTTAGCCCCACATAAAAATAAACAAATAAAATAAAGGCATTCTGTCCATCTACAACTACAAAAAAAATAAAATAAAATTCCAAACTGTTCTATTTTCATAGAAAGCATTTACTCTTTTAGAAAGCAAGAAGGCTAATTACATTGAATTAATGATATATGATTTGGAGGTTCCATTTTAGCAACTCAAGAAATGATTGGTAAAGTTGCAAGAATAAAGATAAGATCATTTTTATATTATCTGTTACTTATTTTTTTTTTTCATTCATTCACTGTGCAACTCTTCTGGAAATTGTAATTTGACCGTAGGCATCAAAGTTAGGAAAGATGCATTTTATTTCCGTTTAAATACTTTAAAAACTACTAATGAAATGCTCTCTCGAACTACAGCCTGTCATTTAAAAACCTATTTACTTCACTATTTCTGGAACAAATCGTAAGAAATTTACTAAGTTAGGCTCACCTAGAAGTCAATTGTTACTTCTCTCTCCTTCTTTTTTCCCAAGTAATAAGAAGAGATAGTCAACTACAATATAAGTACCAACATTATCAAAAATGACTATTCAAAGACACTCCAGCAGCATTATTCAACTATGCTACTGAAAATGCTATGGCATAGTCTCACTGTCTTAAAGTTCATAAAGTAAGACATATTAACTTCATGCCAAGAATCCAATGCAAATTTATCTTCCAATTACAGTTGATATTTTAGAGTTTACTATGGGTGGCAGCTTTAGGCACAATTAAAGAATTCTAATTAAAGCTACTTGAAGCAGATGAAGACTATAGAAGGCTCCCCAATGTAGAGCAGATTCCATCTTTTAAAGACAGAAGAGGAGGATCAACAGTTATCTCTATCTAAATCAAGAACAGGTTTATTTACCTATTACATGCTATTTCCACTAATGACATAAGGAATGTATACATAGATTATGAATTGGAGGATATAAATGCACAACATTGGCAGTGTGTATGATGATTACCGACAAGAATTAATCAGCATTCCTCATGCCATACACAATGCAGTGAGAATAGAAACAGCAAATCTGTTCAAGTAATGCAAACAAGCCGCATAAAAGGCTAAACAAGTAAAAGTATATCATCAGCCATGACTCAAATTACATCTTTAAATTGTTTGCCAGCTTCCTTGAAATTAGCCATTTTAAGAACTCCGTCTTTGATAGACTTTATAAACTGGAGCATCCTATGTCTTCTCACGCTCACAATTTTGTTTCAGCATCAGTGTGGGAATGCATTTAATAATTTAGCTTATAAATTGACCCTTACTTGATGAAACTGATATGTTGCCTGTGGATATTTATGTGACATTTTTCTTAATGATGGAATCTGTTGATGAGCCTCAGAAGTTTTACAACCAACTACAACGATGCTATTGCCCCAGAAGAGTATAGATTGTAGTTTTATTGTTAAGTTCTTTCCAACTCAGCACTTTTTATTCTTGACATTTTCATAAGATGCTCAACAATTTTCTACCAAATTGTTAAATTAAGCATTTTAGGTTTTTTTGTTGTCATTGCTTGGCTCATTGTTCTAAATATGGGGTCCTTAGGATTTAAATGAACTTTAATAATTACCATTCAGTTCTTTCAGATTTGGAGTTTGTCGCCTTTTAGTCCCCAGAATCCTGGTGGTAAGGATTCCAGTGAGATGTTGTGGTATGTAAAGAGTTCTGCCAGATCGTAAGTTTGAAACTGAAGCGTCTCAAACTGAAGAAGAGTCTCAAACCTGAAGAAGGTCTAAGGAAATTTTGGTTTAAAATTCTTTCTCTTTTTTATTCAAAATATAAGAAACACTTCTATACTAACTGCTCCCTGGATTGCATTTTAGCTATTAGTAAAAACATTTTTTGATTAATATAAATGAAGGACAGAGGAACGAAATGACAATTAATGAAAATCCCCATTCTAATATTTAGTCACAAGCCAATTTCTTCTCTTGGGATGGATAGTTGATGTGAACATGAAAATTGTATCCATTTTTTTGTGAGTAGGAATCAAACAAAATTAACCTTCATTCTCAATACCTACCCAGTTATCTGTGAGCAGCCTTGTCCCCACAGACGTCAAATAAACAATAACGATCATATCTCCCTTAAGGAATTGCCAACAAAGAACAGACAGACAAATTGTTAAACTGAGTTCAACAGGATTGTGCTTAGTTTTTTTTTTAATACACTGGTTATGATCATCATTAAACTATTAATTCAACATATTTTTATGTGTGTCAAGGGGAAATATTGTCATATACAATTATTGCATTAGAATGTTGTGTGAGAATAAAAATGACTAATATTGTGAACTCATGTATGCAGTAGAAAAGGGATAAGTTGATGGGGAGGAATAGCTACCACCTGTGAATGGAGAATAAGGATTGGGGTAACTGAAGAGCCAAAATATAAGGGAAGAAAGGGAACTGGAAGAGTTCACTTACACAAATCTTCCTTAGGTTTCTATTTATTCTCTATCTTGGTCAGTGTGAGAAATGAGTACCAATTAAAAAATGGTTACAGTGAAGGTAAATGGATAGTTCTTATGGGCAAGTCACAGATCTCAGTACTGGAATCTCCTCTCCCGTATCTATCCACACATGCTCCTTTAATGATCTCATCCAGACTCATTACTTTTAAATAGCATGTATCCCAGCAATAAATCTGCTTCTGTATTCCTGCCCATAAATCTGTAATCACATACATCCAATTGTAAAAATGCCACATTTTCACTAGGATGTTAGAGAAGCAGCTTAAAGTTACTATTTCCAAAAGTTAAATTCAGTTCTCCACATCTCTGTAAATGACAACTTCATTTTTCTAATTATTTACCTTGAAAACTCTGGAATAATTACTAATTCTTCTCCCTAGATGTCTACAAAAACACTGCCTTTATTTTACAGTATATGCTGAATTCAACCTATATTGGCAACTTTTACTACCAGTCTGGCTCCACTTGGACTACAACAATGGCCTCCCCAAACTGGTCTGCCTTTCTTCATCCTTGATCTTCTCTAGTCTATTCTTAACACAGTATCCAAAGCAGTTGTTTTATGATATACACTGGATCAAACCCTCTAAGGATTCCCTTTTTCACACCGATTAAAAGTTCAAGTCCTTAACACACTACACAATCTTCTCTCTCTTCTCTGACCATGTTTTTTATGATTCTCTTAACTGCACTCTAGACACATTGGGTGTCTTGCTGGTCTTCAAAGACATCAAGGTTATTTTTGTCCCAAGGTTATTTACTTCCTCTTTTATTTGCCAGGAGGTCTATTTCCCAGACACCACTTGGCTTATTTCCTAAACTCCTTGGAATGTTAGTTCCATCAACTGTTACTTTAAATGTCAGTACTCTTTCTCATTTTCTTATCTCACAGAGTTTTCAAATCTCAGTTCTCCTCCTAAAGTTTATTCAAAGCATATACAATATAATCATATATAAGTATATCATGTATAAATGTAGCATTTTTATATATGTTTACTTCTTTGTTAATCACCTCTTTCCTTCCACTAGAGTACACGCTCTGTGAGGGTAGGGATATAATTGTAGTTGCTTAGATGAGTGGAGAGTACATAGGAAATATTTATTGAATGAAATAATTTATCACTAAATGCAATGAAAAGTTACAGGTCCTTGAGAACCTATAATACATAAATGTGACACAGTCATGGAAGTTTGGGAGGACTTCCTTCAGAAAATTGCATCTTTATTTCTGAAGAATAAAGATGCATTGTGCAGGAGAATAGAAAAGGAAAGGGGTAATAAGAACAAATGAATGTAATATCCTGAGTTGAGCAGAAAAACCCACCTGAGGTGTGTAAGAACTGAAAGAAAGTCTAAGTGGCTGGAGCTTAGAATAAAAGGCTGACATGATCTGTCATGAGATTGCAGGATCCAGCTGCAAAGGACCTTGCATATCACACTTTGAAGTTCTTACCAAGAGCCATTAGAAGGGATTGATCATAAGTATGGAATCACACAAACTCTGTGTGTGTGTGTGTGTGTGTGTTTAGGACTATTCATGTTGTAGCATATAAACTGTATTGAAGGCAGTCATGAATGAAGGAAAATATTGTGGTGTCTACTCAAACCATCTCCACAAGGTGGTTTTAGTTGGACTAGAGTGGTAATCTATCTCAGCTGTTGGAACCCATCCTCCTTCTCTTTCCTGCCACCCCAATCTGTTTGCTTTCCCTACTTTAATCTCAGGTTTTATATCCTAGGAGTAATCAAGTCTTGTCCTCTTCCCTCAGCTGGGAAGAATTTGAAATGAAAGTGCTTCACCCTATCATCTTCAGCCATCCTGCCACATGATGACAGATACTTTCACACCAAACTTTATCTATGTTTTTTTTTTATCTATTTGAATATTTATTTCAGCCACTTGACTAAGTTCCAAGGTGATGATGAATGTCAGGAGCCATGTTTTCTCATTTTGATATCCCTAGTAGCTGGCACCTTGAAGATACACAAGAACACTTGTTGAATAAATGAGAAATTAAATCAATTGTTTCTGCCAATGCAAAAATATTGACAATGTCTTTCCATTGCTGCTCCGCATACACCAGGTATTCTTTTGACATGAAACCTTTTTCTGTATAGTCCAACCGTATAAGCTACAGAACAAGTCATCTATTACTGGTTGTGTATTTAAATTTCAAAAATATAAATAGCCCAATAGAATATAAATATACATGAAATGCTCAAACTGTATGAAGATAAATAATGCATTTGGGTAACAAATTGAATACATAATTTGCAACATATTTTCTTAAGTGACTGAAAGTAGGGCATAGTGAATTGAAGTGGGAACTCATTAAAGAACACTTAAAAAGCCCCCAAAGAGCCCATGTAGATTCCAAAATTTTACTGATTCTCAAAGAATAGGTTAACTATTATAAATTGTTGAATCATCAAATTCAATTACAACTGTATAATATTTAAGAGATCCTTTCCAATAGATTCGTAATAGCCTACACTTTCTGGGGCACAACCTAAACTATTGTACCAAAAAAACACGTATGCATACATAAATTGATCTATCTATACACATACACATGCATATAAAATAAATACATACATTAATTCAATATTAATGTTATAAAATTATAGTATCAAAAGTTAACTAGTAAAATTTAAATGTTTTATTTTCCAGCCTCCCTTCCAACTGTGCAGTTTTCCCAAAGCCATAGATTTTAAATAGAAGATCACTTTTCAGAAAAACTGTAAACAGAAGATCATAATTCAAACCAGGCAACCAGATTTCTCCTACAATCTAACAAAGAATTCATTTAATTTTCTTGTATATTCTTTACACTTAGATATAAAAGAGTAATTTTTAAAGGTACTGTTTTAGAAGGAAGTATATAAACTGCTTCCAATTTGTGAAATTTTTAACATCTGTAAATGAGAATTACATTTGCCATAATACACTTGTAAACAAGGCAAAGACTTGACCAGAAGATAATTTGGCAGATAATTTATGTGTGTGTATATATGTGTGTTTATGTATATGTATATATGTGTGTATGTATGTGTGTGTGTGTGTGTATATATATATATATATGTAAATTAAGAAACACTGATTTTAAAACAGACTAAAGTATCTGAATTTTAAAGAACACAACAATGGCTCTCAAGTCAAGATATTAGAATAAAAGATCAGAAGCAAAACTTTCAAATCAGCAAGACTTTCATGTTATTTATGTAGTATATACAAATAAAATATTAAGTTTGTTTTCTTAAAATAACTTTTTTTTCATAAAATCGACATGAAACAAAGAGAAGAGTTGAGGGGAAAGAAAGTAGTTTCTGCATAAAGCACAGAAATAAGAACCTTTACCAATGAAAATACTTGGGAAGCACAGGCTATAAGTGCAAAAACTATGAAACTAGTATTTGAACTCAATGTCTAAGTAAGTTACAGATATTCCACTAATTTATCCCCTTTCTCTCTAAATTTTTGGTTTATTTAGGCTCTCTTAAAGAATTCTTCTTATACTACATATAAACTTCCAGATCTTTGCATTCTCGGCAATTTCAAGTAAAGAAAGAATTGTTGGTAACAATCTAGTTACATATTTTTAGCATATTTTTGTTGCAATATTATCAAAATATAATAAAGAAGCATAGCAACTTACCTGAGAAATTGCTGAGTATTTTGGAGTTCTCATTAACTGAAATTATTAAATTCTTCTTTCTGACCCTGTGTAATTCAATTTGTTTGCCCTCACCCAGATATTTTATATTTGCAGTGTTATACTGGAGGAACACATGTTAATGTTTAATACATTTATAAAAGTCTTCTAGTATATTCTGTGGGTATGAATTCTTTCAATTGTTTGAATTCCCATGTTTGTAATCATATTAAGGATTTTCAAGTTTTAAAACCATGTTCTACATTTTCGTACATTTCATAAGGCATCAAAAAATTAGAACTTTGTTGGGAAGCAGTGAAATGAGGGTTAAGAATATTCACTACCAACTAATAAGCAGCATAGATGAACCACAATATTCCATAATAATAAAAAATAAAAATTTCATCTCAGAGTATTTCTAGGAGTGACTGACGACAGAATTCCAGGTAGCCTGCTACTTCACGCACATTCATGTTTTCAAGTACTATTGCCAGGACTTTTCATTTATGACACAAAGAATGCCTGGGATGCTTTCTCCAGGCACACTTATGATGGAGAAGAAAGGAGGAAAAATTGGGGTCTATAGATATTATAAAATTTTCAACAAAAACATCTTTTTTAGAAATGTACAAAGATCATGTCTTTTTTTTCCTTTCTTCACTCAAAAAGGAAAGAATATATTAAAAAAGCAAAAAAAAATGAATACCACTGGCATATCTTATAAAAGATTTATACACAGCATTCATTTCACTGACATAAGAGCAAGTGTAGACTTATGAACTTTTTTGTCATAAACAAAAACTAGATCTTCAAGATCGTATGTACATTGCTTAAAATCCCACAAATAAAAATTTGTTCATGGAAAATAGAGATATTTTGAATACTAAAGTCCTTTATTCAACAACACAGAAATTTCACAAAAACAACTTTACTGGGCAAATTGAAGTGATTTTTTTTAAGTCTTTTTTTTTTTTTTTTTTTTTTTTACAGTTTTGTACATGCCCCATAAGTGATTTTCTTTAATAAATACACTGTTTTCCAAAACTGCTTTTTTAAATAATTGCACAAGCATACATACACCTTACACAAATATCTATTAGAAAATTTAATAGATAACTGCACAGTTCAGAATAGGAGAACACTGTGAAAGGAGTACATTTTGTGGCCCATGTTCCTGAAATATCTATTTTGCAATTGTGAAAATGGAATCCCTCCTAACACAGTAGCTGTCTTTTATTCACTAGGAATACAGATCTCAGTGTGAAATGCCAAATTTAATAAAAACAAAATCTGAAACATTTAGCTGTTACATGAGAACCAACTGTTTGATATCACTATGAATCTAACCATGATCAAAGACCCACTACAGCTTTTTGCTGAACATATTTGACCCTGAATAGTGAGTTCATTTAACTGCTTTCCTTTTTTCATTATTTGATTACAGATACTATCAGCTTAAAGACTTTATATGCTTTAGCATTAATTGCACAACTTGCATGCCGGGGTTCTGAAAGAAAAGAAGGGAATATTCTTTTATTTTAGTGATTACTTAATTCATAACAAGCCCATCATCTCTTACTCCCTATGAATGTGTTTAGAAGAAGAAAGTTAAGTGTTAGAGATTAGGCAACCAGGAGATATTTTTATGTATGCTTACACTGGGGTAAAGACTACTACTATTTTGTCTCCCAAGGATGGCTATATTACTACTTTTTGAATATGCCACCACTTGTACACAGACAAGCAGAGTCCCTTAGAAAGTCACTTTGGCCTGAAGGTCTGGGATAAGAGAGGTTCACATTATGACATTCTCTGATATTTGGTTACCCAGTGACAGTTGAAAAGGACATCTGCTCACTACACCATGTACCCAAGTATTTTCCATGCCCCCCCCCCCCCGGGATGCTGCCAGGGTATGGCATCTCCTTAAGAAGACAAGACCCTGTATCTGTGTACCTCTCTTACAAAGTGTTTTTAGCTTTATCTGATATGTTATTTTAAAGTTTTATAATCTACACAATCTATATTCTGATTGCAATGTTCTGAATTTTCTTGATACTGAATATGAAACACACAGTGAGAAAATTTTAAAAGTTACATTTCATTGGTATTTTAGGATAATGAAAAGTGTAAGCCTTCAAGTCACTGCCTTAAGATTATAATGATATGTTCTACAAGTTCTTGGTATGTGGACACAGGGAGAGGAATGCTAGAGGGAGTCCAGAGAGTAATATCTTTTCTTCAACATCACCAATGAGAACTTTATATGCATCCTACATTATATAAATAGAGATTACAAAAAACAGAAAGTGGGTGATTGAAAGAACAATATCAAGAATAAAAATATAAAGAAATTAAAGAAAAGCTACACTGTTCCATTTCAGTAATCAACAGATTTTCTTTCATTAAAAAAGTGAACTGACATGTAAAACACCACACTTTACAATATACAGATTCATTAGTTCTTTAAAAAAGCAGACAAATAAAAACACATCAGGACATGCAATACAGAATGTACTTTAGACTGTTATTACATTGCTATGAGATCTTTATGTTATTGTATGCCTAATAAAACCTGAATAGAAGTTTGTTTCATTTTTATAATACTCACTTTACAAAAAACAAGGCAAGTTTCCCTTCAAGTGTGAAAGTAAGTTCTCACTTACTTGTAGTTAATTAGCAAATTGGTAAACAAAAATACTGTAAAAGAAAATAACATAAAAATGGAACAAGAAAGAACTCATATAGCTCCCATTGGTCCTACAGCAGAAATATAAATTCTAACTAGAAACCATCAAAGGAATATACATTAAGTAGAAAGTTATCATGAAATTAATATACAGCACATTTTAGCTTGTGATTATTTAATTCTCTTCTCTAAACATAAATGGGTGTAATACATAATGAATTGTCCTCAAAAAGGCATTGTGGCCACAACTGCAGACCATGTATTGGTACTCTAGGCAAGTTAAGTCACATTTGTTTTTCACATTGGCATTTGTATGTACCTTAGCCACTCTTCCTCAAAGTTTTCTAATAGTGAAGTGCTCCTTCTGCTTTTTTAAAAACATCTTCTCTGTGTTATCTTTTCCCATTCAAAACTACAACTAGATTTTTTAAAATATTCACCTGCTAGTCCTTCCAAAACTTTACACGTTAAACTCCTAACTTCTCCATTACTCTCTCAAGTTATTTTTCTTCTTCTGATTCATTTTCTAACATGTTTCAACAGGCTCATGGATATAGTGGGCTAAAATAACCAGCTAGTGTGTGAAGAACAAAGAAGTTGCAATAACATGGCAATTAAATATTCTATATATTTTTATTAAACTAAGTTTTATTCCTGAAAATGAAAATAACTTTTACTGTCTAGCCAAAAAATAAAATGCAAATAATGTTTGTCCTAATGAGACAGCCATAAGAAGTCTGTCACAAGAAAACCAAATCTTACATTCAAAGGTAGCCCAGATATTATGAAGCATTCAATCTTTTTGATGGGGGTTGTAGGGGCTGGCTTGCATTTATGAAATTCCCCAGACCCTGCCATCTCAGGAACGAAAGGATCCAGTAACAGGAATGGGAATGGTAGCAATGAAGCATTCCACTGTGTGACCAGAGAAAGACCACTGGTCCAACTGGGAGACTATGAGACAGGAAGATAGAGACAAAATGCCTCATTTCATAAATGTGTCTCTTTCTAACTTAAACCCAGCTATGCCTCAAGGCTGGCCTCAATTTATTTGACTGTTAAGACAAAACTCCGCATTTGATATCACACATGGACTTAAAACATGTAGGTATTCTTTATTAAGTGTTTTTATTTTTCCTAGCAATTTTTTTTTAAAGAGCAAAAAATAAACAAGGACATAAACATACACAGCCCATGTTTGTCTGATTAAAAAAAATCAGTCATGGATTTCTCCACTAAGATCTGACACTTTATACTTTAGCCTAGAAAACACTGGGTGTTTTTTTTTTTTTTAATAAAAAAAATTATACAACTGATTCTGCATTTTTCCAACTACTCTGAGTACTCCGCTTTACAGTGCAACCCAAGACAAGTCAACTACACTAAGTATTTGGGAGGTATACCCTTCTGTACAGCTCGTTTGTAAGCAATGCAAGTGCATAACCACTACTCTAATATAGTGCTCAAAAGATTAATTGAAACTTTCATAACATCTTCCCCTCTTACAACAATACAACTGAAGGTCATTGCTGGATGCATCGTTCTCTTAGTCTTGTAAAACTTGGCATCGAGTCTCTACGGAAAGATGCATGGCAAAACAGTGCCAGTGATGTTGCTGCTTCTAGAAACAACTGGCAAAAAATATTTAAAGCTAAAATTTATTGCTCCAGATTTAACTTGCAGAACCATACTGTTGTGTACAAACTGTTAATCTCCATAGATGCTCAGACATGATTGTCTCCTTGTGTCTAAACACACAAAATACAAGCTGCTATCTGTACAGTTTACAGTACTGAAACACATATATTTGAAAATGAAGTATAGATATGTACTTTGCAAAGATACATGATTTTACAGCAGGGGTTTACCCAAACTTATTTTTTACAGCCACTTTCAAAATAGACAACAACTTCACTAGTATATCTAAATTACATCAAAGAAAGAATCAGTGTATTGAAAGGAAATAGACTGGCCAATTCCCCAAGCTCCCACCTTATTTTTATGTCTTTTTTTCTTTTTCTTTTCCTCTTTTTTATTTTTTTGAAGAAACCCCTATACATAAAATGAAAATAATTTCTGGATATTTTCTTCAATGATGGACTAAGCAGTTTCTTAAAACAAGACATTAGTTTGCCCTTCATTTCCAAATGCCTTGAAAATAAGATATACTACTGCTTTAAAAGAACCATCGGAATGCTTCAGCGCTGGGAACAGGTGTTCTCTATAAAAAAAGAGCAAGAAAACAAGTTAAGCTTTCTTTCTATGCCAATATAAAATTAGATTTTTCTCCTTTACACTCCAGCAATATTTTTAGTCAGCAATATACACAACATAATGACTTGTATATTTCAACATCTAATAAAAAAGAAATGTTCAATCTTAGCACATTAGGAAAATCAGAATATTAAGCTTAATGCTAATTAACTGAAATAATGATTAAAACATGTTGGTCTTTAGAAATATAGGAAATAAGGCCTGGAATAGGTAGAGCAATTAAAATAAAGGGAAAGTTCAAGCTATTAACCAAAAATAGAAAGACTGGCCAACACATATACTTAAAATCTTCATCTACCTTGCAGGATGCCTGTATAATTTTGAGTGGATCATCTTAGTGTCAGGATAACATACATGCAGATGGCACAAACCCATCATGGAATAGGAAAGGATTCATTTTTGTTAGTTAACCTTTGACATTAATCATTTTCCTTGATGGCTCTTCATTTAATTATTTTTCTATTTCAAAAGATAATCAGCTGTGCATGTGGTCTTTAATGTGTGACAAATACACATTAAAAGCAGATAAAATGACTATAATTGAATTACTCTACCTTTAACCATAATAGTTAAGATGTGATCAAAAATTTAAATTTAAATTTAAATCACTGTTTTTTTTATGTACAAAATCACAATATATACATATGTATGCAATCTATATAAGGCTAATGTCAGAATTCAGTGAAGTAACTCTTTATTCTGGATAATTTCTTTTACAGCTGGATAACAAAAATTATCACAACAGTATTACCTGTATCATTATCAATTACTAAATGCTAAAATGTATCTGTAAATAATCTAATGGTAACTATACTGACATATCACTGAAGTGAGTGAGTCTATACTTTCAACAAATTGATGTATATGAAGCAAACTGATACTGACTAATGATACTCACTGGAGCTAGACTACACTTTTGTACCATAAAAAAAAAGAAAAAACTAGAAAAGTTTGTGCAAAAGAATAACAATCTTGCATTGAAAGTATAAACAATCCTTCCAACCAAAGATCATCTGTAATATGAGTTGTGTTTTTTTGTTAAATAAATGGGCAGTTGAACCTAGTTTTCTTCTGTATATTAATATTTCCATAATTCATCTTTAAAATGCCTTAACCTATTCTATTTGCATGCATTCTAATGATATACATAAAATAATCACATTAGTAATGAAGGTATATAAGGAACAAGCCAAGGATATATTTTCCTATAGAGGCAAATGAAACAGTTGGTTTATTCCTCAGACCAGTCTGACAAGTCTGTGAAAATTAGAAGATGGCTGTTAAAAAGAAGAATATAAATTGATATATTAAATGTTACCAAATATTAAGAGAATATATAAAATATTGAGAGAATATATATAAAATCCTGACAATACACACATACACACACCTTGCCATAGACATCTTAATGTTAATAGCACTTGATCTTGTATTTCAGAAACTACATGAAAAATTCTACTACAAATGCTTTGATAATTGGGATTAGCTTTTATTTACTGTCTCATATGAGTTGCTTGGTTAACATTTGCCTATTGTAATAATGTCATCTAAAACTAAAGTATATTAATTAAGATATAATTAGAAATTTAAACAAATTAAATAAGCATTTTGGAAAGTAAATCTGCTTTTCACTATATGCACAAAAAACAAGTTAAAAAAATTGTCCTCATGACCAAAACAAATTTCAAAATGAATGTATCAAGAATAAATTAATAGGGGACTGAGATTGTGACTCAGTGCTTGTCTAGCACGTTTGAGGTACTGGTTTCTATCCTCACCACCACATAAAAATATATAAATAAAATAAGAGTATTGTGTTCATTTACAACTAAAAACATTTTTAAAAAAGAATAAATTAATGATATGCAATTTATTGAGCTCAAGTTTAAGTTTGGAAATATATGAAAACTTCAACTTGTGAAGTGTCTTTTCAAAGCACAGAAATGTCTACTATTCTTGTGAAAGTAAGGTAGATTTTATTAATATTTTATTCTTTATCCTGATGATTAAATTGATTTTTGCCTCTCCACTTCACTGTGTACACCTGGATTCTCATTACTGAATATGGTTGGTGAGAAAAATTTCTTTACTACTTTTCCAAATTAACCTTTGAATTGAAAAGTCACAATTATATATTGTGATTATATTTATTTAATCATTACTAAAGAGTTACACAAAGTAATAAGAAACATAACATACCCACTCTAATATTCGTATTTCATACACACACACACACGTAGTAAATGAAAACTTCAAAGTTTATACCAGATGCTAACTTGCTGGCTGATGCCAACTAAGAATAAATTTTGTATAAGTATGCACACTTATATAAATGTAGTCATTTTTAACAAGATAAATCAGATCCAAGTATATCCATGCAATTATAGATCTATGGTTTCACATATGAAAAATAAACATGTGCATATATATTCATATATATTCACATTTATGTGTATATGTATAGCAGTGATGCCAACTTACTCTCAGATGCCAACTGGAAACAAGATTATAAATATATACTTATGTAATCTTGTATCTTGATAAACATATATGTTTATGAAGACAAACAGAAAAAATATATGAAGTAGATTTTTTAAATGAGTTGAAGTCCTTATGTTTAGATACACTAGATTTAAAAAATCTAGTATATTTTTAAAATCTCCTTTATGATTTTTTTGTTCTTCCTGTGCCCCTTTCTAATACTCAATTTTATTTGCAATATTTTTAAAAAGCAAGCTTATATATTGCCACCCAGTGTCAAAGGTCATTGTTGTAAAGGAAAAGATAACCGTTTCTCAATGCTTGGTATTACCAAAAATTAAACAATGCAAGTATGAGGAAAGCAGAGCATAGGTTTTCATGCAAAAAATAATGTGTCATAAAATAGTATCTCAGTGGTGCTCTTTTGTGATATTACTGTGGACTGTGATATAGTGACAATTCATTGCAGAGTGAGAAGGTAAGTAGTGATGCACACTTAAAGAGTTATTTTTCCTTTATGTTGAGATCTTTAAGGTCATAAAACCTAAAGTGATTAATTGGGAAATCACCTAAAATAAAATATGTGAGAAAAATTAGGAAAATCACCAGTGCATTAATTGGAACAAATCATCAGGGTATTCACCAGAAATTTATAAAACAGTTTCTCTAACAGTTTCATTTCAAAGTTATAAAAATAGCAAAATTCTTTAGAGTCTGAGAAGCTACACAAAACCAAATATTACCTTCTACCCAATTTTCATTATGCTCACTAGAAATTTACTTGAGGTCTGGACTGAGTTCTTTTTGGTCAAGCAGAGTAAAGCAACACTGTATTCATAGGTGAAATATTGGGTTCAATTATAAGTTACTCTACAAATTTGGGGGCACATCTTCACTAATTCTGTCAACTAATGTGGTCATCTTTGTAAGAGGACTTTTTTAAATGGTTTGGGGGCTCAGCACAACAACATGGGAGATTAAGTGGCCTGACCAGCTACCTTCAGGTTATATAAATTCAAAGTCCCAGCTGGGGAATCACACTCTTGATGAGATTACAGTGACTTTCTGGATAGTTATCCTGAGTGACAGGAAAGCCAGATTTCCCTAGAAGAGAAGGGGGGAGGGAGGTAAAGAATAGAATAGAGTTGATAGGCATTGTTTAAGACAGCCTTCACTGCTCATGCAGGTGCAAACATCAAGAAACAGCAGCCTCACTCCCAGGAGGCTGTGAAGAAACCTGCAGCCCCCCAACCCCCTTTCCTTTTGGGACTGCTATAAAGCATGGTAATCCACAGAATTTATCCACACACAGATCAGATACAAAATGACCTTCAAGCTTTAAAGAATATCTTCTGTTTCTCCCCTAAATAACTTTCTAAAGCAAGGGAATTTTCTTGAATAAAAGAATGGTATGATCCAAGTCCAAATATAATTTTTACATTTACTTTTATACAAAAATTGCTAATGTTTTTGGTAGAAATAATTTCAGTTTGATTTTTGTTTAATAAGCATTAAATAATCAATCAGCCTAAAATCATTAAAAATCCTTAAAACTGCCAGTTTAAGAATTTTTGTTTTGTTTTGTTTTGGTGCCTGCTAACCAATCATGAGGACCGGTGGTACCTTTATATCAAGCGTGCATCCACATATTCTTGTAAGTAATTTACATCACATCTAATAAGAACTCAGCTACTAACAGCTAACAATCGGGCATCTATAACTCAGTAAGTATGAGAATAAAAGGATTGGTCATTCCTATCTACATAATATGTAAAATGTAATAGAATTCACAAGCCTGCACTTAAAACTAATCACTTTTAATAAAGTTAGACCTATAGTTTCTAAGAACAAATTAAAGAATTCTTGATGCTGAAATTTGTCTCAAAATGCATTAAATTTTAAGTTGAGATGACTATAACATTAGAATTTCTACAACTAAAGTTTTATATATATATATATATATATATATATATATATATATATGTGTGTGTGTGTGTGTGCATATATATATATATATATTTCCAATATTTTTTCATATACTTCCTAATCCAAAAGTTTCAGAGAATCATCTAGACCCTCAGAATTTTACTATAAAACAGATGACTTTAATACAATAAATTCCATGTGAAAATTAGTATTGTGGTACCATTATTACACTAATCAAAAGATAATTTTCCATTTTCCCATTTTCTATGAGTTAAAGAAACACAAATAAATCATTTTTGATTCTCAAATAATGATGTGAGGCATGATTTTTTTTCCAACTAAAATTATAAATATGACAAAAGGTAATAATAGGTACTATTGTTTTCTTTTAGCTGCCTGATTGTTTTTTCCTGACTTCTTACAAAAATTTCAAACTTTGGGAATTTTTTGGATGAACAAAAGCCAAAGGATTTCTGATAGTGAGAAAACTATTTTTTTCCTGATTTGACTTATAAAAATGCAAAAGTTTTGTTACATAGGTTCTTTGCCCTTCTTACTGACAAAATTTCAAAACCTACTTGAAGAAATCAGACAATGTGTTACATATACAATTTGTGAATATGAATATACACGTTAATATAAATGAATGCACATTAATAGAAATGTTTGAATAATTAATGATTATTGTATAAAAACCTAACAAAGGTGGGCACATCCTCAAAAAAATTAGCAGAAAAATTTTCCTAAATCTTACTTTTAATAATGTATTATAAAAATCTTAGTCTTAGTTATTAGAAAGCACTGTTATAGCATAGGTCATTAAGTATGAGAGAATTATTATTAATCTATGATAATCACAAAGCCAGGTAGAGTGGTGCACACTTGTAATCCAGTAGTTTGGGAGGCTGAGCAGGAGGACTGCAAATTTGAGCCCACCCTCAGTAACTCATCGAGGCCCTAAGCTACTTAGTGAGACCCTGTTTCAAAATCAATCAATCAATCAATCAATAAAAAGGGTTAGGGATGTGACTCAGTGGTTAAGTGCCCCTGGGTTCAATCCCTGGTACCAAAAACAAAACAAAACACAGCCCAATAATTTATATTATTATTATTTAAAAAAAACTTTATATTAATACCTGATTTAAAGCTTTTTTGATTGATATAAATGTAGTTTCTACCTTTTAAATTATACCTCACTTTGTTCTTCTGCCCTGTCAAATACCTATATCACGCACATGATATATATAATACCAGAATAATTTTTCTCATAATTCAGATTTGCATATCATGAAACTTACAAATCCTTGCTATAAACAAACCTTATTTTGGCCATTATATAAATGTGTGCTAAAGCCAGCAATCATATCAGCACTAACAGGAATACCATAGCACTATCTAAATACCATAGCACTAAGTAAGTAACTAGATAAATTTTTATGACTCAATGTTTTGAAGACCTTAAATATGATTATAAGGAGCATTCCACTTTTTTGGTCTCCCATTGACATTTGTGGCCAAGATTTCTGTGATTAATTGTGAAGAAATAGCAATGGCCTTTTCATTGCCATCTATTCTCTATTGGATGCTGCTCCTGTTAATGTCAATGAATCTCGTCCCCTCTGTCCTCTCCTACACTGCTACCACCACCCTCACAATCACCACTGAGATCCAAAGACTTTAGAAGGCAAAAAAAGAAAGGTGAGTTTATAAATCATGTTGTGAAGGCGTTAGTCTGAATGTTAGTAGAGCCAGTTAGGAAAACAGCTGTCTAAAGGAAAATGTGTATATGGGGTGGTCCTGAATAAATAAGAAAGTGAACAACTGACTACCACCAGGATGTACACTAGTTCAGAAAGGACCCAGAAAGCCACCCACTTTTGGTCCTAGTATCTAATGTAACCAGTTCCTTTAGGTAAATCTTCTGAGTAATGCTGTGTATAATTATGTGCCAATTAGATTTCATAAAAATACTTCAAACAACATCATCACAACTAATAACACAATTTGCTGTAATATAAATGGGTAGTTTAGTGACTAAAATACTTCTGTACATATAAAAATAAACTATAATATGATCATAGCATGGTAAGCAAAAAGGAAATTTTTTCAATGATATATATATATATATATTAAGTTATTTTTAACCTAATGTGTAAGAGGGAGTGTGAAAGGAAATTTAAAGAAAACTTGAGATCAAAAAGCAAATCTATACTTACACTGTCTAGAATGACCTAAACAGAGAATATTCATGTGTTTATATTTCATTTGTATGCACATACATATAAATACATTTGGTTACAGAATCTGAATCTGTGTGTATATGAATATCTGTGTGTGTATATAAAAGTTTAGTAATTCAATCTTCCCTTGAAGTCACTCTAATAATTTCTGTTGAATGCAACACCACCTCTAAGTGAAATCATTGGTAACTAGCTACTGAAAAACAGAACAAAGTTGTTCAACAATTTAAAAAATTCTGATTAGTTCTGATTATAGTCAGTGAGCTCTAAACTGTATTGCTCTTGTATTAAAAAGAAGAAATATTTATATAACATGAGAAAATGTGAGGTCACTTAAAAAAATACTGAGGTAATAACCTGAATATTAAAGCTCTGCTTTGGATAGCCTCTAATTTTTATTCAACTAAAAAACAATGGTTACATGTAACACCCATAAGTAATTCAAAGTATTAGGCTTCTTGTCCTTATTACATATTTGAGAATACTTATTTTTTTAATATTATAGAAACATGAAAATGATAAGTTTAATAGAAAAACGTTCTCTCCGGCTAAGTCGAGAAACATTTTGGCTGTAGTTACTAAATTTCTTTTTTTTTCACAATGTTTTCTGATGAGTATCCAGCTACCAGGATAGACCCAGCCTAGAAAGCACTAGATGTTTTATGTCCATGAAGTACTAAGAGGAATTTAGAGAACATTAACTCCAAACATTTCAACCAATTAGATGTTATCATCAAACTAATGTACTTGTTTAAAACTACATTTCTAAGAACAATATGCAGCTGTTGGAGTCTTTCTTCTTCTTTCATTTCTTTGTTTCCTCCCTTCCTCTCTCTCCCCCCTCTTCTCTCTCTTTGAACTACTGGCCATCACACAGAATGCTCCTATTCATAATTACTCTCACTTTGACTTTTTTTGTATTTTTTCCTTAACAATCTTTACCAGTAATAAAATCTAAAGTCAACAATGACTTCGATTTAAAAATTTTCAAGATATTTCCTGTCTCTTAGCTCTTTAGAAACACATTTTGGTTCATGTATCCTCATCAAGAGGATATGTACTATAAAGCATTCCCCACCAGCAAGGTAACAGCTTATCATGTGCTAGAACACATTCTTAAATACTCAGATTCTAATTTATTCTCAGGAAATTTTCACAGCCTACCTCTTTTCCCATGAGTATCATGTGCTCCATCTCTGTGCAAACATTGTCATGTTCACTATCAAATAAATTAATAAGCCTAACTTTTTTGAGACATAGAGTTTATAAGGTACAATAATTAATATTCCTTTCATCATCATTTTCTGGGAATATTTTCTGTGTTCAATTTTGTATTTTTCAAGTAATTCTCCTTATAACCACTTAAAAATTACACTAATATTTTTGGAATGCAGGTTAACCTCTGTCTCCCTAAACATCCTCATTAATTTTGAGAATTAGTTTTGCCATCATAGCCTTTATATGTTTCTAAATGCAGATTTGGGAATTATTCCTAAAGACAATTTTTTGTTTTTATTTATTTTATTTTATTTTTTGGCACGAGGGGTGCTTTAGCACTGACCCACATCCCCAGCCCTGTTTATTTTTTGAGACAGGGTCTCACTAAATTGCTGAGGCTGGTTTTGAACTGGTGATCCTCTTGATTCAGCCTCCTGAGCCAATGGGATTACAGGCATGTGCCATATACCCAGCTGAGAATTATTATTAATTAATTTTTTTTAAGAAGAGAAAAGCTGGTTAGTTGCCCTGAAACTAGTATTTCTACTATGGTAAATGAAAAGAAACAATGCTGAGTTGCTCCAGCAGATCTAAACCCAGATCCATGACATCTTTTTTTTTTTTAATAAATTTGAGGAATTAACTATTAGTATTCATTTTATTGAAAGGAGACTCAAAACTGATGTGGAGCATGACAATCCTATCTGCCAACATACTCCTCTTTCCTGAGTTCCCTTAAGTCTATAGCAATTCTTTTTCCTGCCCTTGTTTGTTCCTTCCTTCCTTCTGTCCTCTCTTCCTTTCTTTCTTCCTCCTTCCCTCCCTCCCCCCTCCCTCCCCCCTCCCCCTCCCTCCTCCCTCCCTCCTCCCTCCCTCCTTCATCCTCACTTCTTTTTCCCTCCCTCCTTTCCTTCTTTCCTCTCTCCCTTCTCTTCTTTGTCTCTTCCAATATAACACTTCATTTTATTTAGGGGAAACAAAGGCTTCCAGTAGTCTGCAAAATATGCCTTGGAATACAGCAAAAACTTAATACTACAACACAGAACCACATAAGGCACCAAGGTAGGGATCAAATCAGTCTATTCTACTTGTCTAGGGTTGGAGGACTAAAGCAAGAATGAATTGAAGAATCCTAAGGGTTTTTAAATAGATGTGAGATTGCTTTGGAAGTTTTCAAAAATTTTAATTATATCACCTTAAATTTGTCCATTGCTTCAACTGAGGACTGCAAATACAAATAGGGAATCAAGTACTTTGAATGAAGGCCCATCTAGAGTAGGGGGATTATAAGGGTACTGAAAAAATGCAGTTAGGAATATGGAAAAGTTTAGGTTCCTTAAGAGAGACCACATAGGTTGGTGTGTACATATATATCCACAGAACTTAAAAGTCCTAGAGGATTAACAGTTCCTACCTAATGATTTGTTCAATTGAATTCAATTCATCAAGGGTTTACTATGTTCTTAATAATACCATGCATTCATGAACACATAACGTGGGTATAGACCTGCCTAGCAGAAATAAAGATACACTATTTATACCAACACATTTAAGTTTTTATCTTGTTAATGATGGTTCAAACACAACTTCACTCCTTGTACAATAGTATTGTTGCTATTACTAGTGTTTCTCAAACTTTCTGATCACAACCATTAGTGAGAAAGACATTTTACACAGCAGGCATTACGTGCACACATATATATTTGGGTCAGCATACATACCTGAACCAGTAGTTTAATCCAACACACTAGTTTCACAGACCACTAATGTATTGTAGCCCGCAGCTTGAAAAATACACAACTTACTTCCACATCATTCAAAATCATACTCATGTTAAGAAAATCATGCATGGAAAATCCAAAACAACTCCACCTCACAATGAGTTTAACTCTATATAGAGCAGCCTTACAGAAGGAAAGAAAACATCTATTCTAGAGTGAAGAAAACAAATCATTATTCTCTATTTTGTTTTTCATGGGACTAAAATAGGAATGCAAAATATTTATGTTTAATAGAAGATTCCATTTCTTCTCACTTCCCACCCACCCACATCTCATCTTCATCTTTTTCCTCTAACTCCATTAAAACCATCATTCACCTCATTTAATCTATAAAATGAACATTTTCCATAGAAAAGTCATTCCCTAGGAAAATTATCTTTCTATCACTGATTTACTACCACTAATTATCACTATTTCTACATAATTAAATTTATATGGTCTTCTTTTGAAAATGTATTTCATCTATTTTTACTATGTAAAGTTTTGGAGAAAATACGTCTTCAGAATTTGCCAGATTTACTGGAATGCAAAGAAATGTCCATCACGCTCTGTGATCTAAAAGCATATATCCCTTTCTCTCCTTCTTGACCTGTATCCTTTTTATGCTTCTATCAATCATTCAGTTGTGGTGTGTTGAGCAAGAAATGGCCCTTTTAGAAGTTCTCCTGTAGTTTAAAGCCTTCATCTACTTTCTCAAGAATGTCCCCTAAAATATGAATTCAAATGCAGATGAGATACAAATGAGATATGATTTTCTACCCATCTTAAAAGTATTTTGTTTTAGTTATGCTTCGTAATTAGTCTACCAAATATTTAAAAGATTTAAGTAAAAATAATAATAACATCAACTATGACAATCTGCTTTTCCAGCCTAAGATCTCACTCATGAGTCAAGTCATGAAAAAATTATCGTTCCCCCTTTTTAAGTTTTCCAGTCTCTACAAAACTTCTATAACTACTGAAGGAAAACAGACATTCACATTCCACCTTGACAAAAGTTCCTTCTAGATACTACATTGCACCCTGGCTTGAATATTTCTTTTTCCTTTATTTTGATCTTTCTTGGTTAGTATTTTAAGTCTTTTAGGAATTATTGACATTCTTTTCCATAAAAACACAAGCCTATACTCCTACTGGATAATAACTGTCTTCATTTCACAAACACTCTCTACTTACTAAAAAGAAAAAGAAAATCTCTGCATAGCCACTTCCCTTTCAACTCAAAATAATATTGACCTGTGTTATTTCCTACCTATGCTACTATATATATGTAAACATATTCTGATTTTTCAGCATCTGTTAAATATGTTCAATTTCCATTATTTGTTAAAGATGTTCTCCAATTCTTGAGAAGCACTTAATCATTTCTTTTTTCCAGTGATTCTCTTGAACTCATTAATTTATATTTAGAATAACTCCCTGTTTCTGTTCAAAGAAAGAAAATACAAGCCAAAGGAAGGTATTGGGTCAGCAATGTGAAACATGCATACATATGCCTATGGTGCACTTATGAGAAGATATGGAAATTAATGACAATGCTGTTCCTATGATAAAGAAGGAGAAAGAGCACTGAATGATTTCAACTGCCTCTCCACATCTACTGATGTCCACTGGATAATTTTCTCATTCTCTTATAATATTTGACAATGCAAGCATGGGAACAAGAAAACTTTATCAGTTTAGCTCTTCACAAAGAACTCAGCCAGATCCTTGCCAAACTCAGTGATTAAAAAAAACAATCAAAATATGTACATCACAGCATCTGAGCTTTAACATCTAAAAACTATAAGGAACCTGTTGGTGAAACAGCTATAAATATTGTTCTCTTAAGGTATTTTTTATTGATGATTTTAAAGCAGATCTGAGAAATTATACAGCATCTCTTAGTTTGAAAAATATTACCCTACATATAATATTAAAAAGTCATAAGGTCACTGACATCATTATTTGTGTCTTACTGTTGAGGCAATAAAGTTTAGAGAAATTATGCTAATGTACCTAACATCAATCAACTGGTAAATTAGATGAGAGTAGTGGCTCTTTCCAAACCTCTTCCCTAATACAAATTTTATTTTTTTTTAAGTTAAAAGCAAGGAAAATAGTCGTGTATTCCCTGAATACAATTTATTATTTTATATCAACTGAAGAAATACACCTTGAAAGTGAGGTATTTGAAAAAGTAAGGTTTTCTTTGCCACTATTTAGTAAGATATGTAGTGAAACAGATGTGTTAAATACTAAGAGGAAAGAAAAAAATCACAAGTTTAATTTCATAACTATTCACAAATTCTCATGCTCTTAAAATAAATTAAGAGAAAGCCCAGAAGTTTCACAGAGGAAAAAATATTCCTTATAATGTTTTAGAGTAGAAGTTAACAAGCCTGCTGGGATCCTTTTAGCCCCTGCAGAGCTCAGTCTTCAACATTATTAAATGGCTGTCGCATCTGAAGGATGGTGCAACATAACTCAATAAACAACAGAAAACATATGATGCTGAATGGAGGGAGGCTTTTCGATTACCCTGCAGAATAATTCAATTTCAGGACAGGTGTTTGCATGTGATAGAACAAGATATGACTCAGGGATAAAATCACCTATGCACCCTTCCCCTGATACTTTGCAACTCCTAAGGATAATAGCATAATGCTAGATGAGAAAGTGTAAGAACAGGCAGAAACACTGAGAGCAAGTGAAGAAACAAAACTATTCATATAGAAAATTCTCAAATTTTACAGATTGAAAAAAAAAAAAGTCACCTTTCCTGAAAACAAGTTTTGTAAAAAGTTGTTTTCTGGAGTGCTCTACTTCCTCAGACAAAATTATCTGACATTCTAATCAGGGACTGAAATTCACAGTACTAATAAATTAAAGACTTTTCCATGTATTTTTGGTTCACTTTTGCTGTAATTAACCTAAGACCAGGAGGAAAACTGAAGGTACTCCTTTCTCCAGTTTATATATTTAAATGAAACTTTGAATAAACATCTTAAATTAGACCTTTCACTTTAGTTAGATATTTCTACATAGCAAATGCAAGGTTCCCCCCCCCCTCTCTTTCATTATTTTGTATAACACAAGTAAAACTAAATATAAGAAGTTGAAGCATATCCACTTGTGTTAAATGTATTGAAGGGTAGGACATTTTGTTAAGTTTTTTCAAAGCAAACTTAAAGTGCATTGTTTATTGGTAAAAGTGAACTACATATTCAGGACAATCTGACCAATTACCAACACTAAATTCTAAGAGCATTAATAACTTTAGAAGACTTCTTAAAAACACATCTTCAATCTATGCCCAGGAAATACTCAAATAGTTGAATATTTCACTTTGCATCCCAAACAAATATTCCAACATGTCTTCAATGTTCCAAATATAGAAAATATGGATGAAATATCCAAACTTTCTGCACATTTTTTGAAGTTTTTTACCCTTAAAGACCATTTTATTAAATACTTCTCTAGCAATCTATAAGTCTGACTATGTAAAACCTAACTATTCAGGCAGAAAAACAGATGGCAAAGACTATTCAAAATATGCAAATCTATTCATCAAAAAATTTTAAAACCAAATCACTTTTATTACCTTCATCACCAGATAGACTTTCCTTTTTTAACCAAATATTTTTATCTAACTAAAGTCAAACTTTTAAGTATAAAGTTTAGTTTTATTTAATTTGTCCTTATCCACCTTTTGATTGTTTGCTTTTGTTTTGCTTGAAGATGTCTCAATTTCAAACAAATATTGTTATAGTATAATTTTGATCTTTTTTTATTAATTCTAATAATCATCATGTAAAAGATTTCACGTGATGCTTGGTTGGATCAAAGTACTGATTTTATTGAGGAATTATTAAAAAATGTATGCTTCTTTTAAAAAGTTACCATTATATTTATCTTACAGACAAAACTATATATTTATCATGCACAGCATGGTGCCTGATGTATACAGAAACAACTTTAAGTCTCTTGGCTTAACCTAGTGATGGAAAGAGACCATTATTGCACTTGCCTTACAGTTCAATGCACTGGGAACACATCTGTTTTGTGGCTTACTTGAAAGCTGAACCCCGTTGAGCTTTTCTCATATCATTTATAAATTAACAATCTTTTTGATATATTATTTGAATTCCATTAAAAAGTTCCCCTTTTCCTTTTATAGCCAATTATATTTTTACATTTTTATATTAAAAACTTTTGTTTCGTATTGGCATGTTTTTAATTTTTGAAAACTAAAAACTCATTTTTAAATTATGACAGAAAATGACATATTGAAGAATGTTACAATTTATGACAGGAAACATTTATATTTTTTCCATAGTATTTTGAAAAGTCCCTAACCTTCAAAAACATATGCAAGTTCAATTACTAACTAATTTTTACTAACTATATAGGTTCTGAATTTGAATGATAAACCTATTTTACATGTGGGCTACTGGTGAATTTCCTCAGGAGGGTGGTACCACTTTTCTGCACAAATTATAGAAAATGCTTTGTCCAGATTTTTACAACTGGTACATATATAGTTGGGTTCTTAGGTACTTAGAACTTAGCATATTATAATATGTTCTCCCCTGCCAAACAAAACAAAACAAAAATAAACAAACAAAAATTACTGAATCAAATTATCAAGTTTGGGATACTATCTGAATGTTTTTTCACCACACCCCTTAGAAGATCAACCTAACTCATGGAACTATTATTGTTAGCCTGTACCACCTTCAGCAGAACAGTTTTTAAAAGAAAGACAAGATTATTATTATTTTTTTTTATGGGCCCATTCTTTTTCTGATTTTTCAGTTTCTTAATGTCTTCCCTATAAAGTGGTGGCAGTATGTAACTTGCAGCAAGGAGAGCCAGGAGTGGGGGCAGGGAAACCTCCCGAGGCACTGCTTACTAATGTAATTCCATAAATCAACTAATGGGAGAGAAACCAGATCTGTGTGGTCTCTAATGCTGTCCCACTGAGATCAATCATGTCACCTGAACAATGTTCAGGGACTAAGAGGCTGGGGTTGCCCATGGAATAACTGTATCCCTTGAGCCATATCGAATTGGGATATTTTTTAAAAGTTAGATTTTCATGATCAGAAATCTAAGTGTGAGTGTAAACACTTTGCAAGAGACAAAGTGTTATTATATAACTTAGGGCTATAAAGATCATCCTATATAATCACATTTTTAAAAATATCTAGGAACTTAGTACTGAGGGGCACACATTATTTGTAATAACTGCTTTTGACAATTAGTGGCTATTTTTAATATTATAAAGGGGTGATTCCATAAGCATATTTCTAGGACATTAATGGTGCTCTTAACATTACCCTAATATAGATTTAAATAGTTTCAAAAGGAATCATACAGTGAGGGATTAAAAAAAAAAAAAAATTGTGGGCAAGAATCCCAACACCTGCATGTGAGTTTGTCTTAATCTCAGTTTACTCATCCTGAAAGTATCTGATTATGGCTACAGTCTTTGAGATGAAAGCAAGTCAAAGGGAAGGGCACATGAGGTTTGAAGTGATAGCTAAGAGTAAAAGTTATGACTATGATCCAGATATTAACTTGTGTCCTTATTTTTAAGCTAATGAATTTTAGCTATTGAATTTACACCTGAAATCCACAGATAATAACTGGATTGAGTCCCTCAGACAGCAGTCTATCTAGTGTCCAAAACACCTTCTCAGATGGTGGACTAAATTAAAGAGGGAAACCAGGTCAGCAGGCTGACTTTTCCCTGACCCCAAATCATTGCTCCAGCTTTGGTTCAGTCATGTAAGACCTGTCATTCTTCCCTGCATCCACTTTCTTACAACCACAACTTGTGGTTACACATGAATTTAAGGCAGCCATGCTGTCATTGCCTCTTTATTAACCCAGACAGAATCTTAGAAAATCCTGAAAGACTATCTCTTTTTTCTGCCAAATAATATTCCACTGATAATCTCAGCCTTGAAAGAACGACAGACCATGCCACCATAGGAAGGAATCTTCACTTCAAATATCTTGAGAATTCATCAAAGGGAGAAATTTGCTCCTCTCCTATCTATGCCCCACTTTTTAAAGATCAACAGAATTTTTGTACATGAGAATTTTCAAAAAGGAAAATAGAAAGGTAATTTGCTATTGAAATGACTAAGAATTTTAAACACACAGCAAGCTTGTGGGAACACCATCAAAAGAGAAAAAAGAAACAGTCTATGAAAAATGTTTAGACTGACACATCAGCATAGAACCTTGTGTAGAAAGCCTATTGGTGCTCATAGCAGACTCCTCCAGAGTGGTTACTTAGTACAGAAATCAGAATTATCCAATGCCCTCTTCACTATATACCTAAATTTGGATGCATGAGTCTAGCTACAGATGGGACCTAAAACACCAAATCTATAGTTCCAAAATACATTTCAAAAGGAAATAAAAGTCATGTAGTCCTCATCAGCTGGACATTACTATGAAACTTCAGTATGAACTGAATTTATTTCCCATGGCCTTCCAGATCTAGAGAAGTTACAATAAAATAATAAAAAATAATAATTCAAAAATTAAATTTTGCCATCTAAGAAAATTATACAAATCTGTATTGTTGCTGTGATTATCTTTGCTTAAATAGCATTGCTAAGGAAAATAAATAAACCACCTGCATTAAAGTTAAACTTTCAACATGGACATGATTTATCTTATAAGAAGGAATTAGTGCTATATTTTAATGCAATTGATCATAATTGATAATGATATCCACTTAGTCCCATTTTTTTTCAGAATCCCAAAGTGCTATCTGCCTTGACTTATGAAAGTTTTTAAAAATCTGTATCTTCTTTGTATTCAGATCAGCAACAAATATCAGCCCTCCTTATCTTTATCCTTAAAAAAAAAATCATATCACAGTTATTCATAGAGAAAACTTCTCTAAACAGTGTTCACAATTTTTGAAAGAATGTATGGGGACTATTTTTACCATAACTCAGGAGACCCACTCTTACCCTACCATCCAGTCCATAAAATGCTTCCAAATTCTAAATCCAAAGCCTAGATATTTGCATGAATATCTAACATTATATTCTTAAAATTTTTATCAAGGGACTCAGATTATTTGTCCATATTTTTTAATATAACACCAAAACATTTATCTATAATTTCCCATTTTTGCTCTTTTTTCTTTTGATCAGGATAATATATGCAATTTTTGTCAAACATATCCATGTCTATTAATCATAATTAAAAGCCTAATTGAACAATTACTTATGTGGTCCTTTGTAAAATGACTGCTTTTAAGAACACATTGGTAAAAGAAACTATGGTTTATCATATAAGGTAGCAACCAAAACTTCACTTGGTGTATAGGGCAATTTTGTAACCATAAAGTGATTACTTTGTCAATTGCAGAACCCAAGGAAATTACTTTGTTTCCTTTTGTAGCCGAGTTTTAGGAATCATTCAGTTCTGAAACTATGTAAGATTTTTAAAAATAAAATCTCTATCACCTGCCCCAAAACGAACCAATGGCATCCCTTTATTCTAAATCATATCTCCTTAAAAATTGAGGGTGACCATCAGCTTTTTATACTATTTCTGCTTTCTTTAAAAATACCAGAGAGACAAAAAACAAAACAACCAAAAATTAGAAATAATCTTTGCTGTTGAGGAGAGAAACTGTTCTGTAAGAGGACAAAAAAAAAATCCCTTTTGACTCCAGGTATTTTGGCTTCAGTGAAAAATAAATATATTAATGCTTGTGTGCCACAAACCGTGTGCTCACTGTTGTAATTGGGCCACTAGTAAGTCTTTCTTAGCCAATGAACATATAGGATGTGATGTGTCCAATTCTTTGGGCAGAGATTTTTTTTTTTCTTTTAATTAAGGAAGAGAGGGAGCATTTCAAATCAGCCAGGTAAAATACTGATCATATTGCATCTGAAACTTCTGATTTTTTAGACCCATTGCATCCCCCCCCTTTCCAAGATAAAAAGGAGGGGCATCCTCTCTAGCAGAAGGGCGGTGACACGTGAAGTACTGCTGGGGCGGGTGGTGGAGAGGCCGTGCCCTCCGCAAACCACCTACAACCAATCTCACAACGTGAATGAAGCTTCAGAAAAGGGGCACTGCATCTGGAAGCCAGACAAGAAGCCCTGCAGGGGAGAGGAGAGGGGAGTAAGGAGGGAAGGGGAGACACTGGGAAACAAGAAATCATCTCCTCTGACCTCTAGTGAAGTGCCAGGTTTTTTCTTTAGCTCTTCACATTTTCTAAATTTGCAGATCTGGTGTCCCGTTTTGCGGTTCCTGCAACTGCTACAGACGCCACAGTTGATGAGCCTCTTGCAGGGCACGCAGACCCCACACCTTTTCCTCTTCTTCTTGGCCGGGTTGGCTCCGCCAGCTCCCCCTGAGGAGGACGAGGAGGAGGAGGAATGATTCTGCGGGCAGTCTGCCAGATTGGCAATTTGAAACGCACTGTCTGTGACGGCTGCTGAGGCTGCTGCGGGGGAGTGAAGGGCTGTCATGACGATGACCCCTGGAGGTAATGAGATGCCCCCTAAAGCCGGGATAGCGGAAAAAGTCCCCACGCGCTCGGGGAGATTCATTATCTCTGCTTCAGCAGCGCCGCATTTGAGCTTGTTCATGCATTCCCCCGCCAAAGGTCTGCAGTGTTCAGGGGATAAGGTGGAGAGGAAATTAGTATTTGCCATTTGCAACGACGGCTCTGGCGGGCAGCCAGCTTTCCCCAGCCTCTGGGAGTCGTTTCGGTGGTGCATGCTGGTCCTGCTGCCGCCGCCGCCGCCGCCGCCGCCACCGCCGGCGGGGAGGATCGCCGAGGAGGAGGCGGAGGAGGAGGCGGCGGCGGAGGAGGATTTCCTGCCGCCCCCGCCGCCCCCGCCACCGCCCCCACCGCCGCCTCCGCCGCCCCCGCCCCCGCCGCCGCCTCCGCCCCCGCCGCTGCCCCAGAGCATGGCGGTGGCGGCGGCGGCGGTGGCCGCGTTGTCGCAGTTCCAGGGGGACATGCCGATGCGCGCGGCGGCAGCGGCGGCGGCGGCGCTGCTGGGGAAGATGGGGGTGGTGATGCGCGCGATCTTGGCCGCCTGCGGGAAGGCGCCCCCGTTGGTCTTGTAGAAGGAGGTGGCAAAGGAGCGGTAGCGCTCCATCTCCGAGTTGTAATCCACAAGGCTGTTCAGGGCCCCCTCGGGCAGGTGGCTTTCCTTGGGCAAGCCCGGGGCCTCCGGGCTCGGCCCGGGCTCCACGCAGACATTGGTGTTCATGGTGCAGGGGGGGAAGAAGGGGTGCAGGGTGGAAGTGGGGACCGTCTGGTCCGACACCTGGGTGGGAAAGGGGGAAAGATGGGGGGGAGGGAAGGGGGTGATGGTGGTGTTGGGGTGGGGGCCGAGGCGGGAGGGGAAAGTGGGTCCGGGTGGGGAGAGCAAGGTGAGGGCTGCTTTATTCCTCTCTGGGGCGCATTTCCACAGACGGTGAATTCCCAGGCAGCGTCTTCTTTTGCATTATCCTCCAACTGTTACAACTAAAATAAAGAAAGTCATTCCAACGAGCTGCACGAGGAAAAAGATTAAAAATAAATAAACAGCCTCCCTCATACCCCACCGCAGACACCAAAGGCTCCCACATTCTTCTGTCAGGTCGTTTGCATAACAATCATCGAGACGTGACCCCCCATTTCTACCCCCGCAACACTCCCAACCCCTGCTCCCTCCCTCCCCACAGCAAACCACAGCTCCTCCCCCCTATTCTTGTAACCCTCCTGAGAAAATGTATTAATAGCGAATACCCAGGGAAAGTGGGAAGACGGGGGTGACAAATGCCGAGGGAAAAGGGCAATTGGAGTGCTAAAGACATGCAAATCAGGGGTGGGAGGGCGATACTACCTATAAGCAGAGGGCATTTAAACATTATGAAATGTGTGAACAAGTGCTGCCTGGGCATGCAAATGCTGTAAAGTAGAAAACAGCAATGGCCCTATGAGGAAAATGAACAGGAAATTAGCAAATGAAGTACTGAGAAAGTCTACAATACATCCGAGTATAAACTGTAAGCAAACACAATACAACTGAGAGCTAAGAGACTGCCCACATACAATCTGAACTAAAGAGGCAGGGAAAAAAGAACTACCAGCTGCCACAGTGTCCTTCTGTGTCTGCGGTCATTAGTTTGAATCCCAGCACAGCTGGCTCTGTTAGGGTCTTAATTCAATGGACCAAGGACAGGTCTCAATTGTACAAGCCATTTGGTGGTGGGGCTTGGTGGGGGTAAAAGGGTGGTGTTTTACTTGTTTAAAAGAAAGGAAGAAAAGAAAGATGGACTAGATAAAATTTAAAAAAAAAAAAATACAAGCAATGTCACAGGCTTTTAACCAAGTGTCTGCAGCCTCTGTAAGAATATTCCCAATCATACCTAATGGAGATTGCTGTCTCTTCCCAAGACAAGAGGAAAGCATGGGACTTTTTTTTTTTTTTTTCCTCCTTAATGATCTCTCACCATCACTGATTTTTACATTGAGTAAAAGGGAGGGGGTCCCTTGAGGTGTTGTTTACCCAAAGAAATAACCATTTAAATGATTTTTCCCCTTTTGCCCTTTTGAGAGGAAAGTTTAATGTTAACTGGGTATTTGCATTCATCTCTCTGGTTACAGGCCATTATTATGCTTTAGGAAGCGGTATTTTAGTTGTTTATTACAGAGGAAGAAGTACATCACAGTCTTTTAAGAAGTAGAGCAAGGACATAAAGTGTATATTCACCTAAAAACCAGTTTCTTTGTTTCCAGATATTTTTTGCCAGAATATCTTTTTGTGACATCTTTTGAAGACCACAGATTGGGTCTAGAATGTAGAGTTCAGAAAATTCTAAATGGGGGCCTAGTAGTCTGAGTCTCAAATATTCAGAGTTTAAAATGGATATCAATTATAGTAATTATGCTTATAATTAGATTAATGAACCATTTATGCCCAAACTCCAAGTGCAAAAACTTCAAGACCTACTGATGAGGCGCCCTAAAAAAGAGGGGTTTATGTAAACAAATCCCTATTAGGCAAAGTAAATCAAGATAAGGAACCTCACCCCAGGCTGGATTAGAAGCTAGCAGGCATCTTTCAATCACAGCAAGTCCCTAATCACTCAGGAACCTCCTCTGTGGTTTCACATTAGGGAAAACTGCTCCCTTCTGAGGTCTGATGGCAATACAAAGGGTGCCCCCAAAATGCTCCTGGCTAAATATTCTTGATGCTTGGAAGGGGGTGGGGGAAGACACAGCAAGAATATGCATATAGCTTCAGTTTCTGCGAATCACATTGTAACTGCAAGACCATAATAACTGCTACTCAGTTAAAAACTAGTTATGCCAACCATGCAATAGATATCATCACACTGAGTGGAGGGAAATTTTTCAACATTTCAATCTTTTGACCTTGTTCCAAAAAAAGAAAGAAAAAAAAAAAAGGAAAGAAATAATTTAGTGTCCCCTTTTCAGAGTCAAGAGTGGTGTTTCCAAACAGAAGCTCTCCTTGCTTTTCTGATTGCCATCACCTCCCCCCTTCCCACCTCAAGGTTTAATGCCACCAGAATCTGTAAAAAATGATTGTGCCCAGTATCCAGGTCATTATTGTTTAATCAATGCATCTCTGGAGCATGAAAAAAGGTACCTAAGCCACAGCTATTGTTTGCATTTTATTTAAAAACAAAATAAAACACACAGAAATAACTATAGTTCTATACCAAAGCTAAATTAGACACACATACTTCATGATCCTGTTTTGCCTTTAAACAATGTGACTGTACATGCCTAAGATTGTATGTCTGGTCTACCAGAGACATAGAGATCAAAGGTCATATTTAACATTCAGGAGGAGGGGCGGGTGCAGATTAATTAATAAATTAATACAGCCACGGTTTTTAACTGCTGGAGTCCAGCATTAATAATCTACTTTTACAATCCCAACGGACAGCAAACATTTAAGAGAAAAAAGCCAGAGAAAGAGAAAGAACAATCACTTACCAGTCTCTTTTTATTTGGGGAGCCTTAGAATTTGCAGACGCTGCCAGTCTGCCTTTAATTAGTTGCACATCACCCCTAACACAAAGAAACACAAATCCAGATGTGTCTTGGCAGCTCCCAATTACAACTTTAATACTTGTAAACAAACTGTTGGGGAGGGGGGTAAATAAATATGCGGATCAAAAAAAAATACCTGTAAATGGCTTTTTTTTTCTTGTTGCAGAGAGAAGGAGGAGGAGATGGTGTTAGTGGTGGGGGTGGAAGGAGGAGGAGGTGGGGGGAGAGGAAAGAGCCGAGTGTGAGTGTATGTGTGAGAGCGCGGGGCTGTTGTCGGTGGTCTCTCCTCTCCCAGCGCGTTGCTCTCCGTCCGTCTCCAGTCGCTGTGTGCGAGGGAGGGAGGGAGCCGGGGAGTCTCTCCTCTCTCTCTCCCTCTCTCTCTCTCTTTCTCACCCTCCCCCCTCTCGCTCTGTTTGTGTGTGTGCGTGTGTGTGGTTGCTGGGGGAGGGGAGCGGAGAGAAAGGCGAGGGAGGAGGTGTGGAGGCTGGGGGCGGGGGGGCGGGGGCGCGGGGGGTGGGGGGGCGCGATTGGCGCCGAGGTGAGGAGGACGCAGGGACGTGGACACCTACTGATGATTGGCTGCAAATTACACGGGGAACAAGAGGCGCACGCGGGCCAGCGCTCCTTTTCACAAATCCTCTCCTCGGCAGAGGAGCCACGTTTCCCTGCTCGCCTGCCGATCGCCCTCCCTCCCCGCGCCCGGCTCCCGGGCTCCGCCGCCGAGCACACAGGGCTGTTGATTATTTTCTTTTGCTCTCGGAGATAATTGTTTGGAAGGGATGGAAAGAGGGCGTTTCCGCCACTCTCTCTCTCTCTCTCCCTCTCTCTCTCTCTTTCTGCGTGTGTGTGGGGGGTGTGTGTGTGCGTGTGCGGGTGTGTGTGTAAATAAACTTGTCTGGGTTTTCTGGCTGGGCTGAGAAGAGCTTTGCAAGAAAGAGAGAAAAGGTCGTGTGGGTTGGAAGAATGCTCTTAGTTTGCACCCTACCGCAGGCTTCTAGATCATTTTCCCGGTGTTCCCGGGAAGACTCTTTTAAAAAAATATATCATTTTGGATCTTAAAGTAAAAGAAAATGGATCAGTGTTCCGGTTGTTCAGACATTTTAAATATTATTATGCCAAAATGTTAAAATTGGTGATGGGATGCTTGAAAATCAATCAAAATCTCTCTCTCTCTCTCTCTCTCTCTCTCTCTCTCTCTCTCTCCTCTTTTTTTCTCTCTTCTCTCTCTCGCCTTTCTCACTCTCTCCCTTGCTCCCCTCCTATCATCCCTTTTTTACTATTCCATCTGGTAGTTCCAAGGATTAAATCAGATTTTTAACTCACTGCTCTATTTTTAATTCCAAACTTTACTAAAACAAAAAAGTACTTTTCTATCTAAATTAGTCTATTTTATATCAGTATGTGATTAACACTTCACTTCTTGTCACTTGGGGAAATAGTTTAATCACTGAAAGATAAATCTTTTTTCCACAGGTCAAATATAAATAAAACTCACTCATAAATGCAGCTGTGAATTAACCTTTTCATCACTGCCTTGAAGAAAATGAGATATTCCTGGATACATACAATCTTATTATTGAAGTGTACTCTACCAATAATAGTTATGAAGTATATTATAGAATTATGAATCCTTTTAAGTGATTTAAGAAAACAATGGCAAATGATAAAAAAAAAGGAAAGAAAAAACTTCAAATTAAGTTGGTTATAAACTAGAATAGTTTTTTTTTAATTAAAACTATATTCTGAAGTACTGCGATAGTGTAGATTCAGAGAAGAAAGAAAAATATCAATGATTAAAAAGTAGGAAAGAAAAAACTTCAAATTAACTTGGTGATAAAGTAGAATAAAGTTTTTTTTAAATTAAAACTATATTCTGGAGTTCTGCAAGAAGTGTAGTTTCAGAGAAGAAAGAAAAATATCATAATGAGTTATATCTTTTGTAAGAATAAAATGCTGAAAGACATTTTAAACTGTTTCATGTTTCAATTTTCAAAAGAATGACCTTGACCATATCAAGATGCCACCACTGATGGGGGATAGATTATGATAAGATGGTAGGAACTATTGTGTACTGAAGGTGCTATTTCAAGATTGGGAAAGACTGCCAAAGGATTCAGATGTGTTTTGTGATTTGTTGATTAATACACATTTTGTGGATTAATACACGTTTTGTCATTTTTAAAGACATAGAATAAATTTGGTTATAAATGGTTGTCATTTATAGACAAAATAATTTGATGCTTAATAATTACTTAAGTTAATAACATATTTTATGTGAAAACCTTATATAAACTAGGAAATTTTTTTTTTAAAGAGAGAGAGAGAATTTTTTAATATTTATTTTTCAGTTTTTGGTGGACACAACATCTTTGTTTGTATGTGGTGCTGAGGATCGAACCCAGGCCGCACAGGAGCATGCTACCGCTTGAGCCACATCCCCAGCTCAACAAGGAATAAATTTTTCCATTCAGTGTTTTTGTTTGTTTTTGAATTGAGCATCATAGGGAATCCATCAGCAAATTGTAGCTACTTCTTTAAAAAAAAAAAAAAAAAATATATATATATATATATATATATATATATATATATATATATATATATTTTTTTTTTTTCAGTTTTAGATGGACACAATACCTTTATTTTGTTTATTTATTTTTATGTGGTGCTGAGAATCAAACCCAGTGCTTCACGTGTGGGAGGAAAGCACTCTACCACTGAGCCACAACCCTAGCCCTGTAGTTCCTTCTTAATGAGTGAATATATTCCAGAAAGATATTAGATTCTTAACCATCTTTTCAAATACTTGAAATCTCAACCTAATGTTAGAAGATTTGAATTGTGTAAATAAGCAGTTTTTGTTTATTTGTTTGTTTTGTTTTAATCAAAAGAAGGCATCATGCTCTATCATGCCAAATTCCTTTCTGGAAATTTTCCTTCTTGGAAATTCCTTTTCTCATACTTCCCTTTTTGCAACTCTTTTGAGTTCAGTTTCAAAATAAAATCTTAAACAAATGAGAGAAAATAAACTGGACATCTAAAGAATTTTATTTTTGCACTGATAAAAGAAAACTACAAAACACTTCTAATAGTTGACATTAAGGGCTACTATTAATAATCCATCTATGTCAGACACTGCATTAAGTAATCTGCAGAACTTTTTTGTTTTTCTAATATGCCTATGATGTAATTATTACTTCCATTTTACAAATAATGAAATTGAGACCCAGAAAAATTAAGCAACACAGATTAGCTCATGAATTTAGTATATGGTACAGCTGAATGTTGTACCCAATCCTGTTTCTTTTGTAAATATTATGCTTAAAAACTCTATTCTGGTTTCATGATTAACATTAATCCATAGATTCTCTTTGAGTACCAACCTTAGATTTAATTATGATTTTAGACCCCTTATTAATAGGACATTAAATGAATGTATAGAACAAATAATATACAGTATAACTCATGGCTGTAATATAGTCTCCATTGCTGTGTGTGTGTGTGTGTGTGTGTGTGTGTGTGTGTGAATTTTACTGGGGATTGAACCCAGGACTTTATGCATACAAGGTCCATTGCTTTTTAACTGGGGGATTTATTATATCTTTAGCCAACTGTGATAAAGGGGAATATTCTTCTCTGGTCTATTTCACATCTTTTGTTACTTTGTATACAAGTTTAAACACCCATATTAGTCTGTGTCCTCCATTGTCTTCTCCAAGATGATGTATCTGGGCTTTGCTGACAACTGTTGAGAACACATAGATCTTTGTGAATTCTCACTCAGGGTCCTTAAGTTTCATGAATAGTAAAACAAGTTTTGTTCTTTCTGTGAGATGCCTGCTATAGCTTGCAACTCCATGGAAGTGGTATTTGCTTTGTGTGTTTTGTGATTTGAAGCAGGAATACATGGTCTTCATTGATATCTTGATGAGAAAATAAACTTCCAATTTCAAAAAGTGTCCCCACTCTCCATAAAGGTTGTATTATGCTATGAAATATGTTTAAAATCCTACTGATATTCATCATGATCATGATCCATATCATCACCATTATCCCAGAATTTCTGAAAAGGTAGCTAATCCTGTTGTAACAAATGGACCCCAAAATGCATCAGTGCAAAAAATCACAGAAGTATATTGTTTGCTCATATAACAGTGTAGGATGGAAATTTCAGGAGAGAAAACTTCTCATCTCTAATTCAGATATCCAATTTCCTTCCATATTGGGGCTTTCCCATCAAGTATATCAAGCAGGTAGAAGGCCATGGACACGGCATGATTTCTTTTAAAAGATCTTGGTACCAGAAACTTAGATTTAATTATGATTTTAGACCCCTTATTAATAGGACATTAAATAAATGTATAGAACACAGTTCTGCAGCTCCCATGCACTTGTCAAGAGCTTCTCCCATGCCACCCCTAAATGCACATTTGCTGAGCAGCCACCTCTAGATGCAAATCTACCACAGTGGAATACAGAAAAAAAAAAAAAAAATTGTAAGGATGGCTGGCAGTCTCTCACCCAGAGTAATGCTATAAGGAGAATAACCTGCTGGAGAGATTAAGTAGGCCACACAACTCTGAATCTGACCTGGAGATTTCTCTTCCCCCTGGAGCTTCCCTGCTGATTGCCATCCTTAAGGGAGTAACACTGAAAGTATCTTAATTACTATGGGGAAAGTCTAGTAACTATGAACAAATTATGCTTTCTTAAATACTAGTAGGACAACTAAGCCAAAATTAGAATATTTTTAAAAACTTAGTAAAGAATAAAGCAGAGGTAATACAACAAAAGGAAATACCATAAATAAATGAAATAAATTAGAGATAATCTTAGACACCATCAGGTTCTCTGCAGGTGCTTTCAAATCCATTCCTAATCCACTGAGTGGGTATTCTTTATTAGTCATGAAACATATTCAACATCTGAGCCAGGAAAAGTATTTGGGGCTGTCTCTCCCAACATCTTGGAACCCAACATTCCAATTCATGTTTATGGTCCCTAAGGACTACCTCTTTCTTCTGTATTTCATGCTGATTATAATAACAAAATTATCACATCCCTTGTAGAATGTAAATACCATAAATACCAAGAAAAAGATGGAAAAGTAATTTCTTCAGTTCTCCTTTACAGTATTATCTGGGACTTTTATTTATTTGACACCTTTAGCAGAGTTTAAGATTCTTGACTTCCGGGACCATGTTTGACTCTACTATGTCCCACCTCATAAATAACCCCTGTGGCCCAGGAGGTTCCTAACATTCTAAGCCAGCCACATTGAATTAAAGTGGCATTTATGAAAGTTGTGGAAGTCAGTTCTCCATTTTCTATAGGATAAAAATTCATGTAACCATGTTCAAAGCTCTTCTCCAAATGACCCCATCTTTTGACCTTCCTCTTCTATTACTCTCTCCAAGAGCTTTATTCCAGCAGATCAGTTTCTCTCAGAAAACATGGTTCACCTTACTATGACCATGGGGGGGGGGAATTTAATTAATAAAGTACTATAGTCTAAGATTAAGTATAGTTATTTGCATAAAAGAGTTTTGCACAAATGAATTATAATATCACAATGAAATAATATTTTAAATGCCTTAATTGAATACTTTAAGGATATTTTTAGCAGTTTTCTTGGTGGTAGCTCAACTACTGGGATTTGATGAAACTAGTTCTTAAAATCAGTATTCTATACAATTGTTATTTTTCTTTCACTTTTAATTAAATATCGCTATAACATTAACATAATGCTGACCTTCATATTTCAAGCTGGTACTATTACCTAGCCAACATGGTAGGTCACGTGCTTTGAGCTGTTTTTCTAGCTATCTTTACTTTCTTACCTTGTTTTTCTAATGATTCACAGAATGCATTTATGGAATGGCTGGCCACTGTCAAGGATAAAGACGGTGACAATCGAGGATAATGAAAATAATGGGTTCATAGGGTTAAACACATTACCCTGGTCTCGTTAGCACCATATTCAAATCAACTAATCAGCTAATCAAGTAGCACACATTCATATATTTTTACACACATTTTGGACACTACACAGTGACATACCAAGGACTATCCTGGACATCAATTTTTAGAATCATTCTTCATAAGACCAAATTTAGTAAGCTCTATTCTTCTTTATTTATGGCATCTCTTCTTGCATATAATTTCTCATTTCTGTAAAATTATAACTCTGATACAAAAAAACCACACTGACTGCCTATTTAGCCTTGAAAGGGAAGTCTCTGGAAGAAAGATCCTTTTGTAGGAAAAGAACTTAGCTTGATTTTGATTAGTTATGTTCTTCTTTATACTTTATCATAAATAGTTGGTATGGTTTGTTCATTGAATTGTTAGAAACCCAAGCAATAACATTTCAGACGTTTTTATTCATGAAAGAAATAATAGTTTGATTTTGGTGCAGAACACCATGTCACGGTAAGCAACTTCTAGATACTAACAGATCTAAACACAGCTAGACTTGTATCTAGAATCAGAGCCTGGTGTTGTCCTTTGAGATACCTCTTGTTCTCTTACCTAGCTGTATCAAGGGCCCTTACCTGGTCACTTTTCCCAGGAAAATTTGCCTTAGATCTAGGATTACCTGTGTGCTTTTCTGGGGAGTGTATTCCTTAAGAAAGGTAAATAATCAAAGTATGGAATATTATGGTAGAATCTGCAACACTGAGCTGATCAGAAAACATTGGGCACTGCCCTGTTGACAAGCATGAGTGTGACTGCTGCCCATGTTCCCCTGGCAGCAGTGAATGTGGCAGGTAGGCTCTTGCTCTCAGCCTCCTCTTTTTTTACCCAGGTCTTATCTGAAAGGATTTAAAGGACACTGGAAATCAAGTAATAAGAGTCCATCTCTCAGTCCTCCTAACTACCAGTCAAAACTCCAAACTCAATGACTCAGGTAACTAATGTTCTCCTTAGATCCATGAGAAGAATTGGACCTTTTGTTTAAAATGAACCTTCTGAGCAGAAATTGGTCGTTTTTTAAACAGGTCTCTTCAAATTGTCAGATACAACTTGCCCCTCCCCCCAACAAAACAAAACAAAACCTTAAAAAATCTCCAAGACTTCTTAATAATAAATTTATACTTCTAAAATTTACTTTTTAAAAACATTAAACTAGATTTCAAAGTCAGACTGTTTCAGCTCTGCAAAACTATGAAATTGAATATATTTTCAGCCATTTTCTATTAAGTAATAATAATTGAAATCACCAGTTTTGAACTTGCCATTTTTAAATCCTATAAAGTTTTTCATCAAAATGTTCATAAACATTAAAAAAAATTATTTTTCTCTGAAATTGAGATTTTTAGACTTCGAATGTAACCTAGATATTTCCATTTGCAGAAGTACAGGTTCCTGGATATTAGTCTCAATATTTTATTTTAAATCAAAACCAGTTTTCAAGCTTATGTCTTTTTTATGTGCATTTCCATTGATTAGTTTATCTTCAATTAACTCTTTTATTAATCAAAAAAAATAAATAAATTGAAAGCATTTCTCTTTTTCTTTGTTGTGAAGAAGGATTCAAGATAATATCCCTGAGTTGTTAATGTTCTAGCCAGGAAGGTTTTTTCCTTCCCCCAGTGCTGACCTTTGTTATGTCGTAGTTATAGCAACAAGAAGAGTTCCTTCTGTCTGTCTACTGTGTTCTCTTTCCAAACTAATGACAGTCTTTTATATGCTGTTGTGTAGTATGGAGAATGCTTTACGTGCATTGATTTCTTGATTTCCTGATGCATCTAGCTAAACCAGCAATTCAAATCAAGAATTTTAAAATAAATACAGTTAATTGAAATGGAGTTTGCATATTATATATGTTATTTATGGACTCTGGATTGTTCATTCAGCTATTGTTCTATATTGTCCTCAAGCTTCCCTATTCAATTTGCCGTGTAACTTCTCAATGTTCAAGTTTATTTATCCTATCATCATATCCTAATCTAAACATAGAGAGAGAGAGAGAGGAAAAAGAGAGAGAAAGGACTCTTTCTAAAAGAGTAACCCAATGTAAGAATCTGTAGTTTATCTGCTAAACTGGGCCATAGATTCTTACTCTGACCTTGGACATTTTAAGTCTCATTTTACCAGCCTGGAATATTGGTTTAATTATAGTAATTACCTATCTCACAGGTTTGTGAGGTTTAATTAATGTTGGGAAAGTGTTAGAGCTATTTAGCAGAACAGTACTATTGAAGGAAAACTACCTGAAAATCACAACTTTCTCCTTCTCACATAGTACTTAATTTTACACATTCATTTTCTTTTGTCTTCAAAGTTAATATCACATTTGTTGCATTTTTCTCTCACTTAAGTATGGTCTTTCCTGCTTGAGATTTACCTTGGAGGAAAAATATGCCCTCTGCCCCTCTCCTCTCAAATTGTACCATCAGGAGCTCAACATCCAGTGTAGCAGTAGCATCCAAGCAAGTAGATACTACCCTCTTTCTTTAAGTTAGAATCATAAATTGCCAGTGCACAATTTGAATTTGCTCCCCAAACAACTTTTGTTTGGCTCCATTGGAGTTAAATAAAATGAATTAGACTGGCAGTTTCTATCAAAAACTGGGGGATCTAAACCCACTATCTATATTACATTTGGAAAATGGTGGAACTACATTGAATGATGGAGCCTCTAGTTTTGTTTCACTCTTTCTGCTTTCTAATACCTGTACACATAAGGACCGAATGTGCATATCTAGCCTCTCATGCCTCTGATTTCCACAAAGGAATTTTAGGGGCCAGAAATGGACTGGTCAGGATTACAACTATAAATCCTGAAATGAACATCACAGGCACATTTAATTTTTATGTATTAAAAATTAACATTTCACCTTTCAAATCATATTCCACAAAACTATATATGGATTAAGTATAAAATCATATTCAATTATATCTTTCCCTCTTTTTAAAAAATTGTGGACATATTTTATTAAAAATTTCCAATTAAAACTATTAGAAAGTATAAAATCTTAAACCAAATTAACTTATTGAAACTGAAGTAGAAACTATATTAAATTGAAAATTATCAAAATGACTGAAACAGTAACGTACATTTGATGGTCATAATAATGTTGTATTTTTTCTTTGGGTTCAACCACTTTTTGAAAGAAGGGCCACTGTTCATACCCCAATCTCTTTCTGTTAACTGCTAAAATTTTATAATGTTAACTCTGTTTGAAAGAGTAGTTGTTTTTACCTTTTTCTAACTTAGCTCATTTAAAATGCATGATGATATGATGGCAATTCTTTGGAGTGTTTCTATTTTTAAATATATTCTATTCCTATATAATTCTTGGCTACCTTATGTTAATGAAAAAGAAGCAACTCTTATCCAATAACCATATTAATTGATTTACACTCCTTTCTTTATGAAGGTTCAAGTCCACCATCTGAACAGTGTCCAGTGAAAGCTGGCCTCTAGATATGGTACTGCTCACTATCTACTTGCAAAAGAAATCCAGATATGTATATCCTTTTGTAATACCAAACGCAAAGTAATTGCATTATTCAACCATAGACAGCAAGAAGTTTATCAGAATTCTCCTGACTACATTGAAGAGGAAATTGCTCTGACTGGCTGAAAATGTGAAAGCTAGGTGTGGCAGGCTCCAGACAAGGGACAGCTGTGGCTGGGGATGCCAGATCCTCCTATGTATTACTCCATCACCCATCATATTGGTTCTTCCCTCAAGCGGGTTTCCCTCATAGTTACTGCTGCAGCCATTCCAGGCATCATCACATCCAGTCATCAAAAAGCATTATGGGAAAAGAAAGGGATGTTTTTTTATGTGTCTGTACCTTCAGAGTGAAGAACTTTCTTGGATACACTATTGTTGACTTTTTCTAAGATCCAGTTGGCCAAAATGAGGCCACATAGCCACATATAAACCAGCCATTCTCAAAGAGATTGAGATTGATGTAGTCTTATTAGTATTGACCACCCTTGGAACAAAGGATAGGACCAGCATGGCAGGGTAGAGGAACAGCATGGCAGGGTGGAGCACAAGAGATGCTTGAACATAAGTATGGCTCAATTAAGATAGAAGGAGAGGACAGGGGTACTGGATGGTTGTTGGTGAGACAAGTATCAGTGTCTGTTGCCTCATAGAAGTATCATCACTGGATTTCCACTGTCTTGAAAAGCTAACTACCCCTAAATCTCATGAGTCACACTGGATTACACAAGAGGAAGACAGCTTATGGATGCCAGCTTCTTATTATGAATAAATTAGTGAATTTTAATTTTAGATAATTACCAGGGCTTATTTTTAGTAACATGACTTTTTGAGCAAAGTTTCTATTTATCTACCTATCTTTATTGAATCATGTCTCATGTTCATTGCCACAGGCCTTTGGTACTGGGCTGTATAAATCAAGAGTATATCTGAGTATCTGAGATGTGAGGGATGAGGGCTAAAAACTCTGGATGTGAGGAGAAAACAAAGAGAATGGGGAAGTTAAAGAAAATTAAATGAAGAGAAATGATAAAATTTTTATGGTGTAGAACATCTATTTCCATAATTCAGTCCATTTTAAACATTTTCTTCTTTTGCCACCTTCTGGCCCTTTAAACTATTACCTTAACACATTTACAAGGTATCATAAGCAAAATAAATAGCCAGTCTTTAAAATTTCAAGTTGATCCCCAAACTGACTCAAATTTGCAAAAATCTGGCATAATTTAAAAGTAAATAAATAGAAGCAACACTTAGCAGAAGGTTCCTAACATAAACAAAGCTGTGCACGTTTTGTTTATTTATGGGATCCATGCAAAGTGTCATATTCACTTAAAAATATTCAGCATGTGAGTGATTGATTTTAAAAATTGAAACAAATTAAGGAGCACAAGCATTCTTTAAAATTTAAAGTTTGATGAAAGCAAGAACCACTTTTTTGTAATATTCTTGGAAAAACATTTTTTAAAAATCTTTTATGTCTGTTTAGATTTTTTTTAAAGGTTGACTGTGAGAAAATAGTCACCATTTTTCTCAAAAGTTCATTTGAACTGGGATGTGACAAAACCTTACCATTCATGTAACACCTCTATGTTTCCCAAGGTTAGGTGTTATAATGTTAGTGTGAAATCTTCCACATTAATCTTTTTTTATTCAATGAATTTTTACATCATCCCAAGGAGATAAAACAGATTTAAATCCCTATACTAGTGTAACTAACATTCTACTATCATCTCTTTATTCAGCTAATAATCACTCACCCTCCTTTCCAGCCTAGATTGTCCCCTATCACATTTTCATTGAATAAATACTTCTTTAACACTATCCAGGTGTAGTGTCAAGTACTGGAGAACAGAAAAATTGCCCTTGAGAAACTGTAGTTGAATAGAGAATACAGAAACAGCAACAAAATTCTCACACACACACACACACACACACACACACACACACACGCATAATCCCAAAACAATTATCTCACCTCTTTTTATAAAAAAAAAAAATAAGTGAATATTAAAAAAGTAACAAAAACAACTCATAAACTTCCATAAATAAGAGTGTAATAAAAATGAACAGGAAGGATAAACAATTTGGAGGGCTGAGATGCTCCTGAGGAGGACCTCATGAAAGAGTTATTTTTAAACTTGAAAGACTACCAAGTGTAGAAGAGGAGTAATAATATGAAAGCAAAGGAAAGAGGATAAGCAAAAACTGAGGGAACATTAATATGTAGCATGAATGTTGGGTCATTGAAAATGACTACAATAATTGAACCATTCAAGAAATGAAAAAGTGGTGGGAAATGAGACCCATGGAGAAGAACAAAGTTTCATATGTGCTTTAATGTTATGCTGAAGAAAAGAGATTTACTTTCCCTGAAGCAAAAGGAAGCCATTGATTATTCAGGATGTCTACAATAGGGTTTTTTGTTGTTGTTGTTGGTTTATTGTTTGTTTGTTTTAAATATTTTTTTTTAGTTGTCAATGGACCTTTATTTTATTTATTGATACGTGGTGCTGAGAATCAAACCCATTGCCTCACACATGCTAGGCAAGCGCTCAGCCACTGAGCCACAATCCCAGCCCTGTTTCTGTGTTAAAAGGACCCTCTGACATATATTGGAAACAATGGTTTGGAAGGAAGACAGACAGTCCATCCCTCAGGGGTATTTTAGATTCAGATCCCAGCCAGAAAATGGAATGGGAAAGGAAACCCTGCTGACAATGTGATGAATTCCTACAGTTTATTTAAGGGACAGATGAGCTTCAGAAGACAAGGGAGGTGATTTAGAAAGAGTCATCAGAAAGAGAGATGGAGACAGGAATTTCCAAAAGGAAGGGTGCTCCTGAATTGATGAGTGGTCCACAGAAATGGTGACAGAAAGGCCCAGAAAGTCTTGAAAGTAGCTGCCAGGGGGTAATCCTGATGTACTCAGAGCAATTTTATTTTCACCACTAATTGGCTGGGGATGGAATGACAAACTCCTTGCCTATTGCTGTTCTGAGGACAACACCATATTCTAAAACTATGTTTATTTTGTAATTTATGTTATAGAGAAGTATTATTTACTTTATGTGAAAATCACAAACTCAAAGATTTTGCTACATATATGAGCTTGCCCCATGTAAGACAAAAAAAAAAAAAAAGCTAAAGGTAAGGGTTTCAAAGGTATTAGAGTTACATGGATAACTATGTAGTCAGAGCATCCCTCCTCTGGTCTCTAATCTCCATCAAGAAGATGAAGATAGGTGCATAAACTAACCCTCACATACATCTCCTCATACTCAGCTCCTCCACCATGGACCAGAAACCATTGAGACTCATCTTTTTAAATACTTTTCCAATATTTTTGGAACTCATGGCCAGAAGCCCAAGATTCCTAGGCCATTGTTTATTTTGTACATTCTAGGCCCCATACAGCTCTGTAAAACCACCTTTCTGAGGTCATCTGCCACTGCTCCTGACTCCTAAGATAGAGTGTCCATCACCAAGGTCCTCCTTGTCCTAAACAACTTCTCTGAAAGTTCGCTTCATCTTCTTGTAGTTGCTGAAATGTGTTTCTTTTGGGGTCACTTCATGCCCTGATGCTGTCTTACATGGTGACAGTGGAAATGGTTCATCCTTGTTCCTTATCACCACTTACAGATTATTCCATACTCCCCAAATCTCTTCTACCCCTGCTTTAAAATCAAAGTCATCACAACACCATCTTCCCCACCTTGTTAAGATCACCTAAAGGTCTGTGGGCTTCTCATCAATATTTGACAAATTGACCTGTAGCTCCTAGCTTATTCCACCACAACTCTTCTTTATTCTGAGTGCTTTCAGTGTTTAGGTATATGATTCTTTCAGTACACTTGCTCCTTCACCATCTCCCCTCAATGACCATTTCATCTTACTTCTAACTTATGTCAATTATTAGGGTCTCTGGTCCCACCGTTGATTCATCACCTTCTATCTTTCTAGAACACTTCCTCAAATCCTTGGTTCTTAAATACCCTTCAACCCTCCTACCTACTAGACCTATAATCCATTGATCTATGTCCATTCCATTATCCCTTCATGCCTTTGTTTCTAGGCATACTCAGCTTGGTGAATCTTTGTAAATAATTCCTTTTAAACTTTCTCAATTTTCTGTGCTTGATCATTTTGAGCACTGTCTTAATAGACCTTAATTTACCTGGTCTTCTGTTACATAAACTTGCAAGGAAAACCTCTAACCCTGGTTAAATACAGCTCTATGTCTCCATCATTCCTGTATTTGAACATCCAAAATATGGCTGAAGAAAATTTAAACATCTAAGTCTCACTTTAACTTTATAACAATTACTCAAGTGGACCTTATACATTACAGAGCGATTATGTTAATTTTATTCTTTTTCTTCACTCTCTTCTGTTTACTCTCTTCTCTCCTCATGCTTATAATGCCATCTACCTGTTCTTCATTCCAATTTTTACTTCATTGAGTTCATAGAAGCTACTGGAAGAAAAATTCCATGAGCTTTCACCATCACATCCTATTTGCTTTTAAAATCTTTACATAGATGTTCTTTCTTCTTATTAGAATAAACTCAGAGTGCTCCTATTTAAGGCCAAACCTTTATAGTCTCACTATGCCCATTTGTTATAGCCCTGTTTAAGAACCTCACTTTAGAACTTCTTCTCACCTCTCATCAAATTATTCCTTTTAACCATATTATTACTGTCAGTATACAAACACATTGTTTTGTTTTTCCATTTTAATTATATTTTGTCCCCCATCTTCAGCTCCACTTACTCCTGTGACAGTAAAATTTCTCAAAAGAATATATGCAATACTGTAATGCCTTTCTCCCTTCATCTGTTGAAATCTTTCATTTAGGCTCTTGCAGAGATTGTCAATGATTGTACCTTTATGAAATTCATAGATAATTTCAGTCTCCTTTTCTTTGAACATCAACAGCATTTGGCATTTTCTTTCCATAGCTTTTAGGAAGCTACTCTCCTGATCTATCTCCTGATTCGCTAACCTCCTAACACTGAAGTGACCCATGAGTTGGAATTTAGATCACTCTTTCTTATCTGTATATACTCACTACTTTCCTATCTCATCCAGTCTCATTACTTTAAATTTCTTCTCTAGCCTATAGAATCCATAGTGAAAATCCTGAGTCTGGGCATTTATATTTATCAACTTAAATTTTCATTTGAATTGCCTAAAATGAATATAATTCTCCCCCCAACAACCCAAAGCTAATCTTTAGTTGATGGCAACTCCATTATTCCAGTTGGTCAGATAAGAAAGCCTTGTGTCATACTCAACTCCTCTATGTCTGTGATGGTTAATTTTACGTGTCAACATGAGTTAGGGGATGATAGCTGATAAAATATTATCAGTCTATCTGTGAGGGTATTTCTGAAAGAAATTAGCATTTTAATACATAAACTGAGTAAAGATATACTGTTGGTAGTACTGTAAATCAGTATAACCACTATGGAAATCAGCATGGAGGCTCCCAAAGACTAGGCATGGAACCATATGATCCCAGTATGCCACTCCTTGGTGTCTAATCCTGAAGAATTAAAGTCAGCCCACTGCACTGATACATGCATACCCATGTTTATAGCAGCACAACTCACAAGAGTCCAACTATGGAACCAGCCTAGGTGTCCATCAGTAGATAAATGGATAAAGAAACTGTGGTATATACACAATGGAGCTTTATTAAGCCATAAAAAAGTATGGCATTTTCAGGGAAATGGTGGAACTAGAGACTATCATGTTAAGTGAAATAAGCCAAACTCTGAAGGTAAAGGGTTGTATGTTTCCTCACATATGCAGAAGTTAGAGAGGAAAAAGGAAAAGAAAGGTGGGCTTCAGTCTCCCCCAAATCAAAGGGTAAACAGTAGAGAAAAGAACCAAGGAGTGGGAGGCAGGGAGGCAATGAGTGGGGAAGTGCTGGGAGTGATACTGGCAAATTATATCGTTATATTTGTGCATGTATGAATATATAACAATTCTCATCATTATGTATAACTAGAATGCACCAATAAAAATGTGGAAAAAAATAAAATTAGTAAAGACCACTACCAATATAGGTGGGCATCATCCAATCTGTGGATGACCTGAATAGAATGAAAAGGTGGAAGAAAGAAGATTCTTTCCTTTTCTTGAGCTGGGCCAACGATTTCCTTTTGCCTTTTAATTTCAGTTCTCTTAGCTCTTGGTCTTCAGACACAGACTAGGACTTATACCACTGGCACTCTTGGTTCTGAAACTTTGAGGAATTTCACTGATAGTAATAAATTTTATTCATTTATTTACTTTTTTGGTACTGGATTGGACCAAGGGGGTATTTCACCTCTGAGCTACATCCCTAGCCCCTTTTATTTTTTATTTTGTGATAGGTCCTACTAACTTGCTGTGGTTGGTCCTGAACTTGCAGTCCTCCTGATTCAGCCTCCCAAATTGCTGTGATTACAGACATGAGCCACTGGGTCTGGTGACACAGTAATTTAATGATATTTGTAATGGGATTGGCTATTTCTGGGGGCCCCTGATGCACTGGAGAATAGGGAGGTAAGTCTGATGGTGATTAATCCCTAATATAATGACTGCCTCCTCTGGCCAGGGGAGAGCAACTGTTGAAGATTCAGTAGTTATTTATTTTTTTATCTTTATTTTGTTTATTTATTTCTATATGGTGCTGAAGATAAAACCCAGTGCCTCACATGTGTGAGGCAAGTGCTCTGCCACTGAGCCACAATCCCAGCCCAGATTCAGTATTTATTAAAAACGAGCAGAGCTCTTTAGATAATGGGATTCTCAACTCCCAGAGCTCTGCTATGTCAAAGTCAAGGAGAGATTAAGAAATAGAACTCTGAATTCTATTGTGTGGCTATCTAGACTGAAACACTTCCAAACTTTGCATCTCCAGATTCTCCTGAACCCTCTGAGACTGTCAAAGTCATATAATCTTTCTTGTTGATCAACATACTAGCCCACTTCTGTGGAATTGTCTTCCTTGCAAGAATAAATATGCTCTCTTTAGGATATGTTGCCATATTCCTTTACTCATCCCCACCTGCCCCTTCCCTAACACTAAGCCAATAACTAGAATTAAGTCACAACCTAGCCCATCAAGGGAGTCTGCTAAAGTAGCAAAGGCATTATGTACAATTACAAAAATGGCATAATCAATCCCACTATTATCTATAATTATAATACATCAATATTTTTAAGAGATAAAAAGCACCCATTGGAAAAAAAAAAGCAGCAAAGGGATTGAAACTTGAGGCAAAAGCTAGCCAATACATGCTCTGAGGATCCAGAACATTACACATGGGTTCAGATTCCTTTTATGCCAATAGAAAAAAAAATTAATAAATAGTAGAGCATTCTCCCAGGTCATGGGATTTAAAACCCACACAATGTCCCTGGAGGTGGGATAAACAAGGTCCTTGGATGTCTCCTAGAACTTTGGAGAAAGTGTGAGGTAGAATTGCTATAACTGCTTCATCTTATAATTGTATAGGATTGAAGGGCTCACAGAGAGGACATGTTAGAATATAATACACTAAGTCAGAACCTACTAGATCACTGTGATCCATGAAAGTAAAATCCATTAGCCAAAGAAAAAAGCAATATGTTGGTGAGGGGGCATGGGAATTCCTGAGAAAGTTGGAGATGGCTATCCTATCAGCCAGGGATGAGGGTTGGAGATACCATGGACAACTGGGCTCGAAAATACCAATGGGACTCATGGAATCACTAATTAATGGAGACAATGCAACAGTGTCAAACTGACAGACACCAATTTAGGAAATTATAATGAGCAGCAACATCAGTGTGATAGCCAGTAGATCTACAGAGAGCTAGAGGGGTGGTTAACAGAATATAGCATATCTAAAGGTAAGATATATGCACAGCCAATAAAGGTACAATGTATGCATCCAAAATCAAGGATGGAAGATGAGGAGACTAAGGACAGTCGCCCCCACCCTCCAAAAAAATGGGGTTTCAGTTCCTTACCAATTCCAGACCTAAGCCATCATTCAGAACTAGAAATTGCTGACCGAGGGCAAGACTTGTTTCTCAAAAAGAAGAAACCTAAGACACTATGAAAAGAGCTCACAGGAATGATTTTACCTGTCTTTCCCAAATGGACCTTTCCATTTACTTGGGTAATTATACACTGGAGTGAGGAAGAAAGCAAAATATTTAAAGATTTGTTAGACACAAAGTGTAAGTTGACATAGAAGCCTGGTGTTCTAAAGCATCATTTTGACCTTTCTGTTTGAGACAAGTCCCACATGTGGCCCACAGTGGCTTTGTGGACTCACTTGGTCCCTGAATGCATAACAGAAAGAGACACAATTAGCTTTTGAAAATATTCCAGTTTGGTTCTTTGACTTGTCAGATTATCATAGAGGGAAACACAACGTCAAAAGGCTCTGAACTTGCCATTCACAGTGGTCAAAGGTATATCAATACTGAATCCAGGAGAGAATAAGCAGAGATTATTGTCATTATTAAAGAAAGACATAATAGTTTCAGTAATGTCCCATATTATTTTTCCACTTAACTCTCCAGTAAGGTTTTGACAAAACCCAGGTGGATCCTGGATTTACAGTTTACTGAAAACTCAGTCTAATAAAAACCTCAAATGCATTTGCTCTGCTGGATGTGGTACCTTTATCAGAGCTAGGTAACAATATCTCAGGTACATGGCATATAGTAATTTATCTGGCACGGTGTTATTTTCCAACTTTTCAGAAAAGAGGGCAAGAAACAATTTATACTCACTCCAATGGACAATGGTATGTTTTTAGTCTTGATTCTGCACTAACTGAACTCTTCTGTCCTAAATCAAGATACAGTCTGAAGGCACCTCAACTATAGATTCTATAGGTCTATAGATCATGTTTCCAGAGGAAGAACACTTCCAATGGGTATCACAGTGAGTCTTTCTTAATCTTTAAACTATGGATGACAATAGGTCACACTGGACTACTTGTGTCCCCTTTAGCTGTTCTTCCAAGTGCATTCTTCAAAAGACTCCTGAATGCAAATCACAGGGTCTGGCAACCTGTATCCCTGGGAACTGACTCACAACCTTTAGCCTACCAAAGTATTTACTCATTTACTGTTCTTATTGTTTATTTTCTCTTTTTTCCCTATAGAATATGACACCCGTAAGAGTGGAATTTTTCATTTTCATTCTAGATGTGACTCATCCTAAATCAGATCCTCGCTTATGAAAAACACTCAAGAAATATTTGAATAAATGCATGTTGCATCTGAATGCTTTATTTATTAACTTTAAATTTTAGAGGTTATGATTGGTTTTGCAATACTTCAATGCCTCTAAAACTATCTTGTCTTTCAGGGCATCTTGCTATGTGATTTACAGCATTTTGAAATCTACTTTTAAAAAAAAATAAAGGTCTTGTTTTAAGTATTTTCAGTTATTGCCTCATTTGCTATTAATTTGTAAATAGCCTTATTTTTTAAAAAATTATGAGCAATGCTTATCTACTTTCATTTGAATATTATAGAGAATAATGGGAAGGCAATGTCAAAACCCAGAGATAAATACTATTTGATGACCAATCTTCAATTCCTCTAAGCATTTCACTGACACATTTTAAATTTACCTAAATAAGATACAAAGCCTTCTTTTTTGTTATCAATATTTCTACCTTTTGTTTGTGTTGGTTACCTATACTACCTCTAGCCCACTTGCTTTCCCTAGGACCAAGATTTTACTCTACTTCTCTCTCTCTCTCTCTCTACATATAAATATATATATGTATACATATATGTATATGTAAAAATATATATGTAAATGACCATATATATGCATATATATATATTTACAAATTATATATATATATATATATATATATATATATATATATATATATATATATTTACAAATATATTTATATGTTTTGGAATTGGGCACAATTTGTATTAGTTATTGTTTTAGTTATTGGGATGAACAGAGGCACTGGCCAAATCTTCTCTCCACAAAGCACTAGAAGCTGGGAGTGCCAGCAGCAGATCCCTTCAGCTCTTGGTCTCTTTGGTGATTATCTTACCTGCAAAAAACTGCCTCACACAAGGTCACACTGTTTCCCCAGCAACCCACATCAAATGAATGATCTAAGTCAGGATGTGACTCAGTGGCCATTTTGGCCCAATGCAAAATCATTCTCATGGCCATTTTATCCCTACATCTCCCTGCTGAGTCTGCCAAGGTTCTCATCAGGCCTACTTCATAGCTCAGCTCTACCCTCTGTCCAGTCTTGTTCCCCTCATACCTTTTCATAGGAGTTGATTGCAAGATACTCCCTGATAAATACCCTAAAGTCTAAATTCCATCTCAGAGTCTGTGTCCTAGAGAATCCAACCTGCATAAGGAATATATTATGTATTCATTTCTGCATCTTGCTTTTCTTTCTCACTATAATCACTGACTCTGTCCCAGACAATTGACATAGATCTAATGCTTTCTTTTCAATGACTATGTAATTTTCCAGGATTTCATGTATCACAATTTGTTCAACTTTCCAAACTAGGAAACATTTTAGTAGTTTCCAAATTTTATTTTTAACCATACAAAAAGTTCTGAAATAAATACCCCATCACAGACCAATTTTAAATCAAAATTAGATGATTAGTTCCAAAGTTCCTATTAATATTTCTCACTAATCAGTTCTCCCTTATTTTTGGTGAAATGCTGAGTAGTCTGCTTATTGCTTTGGGTACTTTCTGAGTTCCAATACTATCAACACAAATTGATAATGCAAGGAATTCCTGGTTGGTAGATACCGAATTAGAGTCCTCCATAATTTTTCAGTCATTTCTCTTTTCCTAATTTTATGAAATGAATGAAAAAGAATGTTATATCAATATTTTTCTTCACCTGGGATAAATAATAACTAGGATAAATCATTCCTTTAAAAGTAAAATATGCCACATTTGCTCCACTGTTAATCCGATCAGCATGCACTGAAAAAATATTTAAAAATTTAAAACTTTCAATCACAAACAGTAGATTGAATCTTGGATATACCAAATATTTCATTTCCAACATCCAAGTTACTTAAACTTTCTCAATTTGAGTTTTCTCATTTGTAAGACATACGTAGCTTGCTGAGCTTTAGTAAGAACTGAAGATTCTGTAAGTTCACTGTCTGGCAAAGTGCTTGGCATAGAGAAGACAATCCATAAATCATTATAATTATTTTCTTTGCAGGTGTGTGATATGTATGTGGGTATATCATTGCTATACTCACATTTTTTTCCCCCTAAAAGTTATTTTGTGAAAGTAAAGAATTCTATCTTAAGTGGGCTTTGTGACAATTACATGCATTTACCTCCTTATAAAATTTTAGTTTTCCTGTGTCTCCCAAGTTATCAGAATATAGTTCTCTGCCCACATTAAAAAAAAACAAAAAACAAAAAACAAAACAAAACAAAACTAGAAAAGGCCAGGCGCGGTGGCACACACCTGAAATCCCAGCACTTGGGAGGCTGAAACAGGAGGATCCTGAGTTCAAAGCCAGCCTCAGCAACAGCGAGGCACTAAGCAATTCAGTGGGACCCTGTCTCTAATAAAATACAAAATTGGACTGGGGATGTATGTGGTTCAGTGGTTAAGTACTCCTAAATTCAATCCCTGGTGCCCCCACCCCCACACACAAAAAAATAGAAAAAATGAAAAAACTAGAAATGAACAGAAAAACTTCATGAATTCTGGAAGTTAATTCAGACTTTCAACTTCAAAACTGAAAAATGAAAACAAATGACAAAAACCTTACAGCCTCTAAGGATCAGTACAGATCCACAGAGACCTCAACATGGAGTCAACCAGTTTCACTACTCTGCTCTACTCCCTGGGTCAGGAGCCTGTTTCCTCAGTTGTTGGTACTCACAAATCTTCCACATTGCTGTGGAAAGAAGAGGAAGCTGCTTCCCACTCCCAAGATGATCCTCATTTACCTGCTAAACAGTTTCAGCAGTTCGAATTTTCCCTTCCTCTGCTGTTTTGTTTTATATTGCCTATTGGGCGACATGGTGACATTTGGTTTCTATTTCCTTTGACCTCCTAGCTTTTTTCTTGGATTATTTCTTCCATCCTGTCTAACAGCTCTCCTAATCCAGGCATATGGAAATATGACTCATGGTCTTCCACCTCTTCTGTAGGTGAAAGTTGAATCTCTTATTTGCTGGAGCTTGGTACCTAAACATGAGTTGAAGAGCAGTGAATCATATGGAAGAAACAGAAAGTCTCTGAAAGAAAATACAAAAGAGACAAGTAATTCTCTTTTAGAGAAATGTCTGTTTTCAAATCTTTACCCAAAGTTTATGGCTGCAGAGAGTGAATCCAAGTGAGAGCCAGAACTGAGAAAAGGCCCAAACCCTATTTTGATGTAGTACCTTGTGAAACATTACGCAGCAAAAGTTGTAAGACATTTTAGGTAGCCTTACAAGTAACATTTTAGGATGAGCTAGTAGAAGATCTTAGAGTAAAATGGGTATTCACTTAGGAACAGTTTAGTAACTGTATGATGCTATAATATCTTTATGAAATCTCTTGTTTAGTCATTTACAATATGAACGTTACTTGACCCCTTTATTGCCTTTAGAAACATATAGAAATATTTTTTATTATTAGAATGACCTAAAGCTATTCCTTGCATATTGATGGCACTGACCAAGGATGTAGACATTCTGAGCATATTCCTGGATATTCAGTCCAGTAAAGAATTGATTTACACAAAATACCATAGAGGTTCCAACCAAGAAATACAGCAATACGGCTACAGATACACTGTCAAACCAAAAATCATGACACCCTGTTTTACATGTTACTGAGTATAACTCATCCTTTAACAAACACCTCTGGCTACATATATGAATTCTATAGTTTCAAAGCTGTGTATTCAGAATCAAAGACAGAAGGTTAAAATAGTTTCTTACTATAGTAAGTCAGAAAGAAAAAAAAAAAAAATGCCTTGCAGTAAGAACCTGGTCCTTTCTACTTCTTCATCAGCTGAGGATTCTTGTTTCCAACAAAATATTTACAACTAAGGAAGTAAACTGCCCAGACTCAGAAAATAAAGCCCCACAGATGCCAAAGGTTTTGAAGTATACACGGATATATCTGTGCATACAAACACACTCAGATATGCACACATATGTTGTTATGCAAATTGGCAAAGACCAAGGCAGGCTATGTTTACTAAAAGAAAAATTCTCTGAGAAGGAGAAGTTTAATAAAAATGTAAATGATAATCTACAGGAATGACATTGGGCATCCTCAAGATAGAGATTCTGAGGTCTAGGAGATACATAATCATTACCACATTGTAAACAGGAGAACTAGTGAAAATTTCCTATGCTGGTAAAAACTTTTTCCAGCTGAAAATGCTTTTAGCTATTTGTTAAAATACTGTTGTGCTTTTTGTTAGTGAACAGGGATTTTGACACTTACATGATTGTGTGGAGAGTTAAACTTGATGAGTCAGCAGCTGCAACATAACTTCTTGATTAGCATTGGGTGGACTTTAAAAGTACCCAGGAAGTTCAAAAGTTCCACTCTTCTTTTTGATGTGCATATTTGAATGAATACAATTTTTACTTTGTACCACCTGATTCAATAGTTCTCTTACACATCTTGTTTCAAAGTGTCTGATTAATTAGAAAATGCACGCAGGATCTGAATAGTTTTCATCTTTTTTGAGATCCACATAAATAGAAAAAGTGCCTCTTTGTTCCTAGGACCATATTCTAACCTCTATGTGCTAGTTTCCACATGCTAAAATTTGTCAAAAATTATTTAGTAGGAAAAAAGTAATTCACCAAAGTCAAAATTCATATCTCTAATGAAATTATGACTAAATGCACTAGATTGCCTGAAATGCCCATCATTTTCCTTTTTCCATGTTCCAATTCCCCATGTTTTCATGGGGAAAAGCTAGGAGGTCAAAGGAAATAGAAACCAAATGTCATGTATTCTATAATTTCAATTTCTTCTCAACATCTACAGTCACTCTTCCTTTTGCACCCAGTCTACCTCCCAGTTAAAATTATGTCTTCTCACTCTTCATTAAGGAAAAACAGTAATTAGTCACACACTCCCCCAATACCACAGCATTAAATCTATATATCTACCTGTATTTCTTCCTATGTTCTCTATCTTGCTATTACAACTTTTGGAGTTTGGCTATTGAATAATTCAGAGAAACTCTGGACTTTTTCTCTGAATCCCACATTCCTCTTCTTTCTTTTCTTTTACAGTCAAGGTCCAGCTTTCTCCAGAATTATTCCACTGTCCTAAAGAGTTGATTATACTAGTACACACCTTAAAATAAAATAAAATCTATTGCTGTAATTTTCTTGTCTTTACTAACAGACACCTTGCTAAATGACCCCATCAGCTTCATCCCTCTCCACTTGGTATAGTCTTCCATTTGCTGAAATCCAATTTCCAAACCCACATCCCACAGAATATGCTCTTATCAACTTCAAAGACCATATCCACTTTGCTATTCTAATGATCACTTCTCTTTTCTCATTTAACTGACTCTCTTAGCATTCCTCCCAGTGATGATTCCTAAAATGTTTTCCTCTTTTGGCTCAGGGGTACCTCACTCACCTAGTTGACTCTTCATTCTCCTATGTCAGCTCCTCTTTCAACCTAAGGTGTAAAGCCATAGTTAACTTCATTTCAGATCTAGACCTCTTCGTGTTATGATCTATACACCTAGGCGATCTCATACACAGTCATGACATTAAATTTTATCAAAATGCCAATGAATTTCAGATTTTCAAATTCACATATCTTCCTGTCAATCAGTACCTCCACTTCTATAGTCCTAAAAACTCAAGCATAAAAGATCCAAAACAAACTTCTTATTTTGGTGCTGCTCTCTGCCTGTTTCTTTCGAAGACATTCCATCTTTGTAAATGACATCATCAACCATCAGATTGCTCAAGACAAAACCTAGGAATGGGGACTTCTTGATATCTTTGTATGCCTAACCTCCTTGTGAAATCCAAAGTAAATCCAAACGATGCAATCCAAAATGGCAACACCATCATATCTCAAGTGGTGCATGGAAACAATCATGGGAACAGGTTAACAACCCCTGTCACTTCATCCCTCCCTTCTGTTAGTTAATGGGGTAAACTCTGTCACTTCATCCCCCCCTTCTGTTAGTCAGTGGTATCCTATAATGTCCAACACAAAGTCTGCTTAAAACTTCCCAAAGGCTTCTGACTGTACATCTGATAAAATCCCAACACCACACTAAAGCTTGAAAGGTTCTGGATGACCCAGTCCTTTTCTCACTTTCTAGTCTTATGTCATTGGACTCTCTTCTAATTTATTATACTTTCTCCTCATTAACCTTTTTACATTTCATTAATACCAAGTTTGTTTCTATCTCAGGACTTTCACTCTTTCCCTTATCTCTGCCTGACATGTATCACTTCTCATTATCAAACAAATGGTCTACTCTATAGACCCTGGACCTAAGTTATTTCTTCAGAAACAATATTTATTGACTACACATTTATTATGATTCTATATTCAATTTGGGCAGTTGCTCTTTCAACACATCACTATTAGATTTTCTTATCACTATTTGAAATGATTTGTATTTTCTATAATATTCTTTTTTTTGTATTTGTTTATTATTTCTCCTCCTACATAATAAGCGTCTAAAGGACTAGATATTCACTGTTTCACATATAACTTCATATCAGTTACCAGAAATATGGAGCATGTATTTGTTAAATTAGTGAATTTAAATAACTTCAAATATCACAGGAATAGGGTAATGAATTGTGTTTAAAATTCTGACAGAAATATTAAATGTAGTATTGCCCCATTATATAACTGACATTTCCCTGAGTTCCAAATTCACATGTAAAAACTGCTTCCTCAGGTTTTTTACTTGGGCATCTCATAGAAGCTCAAACTCTATCAAATCTAAAGCAGAATATTTGATTTAACCCTCCACCCCATTAATTTGTTTGGTCCATTGTTTCCCATCTTCTCTGTGGTACTCAAATAAAACTTACAAATGAAACATGTTTGTTTGGGTAAGAGTAGAAAAAAAATCCAATTAAAGTTATGTGTTCTTCAATATGTATTTGTATGTCTCTTTGGTTGGTAGCTATCTCTGTGTGAACAATCTATATTTTAAATAGCATATTTTGTTTTTCTACCTAGGATTTTGTTTTGTTTCTCATGATCATATATGACTTTTAAAAGAAGAAAGTGAAAACATTAAAAACCAATTTGAGGACTCTATCAATTTATGGACTATGATGAGATACAAAGAATTACCAAAGTTTTTTCACTGTTGTTCAAAAGCAGATCCTGGTAAGTATATAATAGTATAGAAATCAGGAGAAATGATAAAATTCTTAGGCCGTACTTTAGGTTTTAGTCTTTATTTTGTATCTAAAGAAAAGCAAATCAGTAGTTGTAAGCCTTAAGGGTGGATTTATAAAAAAAAATTTTAAAAAGATAAGACTTTTAGAAAAGTGTATATTATTATAACTCCTAGAAGAAAATGTAGGGTCAACACTCCAGCATATCAGCACAGGCAACAATTTGCTCAATAGAACCCCTAAAACTCAGGAAATAATGTCAAGAGTTAATAAATGGGAAGGCATCAAGTTAAAAACCTTTTGTATATCAAAGGAAACAATGAAGGATGTGAGGAGAGAATTTACAGAATGGGAGAAAATTTTTGCTAACTACTATTCTGACAGAGGATTAATATCCATAATATACAAGAGCTCAAAAACACCAACCAAACAAACAAAAAACCCCAAACAAACCAATTAATAAATGGGCATATGAACTAGATAGATAGTTCACAAAAGAAGAAATACAAATGGCCAACAAATATATGAAAAAGTTTTCAACATAATTAGCAATTAGGAAAATTTAAGTCAAAACTACACTGAGATTTTATCTCACACCAGTCAGAATGACAGTAGTCAGGAATTCAAATAATAATAAATACTGGAGAGGATATGGAGGGGGAAAAAGCACTTTGAAACTGTTGATAGGATTGTAAACTAGTACTGGAAATAAGTACAGTGATTCCTCAAAAGACTAGGCATGGAACTACCTTATTACCCAAGTATACCACTCCTTGGTATTTATCCTAAAGAATTAAAGTCATCTTTCTGTAGTAACACATACATATCCATGTTTTAGCAACACAATTCACAATAGCCAAACTATGGAACCAGCCTAGGTGTCCATCAATGGATGAATGGATAAAGAAAATGTGTTATATACACTTAATGAAATTTTATTCAGCCACAAAGAAAAATGAAATTATGGAATTTTCAGAAAAATGGATGGAACTAGAGACCATGATGTTGAGTGAAGTAAGCCAAACTCATAAGGCCAAGGGCCATATGTTTTCTCTCATATGTAGAAGTTTGGAAAAATAAAAAAGTGGAGGGGGATGAGATCTCATGAATATCAAGGGGAGATCAGTAAAGGAAGGGGAGTGACCTGGGAATGGGAGGAGGGAAGTGTTGGGGATTGATATTGGCCACATTATATTGTTATATTGTATCCATGTACAAATATGTGACAATAAAATCTCATCATTATGTACAACCATATGCACCAATAAGATTTCTATAAAAAGTGTATATTATTTCTAATATAATATTGATATCATTACCAGTTTGTAAGAAAAATAAACAAACAAAAACAGTACCATTAGACTACATATTCTAAAATGTTAGTCAACTATCTTGAATGGGTAGTTTGTTGGGGTGTTTGCTGGTGGCTTCTTAGTATGCAAGTAGATACAGAATTTGGGATTAAATCAAAAACTTTTTTGTAGCATCTCTGCTTTATTTTAAAATTAATTCAAAATATATTTTAGAATAATTGGTGATAAATAACAAAAAGTTTATTGTTTTGAATAGCTTGTACTTTATTAGGGATATAGTTTCTGGGTAATAAGCATCAAATTGCTTGCTATGAATGAATATACTGATATTTGTTATACTTCTACATGACTGGAGACCAGAAGTTTTGGGTAAAAGTAACAAAAGATGAGGTACATAGCTTTATATAAAGATTTGATCACCTATGCAATGCTGAGAAGTTTATCCACAAGGTTAACGGCTTTCAACCTGTGCTTCCTTGGACAATTAGCTATCACCTTATGGGGAGAGTCACCTAAGATCAGCTCAAAGTAGACAGTGCACATCAAGTCTGTCAGGGCTGGTCCTTTGACAAGAACTGACAAGCTGGGAAAGATTTCGATGAGAGAGACACTTATGAAGAATTAAGGGAGGGCTGGGGATGTGGCTCAAGCGGTAGCGCACTCGCCTGGCATGCTCAGGGCGCTGGGTTCGATCCTCGGCACCACATAAAAATAAAAATAAAGATGATGTGTCCACCGAACTGGACAGCATGCATACTGTGCTCACTCATTGCCTGGGATCAGATTGGTCTCAGGACAAAAATGATGGATTTGATGTATCCAGAGTCAACCATGCACCCCCAACATGGTTTTAGAAAGAGATTCAAACATAACAAATAATCTTTGAATTCAGCAGCTTAAAACAATAAGTATTAGTCATCTTATTCACAAGAATGTAGGTTGACTGGGACTGCTCGACTTCAGTCTTCTGCACATCTATAGGATCCAGGGAACTAGATTTGCTCCATCAGATTTATTCCAGGCTCAAGGCTTAAAGGGGCACCAGTTTTCCAGGGGAAGCTCTTCTAATGCCAAAAGCTGAAATCTCCCAGAAGGGAAGGCAGAACATATGATGTCTCTTGTGATGATATTTGGATCTGAAATACTTCCACTTCTGTCATATTGCATTGGCCAATGCTAGTCACACAAAGTCCAATATCCATGTGTTGGGAAAGTATATTATCTCTAAAAGAGGGACAGAGTCACCTTTGTAAATGCTTATAATGTAATTGGAAATGAATTCAATAAAGGGCATAGAATTGAGAAGAGAAATGCAGTCTACCATAGCTAGATAGTTCAAAGGTATGGACAAGGAACCCATGATTTGGACCCCTAGAGAAATTAGTATAGTGGAGAGATTAAATTATAAGTAAGGAAGTGTGATCAATAGATCTATGTTAAATTTGATAATAATCAGTAGTGGATACATAAATTCATTTTCAAGTGTGAGTTCTATAAGAGGGAATAAGAATGAGAAAGAAAACATCTAAGGCTAGTATCACATATGTAAATCCCATAATTAAGATAGTAAAGGATTAAGAGCTCTCAAAAGAGATGGCCAAGAAGTTCCAGATCAACCACAAAAACTGGAAGTTATACTGCATGTATATATGATATGTCAAAATATATTCTACCATCATGTATAACTAAAAAATAACAAAAAAGTTTTTTTTAAAAAAGATCAATAAAGTAAAAACAAAACCATGAGAGTGAAAGAAGTAAGTGAAATCAAGAGAGAAGTGATCTTCCAGAAGGTAAGGCATACAGCAAAATCTTGCAGACAGTTCAAAACGTTGAGCTGACAAGTGTTCACTTAATGTGCTCATTAATCAGTTGTTGGTGATACTGATGATGATAATGTTGGATGAATGATGGGGCTAGATGCAGACTGAAGTGGGTTGAGAAGGTAGAAACAGGAAACAGGTTTTTTAAGTTCAGAAACTTAGTTATGAGAGGAATGAAAATGACAAGAAAGCTAAAGGCTTGAATAGATCATAGATCCACAGAGATGAAGGGACATAAGGTAAAACACTAGTTAAGACCCTCTGAACAAATCATTGTTGTCTTCTCAATTTTCATCTCCTCTTTTCTTTTGTTATCCTTTTTCAAACTGCATAGACACTTTGAGCACCTCCAACAGGTCATATTGTTTTGCTTGGACAAACCATTTTGTGTGTGTGTGTGTGTGTGTGTGTGTGTGTGTGTGCGCTATTGCCTGCTTGAAATAACTTTTCATGGCAAAGCATTCTCTTGTATTCTCAGATTTCTTTTGGGGACAAGTACTACCATTTAGCTTACCTACTATGCTCTAGGCTCTGTGTTGGAGTACAAGATCAATTGTCTCGATGATGTCATGAAAACTGTGTTATAAGCATAAAAATCTCCAATTTAGAGGTGAAAAGCTAGACTTAGAAAAATATGAAGACTTTCCCAGATACATATTATTGGTGATAGGTCATAAATTTGAATTTCTGACTGTCTGCAAAGCCTTTGTTCTAATCTGAGTTTAATTAAGAGTCTACTTTTGTAGATTGAGGAGAGAGACATCTATGAAGAATTAAGGGAGGCAGTGAGGAATTAGGAGGTAGGATACTTCCTATAATCAGTGGAGAGACAAAGGAGATTTTGCATTATAAGCTGATTAGTGTTGATTTTACCCACCTTTGCAACACAGATACATCTTGCATATGTCCACACTAGCACTAATGAGAATATTTTGTACCATTAAGTAGAATATGGAGTACTCTTATAGACAACAAGGAGCCATACACCTATCTACGTAGGGAATGGCATATCACTTAGACTTTGAGAGAGAAAATACTGTGTTAATAGGGATCGTGAATTGGAAAAGAAAAAAACTAGAACTAGAGGTAAATAATTTTCTAACCCAAGTGAGAGAGATTAGGGACTAATTGAAAATGTCACAGACAGCCTAAAAATAAAAGAAAATCAGTGAGAGAGGTTTAAGAAGCAGAATCACTAGGACTTGGACAGTTGGATGGGAGGAGAGTGATACACACAGTTTTCTAGCTGAATGTATTCAATGGATTGGATGGATTGAATGGATTGATGTATCTCAATGAAAATGGAAATATGAGAGAGAGAACAGATTTGAGGAGGAAGTGTGGAGCCAACTATGAAATATGTGTGAGATATGGAGGAGGGGGAAGAGACAACAACAAAGAGATCTTGAGTCAGTAGACTTACAACCAAGTCTGAGACATTTTATATCCAATACTCATTTGATCTACAGGGAGTTTTGGTTCCTAATTATCTGTGGATTTTGACTCAGAATGAGCTGGTAGCCAATTAAATTTATTTGCAAAACTTCTCAAAAGAACACTGTTTCTCGGTTTCCTATAGCAAAATAAATACATATTCTGCAAAAATATTTTATTTTAGTTAAAAAAGAAACTTTTTATTGCTAGTTTAAGTTGGTGTTGCAGAAATGCTATGTAATGCCCACCGGCATAACTTCTACCCATTGGTTTCATGCTTCTATGATGATAGTGACTGTACAATCTGGGTGTTACTTCCTGGATTACTTTTGTTCCTAAAAATGGGGAGAGTCCATTAGGACTGACTGTGAGCCTCAGGGAACACACAATTGCTATTTGGTAAAGGAGAAAGCACAGCATAATTCTGGCCGACATTGTGCTAGTGTGTGAGCAGTGAAACGATACCACATTCCACATGATCATACTTATCATATTCCCTCTCTCAGTACTGACATTGTCTGCAACTTTAAAGCCCTTTGGTGGTACGCTGGAGTTTAGAATAAAAAGACAAAGAGGTTGTATTAATGATTTTGCAGTCTACTTCTATATTTCCTTCTTGGTCAGATATTATCATGATGCAGAACATTGAAGTCTTTCTCTATTAAAGAGGCTATATTCATCACCATATGTATTGGTAGAACTTTTGCCTCTTTAGGTTTGTTAAGATGTACAGAGATTCACAAACAGTGAAATTGTCTGCCAAAGTTTTAGCAATAAGAGTTTGGTAATTAGTGCTCTCTAGTGGAGCAGGAATTTTGTGCTTAACTCTGCAGATATGTTTCAGAAGCCTGTTTCCAGCAAATCTCTTACATCATTCAGCATGTCCTATGCTCAGGTCTTTACAGGCTGTACTATGATGCTAACGACATCATGTTGGTCATCGTGTTGGCACTGAGTTTTCATCATTCTGGACACTGGATGAAATCACCTCATTTTTATCTAATCTGTTTTGGAAGTCAGTTATATTTCATTCTGTGTCTTTGTTCAGGGCCATGCATCTGCATACTCATTAAAATGCTTTAGGAAACACTGAATCAATATAACTTTAGCACTAGACCTTATTGCTTTAGCATCCTAGATCCTCTTATTTTATTACTCTTAAATTATAGATAATTATTATCCTAAATTTATTCAATTATAGACATTCATTACTCAAATGAGAAATAAGGGAAACATCACAGGCGAGAAAGAATAACTTCTGAGTTCCAAGAATTTAGTGGGCCAAATTATGTTTCTTAGATTCATCTGAGTCTGAACTGAGAAAAACAATGTAAATATTTTCTGGCAAATGAGTATTGAGAAAATTATCTGGAAGAAATCCACTCTTACTAATTTTATAAATTTTTTCCAAAATGAGATGACATTCCAAAATCAGCAGATTGGTGGAAAACCTCAAAAGAAAGATATGGAAACAAAACTGCAAAGGTAACTTTTGAAATACAAAAGACATTTTGCAAGGAGAAATTCCAGTAAAGCAACTTATATTTTGGGTACATTAGATCATTTTACATTATAAAACAAGTGGAGACTCTCTCTCTCTCTGTTTCTATCTCTGTCTCTTTCTCTCTCTTAGGCAGATTTCCCCATGCACACTCGCATTCATGAACATCTGTCTCCATTCTGCTATTGAAGTTTCTTATAATAGCTCTGAGCTTATCTCGAAGAGTGTAATAGTCCATCCCCTTTCTCACCACTGGTCACTCTCCATATCTCTAAGAAGCTACTTTAGTTTTTCTTTTTTTGGCAAATAAATGAATGCTGTGGAACAATGTTTGTAAAATAGAAAGCAATTGGTGAATGGTGGATGTGAAAGGCAAGGCAGATTTTTAACATAAAGAAAAAGAATCTGATGGTTGGAGAACTAAGATACAGAAGAGTGGAAGGCAGACTTGGGTTAGACCTTTCAAAGGATAAGAGCCAACAAGGGGCAGAGACAGCAGGCAAATGGAACGCAGCCTGAATGCAGAAGAGTAATGGGGTGCTGTTTCAAGGAACACTGTATACCATAGGATATCACTTTAAAAAATTGGTTTTCATCTACACCAGCTGACAGACCAAGCTTCCTGGACCTTGGACCTCTAGTGATCTCTGTTTTTCAACAACCTCGTATCAAAGTGCTTCTGCTGTTTGAATTGCAATCTCCATGTAAAGGCCAGCTTCACTATACAAATAGCAAGCAAGAGCAGTTCCTGTGGTGCTATATTTCATAATGACAGAATGGTTAGGCTACCTTGCCAACTACCATGGTTATATTTTATCCACACAACCTATATCTCCACTCAGAATATCCGTTTCTATTATTTCAATGGTTTCTGGCCCAGGTAATTCACTTTACTCACATCTGTAATTGTACTATAAATACCTGTAGGAACATGGTTCAAATCAACCCTCAGATCACACCAAATACTATTTTAAAGTCACTATTAATAGTTGAATCCTTAGAGATCTCTTCTTCGTAAGAAGTTTTCTTGTCTCTTTCTCAGTTGTATTAAAACCCCTGGTAACAGAAAATTATTAATTCTGTGGCTTTCACCTACAACTCCTTCCATCTGGAAAGATTTGCTCCTAGTTCTAAGTAGAATCACAAAAGACACCATAAAGCACAGGGGGTTCCTCACCCCACACCTAGGAAGAACAAATTTTACCTGGGACACAGTATCCCAAGTGAAAAAATGTTTTCCATCATGTTCCAAAAATAATTTGACTGGGTTTTATAGATCAGTACTGATTTATGGCAGCCAGTTCTGGATCCAATTTCTCTAGAACATAATGAATTAGGGGTATATTTATCCAACAAGCAGACCTGCAATATGGGTACAGCACCGGGAAATATCCCTGACTCCAAGTTTACTCCCAGTACTGCCTCCTCATGACTGGGACAGACAGAGGTCATGGTCTCAGAAACAGAGTAGTACCTTTAAAAAACACAGGGAAAACGTTTGTACATATTGTAAAGCATCAAAAAAAGTACTAAGTGAAAAGATTGATATATATAGGATCTGTCGCCTGATAATTATTTTGTTCTGTAGCCACTGATCTTTTTTCCCTCTCAGATCAGATGGCACAATTGCTGATCCAGGCAGTCCAGTCTCTTCTTTCTGCCTACCGTTGAGTCTTCTTCATGAATTGAGCTCTTTTGCCCATGGCTTCTCTGGTTTTTACATTTTAGTTTTAGATTTCTGTCTCTGTCTTATTCCCTTACCATGAAGGAAGTAAGACTCCTTTTCATAGAGAGATTCTGTCAATTCAATATAGGCTGTTTAGAAAAATAAATGATAGTAAGTTCAAGTGAATTAGGTAAAATGAGTTAGATATTAAAATATATAATTGGACAATAGGAAGTAAAATTGTTTTCATTATACAAAAAAAAAACCACAGGTGAAAAATTTTTTGATGTTGCTAAGGTTTCCCCCCACCCAATTGAGAACTGGTATAAAAATATGGGTAAGTCTGGCATAAGTACAAATTTAGAATTGCCGAAATAGTAGCTATGAGATATATTGGTAGAATTTTGCTAATGAGCATCATATTATTAGTATACTTGATAGTATGCTCTTGTCTAAACTCCATAAAATGGTAGAGCTTATTGATACCACTGTTTAAGCATAAATATTTTTAAAAATGCATATAGAATACAAATAAGTTAGTAGGACCAGAAAATAAATAAAACACATGTAAAGACATGTCAAAGCATGGTCAAATCATTCATGCTTTTCATGATTGAGTTTTACATACGCAGAATTGGGGGTTTCATTCACTGACCATGATGCAAATTCAGGAATTGATATTATCTTCATATATATAAGACATGCTAATCTCAGGAAGAGATAATACTCATACAATTGATTAGCACAAGCTGGTTTAAAAAAAAGCATATGAAGATGAGTATATGTCTGAGATTCAAATGCAACAACAGTAACAAGAACCCTAACATCAGTTTTTCCTAATAATCTTGAAATACTTTATTATAATATAATTTCATGTTAACATACAAATGCAGTGTTAATGTAGAATTGCTACCTAGCTGAATCTTCCCTGTCTCAAAGCCTCCAGTCATCCTCTGATTTAAGGAAAAGCAGGGGAATTGAACTGTAATTAAATGCTAATGTTTTTGTGATCTGTGTAAATGTTATTGTGAAGGAACAATTCCCAGAGATGAGGGAGTACCTAAGAAGAGAAATGCCTGATGAGGGTTGGGGGCTCCAGATTGTCCAGGCAGGTTGATAATTACAAATGGCAGAGTATCTCCTAAAGATAAAAGGGAGGCCCCTGTGAAGAGGAAGCAATGAAGAAGGGGAATAGGCAAGTATCCAGGGAGATGTGGATTGCATTGGGGCATTCTACTCGCAGGAACTGAGAAAGAAGCTTGGTATTATAAGTGAAGCTAGTCCAGCATTCATTTAGAAAAGCCCGAAAAATTGCAATGGCTCAGCTATTAAGTGGTTAGAAACAAATAGATCATTATAGACCTGAAGTGGCAGTAAGGGGGAGCATTGAGTATTCAGACAGAATAGAACTAAGGAAAGTCTACCCTGAATTGCCAGTCTCTCTCCAAAAAGGGCTCTTATACTTCCATGATGGGGAAATTGTACAGAGATAGAAATATGGTACATGCAACCCAGAAACTTGCTAAACCACAGGCAAAAGAGCTAATTCATGGAGGAAAGAGATTCAAGAGTAGGCAGAAAGAAGAGGCTGCTAAGAACCTTTGTCAAGGGATGTCCCTGTATCATTTATTCTAACGGTAGTGAGAGAAAGAGGAATTGTCAGCCTGGGTCTGGAAATAGAAGTAATTAGGAGGAAAAAGCAAAGATACAAGGAAAGAGTCTGAAATATACTTAATAAATCTGGGTCATTAGAATTAATTAACCTGAGGGGAGGGGGAAACAAACAAACAAATTATATATATGTCAACTCTCTGTAAGACATGACCAATGTATGGTGATTTGTTTCTAGCCCTCTGCTAATTATGTTTATATTATTATTTTCTTGATTAAAAAATGAAGTATTTTTCTGATTATAAAACTAATACATACTTGTATTGAAAAACTGTAAAAAATACATAAATACCTTTAAAAAATCAAACTCGTATGAAACAATGTCATATCCCTCAGCTATAACTACTGTACATCTTAGAATATTTTCTGGATTTTTTCATGTACATTTTTCTGAACTGAAAACATTCTGATTATAGATTTAAATTTTGCTGTTAAGATTATTACATATATTTGGATATTAAACCCTCTTTTTAAACTATCATTTCTAATAGATGCACAATTCTCCATGCTGTGAGTCCATAAATTGTGTTTTTTTTTCCTTCTACTTTTGTAAAGTTGGGTTTTCTTTTCACCAATTTTTGCTTTAAGGAAATTGCTACTGTATAATCATCATATATAAAAAGATTTCTATGTATTTCAAACTGTTATTTTCTTTTAAAACCCAAATGATCCCCAGAAGTTAAATTATTGACTCAAAAGGATAGAAATACTTTTTAAAATTTAGTCTGTGCATTAGTCAGCTTTTCCTTACAAAGATCAAAATACCCAACAAGAACAACTTAGAGAAGGAAAAGTTTATTTTTGGCCCAGGATTAGATAGGTTCAATCTGTGGTCAGCTCACTCCATTACTCTGAGTCTCATGTGAGGCAGAACATCATGACAGAAGGGTGTGTGGAGTAGCACTGCTTTGCTCATGGCAGTGAGGAAGAGTGGGGGTGCTAGAGAAGAGGAACCCTTCCAGGCACACACCCAGTGACCCACTTCCTCCAGTCACACCTCACCTGCCTGCAGTTATCACCCACTTAGTCCATTCAAAGTAGTAGGGGCTGATAAGGTTACAGTTCTCACACTCCAATCATGTCACCTCTTGCATTAAGATGGAAATTTTATGAGGACACCTTATAAACAAACTATAAGAGAATGACGAATTTTCAATTCACTACCACCCTAGTCTTTAAATTATTCTTATATTAAGTTTTAAATTAAATTTACTAGTTAACGTTATCATTTATTAAATGTGATGTTAAAACTTTAAAATTTTTATTATTTTACTCTGCTAATTTGAAAGAAGATTCTAATGTATAAATCTATATTTCTCAAGTTCATAGATCTAGCATTTTCTATAATTCTATAAGCTTTTTATAACTTTTTTTGCTCTGTTCTGTTATTTTATGATTACATGATTTGGATATTAATTCCTTATAGCTCTTCTTATGATAAATAGTTTTTACTTCTGTGTGTTTGTTTTTAAGTTGCATTTATAATGTCATGCCTTTTAGAAGTTTTTATTTATATGTGATCTTATCTCTCTGGGATTTTTTTTTTTTTTTTTTTTTTTTGTGTGTGTGTATGTGAATTTCCACCATATTGCTTTTAAATTTAGAAAATCTGAGTTTAGAAAATTGTGACCTACACCCAGAATCAAATCATACATACTTGTATTTTCTTCAGTATTCAAAAATTTTAATTTTTATGAAAACATTTAATGATCTAAATCTAAAATTTACTATGGAGTGAAACGTGTTTTCTAAAGTACTTCTTGTATCTCCCATCTTTTAGTTCATTTAATAAATATTTATTTGAATTTCCTGGGAACAATAATTGTATGTTTTCTTCAACCACTTTCAGCTGCATGGGAATAAGTGTAAAGTGGGCAGGGAGTTGAATTTATGCAGGTTTGTGTTTTCTTCCATGTGAGCACAATTAAGCCAGAGAGGGTCAAGGGAACAGAGGGTGTATTTGCAAGTGAACAATCATGATGATGGTCCATGGAATTAAAAATGGTAATGAAGAAAGTGAAGGTATCAAAGGGAAAAGGAACAATCAAGTTAGAAGGAATGAACATTGGTGTGGCTGAAAGAGTATTGGAGGAGGAGGTCTAAAAGGATTGGATGAAAACATAGGACACTGAGGTCACTATGGGCGTGCAGTTACTGGCAATGACAAGACACTACATCTTGAGAGTGAATACCTCCTTAAATTTTGTTCTTGCCTTACCCCTGTCTCAGCCCTGCTGTCTACATGAATATTGAAATGGTCTAAAATAAGAAGGCAGTATTATTGGATAGAATAACAACAATCCAGCAGATAAACTTATTGAAATACGAGAAAGAATGTCTTGGAGAATAGCAGATGACAGTTAATGTGATGGGAAGAAGATGATTTCTGTGATGACCTGAGGAAGAAAGGAAAGACAAAAGGAGACCAGACTGTAAAGAGCAGAGAGCACAAACTCCATCAACATCAGACTCAGGGGGATGATCCCAGAAAAAGGAAGTACATGCTATAGAAAACAGGAATGTTGTAATGATGCTAAATGTTCAGGAGACTGGAAACTGGCCCTTGAGCCCCATCCCTCCATCTGTCTCAGCCTGATCTCTTTTTGTCTCAGCAATCTGCTGCCTGCTCTAGATTTCCCAGTTTGGCAAACTAACCGTTCAGTTTCTCTGGCTCTCTGCTCTTTCTCTCCTTCCCCCAGATGATGGCTTAATTTCCCCTCTGACCTAACACTTCTTTTGGAAAATGCTTTTGGGAACTGACCTCAATGTCTTGGCTAAGAGACCTGCTTTGTGTACATGCCTCAGCAGGAATGTACAGGAATGTATAGAAGAATCATGGGACCCAGATCCCACCTTTTTTTTGCCTAAACACTTATAACAAGAGAGCATGCTAATGGGACAAATTTAAGAAATTAAACTTGATTTCAATCAGAGTAGAAAATTATACAACTTCATCTCTATTGTCTATTTTGGCTTCATGAAAATTTACAATGAGAATTGAAAGTAGAAAAACAACTAAGTTTCTACACCAGTTACTCAAAATTGCCAAGGAATCTAATTCTTAATTGTTATCTTTAAAGATTCATCTTAAAATTATATCACTTCAACCTGAAGCCAAAGATATAATCCAAAATTCCTTTTCTTATGAAATAAATATTTATTGTAAAAATATTTCAATCTCTGGTTAATATAGTTACAAGTTTTATAAAAAATCTTTTTAACTTTGAGAGGTCTCATTTGATACAGTTAAGATGTATGATTTACAGTTCATTATAATATATTTTATTTTTTTACTGTTGGACCCTTGATTAAAAAATTCATATATATCACCTCTGTTATTTATCTTTCAATGTATAGTTTTATTTTTTCAGGATTAGCACTTTGTTCTATTGTTTATTCACTTTGGTGAAAATGTGAACTTACAGTAGAATCTCAACCCACCTTTACTTAATCAACATTCCATTCCTTTATAAAACTCATTAAATAATATTGTGTCCTGTCCAGTGTTCCCAGCTGGTCAGCCACCCTCCTGAGCTCTTCCATACCACCTCCATTTGAGTTACTGTCTTACAGAGAGTCAGTTGAGCTTGCTCTCCAAGTTACTTTACCCAATTTCATTTGTTGTCATTTTAAATATAAATAAGTATCCCATAAGCTATTTTGGGGGTCAAAGAAAAAAACAGTTTGTTTCTATGAAAATTAAATCAAATGATTTGAAAAGTCTTGATAAAATTAAATAATAAATTGTAGTTAAATTAGATGTGGGTAAAAACAATGTATACAAGTTTGAGAAAACCTTTTTGTTCTTAGAGCTTTAAATTTTAATTCTATCTTTAAAGAATTCAAAACTGAAAATTATAAATAATGCATTATTAGTGTTATGTGTTCAAAAAAGACAATGAAGAACCAAGGCTTTGCCTTATTTAATTTGATTAATAAATGTGACTTTATGTGCTTTAAACTTTTAAAATATGTGTTTTATTTCATGAGTCCCCATTTAAATCTATAATTCAGAATAACAGAACAACTAAAGTTCCAGTAACTCGGGATAAATGGCATCTACTCTATGTTCTGTATATCAGAATCTTCCTTGGAACCTAAATTTAAATATAGACTTCAGGTCCTTTGCTTTTACCACTATGGTAACATCATGAATTTTTTGCTCACTTTTCATACCATAAAACAAAGGATAACAATGATCTTTTGATCATTTATTTTCTATCCATCCGACAAAACCCAACTTTTCTTTTCAAAGCCAAACTCCTCAGAAGAATGTGCTATGAGTCCCTCCATTCATTTTTCAGGTTATAGCAGCCAAGAGTTTGGCAAAGAGCTCTGGCCCAGTCTGAACTTGCTGTTGAGAAGCCCACCTGTCACTCTTTCAATTAGACTTTCCCAAAGGCTTCTTTTCATCCCCTCTTATCTGATCTCACCACATTATTTCAGACTGCTGTTTGTTTCCTTCTTGGATTTCTCTTTTCTTGGCAACTCATCTTATACCCCTGGGTTTTTTTCCCCTCAATTTCTTGCAGACCTGCTCTTCAGATGCTTACTTCATGCAGAATTTGTCAATGGATCTCTTTTGGCCATTTCTTTAATTAATTTTACTGATTATAAAAGTAAAATATGGCCATTATAGAATGTTAGAAATTAACATTATCTTGAAAATAACACAAAATTAAAATCAGGCCTAATTATGCCACTTGGCAATTTACAGCTCTCATCAGATTAGTAAGAAGACAGGAAAAAATCCTGCCATTTTTAAGATTCTATGTTTAATGGAAATGAAACAATATCCACATTGGTTTTGATATTCACATTTGTTTTCTACATATTTGATTAAATACAATTTATAGTTTCCAATGTTATCAAATATTTTTGAATATTTTTCTAGTTGGTAATGTTCAAGTATATGGATTTGTAGCTGGATGTGGTGACACATGCCTGTAATCCCAGTGACTGGAAATGCTGAGGCAGGAGAATTGCAAGTTCAAGGCCAGCCTCAGCAACTTAATGAGGCCCTAAGCAACTTAGTAAGATCTTGTCTCAAAATTAAAAATAAAAAGGGCCAGGGATGTGGTTAATGAGCTCAATGCTCCTCGTTTCAATTTCCAATGCTAAAGGAGGGGGGGGGTAAATTACATGGATTTGTGGTAGTTTAAAACTTGCTTTCATATATAAATATTTATTTTTAAATGAAAATGAGAATTTTAACTATAATAGGATTTAATTCATTCATATTTATTGTCATAATTAATATTATCACTATTCTCCACCCCCTTTTAAGTAAAGGTAAGAATCGTTTTCCCAAACAGACATTAAATAATTCATTCCTAGTTTATCCACTTGGCTTTGGTATAGAATTCTTAGGTCGTATTTTTGCCTATGTAAACTTTGTATTTCAAATTACATTCTGAAATTCAGTATTGTGAAGCAGATATATCAAGGTGAGTTGATACATGTTTTAATTGTTTTTCTATTTGGTTGTGAATAAAAATTTTCCCTTATCTATGAATTCAACAACTTTTATTATGCTATTTCTAGGACTGATTGTCCAAAATTAACTTTGATAGAGGAAGTTTATCAAGGGTCAGCCGGGAAGAGTAATTGGGCAGGGTTTTCTTAATCTAGAACTGGCTAAACATCAAATAATGGTACTATTCAATGTGTAGATGCTGATAAGCATTCTTCAGACTTATGAGGCAATATAAACTTAGATGTTGGCAATAGTTTTCAGGCACACACATTACTCAATTTTGCTTCAAGAGTGTGTATTTGCTCATTTTATATTCCAAGTTATAATATGCTTGTACATAACTTAATAATTTATAAGTGCATTCAGGCATATCATTTAATTTGATCCTCATCACAGGTATGAGATGGAAGTTTGCTTATTGTTTACCTATTTTATAAAAAGGGAGAAAAATCTACAAATATAATTCAGTGACTCTCTCAAGTTTATCCAACTACTAATTCTTAGAGTAAGATTTGTGGCCAAGTATTTTGATTCCAAATATTATTTGTTATGTTCATTATGTAAAATTAAAGGAAGTAATTTATATGATTTGAGTCCAGGAAATAGATAAGCAGCTTCTGTGGATTGAGGTAGAAATGGATGTGAGTTTAAATACTTAGTGAAAGGTTTCTTGCAACCTACATGGAATTACACTGTCCTGTATTTATAAAACAGGCCTTTAAATATTTCTTTAAAATTTCTTTAGAAAAAAAAGCATAAAAAAGAAAATCACAACTTGTTTTTCCGTAATGAAAATAATCTTGAGCATGTATTTAAAACTATGTAAGAAAATAATAAGAGCTAGTGTGAAAAATATGTTGACCGAAGGAAAAGGAAAGAAGTACTCACTGAAAGAAAAGGCTAACATTCTTCATTATGTAACCTCATATCACTTGTCTTTGAAGGCACTAAAAGGTTATCAATACTCTACAACTCATAGGTTTGAATTGTTACCTAATACAGAGTAGGTTGGTTATCATTTAACTATATTTTAAATTTGATAGGCATTATAAAATAAGCCTCTAAAATATGTTTCAGATTTTTATGTTAAATATTTTATAGCAATGCTAAACATTAGAAATTTTCTCCGTTTTACACAGTTTCTTACACTTTCAAGTTATTAAAAATTAGAATACAATATATAGTAACAAGTGCTATTTGACTACTGTGTGGTACCCATTATTATTAAATATTCTGGCAATAAAAGTTGTCTCTACTTGTGTTCTTTGCACTTTCTCTTGCTGGGTCCTTAAGCCCCATTTTCTACTTAGTGATGCTAAAAAAGCCAGGTAGCAACTTCACACTCAGTGAGTTATAGGACCAAAGAGGAACTTTCAACTTTCAGATCTTGAATTCTGAGTAAAGAGCAGATACCATGTCCTTCCTCGTTCTGGAGGAAGACACTGTCTTCCAAAGGTGTTTACTCTACAAAAAATTCTTAAAAGATTTAGTTTAAAACAAAGAGTAGTTAGGACTTCACCCCTAAAATGTGCAGAAATGCAAAACACTCTTGGAGAATTGTCACCTGACAATCATTTGCAATACATTTAATGTTTTTCTCTGAGATAATTTCTAAATATAGAAAACAAATACTATATATTCATGTTAACTTCATTGAAATATATGACGATTCCTTTCTTCTCCAGCTATCAGTATTTTATGTCTAGTGATGATCTCTTTTTCATGATTGGCAACCTGTCCTGCTTCTCAAGTCTACAAATTAAATAGGTATGTGATGCAGAAATGGTGTAGGGCATGATTAGAACTCTCTTGTGCCTTTGTTTTTATCTTGTCATGGACTGCTCAATGTTTCTAAAAATTAAATCAAAAAATCAGTTTGTCAAACATCTATCTCAGCAAAATAATTTAAAAAAAAAAGAAATTTATATATTCCTGCCATACAAAAACTAACACAAAATTATTTTATGCTACTTATAAAAATCTTGAATAATATTGTTTGCTAAGCAAAATTAAAATTCATATCTAATAAAATGTTTGCTACTGATAGGCACACATGCATATATATATAAAATAAGTACTATTTTTGAGAATGTTCATATTTCAAAAAAAAAAAAAAATAGCATTGGTATTCCACTATTAAATGAATGTGGTCCATCAATGTCATTTTTATGTACACTATATATAATATTAATGTATGTTATATACATTGTATAATATATACAATTCTGTAATATAATATTAATCTTTGTTACATATATGTATATATTAATATTATATATTGTATGTATATATGTATATCTTATAATACATGTGTGTATATATAAGATATCCAGATTATGTATTTAACATAATTTTCTTAGATTCTCATTTTGATAATACCAATGATTATATAGTACATCTAATTAAAAATTCCTGCTTTCCATTCTAGTTTTGAAGGTCTTAAAATATATTCCTGCTTCTTTAAAATGAAAGCAACTGAGAGGGGGCTGGGGATAGCTAGAGAAAAAGGCTGGACAATACTTCTTCAAAACTAAATAGATCCATCCACTATGGAAGAATGATTCAAACATTCATTATCCCTCAAATAACTGCCAAGCAATTGAAATCCCTCTAATTGCAAGTACCCTAAATGTAGCTTATTGCCTTCCTCTCCCCGTCTCCTGACTTCTCTGGGTCATTTCATTCGCACCTCTCTTTCAAGCCATCTGGGATCCCCAGCACAGCCCAGCTTTAATGCCGAACACCTGGCCTGACAGTGTTTGCTGCTCTCTTTCACCTGCCAGCCCTTTGTTCCTCCCCAAGATTGAATGAGCACTACAAGTCCTGTCAAGCATGCACACAGGCAGCCTTTCTCGCCTTTCTCACGTTCAATCTCTTCCACTAGTCCTTAAGTCTGGTAAATCCTTTCATTATCTTACCTTACCCATATAGCTGTTCCATCTACTTTGTGATCTCTAGAAGCTGAAAATCCACAGGAGAATTATATCTAGATAAATGTGATACCTCTAGAACTACAGAGTGGAAGGGAGGAAAAACAGAGCTGATAGAGAAATCACATCTAAATCCCTGCTCCTGCTAGAAAATACTTCTAACTCATCTGGGTCTGTGCTCCAATTTTAAAATTCAAAAGACAGGGAATTTGAAATTATGTATAATTAGTAGAAAAATATTGAGTAGTTCTCCACAAAGTGGGTAAGCCCTACTTACCACCCAAGGCTTGATTTTTCATTCTTTGTCTAGTACCTCCCAGGATTTGTATCCCAGCTCTTGGGCTCCTCCTACACACAAAGCTCCTTTTACACTTCCAAAAATAATTTCTGATCTGACATTCCCAGTGATATTGAGTCTATACCTCAACTTCCATCTGTTTCCTACTCTCAATTTCTATAGACTATACAACCAAGAATATGGTGACTTGGCTTAGCATTCATTCCTCTTAATTATTCCGAAGTCTTTCCAAACTTTAGCCTTTTTCAAGTTCCTTCTTTCAGTCAATACAGACAACTTTCCCAGTTTAACTCAGACACAATTATACTTTTCAGAAGCTTCTGTTAAAATGATGTCACTCCAGTGCTCAATAAAACAAATCCAGCAGAATACTTGCCATTCTAATTGTATAGAAAAAGATAATAAAAATAATAATAACAATACAATTATATATATAAAAGCAACAAAGTTGCAAATAAGCCAGAATGTCAAGGACTCTTATAGCAACCCTTTAATCAAATTAGAGTATTAAAAAAAAAAACCAAACTATGAAGCAGCCGACTTTGGGAATGAGGTAAGTGGAGTGATGTAAATTTCATTGAGATCATAAGCATAAGGGTCCTATTAGAGATGGCCTGAGAACTGACGTGAGGCTTAGTTTTTAGATGATTTACATTTGATAAACCAGTTCCAGGGAAAATTTTCACAGAGGAAGTACAGAGATCAAGAGAACACAAACTCAGGTGACTATGGAGAAATTTTAAACACTGACTCTCTGTTATCCCTGCTCTCACCTTCCTGCCTGCTGTGTTCCCCATTCCATGTCCTTCTAACTGAATTTCATTATAAAACCAAAATCAGAATTAAGATATCTATTAGTTATACAGCCTGAGAATGTAGGTAATTTTTTTTAATCATTAGGGAAAAGAGGGAGATGCTAACCTGAGAATTGAGGAAGAAAGAGGAAATATTTTAAGTATTATCTATGCATGTACTATAGTATCTATCTGTTAAAACATAGGTAAGGACCATTAGAGGTGAAAGTGACTTAACAATTCATGGGAAAATACACTTACAGCCTCATGTACAAATATGTGGAATATGGAGCAATCTTAGTTAACTAGAGGTTTTAAACTGAGGAAGTAAATGAGGCCGTCCACTGAACTGAACTTTTGTGATGCCATATGTGGAAAGTGGAAGTAGGATGATTCTTGGTTTACCAGATAAAGATTGGAAAGAAATAAAAAGCCTAGTAGCACAGAGTGCTATGGAGCTCTATAACTGTGCAGAAAGAAGCTCATGAGGATGGACATGTGAATTTAAATTGAGGACAAAGGAGTCATAGATACAAATATACCATAGGTCACTCAGTTAGACTCAGAAATTTCCATACAAAAAAAGTATTGAAACAAGATATGTATGGATATTTTAACAGTGATTGGGAACATCTGAAAGAGGTCTTCCGAGACATGTGTCACAAAGCTTTTTATATCTGTGCTAATGGGACAATTTTATCAGTGATTGGGTGAGATCATTCATGATAAATTGATATATCTGTAGGAAAGAAAAAAAATGGATAGGCACCCAACAATTGGTTTATCAGTTTTCAGTTCTTCAACTTGTCCCTCAGTTTTCTCTCATATTGATCTTACTCTCACCTACACTGCTTTCCCTTTTCATTCTCATACAAACATCCTGAACAATTTTCCTATCTCAGACCTTTCAAATTTGGCTACCACCCACACCATCCACTGGAACTTCCTTCACTAATGTCCTTATAATGGTGTCCAATTTGTCCAATCTGATGGAGTTATCCCAGATCTCATCTCATTAGCCTCTTGTACATACATCCTATGACAAATTTATGCTTGTTACTTTCTCAGTCACCTTCTTTAGGTTCTCCCCCTTTGATTTCTTTAAAACACTGTTGGAATTTCTTGTACTTTCATTTGTATTGTGTGCTCTGCTGCCTATTCTCACATAAGTTCACAATTTAAACAAACTTCTGTGCCAGTCATCTAACTCTGAGTCCCAGACCAAATATTTTCTCCTGAATGTTCTAGATGATGTTCTACAAAACTAACAAAATTATACTATCTTCCTAGTCTTAATCTAACCTCCTCCAGAAGGCATGCGTTCAAAAATAGAACCAGCAAGCACACAGTCACCAATGCTAAATGACAAATTCCTTTGCAACCTTATGCTCTATGTTCAGTGATGTGCTAGAATTTTGACGACTGTAGTTAACCAGCTATAGTATGTGTAGCAACAAGAAAGGAAATTTGATTATGGGTTTTTTTGAATTCTTATAAAGTCTTTGTTAAAATATCATTTCAAAGAAATACAAAATGGCCTATTTCAAAATCTGAGCATTAATTTTCTTATTGAATTACTCCCTTTACATTGCATTGTCTTTACTTGGATTTTGTCAAAAAGTTGACAGACTTACCTTCTCCCATTGTATCACTCTTGTTCAAGGATAGAAAGTTTGGTTATATAAGGACATCTTCCTACATGAAGAAATTACTAATTATTTCTGTTTATAAAATTGAGAGCTTAGCCTGTTAAGGAAAATAATGAATTTTAATTTTAAAGTAAATGCTCTCAAAAACAATATATTTAATTCTTCCTGAAATTTGGTTGCTATCAACATACATGAATTATTATTATTTGATTATTACTTGAAAGGAAACCACAAAGGATTCATCTTCAATTGCATGAAACTTCCTTTTCCCTCTTGTATGCAACCCTTCTAAAATAGGAGAGAAAAGTAGCTGGTTTTCCAGATTTTAAGCACGCATGAAAATCATTACATCTAAATTTAGAATTCTTAAAAATCTTTTTTTGTATTTCAATTTGGCTTTGATAAAATTTGAATTCCAAGCTACCTTTAAAAGTTATTCTCCCCTTCCCCAATCAGGCTTAACAAGGTAACACTGTTCACAAACCACTGTATGTCATCATGGGTTGAGTCCGGTCCTACAGAGGAAGTGGGCTGTTACAAGCCAGTCAAGATATATAGGTCAGATGCAATTTAAGGTGTAGAATGGTAGAGTGAGAAGGAAAATGCTTGTTTTATCCCATTCATACATGAGATAAAGGAAATAGTCCTTCTTGCACATCTTTTATACTATGAGTAGGGAAGCATAGATGTGAGGAATGGGAATAATTTAATTTGTTGACCACAAATAAGCAATAATTTTTATTTCCAATATTCCAACCACAGTTTTTCCCATCCAAAAACTACGAGTCTAGTCACTGGAAAGATCTTTCTCCCTTTGTATCATTGAACTATTGCTGTGAGACAGCTCACCAACAAGTCTCCTGCCAAATTACAGTGGCTTAAAACGATAATCACTAATTATTTCTCATGATCCTACTGGTTAGTGAGATGTTTCTTTTTTTCTGGTCACAACTGGGATCCGTTGTGTGATCAGTTGTGTGGTCAGTTTCACATAAAGTGGGTACTTCTAATAATCCAGGCAAAACTCTATCACATGACTGGCGGTAAGCCAATCTAAGTCACTAATCTTCTGTTAGCCTAGCTCAAGTTTAAGAAGGGGCAGGGTTCCAACTGTACAAGTTCATAAGGTCCCTTGAGGCCTAGCCTTTGAACAGGCACATTCTTGGTCTGGATTTTAAGTGCTACAGTTTAAATATGGTTGTTCCCTCTAAAATTCATGGTGAAATTTGATTGCCACAGTGTTTGAATGTGGGGCTTTTGTGCAGTGATTAGGTCACTAAGAGGGATTAATGCCTTTTGGGACTGGATTAAGCATGGCAAGAAGAGGTTGTTAAAAAGTGAAGTCATCTATTGTAGGTTTTTTTTTTTTCTTTTGCATGTGTCTGATTGCCCTTCCATTTTTTCCCCCTAATGTTATAATGTAGCACAAGGTGCTTGCCACATGTGATCACCTAATCTTGAACTTCCTGGCTCCAGAATTATGAGCTAAATAAACTTCTTGCCTTTATAAATTACCTAGTCACAGGTATTCTGTTGTAGCAACAGAAAAGACTAAGGTACATGGGATGAAAAATAGCCTCTTTTTTTTTTTTTTTGGTACTTGGATTGAACTCAGGGAAGCTTAATCATTGAGCCACATTCCCAGTCCTTTTTTTATATTTTATCTAGAGACAGGGTCTTGCTGAGTTGCTAAGTGCCTCACTAAATTGCTGAGACTGGTTTTGAACTCATGATCCACTTGCCTCAGCCTCCCAAGCCAGTGGGATTAACAGGCGTACTGTTCCCAGCTAGCCTCCATTGATTTATGGAAGGAGCTACAAAGACACATTATGAAGAGATTTGTTCCAGTTATTATTGTGGAAGACAATGTATCCCAAAACATAGTGGCTTAAAACAACCATTTAATGTTTGTCACAGATATTGTCAGAAATTTAGACAGGATGCACTGGGTACTCTTTACTGTTTAAGAAGACTTGAAGCACAGGAATGACTTGGCAGTTGTGGGTTAGAATCATGTGAAGGTTCATTCACTCCCATACGTGGATCCTGGCTGATGTGATTCAAAGGCTAGTAGTTCTGGAGAGTGGATGTACATGTGCCTTCTCCATGTGGTTTGGCTTCCACACAGTATGGCAGCCACGTGGCAGTCAGACTCCATATGTTGTAGTTCAGGTCTCTTATGTACAGAATTCCAAGGCAGAAGCTGCATTGTCTTTCATGACAGACTTGGAAGTCATGCAGCATCTATTTCTCCATACTTAGTCAAGACAAACATAAGCCCACCCATACCTTCTAATAAAGTTATTGACATCCTTCTTTAACAACTACTTATGGATCTTCTGTGTTCGAGGTACAGTTCCAAACACTAGGTACAAAGCTGTGTACAAGGCACACAGATACTCTACCCTCATAGTTCTTTACATCAGAGGAAGAGATAATAAATATTAAGCAACACAAATTGTATATATTAGCCAGTGGTAAGTGCAGAGGAGGAGAGAGGCACAAGGAGGAAGTTAAAAAGTAAATGTGTTGGGTTAAAAGCTAAAAATTTAGACAGAGTCACTAGGAAAGACCTCACTATGAAAATTATATTTTCATAAAGATCCAAAAGATGTGAGAGAGGGACCATACCAATATTGGGGAAGAGGCATCTGGGAAGAAGTTACAGCAAAAAGAAGATTTCTAAGGCAGTAGTATGCCTGGTATGTGTTGAAGGAGTTGCCACAGAGTGAGCAAGTGGTAGAAAATGAGATCACAGAGCTAATGAGAGACAGGTCATGTAGGAGTTTATTGGCCATTGGAAGTAGTTAGGCATTTACTCTGAATAAAATGGGAAGCAATGAATGGGTTTTTAGCTTGTGAATGAAATGGATTAACCTTCCTTTTAATAGAATCACTCCAGCTCCTTTGTTGAAAATTGACTGAAAGAGGCCAGGGCAGAGAGGCATAACTCTTTGGGAAATGATTGAATTGATACCAATTAAATGGTTTAAGGTGGTAGCAATGGTAGTGATAAGAGGAGGTCTGATTCCACTCATATGTGAAAGTTGGGGATAACGGAATCTGGTGAGGTTTTGGATATAGATTACAGAAAAAGTTAAGGATAATGCCAAAATATGTAGCTTAAGCAACTGGATGGATGTATTGACAAGATGAATTTGAGAAGACAGAAGGATTGTGAGTTCAAAGCCAGCTTCAGCAATTTAGAGAGGCCCTAAGCAACTCAGCGAGACTCTATCTCTAAATAAAACATTAAAAAAGGGTTGGGGATGTGGTTCAATAGGCTCAATCCCTGGTATCAGGAAAAAAAAAAAAAAGAAAGAAAAGAAGAAGAAAACAGATATGATGTCCAGAAAGATATCAAAATAAGGCCATTGAATTCTTCTTAAAGCTAACCATAGTAGCAAAACTTCTTGCTTCCCACTTGCCTACCCTTGGATTGATTCTGGAGTCAGCCTAGCGGATTACCCATGGGTTCTGTGAACAGAAATCTGATGTGCACACATTTGCTCTTGCTGCATCCCTCTGTGAATATCCATCCCATAGTTCTTTACCTAGTTCAACTTCTCTCTGTGCCTTAAGGCTCATTTCTAAAGCTTCTCCTCCTTGAAGAGTTCTCTAACCACTCCAACCAGTATGTATTTTTTCTCTCACTTGTTATTTCCTATGAATTTTTTCCCTCCCTATTTGAATTATAAACTTACTTTAAGGAGGCAATGTATCTCATGCTAGAAAGCAATGCATCCAATGCAATGATACATTTTTTTATTTGTTAATAATTTTTTTGTCAGAAACCATGGGTTTACATGTCTTAGCTTAAACCGTCCTTGCTATTAATCAAGTAACATTTAGCAAAAAACCTCCAATAGCCTCACTTTCATCATTTATGTTATGAGTGAAATATGATCTACTTCCTAGCATTATGGGGAGCGTTGGATGAAGTGCTTTGCCAATTATGGGCTGGACCAGGACTGCATAGGAGTGATTCAGACATCTAACTTTTTCCCAATAATCACAGTTCCTTTGCAAATGGCTTCCATCTGGGTTTTCATTGCTTTTTACCCTGAATATTTTTAGCTTCCAAATAGCTAGGGTTCTTAAGATGTCAAAAAGCTTTCTGGATGAGCATGAAATTGTCACAAAAGGGGTACTTTGAGGTATAAATGCTGAAAAGGACAACTCTTCTTTAATTGCATTGATTACTATCAGCTGCCAGTCAGGCAGTACTTACCACACCTGTTAACTAATCCTAAAGCATGCTTATCCATGCTTATACTTGGCAAAAGCAAAGGTGAAACACAAAAGGCTTGAGTTTTTACTGTTAACAATAGTCATTAACTAACTGTTTGCAGAAGAGCTTCTAGTTATTCATTGACCCTTCACTATTATTTCTAATACATTCATTGAGCACTTACCAAATGCTAGAATTCCAAAAGTGGTATACAATACAGTCAATGCTCTTGTATAATGTACCAATCCCTTAAAGTCCACACAATTTTGTTCAGAGTCCTATATTTGTTCACCGTTCTTATGCATATCTAACTATGTTAAGGCAATGGTGTCTCCCAAGGCAAGACAGTAACAAACAGAAGGAAAAGAATAGTTCCCAATGTTACATAGAGAACATGTTTACCTAAGGGCTTCTTAGTGATGTTTTTGATAAAATGATTTATCGATGAGATCCAATTCTACCAATGAGAGCTCTTTCCTCCAAACATGGTGTTGCTTGCATCTCTCTAAAAGGGTTACTTTTGATATGCAGAATGGGTATTAATGTATTTTCTAATGAGAGAAACAGAAACTTAGAGTGATATGAGAAGCAGCAGAAAGAAGTAGAATGAAAGACTATGAAGGTTGGGACTATGACTCTTCTGAAAATTCCCAGGGCTAAGGAGGGGACTTGATGCACAGTGGCTATTACACAATAAATAGCTCCTGAAAGAATGGATGGATAGATGGATGTAAAGGTGGAGAGGTTGAATGAAGGCATTCACAATTGCAGTTGTTAAATCCAGGCCCCAAATCTTCATTTGGGATGTAGAAATGGGGACTTTTCCTAATTACTTAGTGAAAGGACTGTGAATCTTGCTATCTGGTTCACAATTTCCACATTACTTAAAAAAGATGACTGGATATTTAAGGTCATTTCTAGGTCTAAAATAAGATATCTTTATAATAATGATGACTTTTAATTTTTTTCAGTCTCTCATTTAGCTATGACTCATCTCTGAGCCAGTAATTTAGGAATCTGCCTTTGATAATATTAGTACTAATATTTCATGCATTAATTAGTTAAAAATATTGAAAATACTATTGCCACAAGGTAAAACTTATTATATGCCTCATTATGCACATAAGGAGATTGAGGTTTAGATAGATAAGTAACTTACTTTAAGGTACAAGGATGGGCATTTAGAGCCAGACTCCAAATCAGTTCTAATTCCAACTCCCATGCCCGTAACTGCCATCTAGTATTCTATAAAACTTTTTCCTTGGGGTAAAAAAAAAAAAAAAAAAAAATGTGTGCAAGGCTCATAACTTGAGGACAGCTGCAAATTTGCTTCCTTACAGCTATGCTGGTCACCAGTGCTACTGGGCTGGACCCAGGGTTAGCATTAGGAAATTCCATCAAGCATGAAACAAGACAAAGATAAATACCCTGTGTCAATGTGTTCAAGAGTCAGCCACAGGCGAGAGAGCTGACATCAGGGCAGAAGGAATGAAGAGTATGGGGCATTTGAAGGGGTTGTGGATGAGGGGAGTTTGAAATTCTGTTCAGAAACTAGAAATCGGGAAATTTATAAGAACAGAAAGGGTCAGAACAATAGCAAACAGGAGAGCAGAGCACATTATGGTGTCCGTCAGCCTTAATCACTGAAGCAGATCCCTCCTCGTGGGAGTTTTTACCATTGCATATAACAGGAGCCAATTCTGGATTGCAAGCCTAGGCACAGCATGAAGAAACGGAATTGGCAGCTCCAGGCTAAGGGGGCAGAGGATCAGTAGCAGCTGCTGGTGAGCAGCTCCTGACACCTTAGCATGCCTTCTTAGCTCTTGAGACTTTTCACTATCTGTTCAGTCCCTTTTGCAAGGGGAAATTGGTTCTGCAGCATATATCGTAGCTTCCCAGCTGGAAGAGTGCAATTATGGATTGCTGGAGTCCACCACGGCTGACAGGTTCTTTCTTTTTTTTTCACCTGTCAGGAAAAAGTGACTCATAGCAACTATATATCGGTGTCACATACATGACTCTCTCCTCCTGTACCTCTATCCCCCTCCCCACACACTAACTCACCATTGGCATAAATCTACTTTTGTGATTCTACATTGCAAGTTACTGGGTTTTGCAAGACACTGTGCTAGCTGGAGAAGATGAAGAGATGAATGAGATACGATTCCTGCCTTTGAGGAGTTCACAGTCTAGATGAGAAAGAGGTCCATGAACCATACAGATATGGAATACCTATAACCGAGAAAGTGTTGTTATAATTATTATACATATTAACTCATTGAATTCTCAAAACCTCCCTAAGAGGTAATAATCATCCTAACTTCACAGATGAAGAATCCAATACATGGAGGGGATAAGAAATAGCTCACAGTCACTTAATTAATGATTTAAAATCTAGGATTCAGAAGCCAACAATGTGGCTCTGGAACCTGGTTGCTAAAGATAATGATACACTGCTTTATTGTAAGCAAAAAATTACTGAATGCAATTATAAGGGCAAGACTTGAGACATACAAAAGAGATGAGGCAATCGTGTGAAAAGAGTACAGATTTGAAGTAAGTGAATTTATGTAAACTGGCAAATGACTTCGGGTACACTTCTCAGTTTTCCTGGGTCTCAGGTTATTCACAGAACAATGTTATTTTGGGGTGTTATTGACAAGATAAAGACTATAGAAAATACCCCCTCTAGTGCATGACACATATTAGGTAACTAGTAAATGATACCTGCAATTGGAGTTGTGTTTGTAGGTGCTGTTGCATTACCAGTGTGATAGTATATGTAAGTGTTATGAAGACACAAAGGAAATGGCGACCACTTCTCTCTGAGTGAGCAGAGAAGTTGATTAAGAAAAGGTGCTGTAAGGTTTGGCACAGGAGGTGACGTTTGAACCGCATCTTGAATGATCATCAGAAATTTTCTAGAGAGGAAAAATGTAATTCTAAATAGAGATAACATCTGCATAACAGGTATAAGAAATGTAATTTTTCTTGTGTATAAATCATGATATGAGTGTTTGTTTGTGTGCTGGGGAAGAGTGGCTGGAGATGACACTATAAAAGATCAGAGAAGACAAATTATGCTAGTCTTGCAAGTCATTGAATTTAACCCCGAAGACATAAAATACTAAAGATTATAAGTTAACCAAGTTAGAAGTTTCCAGGATCTTTCCAAGTTAGTTTATATGGAAAGCTGCCATTTCTTCCTTCTAAATATATTATAACACAGTAGTACTGCATTGTAACACAGGTATACAGTGTTCCACAGTTGGGTAAATGTAGGTCCACTGAACCCTAGAGTTAATATGTTTCTATCTACAGTTCATGGGCAAATTGGGTAAGATTCAGAGAGAGATGATGCAGAACAACTGTGGCAGAATTAGTCCCTTTAGTCAATGGTGGGAACTCTTTCTTGCCTTATTGCCCTGCTTTTGACAGAGACATAGAATACAAAACTTCATTGTCCCCAAATTTGAGTAAGAATTGATCGTTTATTGTTGTTAAAATTGGTGAAAGTAATGAACAGCTGCTATATAAAGAACAAGATTCTTGTTTCTGTAACCATTGCACAGATTTGTTTGAAATCATTTGAGGTCTTTCCTTCTCAGGACTTAAAAAAAGAAAAAAAAAAAAAAAGAAAAGAAAAAAAAAAAAACGAAGCAAAATCACACCCAAAAACTCAATAAGTATTTTGCCAATAAGATGCTGCTTCTTGGGATAATCACTGAGTAAATAAACATTCATTTTTTTAAGAATGTAGAAATAGAAAAACAACATGCCATTGTTTACTTTGGCCTTCAGTCAGAGAGAGGACTCCAACTGCAGTGGTTTGGGGCCCTTTTCTAAAACCAAGGAGGAAATCTCCATCTGCCATCATCAGCAGAGCAGTATTGTTAGGATTCCTTTTGGACAGTTATTTGACTCTTCAGCAGCTATCACTGTTGTAGCTGATTCTTATTTCATTATTTTCCTTCACTCACATGGTCCCTGGAATATACCAAATGATTTCACAGTAGATAATTGTATACAACTGTTTACTTACCATTCCATCAGAAATATCACTGTGGTTGTTATTTTAATGAAAATTACAAAATAATCTTAATCTGGATTACTCAAAGGAATGCTTTTTGCTTTGAATGAATGGAGTTTTACTATTCTTTGGGGGAAGAAAATTATTACATATGTCCCCTGTGCTTCTTTTGCCTGGGTTAGCAGACTACAAGATTAATTATTTTAATCTTTCCTTAGAAGTTCATCAGGCTAACTCCTTAATCATTTTTATTGCCCATCTCATCTCAGACATATTTAATTTCATTTTCTTATATTTGGTGCAATGGTTAACATCAAATTGTTTTCAATATTTAAAGATTGGTCTTGTCAGAATTATATAGAGAATCAGCCTTTCTTTCATTGTAAAATGAAAATTTAACAAATCTAGTATTTAAATACCGCATTAATTTGTCTAGGTTACATTATTACTAAAGTCAAATCTGCTGTAAATCTGCTGTAAATAGGTGTTAAATTCTTTGCAACTGTTATTTATGCCTTGTTTTTCCTAATAGTGAATTTTTAGAGCTGATTTATATCCATTGTATTAGCCTGATTTTTTAAATAAAGGGTCATTTTTGCTTACATATATGACATCAAAATTATTTATTTATCTTGTCATTGTGCATGCCAACAGCACTCTTCAATTTGGTATCATCTGCAAATTTCATTAACATATTGTTTACTCTCATTTCCAGGTGATTAATGTAAATATTATACATGACTATAGCTAACATCAATCCCTTCATGTCTTGATTGGGTATTTCTTCAAAATAAAATAGCAGTTTCATCATTACTCCTAATTTGTAGTTCTTCTATCCATTTTCTTTTCTGATGGTATGCGAGTATTCAGTGCAACTTAATTTTAACTTTTGAGGGTCTAGCTCAGATTACTAAAATCAAGTATGTTCTGCCTCCTGCATTTCACACATTCGTTAATGATAATTCTATTAAAAATGTGGACAACTTCATTGACCTATAAAATTAATTTATAAATCCAAGTTATCTTTGAAACATGACACAGTCATCTTAGAGGGGTTTAAAGATCTACAAAACTTTTTTAGGGTTTTATAATATTGTGGTGTTCTTAAAATTGTCTGTTTCCAAATGTTAATTCTGAGGCATCTAAAATATGCTTGAATTTTTTTTTTGTAATATGAATATGAACACACCTCAATGGAATTTAGTTAGATTTTTCATTCTAATTTTACTTCCCTCTTAATTTGAATGATTATGTAAAGTATTTTTTTCTGGTTTATGTAGATGAAAGTAGGAAATGGGTATTACTTACTTACAGTACTTTTTGTTTTGTTTTTTTTTTAAATCGACCTTCTTTTTACTGTTCACCTATTAATAGGCAATTGATACTTTTTCCTATCTCCCCTGCAATCCAGAGATTAAAATTACCTAAATGCACGTCCATATAAAAATAATTTAAATGAAAAATTTTCCTACATTGCATTCAAGAGATTCTCAGCACATAACCTGAATCACATAATTCACATGATTCATAATGACAAAATATATTTTATTTAAAATATAAATAAGCCTCTTATTTCCTGATAAGTTTTTTTTTTTTCATTACAAATGAAGCAATTCAGCATGGTAGTAGTTATTTTTCTACATTCCATTCCCCTTCCACAAACAGATTAGGTTAATTACATGCAAATATCATCCCTTGTTAGGAGTTCTTGGGCAAAGTGGGCCAATGAGAGAGCAGAGAGATTTGATAGTTGTTCTGGAAAAGGCACTGCTTCTCAAAAATTATCTATCTTTCTCTTGACATGCTGGACTCTTTCGTCTGCCACTACCACCCAGCCTACCCAGGCCATGTGAATAAACACAAAGCTCAGATTGCCCCTGATAGAAAACTAGCCAGTGGGAAGGAAACCACCTAAGAATGAAGACTGACTGTAGATAGCTGAGTAGACAGAAAGAACCTGTCCTTGTGACCTAACTGAGCCAGCAGAATAACCCAGGACCTACCTGAGGCCTATCTCTTGGCTTGCTCATTAACAAACACACAAATGCCTCTTCTCTATAAATCTGTCCAAAGAGGATTTCTGTTTCATGAAGTCAAAGCATCCCAATTAGTTGCTGAATATACATTTTGTAAACTTAAATTTAGCAAGTGTGAAAATTTTGGTTTGGGTTCAGTTATTATCTAGATCCAATGTTAAACTTTTCAATCTCAATGTATTTTCTGTATCACAAATGTCAATTAAGGGGAGATTCTTTTGTAATGAACCCAAAGTCATAGAGCTCCTAAGTGGGTGAGTCAAAGTTCAAACCTAGGCAATCTGGCTCCAGAGTCTATGCTCTTGACCCCAATACCACACTGCCTCTAAGCAGACTGAGAAAGGACATTCCAGGGGAATCTGACATGCTCAAGATGCTTTAGAGGATACTCCAAAGTTGCCAGGGTTCAAAACTAAGAGGGCAAGGAATGCAGCAGTTATTGATGTGAAACACAGAAAAACCAAATATGAGAGTATCCAAAATTAAGTCCTGATGTGAACTGAATTTTATTGCTGGACTTTGAAAAGCCAGGTACTTAAGTGCATTACATACTTTACTTCTGAGCAACTAAAACTGTAATTATTATTTTTACGTTATTTGCATAACATCCCCAATATGGAATCTTTATTATGCTTAAGTCTCCAACATGTGTTCTCTTGAAATCTCTTAATCTCATTCCTCTCTCTCTGTATGGTAAGAATATGCATGTTGGAAGAAATCTATCAGTAGGTCTGGAACTACAATGCAAATTTCCCTTAACAAACTGTTTCTCACCAAACTTTGCTTCAGACAAATGTGTTTGGCCTCAGTATGGGAGATTCTTAACCAACTCACTATTATATGTGTAGTCATAGGATTGTGTTACACAGTCCTATCACCCTGACTTCTAAATAATAAGTTCAATTAGGAGATAGTTATTTCTAATCTCCCCAACCCTTCTCTTCCTCTGTTTCCGACTGTATTTCTTATGGGTCCAGCACTCGAAGTAGTCACAGCCTTCTAAAACACTATTCTGTTTCTCTCCATTCAAGTCTTAATATTAGGGTTTTTTTTTTTTTTTTTTTTTTTTTACTGTGTCAATCCCTAATTTATTCTGTAGTTCTCTGTAATTCTCTCATTTGGTCCATCTGCTATAACTGGTTCCCTATAATATAAACCTGGGTAGATTCTGATAAAATTTCCAAGTTTATACACAAGATTCTAGGAAATGGTAGGAAGCTGTAGGAACTTTTTGGTCACCTAGTTCTCACCCATAGCCAATTGGTCATTGTGGGAACATGGGCATGTGATGGTAAACTCCTCCAAATTTTCAAGATGCCAAATATTCAGATTGTATGTGATTTTTTTGAGGGGGATACTGGGGATTAAACTCAGGGGCACTCAGCTACTGAGCCACATCCCCAGCCCTATTTTGTGTTTTATTGTGACAGGGTCTCACTGAGTTGCTCAGCACCTCACTTTTGCTAAGGCTGGCTTTGAACTTTCGATCTTTCTGTCTCAGCCTCCCGAAGAGTTGGGTGTTACAGGTATGTGCCACTGCATCTGGTGATTGTATGTGATTTTAAAACCATTGGCAGTTAACTCAATATTTTTTTTTAACATTGCAGTCCAGATTAAAAACTTATCCTCCTCACTTCCCCTATAATCTGAAGGCAGGAATTTGATTACTTCCACTTTCTACTTAACACATATATAGTCCTTTTCTGTATAGAATCCTCTGCCAGGTTTATATGCAGAGGACACATATGCCATTTTAAGAAAAACAATTTTTCCATAGTATTAGAGTAATGCTAGGTGCTATAACAAATAAATCCTCATGTTTTAGTGACTTAACACAATACATGTTTCCTTCTCATTCATCTAATAATTTAGATGCACTTGATCTTTTTCAGCCAGGGGCTTTTCTGTACAAGTGACTCAGTATTATGCACTGCCTTTTCCTGGGATCTTGAAGTCCTCTGCATCTAGAAGGGAAGAAAAGAATAGAAAATGCCCACCATTTAACTATCTTGGCTCACATTCCTTTGTAAAGAAGTAGTCACATGGCCACATCTAAATGCATATTACCATGACTGTGCAATTGTTTTCCTGTTCTAATATCCTACTGCAGGAAGAGCATTTAAATTTTAGGGTACAGTTAGCTAACTGCCATAACCACACTGTCTGTCCAAAAGAATGGAAACTCTCATAGGAGGAAATCCAAACTAGTTGGTATTTTGACTATTAAAAAAGAAGCAATAAGAACAATCAAAATGTCCTTAATACTGAGATATCATATATTGAATAAAAAGAAAGAATTGGTAAAAGAGTTAGACAGACATGCAAACCAATCTCACCACCAAACAGTTTAGTGAGTATTATCTTTTCTATTAAACAAATGTAAAATCTGTGGCCTGAAAGTATTTTAAACAACTTATTTCAAGATAATAACCAATAAGAATTTTGATTCTAATACATTCTATTAGGAATTCTCTCAGAAGTTGCTTCAGATGAATTATTCCACTGCAATAAAATAATTTTTACTGTGTTCATGGCAAGAAGGAAAACAGAATAGGTTAAAAAAAATCTTGATGAAAATCCAAAAGTATTTTTAGAATTTCCTATCTCATATAGTTTTGTTTGTTAGTTGAACTAACCCAAAGAGTAATCCAGTATTTAATTAAAGAACTATGAAGTGACCTGCAATTGTCACCATTGTGTAGGAAAAGATGAAGAAAGCCAAGGCTCAGTGGTTTGGAGCTACTGAACATACTGATTTCTAGTCTGGAATTATTTAACACGGAGAATGAAGCACTACCAAGATCTTGAATTTATACATCAATTATTTCAAGGAATACTTTCAAGTACCTTTACTGTATTACTCACCAAGGTTGATGCCCAAAATACAATTACTATTAATATAATATCTTTTTTGAGCCAAGTGCATACATTATCAAATGTCATCTTTACTATGACACTTCATGGTAAGTGATGCTATCTACAAATTTCATGATATTCTACTCTGAAAGCAAAGACTCAATGGCATTGCTGAATTTTCCCAATGTCACATAGCTGTTTTAAAGATCTCATTGAAATCCATAGGGGTCTGACTCTAAAAATTATGTTCTTTCTGCCATGACATGCACATTCTTCCTGGCTTATAGAAAATATAAAATGTTTATGATTTTAATAAGGTATGTGTTAGCAAGGAGGAGAGATAAGTAAATAGTTACAAAGCAATAAAGAAAATGTTAGCATGATGAGTATATTTTATATGTTCCACTCATTATATTTACATATGAATTGGCTCAATATTCACAACTTTACATGCTTGATCATACTCCAAACCCACTTTTTATAAATTGTAAAAAGGCTAAACTCAGGAAAGCTCTTTTAAAAAATAGTGTGTATCATGGTGAAGAAAGGATGATGAATCAACGTCAGTACTGGGCAGCCGACATAAATTTGAAAGAGATGTAAACATTTACAATTTTTTGAGTATGTGATGATAGTTAGCATACAACTTGTTTTGTGTGAACATAGAACCCAGAAAAAATTTAAATTAAACTTCATTTTGTAATACTTAAAAATAACTGTAGTAAAGAATTTTATATTGTTTTAATATTCAACTTTTATTCTTTTAAAATTATCAGTCTTTCTCCCAGGAGAAATGATTCAATGAATTCAATATTAATAACTAACACATATGTGGTTCTATTATGTGGAAAGCACTCTTCCAACTGCTTTACATATTGTGCCTCATTTAATACAATGACCCTCTGAGAGAGTTATTTCCAGTTTAAATAAGAGGACACTAATAAAGGATGAGGCCAAGTAACTTGTGTAATCTCACTCAGATTCTAAGTACCAGAGCTACAAATCAAACTGAGGTACTGGATATCAGACCTTGACTATCCATTCTAACACTCCAGTATCTCTTCATGGAGAACCATAAGTGCTTACTATATTAAATCATGTGGAGCCATGCTTCCTCTCCGAGTGGCTTGGAACCTGACTGGAGACCTGTACTATACCACCATTTGAATTTATATCAGTGCTAAGTTGATTTTAAAGAAGAACCATATTTCAGACACTGAATTAATATTGTTAATTGAAAAACTAAAATAGATCAGAGAATGAGAAGATGAGCCAATTAATTTTTATGCTTACTATAAATCAAACACAGAATACATTTTGATTCCTGTAAATGCAAGAGAGTCCCATGAGATAGATGCTGTTAATGTCTCCATTCGAAAGGTAGATACTGCATAATACGCTCAAACCCAGGAAGTTCAGAAGTTGTACTCAAAGTGTGTTATACAGAAAGGTAGCACCAGCATCATCTGGAAGTTGGTCAGACATGCAAACTCTGAGGCCCCAACTCAATCCTATTAAATTAGATCTCTGGAAAATTTGTATATTGATCAGCTTTCTAGATGATTCTAGAATTGTATTATATTGAGATACATTTGAAATGTATAGAGATACATTTCAATTTCAGAAGCACCAAGTTAAGAGATGAATTTTGTAATGATTGTGAGATGTTTGATGTCAAACTTTCTATTCTAGTCACTCAATTATGTTGTGACCTGAGTTAGTAGGGAAAGTTTCAAGAAGGAAACAAAAACAAAAGTTGTTCTTTGAAGGATCAATAGAAAGGATAGTAGAGGCATGACGGGGGACCATTTCCTGGAAATATCACTCATGATGGCTGTCATGTTCATCTTCCTATTATAATTATTTCACCCCAACCTCTTCATTAGGCTCACTTATTGCTCTTGATACAAAGGTGGGCCATCTGCAATCTAGTCAGCAATTCATGGAGAGGCTTTGCATGAAGTGCTCTGCCAATGATTCATACTGGTAATTAAGATGATTGCTTGTATTTGGACTATGGACTACAGAGAGGGAATCATCAGTGGAAGTAGCAAAAGGAAAATGAAACAGACATTCAGGAAATGGAAGTACAACATAAGAAAAACAAAAAGACAAGCTCTTTTTTAAACTCCTTCTCTAGCTTCCTCAGTAAGACAGTAGCCTAAAACTCAAAAGACTAACCAGTCCTTCACGTAGCATGATGACAAAGGCAAGGAAACTTGAAGGAAAAGATGTTTGGAGGGAAAAGCTACAGGCTCAATCTCAATGGTCAGGGGTCTTTTTTTCCTGCTGTAACAGGAAAGAGGGTTGGTGAGAAGGAAGTTGCAGGAGAGTGAAAGAAAGTTATTAGGCTGGTAAGTCATCCCCATATCCTCTTCCTAACTCCCATTTCTCTTCCTGTAATGAATCTCATCTTCTCCGATGTACAACAGCACGGAGCCATGAAAACATTATATAGCCCAGCTGGGGATGCAGCTCAGTGGTGAAGTACTTGCCTCGTGTTCTCAAGGCCGTGGGTTCAATCCCTGGTATCACAAACCAAAAATCTTGCAGTACTAACTTTTTTTCTGGTATATTACAAATCACAGGTAACTGCAGCAGTTTTTCCTCTGAAGGGGCCAGTGTGACCTGAGGAATTCAACCATTTGCTTCTCTCATTCTACAAGAAGCCAAGAAGTAAACTCCTTTGCTCACACAGGCCTGCCCTCAACCGCAGGCCACTTTGCAAAGCCTGCCTCTACCCTGCTTTTCTTTGCCATTTTCCTTTTACATTCCTCCCCTCACCCCAAGACAATGCAGGAAAAGATACAAACCATTTGTATTGATGTCCTCAAACATGGTAATAATGATAATCATAGTAAACATCACCTTCCTACAAAGTTTTTTTAGAGAATATAATGAGATCGTGTGCATAAAGACCATTTGTAAACTGTTAAGCAGACCTAAATTTTAGTGGTTGTAAAATATTATTTCTATTCATGGCTCCACAAGGTTTTAAAGTTTAAGTTGTGCTGGATTTGAATGCCAAATAAAAGAGTTGGGTTTTACTATCTAGCATCCTTAAAGATTTAGAGCAAAGTCATGACAGGTTGAAAGATGGGTTTTTCTAATAATTAATCTAACCATGGTGTGGGAAGTGGGAAGAGGAAATACCAGGATTAGAGGATTAATTTAGGAGCTTATTACCCAATACCAAAGTATTTGGCTGAAAGACTGAGTAGTGGGCATGGAAATGGGACAGGAGAGGCAGTTTGATGAGGTGTTTGGTCTACTAAAACTGTAAGTTCTTGACAACTTATTGAAATAAATGGAAACAAAGAAAAAGAGTCAGAGATGGCTATGCTTTAGAGCTTGTGTCCTTGGAAAAGCTGAATTATTCTTAATTTAACTCTTACCTCTAAGCAAAACTGGTAGATTTTCTTCAAGAATGGACAATGTGAAATTTTAAACATTCACACATCATTTTAAATGAGGATCTTGTGGTATCTTTATTATCGAATGGGCCTTGCTTTCAAAAATCTGCATCCAGATCTCTTTTCCAGGATAAAGTCATGATATGGTCCTGAGATCTTGGGTGTCTTCTTATGTCCTTGAAGTCTGATTGGAGTAGTGACCACCCTAAGTCAGACTCTGTGTGGGTTCTGTGTGGAAGGGAAGAAAACTAGCTCATCTCCCATCCTAAGCTTTTCAGTTTTGCACTGCTATTATTCTCCTATGACTTAACTTGTTGGAATTCATGTTTTACTTGCCCTGAAGCATACCACGCAGAGCGACTATAGCCCAGGCCTCTGAAATAAGTTTAACCAAAGATTTCAATGGAAAGAACAGAATGATTTATGTCTTGGGAAAAAACTACCACCACCCTTGCACATGTACATGCCTGTGTGTGTGTGTGTGTGTGTCCCCATTGTTTATTCAACAAAAACATTTTAGCTTCTTTTATCTCAAAGGGAAACATAAAGAACTTCTCTAATTCTTAAGGGCAGAAGTCATCATTTCATCATAAAATGACAGTGAATTCTTCACAAACATTTCCACTTTTCTAAGTTGTCAATTTGGTTTTATACTCTTTAATCTTTACCTTATGAAAGAAAAGTGTTAATGTGTTATCAAGCAAAATGTGGATTTTATGCTGAAGTCTCTGTTAGTGAATTTAGATTTTATAAAATACCATAAGGGGATTGCCAGTTCTTTCCTTGGAAAGCTAGGTGGAACCATGTCAGTCACGCAAACAGAGCTTCATGTTCTGTCATGACCAGATTGTCAGGGCGCCCATATAAGCCATGGGTTTCTGGTGATCATATACATCTATGCTTTTCCAATATTGGCTGAGAATCAAACTCAATAAGCAATCGTACATAAGTTATTAATAATGAATAACTTAAATGCCCAACCTCCAACCAATGAATTCTGCTAACCTTTGAATATATACAATGTTTTTCAAACTTATACATCTTCCAAGATAATATGACTAACTTTCTAAAGAAAAAATACTTTAGCTCTATAATGTATGAAAATCTATCCCTAAAGGTAAAAAATCAAAGCATGCTATCAAAAATAAAAATACTAGTTCTCTAAAATATGTCACTATTTATTTTGAAAAATTTAAAATGTGTGTTGAAAATTTAGTTTACCTGATTAAAAAAAATCAAAACTACTGTAAGATTTCATCTCACTCCAGTAAGAATGGCAGCTATTATGAAGACAAACAAGTGTTGGTAAAGATGTGAGGAAAAACGTACACTCATACGTTGCTGGTGGGACTGCCAATTGGTACAGCCAATATGGTAAGCAGTATGGAGATTTCTTGGAAACTTGGGAATGGAAACCACCATTTGACCCTGCTATCCCTCTCCTCAGTCTATACCCAAAAGACTTAAAAACAGCATACTACAGGGGCACAGCCACATCAATGTTATAGCAGCACAATTCATAATAGCTAAACTGTGGAACCAACCTAGATGCCCTTCAATAGATGAATGAATAAAAAAAAATGTGGCACATATACACAGTGGAATATTACTCAGCAATAGAAGAGAATAAAATCATGGCATTTGCAGGTAAATGGATGGCATTGGAGAAGATAATGCTAAGTGAAGTCAGCCAATCCCCCAAAAAACAAATGCCTAATGTTTTCTCTGATATAAGGAGGCTGATTCATAGTAGGGTGGCGGGAGAAGAAGGGAGGAATAGATGAACTCTTGATAAGGTAGAAGGATGGGAAGAGAAGGGAGGGGGCATGGGGTTAGAAATGATGGTGGAATGTGATAGCCATTATTATCCAAAGTACATGTATGAAGACACAAATTGGTGTGAATATACTTTGTACACAACCATAGACATGAAAAATTGTGCTCTATATGTGTAATAAGAATTGTAATTCATTCTGTTGTTATATATAAATAAAAAAAGAAAAAAAATTAGTGTGCCTGATTTATAAAAATATTATCAATATTAGTTTTATATATCATAAATAAAAATTTGAGATATCAAGTATATCTAATTAATAGTTATGTAACTTTATTTCTTTTGTATAATTTAAATCTGTCTTGAAAATTAAACATGCTTGATTTATAAAACTATTATCAATGTAGAATTTTATATATCATAACTTAAAAGTTGAGACAGTAAGTATATCTATTTAATGATTATATCATGAGAATATGCATGTAAATGCTGAGTGCCATCAATTTTAAGAAATGTGTTGCCTTTATACGCTATTGCTTTCTTATTATTTCAGATAAAACTGAATAACCATGATTCATATTCTATGGATCTTATTATTTATGTCTTCATCAAAATTCTAGCATACTACATTGAACTGTCTATAAAGGGTAGGGTTTAGAAAATTCACAAGTGGAAGGATTATCCCTGAGATTGGGAATGGAGATATTACCACCCTGGGTGTAAGGTCCTTGCTTAGCATCTGGACAGTCATCTTAAGTGATAGCCACCATTTTAAGAAAAATTTCGCTTTCCTGCCCAAGGGCATTTCTGAGAAAGGCTCACCACTCCCTCATAACCACCCCACCCTTCACCACCTGCATTAGGCCCTGCCGGGCTCTAATTCCTGAACCTCCCCCATAAAAGTCTGGAACCCCAAGCCTGTTTTGCCTCTCTCCGTCTATGGAGAGATATGCTTTTATTTGTCAGCTCTGACAAAGAAACTCTCTCATGTGTATCTCTGCCTGGTTTCATCTTTCATTTCTCGTTTGCCCATCTCCCAGCTCCTTGCTTTCCTTTCACTAGGGACCTGAGGAAAGGAGTCCTTTACCCAAACACAGCAGGACAATGCCCTGTTGGGAAAAAGATGGACCGTGATTGACCTAGAGAAAGAGCCAGCCCATGGTGACCCAGGTGGGAGGAATTTAGGAGATACAGGTGAATATGCACCCCTGTCTCAGTCACACCTAGCTCTGATCTCCTGTTAGGGCTCCCCATTGGTGGAACACTCCAGAAACCAGAGAGGTAGAGGTTCCACCGACTGGCACACAAATGGCAGCCTCCCTGGGGTAGAGAAGGGTACAGAGCTGAGTTGGATGCCAGACATGAAACAGATTGCCGTGTAGCCTTCAAAAACGAATTCTGTCTATTTAATGCCTCATTTAAGAATAACTTTCTAATCCTAGGAGAAACAACAATCAAACAACCACCTGCCCATTATTCAGAATGCCTTCTAGAAGATAAATAGTGTCTTCTTACCCAGGGGACTTTGTTGGTCTCCTTCAGCCTGTACCTCTGTAGCATATGACACTGTTAACTGCAGTCTTTGAATCTGATAAGGGGTTTTGAAGGGTTAGGATGAACTAGGCAGGGACCCAGTGTCAACTGGTCGATACTGGATGCTGATAGGTGGCTATGCTTCAAGTTGTGGATCTCTCTCAGTCCCTTCTGGGTTTTAGGGAAGATTTCTTCATGGAAATCTTTAATGATGCCACTAAAGATTTAGGCTTAGAACGGTTACAACTGCCACTTCTGTCTATCTAAACTCAGACAATGCACATGGCAAAGGTCAGAATCAAGGAATCTGAAAGATCTATAAACCAAAATATTCTACCATTATTCTTCCAGTCAACATATGATGAGGATGTGGATGTAGAAAGGAACTAAAAATTGGAGACAAAATTTCAGTCTATGACAATCTACAGTCTTGGCCACAATTAATAAATTGTAAGCCCTCTTCCATGAAAAACCAAACCAAAACAAAACAAATTGTTCAGGCTGATCTCAGAACCTTTAAAAAATCTAATGCCACATGACACTGGGCTCAAAGCCCAGGATCTTGGAATCAAGATCAGTCCCAATAAGGTTTGTTGTTGTTGTTGTTGTTGTTTGTGTTTTTTTGTTTGTTTGTTTTGTTTTTTTAAATATTTTTAGTTGTTGATGGACCTTTATAGTGTTTGTATATAGTGCTGAGAATCAAACCCAGTGCTTCACACATGCTAGGCAAGTGTTCTTCCACTGAGCTCCAAACCCAGCCCCCAATGAGGTTATTTTTGAACTAGAAACCTGTACCTTAAAATGGCAAGTTATTTTGCCCAAACGCAACATACACTGTTAGAACAAAGCAAGAGAAAAAAATAATCAGTACCCTTATTTGAAAAACTGAAGAGAGAAAAATGGGATTCAGGCACATAATAGCTATTGTTCTATAGTAATTTTGAAATCTTAATTGAAAATATTTCTAGATTTCCTTCCTCTAAGACTAGGGAAGGGTCCTTGACAAGATTTTGCATGTGGGAGGGGGGATACTAGGGATTGAACCCAGGGGCACTTTACCACTAATCCACATCCTCAGTCCTTTAGATTTTTTATTTTTAAGACAGGGTCTCACTGGGTTGCTTAGCCCCTATCTGAGGCTGAGGTTAACTTTGAACTAGGGATCTTCCTGCTCAGGGCCCCCAACAGCTGGGATTACAAGCCTTGCCCACTGCACTGGATCTTAATTCTGTTTCCTAGGAGTGGTTCTCCAGTCCATTATCTTCAGGGCTCACTGTTCCATCCTTTTGAATGTTATTTATTCCTAACCATTCTTCCTGGCCATTTATGAAAAGGACTTTGCTTAAAATGCCCTTTCTAAAGTTAAGCAACATCCTTGGGCTGCCTTCTACTTGTAGGTAGTTAGGAAGTCTTACATTTTCAGCAAGCCTGGTCCCACCTTTTGTACTTTTGCCCTTCAGATCTCTCAAAAGTATTATGGATCTTCTCTATTTTTTTTTTTTTTTTTTTTTTTTGTGTGTGTGTGTGTGTGTTTGCTTCATTGGCCAAATACCATACCATACCCACATTTTCTCTGTTGTTTGCTTATCTTTCTACACTTAATCTTGGACATATTAGATTTCTGTGGGGCTATGCCAGGAAACTTTTACTATATCATTTTTTTTATATAAGAAATACTTCATTTGAGAGATAAAAATTTGTTCCTGAGATTTATACACCAAAATATTCTACCAAAAATAAAATACCAATTTTCTGAATTATAGCATCTGTTTCTTTTATATAATTCAAAATGGATATATTAAACTTGTCTGATTTTTTAAAAAAAATTTATCAATGTTAGACTTTTATATTGTCAATAAAAAAGTTAAAAAGTTATCTAGCTCTTCTCTAGAGCCCTTTTTAGAGTTGGAGGGAATCTACTAGGTACTACTTTAATTCTTTCAGATATCTTAACAAATGGTTAAGGGCTGAATCCTGATTTCTTCTACACCCCTAGGCTGTATACTAATGTTGATTTAATCTTTGGTTCCATTTTACATCTTAATCTGAGAAGCGGGCTGAGGAAACTGAAGATGAGAAATAGTTTAATTTTCAAAGCCAGAAATTTCTACATTCATAACATTCTGCTTGCAAACTTGCAAATTCTTTTCTGATCCCATCTTCTTCCTATAGAAAAACATTATATGCACCTAAAAGTTTAGAGCTCATACTTTTCATAGTTTGCTTAAAAATCCTCTTACCCAAATCTACAAGCTTGTAAGATAACAAATTTTTATCTTCCAAGTTAGAGAAGGTGAAAGTTTAACAAAATGTTTTCCTTCTATACAATATGTAATATATGTAATATATATATATATATATATATATATATATATATATATATATATATATTTCCTTAGTATTTTTCAACCTTTACTCACTGTTTTATTTACAGCTGTACCCACTTTCAACACAAATTTCTGTATCAGCTAGTTACTGTCATTGTGAGATTACCAAATAACTTTAAATCTTAAATAAAAATAATCACTTATTCTCAGAGATCTGAGGTTGATGATCTAGGCTGGGCTTGACTTTGTAGTTTTGTGGATTTGCACTAAGTGATAGGTCCCGCTGGGCCTTGCTTTATGGTACTTCATGTGATTATTCCAGGGCTCTGGCTGAAAGACTGCTATCATCCTGGGTAATTTTTCTTCTGATGGTGGGAGAATACACAGAGAGTAAGTGAAGATACTTGGGGTTCTTAAGATCTAAGCTTGAAGCTAGCACTTGGTAATTTATTCCCCCCAAATGCCATTGACCAGTAAGTCCCAAATTACAATTGTGGAGACAAACATACCACCCTTAATGAAATATGCAGAAAAGAATAAGGAGTAACAATTTACTCTACTACTCTTTGAGAATTCAAAACAGCCCTGACTGCCACAATGCAGATAGTTTTAAGAATTTATAAGCAGAGCAACAAAAACAGCATCTGCTGTTATTTCTAAATCCTTACATAGTACTAGACTTAATCAGCTAGTGTATTCACTGATTATTGTTCTATATAGTCTTTCTGTTTAACACTAATGAACATGTATATATTGTCAATTGACTTTTAAAAAATATTTAAAATGCATTTTTAATTGACACATAATAATTGTACATATTTATAAGGCATAGTGTGATGATTTGATATGTATATATAATAGTTGAATTAGGGTAATTAGCATTTCTATCTCCTTAAAGATTTATCATTTCTTTGTGTTTGCAGTCTACAAATTCCGTTCCTCTTCTTCCCTAAAAATTATATAATAAGTTGCTGTAAATTACAGTTACACTACCATGCTGTAACAAACTAGAACATATTTCTCCTACCTAACCGTATTTTTGTACTCATTATCTAACCTTGTTCTATTCTTCTGTTTCCTTACCCTTTAGCTTCTTCTAATCATTATTTTTCTCTCTAATTCTATGAGATCCACATGTAAATGAGAACATGTGGTATTTGTCTTTCTGTGCCTGATTCATTTCACTTAACATAATGTCCTCCAGTTCTATACATGTTGCCACAAATGCCGGGATTTCATTTTATAACTAATAATTTTCCATTATATACATATATTTTCCTTATCCATTCACCTTCTGATGGGCACTTGGTTAATATCATATTTTATCTGTCGTGAGGAATGCTGCAAGAACCATGGGAATTCAAATCTCTTTGATGCTGACTTCCTTTCCTTTGGATATATACCCTAAAATACAATAGCTGAATTATTTGAGAATTCTATTTTTAATTTTTTGAAGAAACTCTATACTGTTTTCCTTAACGTTTGTACTAATTTACATTCCCACCAACCGTGTGTATGAGTTTCTCTGAATCTTCTCCCAGCCTATGTTATTTTTTGCTCTTTTAATAATAGCCATTCTGACTGGGGTGAGATGATATCTCAGTGTAGTTTTAATTTACATTTCTCTGATGATTAGTGCAGTCTTAAAAATGCCTTCCATTAGCTGCCATTTTCATGCTAAAAACTCTAATTTGAATGAACAGAACATTAAGGCTCATGAGGAAGGTCATTACATACTTACTTTTTTTTTTCTGTATTGCCATTATAGATATAAGCTTCCCTTATATTAAGTCCCTGGTTGTCCCACATTGGTTCCCCCAAATTCTGAGAGGATAAAGCACTGCATATTTCCATAAGAACTTATTTCCATAAGTTCTTAAAACTTTCTCCAGCCTTGATTTATGAATCCTATTTAGGTCGTTGAATGTCTGGCAATCTTGGTGATCTTAATTGAACAACTAGGAAATCAATTTTCTTATTGTCCCTATTAGAATTTCCCAATTTTTTTTCAGTGAAGATGAAATCACTTTTCTTTAATATTTTGTTTCTTTTTCTTTTTAAAAAATATTTATTTATTATTTTTGCATTACAATTCTTAATACACCATTATATCATAAATTATCGTATCTCTGATTATATATAAGGTATGTTGACACCAAATTCCCATCTTCATACATGTATTTTGTATAGTGATGAAGGTCTCCTTTCACCATCCATGCTATCAGATTTTCCCAATTTTTACTCCTCAATCTAGTACCAAAATCTAGTGACTTCCTAAGCAATAGTTCAAGGCAGTCTAAATTTGGAATACAATCTAATGATATACTTTTATATACCTATTCAGGGCATAATGATCTAGACTTTTCTATATTTTAGCCAATATGTTTAAATTACCACAGTGAATTTGCCAAGGGGTCACTGAATTTGAAACTTTTTTTGCCACCATTTGTTTTACTACTTTATCTAATTTACCAAACTCCTTACAATTGGGAGAGGTAATTCAAATGATAAGAATAAAATATTTAAGAATAAACTTACCAAGTTGTTCAAAGCCTCTATACTTAAAAATACAAAAATTTATAAGATAGTAAAGACAGCTTACACAAATGGAGAAATATACCAGGTTTATAGAGTGATAGGTTGTCAATTCTCCCCAAATGTATCAATATATTCAATATACTATCCCAATTAAAATTCAAGAAGACTTACAGAGAATGACAAGCTGATCCAAATAATATGATGCTGAAATATGATATTGTACAGTATTGGTTACCCACTCAGATTCTAGATCCAGGCCTTTGATTCTACCATTTTCTAATCCTTTATCTTTGACTAAATAAAGTCCACCTAGTAACTGATCTTCTTCACTACTGACCTTTGCTCTTTTTGCATTTTGGTATGTACTGATAAATAACACTTCTAGTTTTCTATAAACTGATACGTTAGCATTTTTTAACATGAGCTACAAAATATGGTTCAGTAACACAGAGACAATAACAAAAACTAGTCATCTCTGAAATTTCCTTTTCTCATTTCTAAAGAGGTTAATAAGAGTAACCTACTTCATGAAAGTTCTGTCAAAATTAAATGAGATAATGCAAGCTATTTATCATAGTCCCTGGGAGATACTAAGAACTCAAAAATGTGAAATCTCTAAAGAATAAAGAAAGAATAATACATGTGAATAGGATGCAAATGATGTTTTTGTAACTCATACAATATCAACTGTGAAATAATCAGTTATTGGGCTTTGAATACAAAGCAGATTAATTATGCAAATGCCCCCCAAATCAGTATTTTGGAGAAGGTAACCCATTTAACTTTTGACATATCAGTTAAGATTCAATCAGGCAAAAATAACCATTATAATCAATAAGGAATTAGGGATTTATTGTAGAACTTAGTTAAGGAAGGGAAACTGGTAATGACATCTAGGGAAAGCTGTTGTCTCTGTGGTGAGCCTAAATTCATGGAATGTAAATAGGGGATGCATTTGAGATAAAATGCTGGGCATGAAATGGTGAGAGTAAAGGCAAATTGGAATCAGCAAGGATAAACAGAAACTCACAAGACACCCACAGCTATCTTTCTTTGTCTCTTTCCTTGGCAGTGTGGGTGGCCTGTAGGGAAAGCTGGCACACTTGCCCTCAGATTTGTGTATATGTCTGACCCACGATGGAAGAAAGTCATTCAGTGGGAGCCAAAGGAGCTGCAGACACTGCTGCTGCCTGCCAACAACAAAGTGAGTCAGTAGATCAAGGACAACATGAACAAGCCACAGCCATGTTTGAGGTCTTGCCCAGACCTTCTGAGCATGCCTGTTGTTTCACTTCTGTCTTTCACATCTTTAAAAAAAAAATGTTCTAGTGGCCAAACTTAAACTGGAACTCTACAGGGAAGAGAATTCTGGGAAATATATTACAGTTTAACTAAATTGTCGTAAATGGAAAGAGAGTGGTAGGGTTTTTATTTTTCAATAAGGTCATTCTCCTGAGGTAAATCATTGTGTCTTACTTTTATCATTAAGTAATAAATCCTATGGTAAATATATAAAAATAAATTCTTTTCATGAATTTGAGACACTAAGAGCCATCATGTATTGCCAGGCATGGTGGCACACACCTGTAATCCTGCAGATTTGGGAAGCTGAGGTAGGAGGATCGCAAGTTTGAAGACAGCCTCAGAAACTTAATGAGGCCCTAAGTAACTTAATGAGACACTGTGTCAAGAAAAAAAAATAAAAAATAGGACTGGAGATTTGGGTCAGTGATTAAGTACCCCTGGGTTCAATCTCCAGTACCCCCCAAAAAATCATCTATTGATCAATAAATTAATCAATAAAAGGCAAATTAATTTACTTTTATCTAATGCTTATTAGGCATCAGGTCTGTTTCTTAATATATTTCACATTACTGTAATAATCTTCATAATTGCACATAAAATTTTCTTTGTAATTAACCATGATTTTAATTCAAGAGTTAGGCTCTGTAGTTAAATAATCCCCATAGAATCCAGAGTATATGGCAAAACTTAGATCTGGACACAAATCTTTCTGATGTTAAAATTATGAACTTTCTGTATTACAGTATGAAATAAGAAAACATCAGTGTTTAAAATATTAAGAAAAAAGTTTCAAAAATTTTCTATAAGCTTAAACATTTTAGTGGCATAAATGCAGAATCAATGATGATTAAATGATTTAAATATGACTCCTTAAGAAAAGACATCTATCCAGAGGAAAGGTAGCTGAAAGGTAGAATGGTCTTCAAATATCTGAGAGGTTCTTACTTGTAGGAATGCATGTAGTTGTACTTACTTGTAGGTTGTCAAAATGTGGTGACTATGTGATTGTCAGGGATCAGCACATACAGGCAAAGGATCTAAGTATCCTTCAGCAGGTAAGAGATAACATAATTTACCATACATAGACAACTATCCAAGTCCGGAAACACCTTAGCATGCCAGGTCAAAAAGGCAAGACAAGCCCCAAAGTGCCTTTAAGTCCTGATGGTGCCCATTTGCTATTGTGGGATACTTTCTAATTTGAGTATGGATTCTATCACATTCTTCAAACAACTTCAATGTGTTATTCTCAAAAATTTTGTAACCTCTGGTTATTTCTAGCTCTTCTTGACATTCTAGCTATTGCTTATCACCAGGTTCAAGAAGTTTTTGAAAGTTTTACCATGTGATTGAATTGAATTTTTCCAGACATCATTATGGTTTGGATCTGGAATGTCCTCAAATGGGTCATGCATATAAAGGTTTGGTCCCCAACACAGTAAGATCCAGAAGTGAAGCTTTTGGGAAATGTTTGAGTTATATGGTTTTTGACCTCATCTGTGGGTTAAACCATTTAATGGATTAATAATTGGACTGGTCTACTAGCAGGTGGGAAAAGGTTGAAGAAAGAAAGCCGAGGGTGGGCAGGGGGAGCCTGACTTTGGAAACTATACCTTGTCCCTGGTAGAGTTCACTGACCATGGACTGAACCTTTGAAACCATGAGACAAAACTAAACTTTTCCTCCTCTAAGTTGTTACTTTCAGGTATTATGATCGCAACAATGAAAAACTAACTGATACACACTTCATAACTCCTCACCTGGCCATCCTCAGGCTTTCCCATGATCCATTATGCAAGTTTTAGTATCCATATCTAAAACTGAGTGGGTAGAAAAGAAGAAATGATCTCAAACTATGAAACCAAAGATTTAATTTACATATTAAGGGATATTTTATAATAGTGGTTTTTTTAAAAAAAGATCACAACAAAAGTCAGAGAATCTATATGATTAAAACTTTTTAGTATAAATCAGTTCTTTTTTCTTTCTTGTTTGCTTTAATCATGATTCTGGATTTTTCAAATTGCCTTCCAAATTTTATCTTATTTTCTTATCTAATTATTTAGATATTTACTGAATACCCACTAATACCAGATACTGGGCTTGATGTGAAAAATTAGAATAGTTTGAGATCAATCCTGAACAAAGAGGACATCTCTCAGTAAGGAAAGATAAAGCTGGAGGCATTTGGTAGTCCCTACTCATACAGAAGACACCTGAGGTATTTATTAACTGGAGATACCTGTGGTACCCCCAGACCCTGAGTCCAGTTTGGGGCATAGCCAGGTTACTACACTGATGCGTTTCCTCAGAGAAAGATCCCATAATCACATTATGCCTTCTCCAACATAGACTCTTGCTGCATAGAGTCATCATGGGACTCCCTCCAGATGAATTCCTGTGAATCAGACAAAGAGCTGCCCCCAGTAGCTCCATGGACCAAGCCCTATGAACCAGCAAAGAACTCCTGCCCACTCTTATACTGCACTAAGTAGCCAGGCAGCCATTCATACCTCACACCCCCCACTATATAATGTAAATAGGTAGCCCACCATGAGCCCCACCTGGGACCCATGAGCAGATGAGTGGCCCTGTTCACTCATTATGACTTTAGGAAGTTGCCAAGCAGCTTTTCTTGAACAGATCAGCAAACCTAGGCCTCCAGGAAGCAAGCAGGCAGCCCTGCCCATTCTCCTGTGGTCCTAAGAAGTAGATAAGCAGCCTATTTTCATAAGTTACCCCGCTGAGGTTCTGAGAATTGAAACTCATTTTCACCCTCCAGCCCCAAAAAGCAGACGGGCAGACCTCTCTGAATAGTTTGGTTCCCAGAGAACCCCAAACATTACCCATTCAGCCCTCAGACAATGACAGATGTCATGTCTTGGCCCACTGATGCATCCCAACACCTGTGTAACATACAGATATTGACATGTATCCCACCAGGATATTGTGCCACACCCATGAAGCCTAAAGGATGGCCCTGCCCTCACACAACCCATGGAAACTGACAGGTACCCCTTCCCCATAGTTGCATGTACCATGCTCCAAGCTTCTAATAATCTGTTTTATCTAGGGGAGCTGTATCCCAGCTAGTATTGCAATATCACAACCCCTATAGCCTAGGTCACTGAGACACCTGCAGACATCACCAGTGTTGATTACAAATGAAGAAATTACATAGAAATTATGCTGGAATGCCCATCTGGAACAAAAATCAATGCATTCTATTCAACCAACATTCTAGGTCATACCAGGAAAAAGTGCATTGTTTCATTTCTTTGGTTTTATTTTTGCTGGTTTTACTACAAAAACAACCTACAAAATTGATTTGTACCATACACAAATACTAACACAGGGACACAAGAAGCACAAAAAACAGAAAGTACTAAAGGAAAACACTAATTTTGTAGTAATAGGTCCCAAAGAAAAAGAAACTGATGAATTTTCTAAAAAAAATTAAAAATTGATTTTTATGACACAAGACAATTCAATGAAATAAAAAAATCAATTCATGAGGTGAATGTGAAATTAAGCAAAGCAATAGAAATAATAAAATGTAACAAACCTGAAATCTTAGAACTGAAGAGCTCAATAAATAAAATAAAGAGCACAGTTGAGAGCCTTAATAACAGAACTGATTAAAAGAAGAATTTCTGCACTTTAAGTAATTCTTTAAGATTAAGAGAAAAAGAAAAATTTAAAAAATGAAGAAAGACACTGAAACTTATGGGACACCATTAAGTGAACAAAAGCTCTTATGGATGTACAGAAGGAGATGAAAAGGTAAAAGGCATAGAAAACCTTTTCCGCAACATATTTGCTAGGCGCTTTCCAAATCTTGGGGGACGTTTTGGACATTGAGGTTCATGAAGCTCAAATGACCTTAATAAATTCAACCCAAACCCATTTTCTCTGAATCTTGTAGTCAAACCCAAAAGATACAAAACAGAGAAAGGAAAGTGCTAAGTAAGGTGTAAAGTTATTCTCATCAGACTAATAGCAAACTTCTCAGGAGAAATCTTACAGGCCATAGAATATGGGAAGATATATTTGAAGTCCCAAAAGGAAAAAAAAAAAAAATGCCAACAGAGAAAACTATGGCCAGTGAAGTTATCCTTTAGAAATGACTAAGAAATAATGATTTTCTAAGACAAAAACTAAAACCAAGTAAATTTATCACCAACAGACTGACCCTTTAGGAAACACATAGGGGACTCCTACACTAGAAGCAAAAGGATGATAACTATCATCATGAAAACACACAACAGTATACAAGTCAATGGTAGAGCAAAAGAGAAACATAGAGAATCCTACTGGTATAGAAAATCACCAAACCACAAAGATGAATAACAAAAGCAGAAGAAAGAAACTAAGAATACATAAAACAGAAAAAAAGTAGCAGAATGATAAGAATATGTCCAATTATCCACAATAACCTTAAAAGTAAATGGATTAAATTCCCCAATTAAAATATATATACTGGCTGAGTATATCAGAGTTAATTACTGATTAGTAGTTACTTTGAGTAATATCAGAGTCAAACTATACTATGGAAAAAATAAATTAAGCATCCATTTAAGGGACACTTCATCCAACAGCTATAAAACACATTCTTGTGAGCACATAGAATGTTTTCTAGGATAGACATATGTCACACCACAAAATAAGTATCAACAAATTCAAGAAATGGGAATTAAGCATGTATCTTCTCTGACCACAAAGGAATAAAACTTGAAATCAACAAAGTAAAGTTGAGAAATTGTACAAATGTGTGAAAATTTTAAAAAATGTGTTTCATACATGTGTAGGCTCTCTCTTATCCAGCAAGGGGGTCCATGGAATAGGGTCGAGGAGACTGTGGCTACAGAGTCACTAATCAAGACCTCTGGAGACCAAGCAGGAAGTAGGTCTGATTTTATTGCACAGTTACCATGTATATATACTTGAGCAGTAGCTAGGCAGATTATAGGCAGTCACCAACACAATTTCTGCTAACTGTCCTTGCAGCAACCATCCATTCAAGGAGCCGGCTGTAGAGCAAGTGCAGTGACTGCAACACGTGGCCTCACACTGAGGGCTGTGCCTATGGGGTAAGCGGTTTGCCACTCATGCGCCTAGCACGAGGGGGAGTGATTTGCCACTCAGATACCCTTAACGTATGCCATGTATGCAGTACTCTATTCACTTGTCCCCACACATATAAAGAACTAATGATGTGACTCAAGGAATAAGAAAACCAAAAAAAAAAAAAAAATACCTCAGAATTAATAGAAAACAGGAAAGATCAAAACCAAATTAAAACCATATTATCATCTCAATAGATGCAAAAAAAGAATTTGATAATATTCAACATCCCTTCATGATATACCCTTCAAGAAATAAGGTATGGACAGAATAAGGGATGTATATGGCAAAATAAGGGATGTAAATGGCAAAATCATGTCCTACATCAAACTAAATGGGTTAAAGCAAAAACAATTTTTTTTAAAAAAATCAGGAACACGACAAGGTTATTCATTCTCACTACTCTTATTCAATATAGTATTGGAAGTTTTACGCAAAGACAAAGAGAAAGAAATAAAAATTCAAATATGAAAGCAGGAAGTCAAGTTATTCCTCTTTGCAAATGACATGATTTTATAGAGAGAAAAACCTAAATTCCTCACCAGAAAACTTTTAGGACTGATAAATTCAGTCAGGTTGTAGAATACAAAAATCAACCTACAAAATTCAGCAGCTTTAAAGTGTGTGGAGGATTGAGTCCCCTGGCCCAAGAGTAGAATTCTTGAGAGTCTCCTGAGACCCAGACTCTCAGCAGAGATCAGCATCTGCTTGTCACTAGGGGTGTGTTGATCTCATCTCTCCAGATTAGATACCATCCAACAAAGTTCCTAAGGCCTGATTAGACCTAAGCCCTAAGCCCTAGTCACAAGTATTCCCCTTATAGAACTCTGCAACAGCTCCACCCTGGGAGTACATTAATCTGGTCTTTGCAGATAAAACTCCAATTGACAGTATTGCCCATTCCATCCTACCTTATACTAGTGATAAGATGAGCTGAGAGCTATTTTAATCAGCTTTACTCTTAGGACACTCCAACTGGAAGCTCAGAGAGTAACAAAAAGTGGAAGGGGATAACAACTCACCAAACCCTAAATATATAGTGCAAAAAGAAATAGAGAAACAGCTAGGCGTGGACAGTCACCATCCATTCTTGTCAAATGTTTTGACCATCTCACTAACCTCAGTGGAGACTATTCTTTCATTTTTAATTAAGAATGTGTGTGTGTGTGTGTGTGTGTGTGTATTCTTGCTGTGCTGATTCATTTATGGACATGTACACATATACATATTTATTTCTATTTTTCGTTTTCTCATTTTTAACATTTTAAATGCAGTTAGAATTCCTTGCTTTGTTTTTTGAGGATTAGAGGCTTTTCTGTTTGTTTGGTTGTTTGTTTGTTTTTCTTTATGTGCTTTTTTTCTGCTGCTAATAGCCACATTCTCTTTTTTTTGTCTTTCTCTCTCTTTACTTTCTTTTTTCCTATTTTTTCTCCTGCCTTATAATTATCACATCCTACTCCTCTGCATTCTCTTTGTTCATATTTTTAACATCAGAAACTTTCTTCACCTTTATTTCAAATTTTCCTTTCTCTTAATGAACTATATTTTTATCATCTTTTAAAATTAACTGGTTTATATAATTCCTACCCCCAAATTCAATAGTCACCATTGTGACTATTACCACTGTGAATGACATAGTTGACATCTGATGTTGGCTTTAATGCCAGATCTATTTCATGGTTATTTACTGGGTTTTTTGTTTGTTTGTTTTTTCTGTTGGCAATGGTTTACCCTGCCACTCCTGTTTATGAGGTAAAAAATAATGTTGTTGATGTCATAGTAGGAACAGCATATTTGTTTTAATGTTATATATTATTCACACCAATTGTTACTATTGTTTATTTTCTTCCTTTCTGTGAAGTATTGGGAATCTACAGGGACCCTACAAGTTCACAGGCTAGAAACTCTATTCCTGAACTAAACTCAGCCAAAAGAGAGCACACCTTGCTCCATACACAATTAGTGACACTCAACTTCAGCTACATATTGATAAAAAGAACAGAAAAGACAAAAATTCAAACTAATGACTAGTCCCCAAGAAGGAACTTCTAGGGTTGGGTCCTGAGATCCCAATTATAGACATTCACTGCTATGGCAAAATCGGAGAGAACTAATACAATGACTATGGATACCACACCTACTAGGAGGGGTCTAAAACTGGATCGCTCTAGTACATTTTGACAAGGGAAGGTTGTACCCTAAAATGGCCCACACAAAACAGTGGAAAAGAAATACATCCAAACATGCATAAAACCCAACACAGGAATACAAGAAATATGAAAAAAAACAAGGTAACATACACCACCAAAAGTTCATAATTAACCAGCAATTGACCCCAAAGTTATTGAAGTGAATGAACTATCAAATAAAGAATTCAAAAGAGTGATTACAAAAATGATCAATGAATTCCAAGAATGAACAGAAAAAAATTGGATGAATTAAGAAAATGAGTTCAGAATATAAATGAGAAATTCAATGAAAAGATAGAGATATTGAAAAAAATGGAAATCTTGTAAATGAAAGACACAATAAATCAAATAAAATGTTCAGTTGAAAGTCTTCCTAATGGAATAGGTCATGCTGAAGACAGATTCACAGACCTGGAAAAAAAAAAGTGGCTAGTTTTGAACATTCAAACAGTATTAAAGAAAACAAAATAAGTAGTCATGACTAGAATACTCAAAAGCTCTGAGACAACATTAACAGATCAAATTCAAGATTCGTTGGAATTAAGGAGGGTATGAAATTCAAGCTAATGGAATGGATAGCCTCTTCAGGGAAATTATAACAGAAAAATTTCCAAACCTTGGAAATGAAATGGACATCCATGTATAGAAAGCATTCAGAATCCCAAATAGATAAGATCAAAGAAGAACATCTCCACAACACATTAAAATGCAGAAGATAAAAAACAAAGATAAAATTTTAATAGCCTCAAGAGAAAAACGTCAGGTGATATTTAGATATAAGGCAGTCAGAATTACTTTTGATTTCTCAGTACAACCTCTAAAAGCCAGAATGGCTTAGAATGAAGTGTTACAAGTCCTGAAAAAAAATAACAAACTGTCAACCAAGATTACTATATCAAGAAAAGTTATCTTTCAAAATGGATAATGGATGGAGAAATTCCCAAAATAAGAACTCCAAAATAAGCAGAAATGTGAAGAATACCTCACTACTATGCTAGCATCTCAGAACTTAAAGAAATACTTCACAGAGAAGAAATCTAAAAAAAAACCCTAGAACTCACAAATGAACAAATCTCATTTGAATAGTAGCTAAGCAAATGAGAAATAGGACCAAATTAGATGTTAGAAATAAATAAAAATGGCAAGAATTAATAAACATTTCTCTAAAACATTGGATGTTAATAACCTCAACTATCCAATGGGAAAAAAAAAAGACCCAACTATATGTTGTTTGCAAGAGATTTACCTTACAGGCAAGGACATCCACAGACAGAAAGCAAAAGAATGGAAATTGATATACCAAGCAAATGGAAAACAAAAATAAGCAGGAGTAGCTACTCTCATATCTGACAAACCAGACTTCAAATCAAAATTAATAAAAAAGAGCAAAAAACAGTCACTTTATACTAATAAGGAAACAATTCAACAAGATATAGTAAACATTCATGCCCCAAATGTGGATGGAATTAATTACATAAAAGAGGTACTAATGGAATTAAAGCCTGAGATAGACTCCAATACATTAATACTGGGTGGCTTCAACGCCTCTCTCACCGTTGGATGGGTCATTCAGACATAAAGATAGTAAAGATTCTTTGGACCTAATATATATATTAACAATCAAAAACTTAACGGACACCCATCCAAAACCAGCTTTCTTCTCAGTGGTTCATGGACCCTTCTCCAAAATAGAACATTTTTCACACCACAGAGTAACTCTTAGCAAATACAATAAATAAATAAATAAAACCAAAAGCATAACCAAAAAATAAAACAAAAAATAAAAATTCCTAAAACCTGATATCATTCCTTGCATCTTATCAAATTATAATGGAAGAGATCAATACTAAAAAAACCTACAAAAATAATATAAATGAGATTGAAAAATACACTTTTGAATGGTGCATGGGTGGCAGAATAAATCAGGGGGGAATTTTTAAAAATTCTTAGAATCAAATGAGAATAATGTTATAACATACCAGAACTTCTGGGACACCATGAAGGCAGTTCCATGAGAAAAGTTGATAGCACTGAGGGCTTACATAAGAAAATGAGAAAAATCCAAAATAAACAACTTAATGATACATCTCAAGTCCCTTTAAAAAAGAACAAATCATTTTCAATACCAGTAGAAGAAAGGAAATAATTCAGAGCAGAACCAAAATCAATGAAATAGGAAATAAAAAAGTAACACAAAGGATCAACAAAACAAAGAGTTGGCTGTTTGAAAAGATAAACAAGATTGATAAGCCCTAAGCCAAACTAATAAAATTAGAGATAAAATATAGAAATCATCACAGACATTATGGAAGTCCAGAGGATCATTAAGGACTATTTTGAAAATGTATACTCCAATAAATTGAAACACCTAGAAGAAATGAATAAATTTCTAAACATATATGATCTACCAAAACTAAATCAAGAGGACATAGAAAACCCAAGCCAATCAATAAATAGTAATGAGATAAAGGCAGTAAGAAGAAGGCTTTCAACAAAGGAAAACTCAGAAACAGATGGGTTTTCAGATGAATTCTTCCACATCTTTAAAGGAGAACTAACCCTATCTAATGGTCTTCAAATTGATTCAAGAAATAAAAAGGGATGGAACACTTCCAAATTTATTCCAGTAAGCTGGTACCATACTCATACCAACGCCAGATAAGAACATATCAAGGAAAGAAAAATAGAGACAAATATCTCTGCTGAACTTGGATGCAAGAATCCTTAATTAAATTACTACCAAATTGTATTAAACAACAAAAATATTAAGTTTAAGAAGATTATACATTATGACCTAGTTGGTTTTATCCCACAGATGCAGGATGATTTAACATACATAAATCAATAAATGTAACTCATCATATAAATGGAATTAAGGACAAAAATCAGTCATCTCAATAGATGCAGAAAAGGTCTTCAACAAAATTCAGCACTCATTCATGATAAAACACTGAAAAACTAGGTAGAAAATTTTACCTCAACATAATAAAGACTATATACAAGAAAAATCAAAAACAAAAACAAAAGAAAAAAAAGCCAACCTCATAATACATTTGGAAAAACTGAAAGCATTTCCTTTAAATTTTAGAAAATTTAATATAATACTAGAAATTATAGTCAGAACAATTAGACAAGTGAAGGAAATAAAAGGGATAAAGATAGGAAAGGGAGAAGTCAAATTATCACTATTTGCAAATGATATAATTCTATACTTAGAAGATCCAAAAAACTCCAGTAAAAGACTACTAGAGTTAATAAACAAATTCAGCAAGTAGCAGGATACAAAATCAATATACAAAAATCAATAGTTTTCCTATATACCAACAACAAATCTGCTGAAAAATAAATAATAAAATATAGTATTTAAAATAACATCAAAAAATGAAAAAAAGAAATGAAAGAAAATGAAAGAAAAAGTAAAAGAAAGGAAATAACTAGAATAACTCTAATGAAGCAGGTGAACAACCTCTACTACAAAAACTATAGAACACTTAAAAGAGAAATGGAAGAAGACGCAAAAAGATGGGAGACCTCCTATGTTTTTGGAGAGGTAGAATTAATGTTTTTAAGTGGCCATACTACCAAAAGCAACATGCAGATTCAATGCAATTCTCATCAAAATACCAAGACATTCTTCACAAAACTAAACAACAACAAAAAATGTACTAAAATTGATTGGCAGAATCACTCAGAATAGTTAAAACAATTCTAATCCAAAAAATCAATGTTGGAGGCATCAAAATACCTGACTTTATGTTACACAGAGCTATAGTAACAAAAGCTTCATGGTACTGGAATAAAAATAGACACACAGACCAATGGTAAAGAATAAAAGAAAAAAGACAAATGGACACAAATCCAGTAATCTGATCCTCAACAAATGTGCCCAAAACATACATTGGAGAAAAGACAGCCTTTTTTAATAAATGGTATGGGCAAAACTGATTATCCATATATAAGTACAAGATTGAGACTATATCCTCATTTCACCCTGCACAAAAATTAACTTAAATTATATCAAATACCCAGGAATTACAGCAGAAACTTTGCAACTCCAGTGGAAAATGTAGGGTAAACATTATAGGCATAGGCAATGACTCGCTCAATAGGATCACTAAAGACCAGGAAATAATACCAAGAGTTAACAGATGAAATGCCATCAAATTAAAAACGTATGCACAACAAAGGAAACAATGAAGAATGTGAAGAGAGAACCTACAGAGTGGGAGAAAATCTTTGATAGCTACTCTCTGACAGAGGAGTAATATCTAGAATATATAAAGAAATCAAAATACTTAACACCAAAACACCCCAAATGTTCAAGATCATTATCAATTAGGGAAAAACAAATCAAAACTATACTGAGACTTATCTTACACCAGTCAGAATGGCAGCCATCATGCAAATAATAATAAATGCTGAAGAGAACACAGAGAAAAAGGAACATTTTACACTGTTGGTAGGATTATAATTTAGTACAATCACCATGGAAATATGTATAGAGTTTCCTCAAAAGACTGGGAATGGAACCCCTCTATGACCCAGCAATACCATTCCTCAGTAGTTATTCTAAAGAATTAAAGAATTAAAGTCATCATACAATAGTGATATATGCATATCCATGGTTATAGTAGCACAATTCACAATAGCAGAACTATGGAACCATCCTATGTGTCCACTGATGGATAAATGGATAAGAAAATGTCATGCTAATGTATGAAATATGATATGTCAAGAGCTTTGTAGGGTTTTGAACAACCAATAAAAAAAAGAAAAAAAAAAGAAAATGTCATATAAATAACAATGACATTTTATTCAGCCATAAATAAAAATGAAATTATGTCATTTGCAGGAAGGTCACTTGAGACCATTATGTTAAGTGAAATAAACCAAACTAGAAAGTCAAGGGTCATATGTTTTCTCTTATAGGTTGAAGCTAGAAAGGATAAAGGATAAGAAAGGTGGAGGGTCAGAGAAAGGAACCAGGGGCCGATAGAAGGAGAGGTAGGGGGTAAGTGCTAGAGAGTGATATTGATCAAATAATATTGTTATGCTTGTGAATGCATGAATATGGAACACCAAATTCCATCATTATGTACAACCATAGTGCACCTATAAGCTACGTGAGGGAAAAAACAGGCATGAGCTTAAAGAAAACATTAAAAAGTAGGCAGCTTTTTTTTACACTTATAATGAAATTGCTGAGAAAAAAATCAAGGAACTCATTCATAATAGCTGCAATCAAGTGCTAGGAATAAATTTAACCAAGGTAGTAAATGATACTTATAATGAAAATTACAAAACTTGATGAATAAATTAAAAAATACACATATACATACACACAAAACAGAAAAACATCCCATGTTTATAGACTGTTAAAATGTCCAAAAAACTACACAAAGTATTCTTTAGATTAATGCAATTCCTATCAAAGTATCAATGAAATATTCACATAAATAGAAAAAAAAACACTCCAAAATATATGGAACCACAGAACACCTCAATTATCAAACCAATCCTGAGCAAAAATAAGAACCCTAGAGGTACTACAGTACCTGACTTTAAAACATAATGCAAACCTATAGTAATCAAAATGGCATGGTACTGGGATAAAAATAGACCCATAGACCAATGGAACAGAAAAATGAACTAAAAAATAAATCCATGTACTTAAAGCCAACTGATTTTCAATGAGGGCAGAAAGAATAGACATCAGAGAAAGGAAAATCTCTTCAATGAAGGGTGTTGGGAAAACTGCTTATGCATATGCTAGATAATATATTTCATCATATACAAAAATCAGAATAAAATGAATCAGAGTCTTAAATGTAAGACCTGAACCAAAAAAAAAAAAAAAAAATCCTAGAAGAAAATACAGGGAAAATGCTGCAAGTTATTAGTCTGAGCAAAGATTTTTTTTGGATATGATCCAAAAGCACAGGAAATTGACAAGTAGAATTACATCAACTTTTTTTTTATTGGTTGTTCAAAACATTACAAAGCTCTTGACATATCATATTTCATACATTAGATTCAAGTGGGTTATGAACTCCCATTTTTACCCCAAATACAGATTGCAGAATCACATCGGTTACACATCCACATTTTTACATAATGCCATATTAGTAACTGTTGTATTCTGCTACCTTTCCTATCCTCTACTATCCCCCCTCCCCTCCCCTCCCATCTTCTCTCTCTACCCCATCTATTTTTCTATTCAGGCAAAATGTAAAAGTCTGGTGTTATGAAATAATTAAGAATAGTTTTTCTGCCATAGAAACAGTCATGACCATTTTATATTACTTTACACCACCCTTTTTTTTTCTGTCAATCACGGGACACCCACTAATTTTTAAAAAAGTTTTTTTTTTTTATTTGTTGTAATTAGTTACACATGATAGTAGATTGTTTTTTTGACACAATAATCATGTATGGGGTATAACTTTTCCTTCTTCAGGTTGTATGTGATATAGAATTACATTGGTCATATAATCATATGTGCACATAGGATAGTAATATTTGATTCATTCTACTATCCTTCCTATTCCCATTCCTCCTCTCTCCCTTCATCCCCCATTGACTAATCCAAAGCATTTCTATTCTTCTCTAACTGCCCTGTTGTTGGGAATTAGCATCCCCAAAGCAGAGAAAACATTCAACCTTTGGGTTGGGGAGATTGGCTTATTTCACTCACATGCATATTTTTTTTAATTTCAGTGTATTAAATCAAGTGCCATATACTCTATACTTTATAGACACTGATTAACATCAGCTTTGCCTTCCTTGTTTTAAAAGATTTCTGGAAACTTTCTTAGGTCTCTGTTAATGATTAGCTAGATCTTTATGTATCCTACACTCATATGATTTCTTCTTTCACTATTCGTTCTGGTAGTATATTAATCTCCTGTTTCAATATTTTTCTGCATCAAATTTATAAATACAAAGAGGCAAATAGTTGCACAAGGTTTATAGCCACACAAATATAAAAAAAAATCAGGCTCCCAATTCTTTAATGACAGCAACTCCTTTTATTTATTTTAGCTATTTTTTTGTATTTTTTTCATGTGCCTAAATATATATATATATATTAGAGTTTTTACTTTTGTTTTTGATATTATTCATTGACTTGTTATTTTGGAAGGTGAAAATGTATTGCTCTTATATTGCATCTAACACACACACACACACACACACACACACACATACACACACACACACACACACACTTTCCTTTATCTTAACTTCCCAACAGCCACATCATAATTTTTGGTGAGACTAATAATAAATTTTAACATTTTTAAAGCTGTGTAAATATCATCACAGTTTAGTTGTATAACATTCTATGATCACATTAACTCTCATGCTTTTGTTTTATTTTTGTTTTTATCTCATTTTTATTTTTCTACTTACTGATCTCTTGTTAAACATTCCTGGTATCCTGGACCCAGATCTGCTTCCTATTTGGTTTATAAGCTTCTTTTGGTAAACAAAGATTCCTATAATTTTCTAAGTAAAAGCAAATGACTGGCAAATTTTTAGAGACCTTGCATGCCTGATATTGTCTTAATTATACTTGTATTTGATTAGACTTCACCTGGGCTATAAGAATTCTGTATACTCTCAAGTTATACTCCATGTATATATGATATGTCAAAACACATTCTACTGTCATGTATGATTAAAAAGAACAACAACAACAAAATTGTTTTTAGAGAATTCTGTATGCTTTTCCAGAATGATTTTCCTCAGAATTTTGAAGGCAGTTCTGTTTTTATCCTAGTTTTCAGGGTTAGGTTTTAGTATTTGATTCCCTATATTTTGTTTTTCTCACAAAGCTTTAGAATCTTCTTTTTTGGCCAGTGATGTATTAAACTTGTTCTTGATAATTCCATTCAATTAGTAAACTATCTCTGTAAATTCTGGAAAAAAAAAAGTTTTCTATACAATTTATTTGATTATTTTCTGTTCTTCACTTTCTTTTATCCTCCCAATTAAAAAAAAAAAAAAAGTTAATCTCCTACAGCAATCTCCTAACTTACTTTCTCCTATTTTCTGTATCTTTTTTAAATTTTGGGGAATTTCCTCAACCTTATAATTCAATCCTTCCCATAATTGCTTTGTCCTAATACTATTTCCAAAAGTACTTCTACGTTCCAGTTTGCTATGGTTTCCTCTTATTTCAAGGTTGTAGAAACTTCACCGTTTACCTGAAAACATTCATTAAAAGAGCTTTTAAAGAAAGATTTTCTTCCATTCTCTGAATTTCTACGATGCTCCTTCAAAGTTGTTTTATCAAGTACTTGTGCTCTCAACCTTCCGTGTTCTGACTTCTTTTCTTTGTATTTCTAGGGACATTGATGATCCATTCATAACTGGAGGACTAAGGAGTTGCTTGGCTTCTCTGTGTCCAGGGGCTTGCTCACTGGTTCTTTGAGGTTGAAAGGTCATCAGCTATACCATTTTATGAGAAGATTCAAAATGCTCAGGACTGCTGGGAAGTTTTCTACCAAAAGAAATGCTCTACTCTCTTCTCTGGGGGATATAAACCTGGATGCCACTATTCTTAGATTTATGTAGTGGGACAGGAATCTCACTGTTCAGAGGGTAGATTCTCACTTATTCCCACAGATCCAGCACAACACTTTGCACCTTCAGCTCTTGAGTTTCTTCATTAGACTCAGTTTTCATCCAGTGGAGATTTCATGTGGCCTGGTTTCTAGGGATGAGAATGTAAAAGGTATTAAAACACTTGTGGCAGAAATACTTCATCCACATAAGAGCAAGATATTTCTAAGAAGAATTACAATTGACTTAATCTACCAACTGTGGAGATAATGTTCTCGAGCAGTTCAGCATGGCTCACTTGCCAGTTCTTAAAGCACAACATGCTAGAAAGTTGCTAAATTAACATAAAATGATATCAGCAAATGCTAGAAATACACAATAGGACTATAGAGGAGGATAGGTCACAAAAATGCAAAATGCTTTAAAAATCATCTTCAATCTCTCATAATCCCTCTTAATTCTGTATCCATGATCTCTGCTGATCTGCCTCATCTATTTTTTCAGTCCTTTTAACTTTGCTAGTTTTAAACTTTCACGCATGGCTATTTCCTGCTATGTCCCTAGACATACCTTCTGCATATCGCTTTTTCTTAATAACCCAGGTAACACTCTCTCTCATTACTTCCATTTAAGTGAAGAAATGTTTCTTTGTTCTCTCTTAGTGTTACACATACTAATATGCTTAAAGAAGAAAAACTTGGTGGCACTCTTAGGAAAAAAAAGAAAAAAATCCTTCCCTTGGCTTCAGGACAGGGAAAGACTTAACCTAGATATTTTGCAGCATCTTTTCTAGCAAGGTAAGTTATGTTTTATAATCATCTAAATTTACCATTCCTTGGAAGGTCTTTAAGTAAAGAGGTGGGACAAACCATCACCCACCTCTCTTCCTAAAACCTTTACCCTGGGGTTAGGTTCCCAAGCTATATAAATATAAGGCTGAACACTGCCTGTACTTACCTTGGCTTCTCCACCTGAAGTAGTGTCTCTCACTCTCCCTTCTCCTCCCCCTCCTTCTTCCCTCCCCCTCCCACTCCCCCTCCTCCACCCTCTCTCTCTCTCTCTCTCTCTCTCTCTCACACACACACACACACACACACACACACACTTTTTTTACTGTGACATTGAAAACTCATGACTGAATTCTTCTTATAGCTTTCAGTTGCTATGAAGGTATAAAAGAAAATAGCTGATCTCTAAGGTAACAAGGATCTAAGTCAAACAGGGTCTTACAGATTGAAGTCAACACTTTGAAATTAAAATGAAATGATACCTAGGGCTGGCTCTGAAGTACAGGTGTACCATATTATCTATGACCAACAACCTTAACCAAACACCCTGTATTTAGAGCATCATAGTTCAAAACTCCTAAACACTCACTTGGTTCTGCCTGCTAAAGCTTTTGCCTGAAACTGCATAAAGAGAATGTTGAAAATATAAGGGCAATCCAGACAGAAAAGACCAGGGTCCTTGAGAAAGGGACTTGTGTTTGTACCCGAGCTGGCAGGGGAGGGCTAAGAGTCAGGGTCACAACTTTTCCTGATGTGCTTTTAAACAGAACTGCGACTCTGGTGCTAGACAATTGATAGATGTTAGGGTCTGCTGTCTTCCATAGCAGTGTGCCCCTTGCTAAGTGGGATACAAATCTAAATAATTTATGATTCTGCACATTTGTTTTCTTCTTTGTCACTTACCTTCTCATTCATTCTCTTTTTAATCTACCCCATGCCCAATGCCCCTGATCAAAGCACAAAGTGAGAAAGCATGATTTTAAATCAGAAGACACAGGAGTTTGCAGCTCTACCACTTAATAGCTAGGAAAATCAGGAAAATCATTTAATCTTTGTGAGCCTTATTCCTACTCTGTAAAATTGGGGAAATCACCATACTATTCGAAGGGTGGGGCTGAGAATCAAATGTAATCATATTCACTAACACATTTCCTACTAAACAAACTTAGTTATTAGTATTCTCTAGAGTTTGAAGGAAAAGAGGAATCATAAGCCTATGAATTGCAAAGGTGTCACCTGACCTCATAAAGGGACATAGATATCTATGTTTAAGCTTACTTTTTAACACACTTTTAGGTAAATTTTCTTTTTTTAATTTTGATGAAATCTGGAAGATGTCTGCTTTATTAATATTAAATACTACCCAATTTTGTTGGTGACAGTAACCACAATAACAAATAACATGAATTTGAATTTTAGCTACTGAGTCTCTCCTTTAATTCATCAAAAATATTAATTATAACAGCTAACATTTGCATAGTGCTTAATATGTTCCAAGCTGGGTTAGAAGTGATTTGTACATAATATCTCATTAAATCCTTATCGATGAAGTATTGTCTCCACTTTGCCTATGAAGAAACTGAATAAAAGCAAGAGTCAGGGCTAGAACACAAACATCAGATGGCTGAGTCCAGATTCTTTTATTTCTTTTTTTACGATTTTTTTTATATGGACACAGTACCTTTATCTTATTTATTTGTTTGTTTGTTTATTTATTTATTTATTTATTTATTTAAAGCAGTGCTGAGTGCTGAGGACAGAACCCAGTGCCTCACACCTGCTAGGTGAGCGCTCTACCACTGAGTCACAACCCCAGCCCCCAGATTCTTAGTAATAGAAAACAGCCAAAAAATAAAATTAAAAAACAACAGTAACAAAAACTATGAGACCTCTCCATTTGATGGAACCAGTTGTTAGAGAAAGCTGAAGTGAAAGGCCTCTAAAAGAGGCTCAGTCAACTTCTCATATGGAGAAATTAAGGCCCTCTGCCGCATCCCAGAAAGATTCTCACTTAGCCTTTGCTGAGCTGACATGTTTGAATTTCAGCTGTTTTTCTCCTTGGTCAGCCTGAGCCAGCTCTGGGTGGTATCAAAACAAGGTGTAAAAGGTTTCCTGGCAACTGGAACAGTAACCTTGGCCTGACAGCCCCAAGTCCTCATTTATTTTTTCTTTCCCTCAATTCCCTCATACCAGTCTGTCCTTCCCTTTTCAAATATCTTTCTCTTTCTTTATACAAGATAAAAGAAAAAAAAAATTAAAGCTTGTTTCCCAAGGCCAGATATAAGTTACCTTTAGAATCTGATATCCTATTATTGTTTTCTTAAATTTCCACCCCTCCATTTCTTAAGCAGATGAAGGTTACGTGCTTTTAGACAGTAAATTAAAATCATGTTCCTTTCTGTTTGCTTATCATCCTGGAAAACGTGAGCATTCCTTTGAGGAAAAAAAAAAATACTGTTTTTGTGAAACCAGGGTCAAGAGTCTCTATTCTAAGTCCCACTCTCAGCTGGAGAACCCTGGCCCCACTTCACTAGGCCGCCCCACAGCAGCGGCAGGTGAGTGTCAATGAAGTCAAGCATCAAGGACAAGAAGCTACCTTATTTCTGATGCTGTTTTTCCTTGCAGGTAGAATGAAAAATCAAATCTCTCCTCTCTCTACAGCACTGTCCTCTCAGAACAGGACATTAACTTCCACAAACCAGTCTGGTGGTAAAGGGGGTGATTAGCTAGATAGGCCTTAACAGCTGGGCTCCAGGAGAGGAAGCTAGGTGGAGGAGGGGCACTATCAGGCACTGGGTCTTGCAGTTTTAGCAACAGCAGATGAAAAGCTTCCAGAGGTGGGGGCAGGGGAAAGCCCAGATTGTAAACATCTCTTGCCTGTTGCCTAGAAGCAGTGGCAGCAAACAATCCAAAGACTGCTCCTAGATTTTTCAAAATTTCCTTTATACCCAGGGCTCTGTGTCTTTTTAAAATATGCGGCCATTTTATAAGGTCATCAGCACAAACGAAACATGTGCATATATCATAATAATTTCCTAGCCACCATGTGTAATTGCTTACATAAAGTGGTCAATTATTGTTTAACAAAACCTTGTTAATGTTACCACATTAATCCTGAGGCTTTTATAAACCCTATAATGACTACTCTATATGAGACACTCATATTTGAAAAAATCAACAGAAATAAAAAGATGATGCTTTGTTTATGGGGGAAATTTGATAATTCCTGAATGATGGGTTTTTTAAATATGCTGTAACGGAGGACAAGGATTTTGTATTATAAATTGGTCAAAATGTGGTAACAGTAATGTTATAGGCTGTCCTGGGAGAAATGAACTATGAAATATCACACACACACATGCACACAGAGCAAGAAAAGGGCAGGATGGTAATAGTGGAAGATTTTAATTACCTCAGTATAGGACAGGATTACATCAAGTGGAGGAAGTAAGGCTGGATCTGGTGCAAAGAGGATTTCTAATTTAATGTGTACCTCACCCAAAAAGGAAGGAAAGAATGCCAGGTTTAAGATTAAATAGTATTTGGGACTCAAAGGAGAGAAAGGATATAGGAAGTGGTGATTAAATCTCATTAAGCATATGATTTATTCTCAAATAGAAGCTAGAGGCATTTAAATACAACACGGAAATTTAGAAAGACAGAAAACAAAATACAGCCCACAATCATTAATTCAGAAAAAGACAAACTAGTGAATTAAGGTCAGGGTAAATAGCAGAAGAGTGTTTTTTTAAAAAACAGAGCCTCACCCAGAATGCTAGTGTCACTAATAAGTGGTAAATTTGCTTAGCATTTTACAAGATCAAAGTGGAAAAGTAAGGCTTTTAGAATGATGCAGCAAAGAAAAAGGCTCCCTTCCCTTTTCAGAATCCAAAATTTTTAAAGAAATAGAAAATCCAATCCTCTTTACTTGGAAGAGGATTCCAAAAGGACCAGGAGAAGAAAAAGGAAGCCAGAAAAATGACCAGAGCCGAGGGCAGACTTGTTTTGTGACATTAAAAGCATCCAGCCCAGAGAGGATGGGGATGAGTGGGAAGTCAGTGACAGCTGAGGCTGCGTGGCAGCTCCTGAATGAATTCTCTGCCTGTGTATTTACGAAAGCAGCGGAAGGTCATGTCCCGGAAACGGGGATACGTTTTCTTGAGGGGAGAAGTAAAATGTTAAAAGGATTTTATGGTCACGCGAGAGCAGATAGTTGGGCAATTAGAACTATTAGAAGTTGACAGGGCACAAGACCCAGATTAAACATGTCACCAAAATTCTGAAGGAAGAGCAAAGGAAGCAGAGAAACGCCTTCAGCAGAGCCTCTTGATACCTTTCTTAGGAGACTACAGAATCCAGGATGGTTACTCTTCTAACATTAGATGTTTAAAGAAAACTCTTGGAATCTTGAGATATCTGGTTACCAATAATAATGAGAGTCGTAGCAGATAGTGCTGGCTCTCATTTTGCAATTTATAGACTTGCATACTTGGTGAAGACTGAACATTCAGTTAATAATTAAAAAATAGTTGACATTTTTCACAGAACTAGAGCATTTTTGTTTGACCTATTTTACATAGGTGAAAGTAGAAGTCACTCTTTTTTAAATTTCTTGGTTATTTATCATATAAAATTCCTCTCTAATTTGTCTGCATTAAATGAGGCAAACAAGAATCATTTCAAACTATCCCTAAATTCAAAGGAATGGTGTATGTGAAATAAAGATGAAAGATTTCAGAAATCACTGTTCTGATTATCACTTTTGTCACCGCCATCATCATGAAGCTGCCATTATTAAGCACATACTGTGTACCACATTATAGCCAAGGAGGAACAGTGGAGGAGTTGCTCTTCTCTATCCCAGGGTCTGGATTTCACATTGATTCACCAAATGCATTTTCTTCATTTTCTTACCAATTATCATGTTGACAAATTATTTTTAAAAAGAAAAATGGAGGATGTGCTTAGGATGACCAATTGCCCCAGCTGCCAGGCTCCAAGCTTTATTTCTCTGAACCAATACAAATAATGTAGTCACAAAACTGTGAAGTTAAAACGTAAATGACACCTGGCATTATCCAATGTTTATTAACCACATAAACCCAGCATCTTTCTTTTGTCCTTCCTCTTTTCACTATCTTCATTCTTTCCTTCTGTGAATGTGTATTGAATTTCCTAGACTAGACATAATGATTTGATGATAAAAATAGGCAAAGGTACTATTACTGCCCTCAAGTAATTTCCAATCTAGTTGCAATATCAACAGTGTGGCAGACTAAAATGGTAGGAAACCCGCGTGTCCACAACTACTTAAGGAAGTACATGATACAACTGAGGAGAAGGTGGGGTACAGAAAGACAGGAGTGGAGATGAAATGAAGAAGGATAGTTTGAATCAAATGTATGATATGTCGGGCTGGGGATGTGGCTCAAGTGGTAGCTCGCTCGCCTGGCATGCGTGCGGCCCGGGTTCGATTCTCAGCACCACATACAAACAAAGATGCTGTGTCCGCCGATAACTAAAAAAATAAATAAATATTAAAAAAAATTCTCTCTCTCTCTCTCTCTCTCTCTCTCTCTCTCTCTCTCTCTCTTTATTTAAAAAAAATTGTATGATATGTCAAGATCACTGTATTGTCTTGAGCAACTAATAAAAAAAAAAGGATAGTTTAAATATAGAGTCTACTTAGAGGTCTGGTGTTGTAGCTCAGTGGTAGGGTGCTTGTCTAGCACATGTAGGGCACTGGGTTCAATCCTCAGCACCACATAAAAATGAATAAATAAAATAAAGGTATGTGTCCATCTACAACTAACTTTTTTTTTTTTTTTAAGAGTCTACTTAGAAAAGCTTAGAGAGGGGACAACATAGTGAACTGCAAAATGAAACGATCAGATTATTTCCCTCATTGTGTATTTTTGTGTTTTCTACCAAACCCCACACACTAACTGCAGTTTTGTTGGATTTAATTTTTTAGACTTTATTGAAAAGAAAAAAAAGAAAGCAAAGGACCTGGAACAAAGTGAATAGAGTTGAGTGATGTAGAAAAAAAGATATAACAACAGTGTTCATAAATTTAAGAATAAATATTCACATTTGTTTAACCTTTTGATATGTTACCTGTAGGCATAGAATTCAAAAGTTAAATTTCAGTTGCTTGCAAGAAAAACCGAATAAAAATAAAATGAAACAAATGTGAATGGTGAAGAGAGGTGGTAACGGTGACTTGATTTACTACATTAGGCTCTATGGTCCCAGAATCAGCTCATGTAGTTCTTGCAAGAAAGTAGAAACCTATATAGCTAGAGCTGGCTATAATCATATAGGATAAAAGAGATAAAAATGGAAAATATAGACCAGAGTGCTATTATGGAGGTTATCCTATGAAGGTTACTATTAATAAAAATATATAATCAAGTCACCTAATTAGAAACCAGTGATATCATTCTTGCAAACATCCTGAAAAGCTATTCAACTTTAATTCTAAAACTACATGGAGATTTGAGATTCTGTAAACTCGAATACACATTCATTATTAGATTGAATACAGATCCATTGTGTATTGTATATGGAAACCACATCCATATAGCTTGAATATACATCAATTTTCCCCCTTTCCTGTGCCTCTTGCAGAACCCTACCCAGGAATCTGGCTTTGCACTAATCAACTTTACCTCTCTTCTTTACTGACCATCTCCTTCTGAATCCACACTGGAATCACTGAATTATCTCATATTCCTCACATCACTAGGCAGGACTCTCAGAAAATGGGAAACTATCCCCAAGTATTGCTAATTCTATTCTTTTTTTTTCTTCTCCACATTTTTGCTTAATATTTTTTTTCTAGTTTCACTTCCATAATGTATCAAACATTGCTCTTCTGAAAAATACCTCTAAAATTACTTATCCATAGCATACAGATTACCAATTTTACCTGGATTATTTCCTACTGTTTCATCACTAATCATAGAAGAAAAGTCTTTTCTCCTAAAAAAAGGGATTTTATAAACACAATGAGCTGATGATGGAAATTTGCCAGAAAAGAGGTAGGGACAGGGAAGGATATGCTATGGGACCTATCAGGTGCTCTATAAATATGACATTAGAAATATTGAACATATGGTACATTATTGGCTATAGTAGTAGAGCAAGGCCCAGGGTACATCAGACAGTGTTTATACTTTAGTTGTTGGATTGTAGGATGTCTATTTTGGAAATCATAATGCATAAAAATGACTTACTCCATCTACCTAACTCTGAAAGCATTCTCTGTACTGAAAAGGAGAATTCTTTTTGCATTCCACCTTTGTTATTTCTCTACTTGTTTAATTTTAAAGCCAGAGTGGGTTATATTTAAAATACTAAATTGTATAAAATATATTGATTACTAATTGACTATTGCAAATAAAACAGGATTTATGTGTCACTTTAATTTTCAAAGAGGTAATGGAGTCATATCTATTTTTCTATCTATTATCTATCTATCTATCTGTCTATGAATGATTAGGAACACCAAGTTGATTTCAACAAATTGGAAATCTGGGCCAAGAACCATCTTTAATTTATTTTCTGACCTTTGAAAAAATTCAATTAAAATCCATCTCTACTTATTTGTTACACCTCTAGAAGTAGAAATAGAAAAAACCGTCCTTCCCCAAACAACTGATATAATTTAAGATGAACTTCAAATAACTTAGTACCATATGAATAGTATTCAAGTAGTGACATGGGTAGCAGAGCCCTATGAATAATTGAAAAAAATGAAAATTTATGGAAAAAATGTTTGAAAAAGAGTCATGGAAAGAGTGTAAGGTTAAAGTGATACTACAAGAATAAAAATATTTGACACATATTTTGACATAGTTTTTTGAAAAAAGAATTCCATTATGGCAATAAAGTTTTCATTTTTTTTTAATCATCCCTCTTATACCTTATCTGCCACTCTGGATATAACTGCTACTGATAAGGCAAAATCCAGAATAATGCCTTAATGTTTGTATGCTGGCTTCTTCAAAATATGGTTTTCCATCAAACAATATAAATGTGGGTCATTCCAGTACATCTTCACAGTTTTAATGTGTACTTTCTTTCCATGTATAGATACTGGATATATTTTATTTTAATTTTATCAAACAATAATAATTGATTTTCAGAAATTATGTGATATTTGTACATCATAAAAGTTTGTGATTTGTTGACAAACAAAATAAATAAAAGTTGCTTTATAAAATATTTCAATTTTTTTTCAAATTTTTGTTTTGAAAAAAATGATTTAAAAATAGTGATAGATTGAAAGGAAATGAGGAGACAGGGGAGAAAGTGTCCTTCTCCGACCTACAGTTTTAAATGTCAATTGTGCTTATGGAAACTGCTATGAAATTAACAGATATTTCTTTAAATTCAAAGAATAATATTAGAAAAATAATCATAACTGTATTCAGAAATAGGAAGGAATAGTCCACGAAAGTGGAAAACAAAGGTTTGAAGTTGAAAATTAAGGTGGACAGTAGTTGATTTTAAAGATCATTGACACATATGCACACACACAAACATGTATACCCAAAGATAATTTGGGTGTATGCTACACTATTTTAAATCTGATTTTAATTTGTATGGAGTATTATGGTAGTAATAGCTTTAAAGTTAACCAAAACACATGCTACTAATGTAGTGCAGTCAAATACGAACAGAACATGTATTTAGTCAACTATGCTTAGATAGAATACCAAATGAGTACTTTGCAAGGCTCCATAAGACTGACTTTGTTCAGCCCAAACCTAAAGTTACATCCAATTTTCCAGATTATGTAATTTTTTTATATTCTTAGATAATAGCAAATGTCCTTAAAATATATCTTTCCATCAAAAATTAAATTTCAGTACATCCACAGAACGGGGTTCTAATTAGAATAAGATAATCTATGCATGTATAATTTTGTCAAAATGGATTCTACTGTCATTTATAACTAAAAATAATCAATTAAAAAAAAGAAGTTAAATTTTCACATTTGTCTATCATTGGAAAAGAACCAGTGTAAGGAAGCTCAAGAAAGAGGCTCAGTCAATGTCTTAGTCCCTCAGGCTGCTATAATAAAATACCATAAATTGGGGTATTTGTGACTTGACTCTTATAATTCTGGAGACTAGAAAGTCCCAAATCAAGGTTTTGTGCAGTATTGCTTCCTGGTTCATAGAACTGAAACTTCCTGCTTCATAGACAGGCATCTTTTAGCTGTTATTAATATAGGAAGACATTTACAATATATTGTTAAAACAGAAGAGGAAAGTTATAAAATAGTGTGCATAGCAATTCATCATTTTTATGAGTGTGGAATAAGAAAATGTTTAAGTAGATAAAAGCATGGATTATAAATAACTATCTCTAAGTGATGGAGTTGGGATATTTTGGGGGGGATATTTATCTGTAATTTCTATTATTACTGCAGTGAGCAAGTATTCTTCTTTTATAAAAAAAATCTGGTATTTTTAACTATAAATATAAAAACCTGCTTTGTTTTTCTTCTGAGTAATTCTTTAAACATGCACATTTGATATTTTTTTTAAAGAGAGAGTAGAGAGAGAGAGAGAGAGAGAGAGAGAGAGAGAGAATTTTTTAATATTTATTTTTTAGTTTTTGGTGGACACAATATCTTTGTTTGTATGTGGTGCTGAGGATCGAACCCGGCCGCACACATGCCAGGCGAGCACTCTACCGCTTGAGCCACATATCCAGCCCCCACATTTGATATTTAAACATAACTTTTTCTTCATGTTATATCCACATTTTCATATAATCTATAGATTACATAAATGAATGCATCTAGTAACTAATGATAGGCTGAAGGTTATATAAAATTAACCTGATCTTTTAACCTAACTATACAGTGGTAACAAATTAGGCAGAGATTCTTTTTGTCATATGCTAACAATTGAAATGTATTTTGACTTATAAAACTAATAGGGTAAAATAGAATTAATAGTTTCTTTCTCCAATTACATGCAGAGATTCTTAGACTCATAAAACTATTTAGGGCTGAAAGAGCTCTGGTAGCTTAACCCATTAATTTTACAGATAAGGATACTGAGGTTCAAAGAGACTAACTATTACCCGAGGTCACTCATTTAATCCATTGCAATCAGTATAATGACCAATTCTTCTGATTTTGAGGTCATACTATGCACAAAAGAGCCAGATAAAATTTCTTCTCTTGTATGATTTTTTTTTGTTTTATGCCATTTGAAATTCTCAAGTTGTCTTTTTTACATTTTAAATTACTATACTTAGTTTATGCCTTTATAAATTTTCTTTTAATCTTAACAAATATGGTTTCCTTTAAAGAAATTGAAGGTACTCATGGTTGTAAAAATAATTATTAAATATAAAATTATGGCTATAAGAAATCTTTGATCTTGCGTCCTGATTCCATTTTGGTGACTTGTTGAATTTTCAAGGGCAATTTAAATATTTCACACCTTAGTCAGGCAAAGTGTAAATTCACATGGGTCTGACCTGCATATATATGAATGGTCAAAAATATCCTAGTGTTATACACACATACACACACACACACACACACACACACACACACACATAATAAGCCATGTATTTAGCTCATCTTGATAATTAGTTAAATTGGTTAATTAAGCAATTCATTTTATTTAAAAATGAATATGAGCAATGATTTAAAACATTTATCACATTCAGGTAGAAGTGTGGCATAGAGGAAAGGGTTTAGAGTTTTAAACACATGGAAATTCTATCCATCTGTCAATATATGAATGGAGAAAGGAAGGGTTTTTTGAGCTCAGTTTTTTGTTTATTTTTTGTATCTGAAAGTAGAATTTAAACCTATCTAGAAGTATTTTTTAATGATAAAAAAATTTATTTAAAAATTTTATTTAAAATCATACATAAAATGCTTAATACACTGTAGCTTATTTTTAAATATTAAAATATGCATTTGAAAAATTAAAGTTGCTCATACTCAAGATGTACAATATGATGATTAGATTATATGTACATTGTATAATGATTGTCACAGTCAGATTAACTATTACCTCCATCACCACCCACAATTATTATATTCTGAGGAAAGGGGACTCTTAAAATCTCTTCAAATTTCAAATAAATCATGTGGAATTTTTTTTAGGGGGGGTACCAGTGATTGAACTCAGGGGCACTCAACCACTGAGCCATATACCCAGCCCTATTTTGAATTTCATTTAGAGACAGGGTCTCTCTCACTAAATTGCTTAGCACCTCACTTTTGCTGAGGTTCTGAACTCATTATCCTCCTGCCTCAATCTCCCAAGCCACTGGGATTACAGGCATGCACCACTGCACCAGGCTAAATAATACAGTATTTTTTTAACTTGTATTCTTATTTAGTATTATCTAGTTAGCACATTGTACATTATATCTATAGAACTCACTCTTCTTATAACTGAAAGCTTCTAGCATTTGACCAACATCTTTCCATTTTCTCCATTCTTTAGCCTCTAGCAACCACTACTATTTTACTCAAGTAAAATAGTGAAGATGCACATTTATAATTGTTTTATTCCATTGATGAATTAATCTCTTGGTCAACTATAATGACCTTCTTTGTTTCTTGTGACAAGAGTTTTGACTAAGTTTATATTGTCCAATAAAAGTATAGCCTGTTTCTTTTGACTACCATTTTCATGGAATATATGTTTTCACGCCTTCAATTTCTGCCTGTATGACTTAAGGTAGAGGAATCTTTTCTAAGTATATTAGTAGTGGGTCTTTTAAAAATTCATCCAACTAGTCTGTGTCATTTGATTAAAAAATTTGATCCATTTACTTTTAGAGTAGTTATTGTTAGATAAGAACTTACTGTTGACTTTTTGTTTATGATTGTTTTATAGTTACTTTGTTGTTCCTTTCTTCCTCTCCTGCTGTGCTGGTGGTAATATGGTTTGATTACTTTCCTTTATCATTTTGTATCTAGTCAAGGTTTTTTCTTTGTGGTTACCATAAGGCTTACATAACATAGTTGGAACATTCTATTTTAATCTAATTTTAAGTGTATGTAAACCCTGTATTTTTACTTATCCTTGTCTCCAACAATTTGTGCTATTGATACGATGCTTTACATATTTTTATATTGTGTGTCTGTTAATATTATACCTATAGTTGTTAATTTTAATATTTTTATCTTTTAAGTTTACAGTAGAGTTAAAAATGGAACACCATTGCAGTATTATATTATTCAAGTGGAATGGTGGCTGAGTACACATAGGATGGGCTCATTTATAGATCTGGAGTTAGGGCCATGGCCAGCACTGGTAAACCTACAAAATGAGGCTCAGAAAGGATCCCATCCCAAATCATGTCATATCATTAAGAAAGAAAAAAAGAAAGAAAGAAAGAATCCAACATCCAGTGAGCAGTGGCCTTTTCTTCTGTAAATTGTCATTCTAATTCTTGGGGTTCACTAAGTTTTTATAAGTTTTTACATAAATCCCAAAGTTCCCACAAAATTACATATGTCTGTGAATGGATGCAAAATTGTTGGTACAAAAGGGTTGAACTGTGAGGGACCTCCTAGTCTGCTATCTCACTCTGAAATAATCCATTGTAGCTTATTTTAAAATTAGAATTGACACAGAAAATTTATAAGCAATATCATTTTTTGAAGTTCAGAGAATTGCAATTAACCTATACTTTTCTTCCATTCATATGCATCAAATTGCTCATTATTAGGTTTGTAGCTTACAGTTTTAAGTTATTCCATAGTATACTGTGAAAAATTAAGTTTCAGTGATGATCAGCTCTCTGAGGAGAACAGGAACTTTTAAAAGAGTATATTGTATGTATTATTCTGTATTGTGCTGCTATAACAAAATACTACAGATTAGGTAAGTTATAAAGATCAAAATTTATTTTTCATAGTTCTAGAAGTTGGGAAGTCCAAAAATCAGGGTGCTGGCAGGGTCTGGTAAGGGCCTGGTCTCCACTTTTAATATAATATCTTGAATGAGGCATCTTCTAAATGGTAATAATACAGACCTTCATATGACAGAAGAGTATAAGAGCGTGAACCCACTCCTCATAATCCTCTTTTTAGATTGCTATTAATTCATCCATAAGTGTAGAGCCCTCATGACCTAACATCTCCTGATAAGCTTCACTTCTCTACATTGTCATGTAGGGAGAGACAAAACATTCAAACCATAGAAGACTCTATATTTTATATTTTAGAATTTCTTCTTTCATGTGCAGGGAAAACCGTATTTCAGACTTTTCCAAAAACCTCACATTTATAAGTTTTGTTTTTTTTTTAAAAGCACATTATTAAGTTATCAAGACATTTGTGTAAATGCAAATAATGCATGTTGCTGAGGATACAGGTGTTAACAGCTTATATTTCCCTAGAAGAGTTAAAAGCAGAGTAAGGAAAACACAACAGCTATACCCAAGATCTGAATGGCTGGCCAGCTGTGTCAGACAGTATTGTCAGTTGGAAGCAACAGAAATGACTTTTATAACTTAAACAGAAAAATAAATTATTGAAAAGGTATTATGAATCTCACAAAAGCACTGGTAAGCTTATAGAATGAGGCTCGTAAAGGATCCCCATTCCAAATCATGTCATCTCATTAAGAAAGAATAAAAAAAGAAAGAAAGAAGCCAACATCCAATGAGTATATCCTGCTACTACTCCACTGAGTTTTTGACCTCCTAGCTTGTGCCACCCTCACCCCTACACTGACCTGTGGATACCATTGCTGCTGTACTGCACTGCTGTCCCTAGAAACACAGCCCCACAACCCCTCTCCCTACTGCTTGCTGCTACAGTGCAGTCTGTGGTGCATCTTTTCTTGGTCACTAGCACCCGAATTGAAGTTCAGGGCTCCTATATCAGATTGGTTGAGCTGAGAGAGACTGGTAATAAACATTTCTGTCTGTGCCTCTCTCTCCACCCACTACAAGACTCACAAATCAGTAAATTTTCTAAATACAGGAAGGGTTCAAATGTTGGGCAGCCAAGGAACTATTCAATATATCTACTATATAAGTAGAAGAGAGAGCAAAGTTTTTCTGAGTTGCTACAACAGAGAGCAAGATGCTAGGAAGTTAAATACAAGGGGATTGAAGATGTGAACATAACAAGAAACTTTTCTCAAAATACAATTATTAAATAATAAAATAATTGTTTTAAAAAGTTGGGAACTCTTTGCCTCTAGTGAAACAGTAAGTGAATGTTGTATGGCCATAAAAAAAGAGTGCTGAGCCAAGTGCAATGACTCGGGAGGCTGAGGCAGGAGGATCAAGAGTTCAAAGCCAACTTCAGCAAAAGCAAGGCACTAAGCAACTCAGTGAGACCCTGTCTCTAAATAAAATACAAAATACGGCTATGGATGTAGTTAAGTAGCTGAGTGCCTGAGTTCAATACCTGATACCATGCCTCCCACCCCTAAAAAAAAAAGAGTGCTAAAGTAATAATTCACAATTTAACCCCAACTTTTATACTTTTATCTTTTATTTGAGATTCGGATTTTACTTCAGATTGTGTTTTCTATATGATTCCACTATATTCTAAATTATGGTTATGTTGCAAACATCTCCAAGGGCCTGAGGCAGCCAGAGCTCCCAACTTTATGCATACTCACTCAACCTAGTAAATTCCCAGATGGTTTTAGTGAGCTGAACAAATAGCATTTTTTATGTCTGCTGGTACATGGAAATGATTGGGCAGCTGATTCAAAGTACATAATGTCATTTTTAAAAAATATATATTTCTGTACCATATATATATGTATATGAAATATACATAATATGTGATGTGAAGAATATATATTATGCATAAATATATATATTTTATTTGAAAGTAAAATGCTAGAGAGGTATATATGCAAGCAGACAGAATAGTTTACAAATAATGAAAATAATAAAGCTAATATGTCAACTACTGACATTTATATAAAAAAACACAAATCCCTGACTTTTAGATGTACCTAGTATTTACTAACATTACAATTATTTATGCACCTGAATTATATTATTATTAATAGTGATACTTTAATAGTGTGCTATTATTTGGTTAAGACATTAAGTGTTTAAGTATATTACCTAATTCAATCATTACAGAAACAACAATGTTCGTTATCCTCACATTGCTATATGTATGTACTTCCTCTAATTTTGCAAAGCTTGTTGGTGCTAGAATCGGGAATGGAACAAAGGCCTATCTGATTCTAGAATCTCTGCTCTTAGTGACTGTCTCTCTGCTCCCTGATACCTTTGCGTCTTCTCTGATAACGTTGTCTTAGCTTTATCCTATTGATTCTCAGCCACCAATAGCTACTCTATTTATTGATATATAATTTTAGTAGGTTCTCAAAGCATTTGTTTTGTCAACTTTATTGTATTCATATTGTCATTATATGTTCAGTTTTACAGTCATCATTTACCTTTTGCATAAATCTTTCCCAACAGAAAAGAGAAAAGCAAGCCTCCCTTTAATATCCAGGGAGCAATCAGGCTCCTGATTCTCATCGCCAGATATCCCTTATGTTCTGATCTGTCCACAGACAGTGCAGATGCATCATCTCAGGAGGCTGCTGGGGTGTCAAAGTTGAACCTCAGGAATCCAGCTGGGGAGACTTTTTGGGATTCTACAATGTTTAGTACCAGCATACAGAATTTTTAGCAATAGCATATGATTTTGCAAAGATTAGCTGGAATTGTGTTAGTTTTAAAATGAATCCTGTCAAAGGTTATAGGCTCCTCTAGTCAAGCAAACCCTACTCATAGGGCATCATCTGCTTCTACCCAGTATAAAAATCCCTGTAATCGCTATGATAGATGGTTCTTTGCTATGTTTTAATACTTTCAGGAACAGAGAACTCAGTTCTATCTCATATTGAATGAATAGCTTTCTGTTGCTACTGACACTAAGTTTTTCAGGTCTAGAAATCTGAATTTATTCACTCACCAGGGAGTTTCAGAAAATGGAACCGCGTGACTGCTATTCTGGGCACTGTCTTGTCTTTATCAAGGTATCTGGAAACTAAATGAATAATCGGAAGGAAGCTTTCTAAACTTGGAATAATAGAAAATAAAATTACGTTCATTATGAAATTTTCCCCTCAAGTCATGGAAAAAGCTTTATAAATTATCCCTATCCAATTACAAAAAGTGCATTTCTAATAACTGGAATGTAGTCTTTCCCTCTCTGTAAAAATGCTGAATAAATTCAATCCAGCCTCTCAAACAACGTGTTTAATATCACTCAAATCATCAGCTCACTCCACACAAAATTTTCCAAGGTGATGAGGAGGGGCATCAGCACGTTGGAAACCTGGCCGTGGTTGTCTTGTGCAGGCTGGGATTAATAATAGGAGATGCTGTTATAAAATTTAATTTGCTGGTAGCAATGGGTATTATAGGGGCTAGAATATCAGAGATGAGGTGGCAGCACTTAACTTCAGAGGCAAAGTGGGTGGAATTACTTCAAATGGCAGCAAGGTCAAAAGGACAGAACTGGGAATGGGAGTGGGGGTGGCAGTGCTGACTCTTAGGAATCTACTGAGATGACTATGGAACACGTTTCTAGAGGCAAAAAACATAGCACCAATGACAGTATTGTTTAGTATATAATCAAAAGAGATGGCGAATGAATGAGAAGAAACCCTAGATCAGCTGTCCCAAAAGGAAGTCATGAACCCTACCCCCGTGAGAATACAGACTTTTTAAGACACAGAACATACCAACTAAAGGAAATACAAAATGTCCATGAAGAAGGACCCTGAAACCCCGCATCAAATACTTAGAAATGTTTCCTCCATTCTTTCTGTCTTTTTTTTTTTTTTTTTGTACTGGGGATTGAACCTAGGGTTTTGCCACGGAGCTCTATCCCCAATCCTTTTTGTTTTTTATTTTGAAACAGAGTCATGCTAAGTTGCTGAAGCTGGCCTCAAACTTGCAATCCTCCTGCCTCAGCCTCCCTGGGATGATGGGCATGGCTACTATGCCTGACCTTTTTCTTTCAAAAGAGATGAATGGGACGTATCGTAATTTACTCAATTAACTACATATGAAGTAAGAACTTGAATTTGGTTTATGAATGGAATGCTTTGTATGTACAAGCAGAAAATGGATTGCTACTGCACTGTTATTGCTAATCAAGAATAACCTCGAAAGGTGGCAATAAGGAAATAGCTTCCCAAAGGACAGCTTTTGAGGTTATATATTTACTTTGAGTGTTCATCTATTTTGAATGGGAAGAAAACTTGCCTGAGTTTACAGTGTCATGGGCAGTCATGAGTGACTTGGCTTGCTGCTCAGGAAGTAAACAAAGGTTTAAGATCAGGGAATAGTAGTTCAAGGAAGGAAGCAAATGGCTGGACATATGGTTAAAAGCACAAAGTGTTAGGATCTCTGTGTCACATATTAATGTTCCTAAGAGACACCCACCAAAGAAGTTGCATGAAATAATAGTCACATGATGATTTGGCCAACAGATATCAAATGTTTTCTCTCATTAGACACGGCAGTGAAGAGAGGAACCATGGTGGAAGAGATGGATTCTACATAAGCCCAAGAACACAGGCTTCTTCTCACAAAGTCTGAGCTAAATATTGCCACGCATAAGTGTCCAACTTTCAGTAACAAAATGCAACATTGAAATATCCATATGACACTATTCCTTGAGGAATCATGTTATCATAAGTCTGTCAAGTTGATCACTGTTAAGCCCTTTCTTTCCCAGAAAGAACAATAGCTCATCATGACCTCACATGACTTGCATTTGGGTAGGAGTTTGGCTTACCTGCCTAGAACAGCATACAAGCACATATCAAGGATTCACAGAATATCTGAGTAATTGACAAAGAGTCCTATGGACATATGCCTTCCAATATTGTATGAAACCAAGGAAAAGGTAATATGAGAAATATATATATATCACCATGATATCAAAGGGTCCTATCATATCACTTCATTCCAAAGCTCTTACCCTTATATTTTTGGAATGGTCTCCTGAAGGCTTAGCTGAGGCACAAACTGGAGGTGAGATCCTAAAAGAAAGAGACAGTATTCTTTAAGATGTGGCATATATCTGAAACCAACAGTAATTATATGATGCCATGTACTTAATAAATGGAATATATCAGCCCAGGAAATAAGTAGAAGCAGAGGTCCTGTGTATTTTCCATTCCACTTACCCACTTAGGAAATTTATGCCTCTTGCCTTTGCATATGTATGCTCTGAGAGTCTAGAGTTTATGATTATAAGAAGGGTTATGCTTCTACAAAAGAACTCTTACTGAGTTCCACTTCATGTTGTAGCTGCCACCTTAACACATTGGGATGCTCATGGCAGTTAAACAAATAAGAAGAAAAAAGAATATTACTTCTATCCCACATTATTGTTCCTGTTCAACATAAGGAGGAAGGACTGATATTCTACTGTCATATATAACTAAAAAGAGCCAATAAAAAAAGAACTAATGTTACACAAGAGGAAAAGGAAAGGATATATTTGACATTTCAGATATCCATTGCAGCAGACATTGATATGCTCATGCGCAGTTATGATCTGAGAAGGTAACCTGAACACACATTCCTCAGGGATGAGTGTCTGGGTTAAACTGCCAGCACAAGGTCTAAATCAGTAGGATGAAGAAGATGATGAGTATCAGTCCTAGGCTCAGGATAAACTTTGCAGTAAGAACTATAATTTCTATTCTAACTCTTAGAAATGGTTTTTCTAGAAATATGACTAACCAGAAAAAGTGAATTGTGCCTGAATTTAATAATTTTAGTTAAGAAATAAGGAACTGAGTGTTTCAAGGAATAGACTGGTGGATACTGTTGGTAACCTAGGCTTTAGTCCCCATCCCACAGCTGCTCAGAGTGTTGGACAATAATGACTTATTGCTTTTCCTTTACTTAGAAAATTATGTTTGGTCAAACAGAAGCTTCCACATCCTGAATAGGATCTATGTTGAGGAGAGCTGACCTTGGCAAATGAATGACTGACATTTCTGATTCACTGAATTAGCTTTGTCAATTTATACAAGTCAGGTTAAGACTATTGTCCCAAATACCTGCATAAAATTCAGTTTGCTGATATTGCTTTAGTGTCATTTTTATCAATTTAATCCTACATGTTATTCCAGCACTTATCTCCATTTTTATCATGTCACTCTTACTTTTATAAAACTATATTGTTATTTTTATGAATTAAATTGTGTGCCCCCCTCCAAATTCATATGTTGAAATCCTAACTCTCAATACCTAATATTATGATTGAATTTGGAAATTGGGTCTTAAAAGAGGTAATTAAAGTCAGGCATTGTAGAGCGTGCCTGTGATCCCAATGGCTCAGAAGACTGAAGCAGGAGGATTGCGAGTTCAAAGTCAACCTCACCAATTTAGTAAGGCTCTAAGCAACTTAACAAAACCCTGTCTCAAAATAAAATAAAAAATTAAAAGGGCTGGGGATGTGGCTCAGTGGTTAAGTGCCCCTGAGTTTAATCCCTGGTACCAAAATAATAGTAATAGTAATAATAATAATAATAATAATGTAATTAAGGTTTAATGAAGTCATAGGGAGGGCCCTAGAACATCTAATGTTCTTATGAGACTGTTTATTTTCACAGGTCCTCAGTGTTTATGCTAAAAACTAAAACCATCACACAATAGAGGTATGTGCATACCCATGTTTATACCAATACAATTCACAATACAAACTATGAAACCAGCCCAGTGGTCCATCAGTGAATGAATGAGTAAAGAAATGTAGTCTATATACACAATGAAATTTTATTCAGCTGTAAAGAAAGATGAGATTATGTCATTTGCAGGAAAATGGGTGAAATTTGAGACTATTATGTTAAGTGAAATAAGCCAAACTCAGAAGATCAATGGTCATACGTTTTCTCATGTAGTGGGAGCTAGAGAAGTAGAATAAAAAGATAGAAAATCATGAAACTCAAGGGATATCAGTAAAGTAGAGGAAAGAATTCAGGGCAAGGAAAGAGGGGAAAGGAAAGAATAGAGAAATACTGGGGAATGATATTGGCCAAATTTTATTGTTATATCATGTGCATGTATGAATTTATAACAACAAATCTCACTATTATATTCAACTATCATGTACCAATAAAAATATGGAAAAAATATTAAATGATTATAGTCACTGTGTCAAAGGCTGAAGATACAAAAGAAATGATCCTTAACTGCAAATTCTCACAATCTGTGATGGGAACAAAGCTAAAACCATACTTTGATAATTTTTATATACCCTGGCTCATAAAACATAGTTATGACTAATAAGATTGGGAATGGCCTCAAAAGAAAGAAGGAAAAGGGGTGCCCTGAGTGGAGCACCTTCCCTTGCTTCAGTGTACAGAAACACTAATATCCTGGTGGCAATCATTTGTAAGGTGTGACGTGAGTGACTTATTATTCATAATACCATGCCAAGGTTTGTGAATGATTTACTTGTTGAAAGAAATTAAAGATTCAAAACTCACTCCCTCTCCCCGTCCCCTCAATAATGCCAGTACCTTACTGAGTTCTGATATCTTTTGTGTAGTAAAGGTTTTTACCTTGTCTAAAGAAAAGTCTTGCCTTTGTCTCTGACTCTTGGAAGGTAACCTCAAGACCTTTAGAATTTCTTTAGTGATTGATAGGAGTACATTTATTATTCATGACAGACTTCTTTGACCGCACTTGATAATTTGTATTAACACGGTGACTCACACTGGGCCCCTGAGATCATACCTGGTAAATTATGCTAATGAGACAAATCATGGTAGGTCTCTCAGATTACATGGCAGCCCAACCTCATGGGAAGGGGCAGGAGTTCAATCATGTGGCAACTGTTCAATTAATCACATATATGTCATAAAACCCCTATAATAATTCTGGGTATGGAAGCTCAGGCAATACTCCCTTAATATTATCACAGATTGGGGTGGGGAGGATAACACATCCTGAGGACAAGAGATGCTTTGAATTTTAAATCCTTGTCAACTCTGCCCTGTGCACATCTCTCTTTGGCTGGTTCTATTTTGTGTCCTATCCTTGGAACAGGCTATAACTAATATAATAGGTTTCAGTGAGTTCTATGGGTCTTAAAGAAATTTTCATATCTGAGATAGTTAGAAAAACTCCTAAAAAATTGGCATCATAAGGAGGATAGTCTTATGTGGAATCTTCCCTCTAACTTTGTAGTTACATCCTAACTCCTTATACTTGGTATGGGAAGCTTTGGGTAGGCATGGCAGACTGAAGTCATATAGTCATACCTTCAGACTCACAGTTTGGATAACTATGGGTACTTTCTTGCTGGATATAGAAAATGATAAATTTGGGGTGTGCTAACTGATAATTGCACATAACCCTAAATCCTGCATGAGGCTGTCCTTATTCTGTGTGACCTGCTAAAGAAGGATATACATGTGGGCAGATCTGGTAAAAACTAAGGTTACCAAATTAGGTATTTTCTAAACTAGTAATCTTTATCTTATGTAAAATGTTTGAAGCGGACATCCACATACTCCAGTAAAAATTTGTAATCTAGAAAAATACTAATGAGTTTATTGCAAATAGGATGCAATCCAATGAGAACTAGTTGCTTCTACCTATGTGGGTTTTAGCTTCTTAACTAGTCTTCGTAACGTAGTCTCAACTTCTACATTTTTATATATTGAATAAAGATAAAACAAGTCCTAATTAAGATGGTTAAAAATTTTAAATGGAAAATGCACCGCATCTGAAAATGCTTTGTAAACTTTAAAATGCTAATGATGTTAGTAGATAAAACTTTTGGGTTTTTTTTCTTCCACCAAACCCATCAGTTATGTATTCTTCATGGTTCTCCCTAGAAATAGAACCAATAGGATATATGTAAATGTAGAAAGATGGACAGAAATTTATTATGAGGGATTAACTCACACTATTGTGGAGACTGAGAGTCTCATGATCTGCCATTGAAAGCTGGTAGTTTAGAAAAAACTAGTATTGTAATTATAGGTCCACACCTGAAGACTAGGAACCAAGGGAGACAACAGTACAAGTACCCATCTGAGTCTGAAAGCCCCCAAACCAACAATATCAATGTTGGCTGGGAAAAATATGTGTTCCTTTTCAAGCAAAAAGCAAATTCACCCTTTCTTGGCCATTTCATTTTCCCAGATCTTCAGTGGATCAAATGCTGCCCACCTGCATTGGTGAGGCCAGGTCATCTTTACTCAGTCTAAATTCAAATGTCAAACCCTTATTATGGTATTATGTAAAAATGTGGATGTGTAACCGATGTAATTCTGCAATATTTGTAATGTTTTGAATAACCAATAAAAAAAAATGTTAAACCCTTTTGGAGGTACCCTCAAAAATATACCCAGAAATCATAGTTTATCAGGTATCAATGCATCTCTTAGGCCAGTCAAGCTGGTACAATTAAATTTTACAAGTTATCTGACTCAAAAAATTATCTTCATACTTAATTTCATTGTCTGAAAAACTATGAGATAGTTTTCTGAGTTCCTCTTAAGGAAGATATTTTCATTATAATTTTTCTTTTAGATATCAAACTTTTGGTGTGTGTGTGTGTGTGTGTGTGTGTGTGTGTTTAACTTGCTTCAAAACCCAATGTTTCTAATAGGAGCAATCATAATGAAAGATTGATCATTAGATTTATAGTGCTCCATTTGCCAAGACAGGCATCATGATTTTGGCTCAAAACATGTGCAATAGTGAGAAATATGTGTTGCCTAAGGAGTGAAAAGAAATGTAAAAATTTTCCAAGCAAGAACTTTCCAATTAACTTGCAGTGAAAATATTAATTAACAAATTATATTCATATAATAATTATATAATTTCACACATCATTGGTTATATTTTAAACAAATGTAAGTAATGAAATTGATACAAGTTCAGTTCCTTGTTTGCTTAATTTTTTTCATGGAAGCCAAATGGTTGCATTTTCAGAGAAATACAGGTTGTGGAGGAAAGAGTCTGCAATTGATTGGTGATTCTGAGTATGAAATAAATTCATTCTCCCATTTAGCAATATTTATATTTATTATAGCTGGATAGTCTTTTGAGATAATTTCCCCTCTACTTTTACCTTTTCTTCCTCCCAATTCAGATAGGTGAGAAACTCTTTGCTTATTACTGTGGAGACCATACACAGCTCAGAAGAAAATAGCTAAAGCAGCTTCCTGCAAAATGGTTCTCAGTTTTTATTCCCCAAATCTAAGGTACAGAAGAAAAAAAAAGGATCATGGATAGATGCAAATGAGTTTAAGAAACTTAAGAAAGAAAGAATTCTTTCAACTAAAAAGTGATTCCCCATGATAAGAGAAGCAGGGGACAAGAGAGGTGTTGTTCTGGACCTGGGGGATGCTTCCTGGCTCTACCTATTAGGCAGCAAGGCTCAGAGTGGAATACCTGCATGTGGTCAGGAGTCTTTGCTCCTCTCTACCAAAATTCCTCTTCCCCAATCATAACACAGAAATGGCAGAAGTTGGAACTGAATGGACCATGTCAGCAGAGAAAATGGATGTCTGCTTGATAAAATATAAAAATTGATGCCCAAATGAAGACTGTCCCTCCAAATCTCCAATATCTGTGGCATCAATGCCTATATGTTTCTGGAAGATTGATATAACCATATTGAAGTCCCCAAATCACTGCTACTTGGGATTAAGTATCCCATAAGACCAGCAGGATTTGGATTTAAAATATTTTTGAGATACCTATAAAACCTGGAGATGCAAATTTTTCTAGGATACCTGGGTATATGGTCAGTACAAAAAATAAAAATGCCCACCTTAAAAAGTACCAAAAGTATAGAGTATTTAAATATCATTTAAATTATAGCTATCATCAAAGAGATTATGAGGCCATGAACATCATTATTAATGAATACATTAAAATCTCCAAATATCTGTCTAGACTAAATTCTTAAAAAGTCATTAATTAATTTTAATCTTTTATTAAAGTCATAGTACTATAGCAATACATGCATACCATGTTTATAGCAGCACAATTCACAATAGCCAAACTGAAATTAACCTAGATGTCCATCAGTTGATGAATAGATAAAGAAAACATGGTATAGATACACAATGGAGTTTAGTCAGCCATAAAGTAGATGAAAGTACTTCATATGCAGCAAAATGGATGAAGCTTAAGAATACTATGTTAAGCAAAATAAGTCAAACTCAGAAAATCAAGGGCTGTATACTTACTCTTATATGTGGAAGCTAGAGAGAAAAAAAGGGGAGAAAGGTGTGGGGAAATCTCACAAAGCAGAAGGGAAATCAATAGAGTAGAGAAAGGAGATCAAAGGGAGGAAGAAAGGGAAGGAAGAAAAGGTACTGGAGAGTGAAACTGATTAATTACACTGCATGCATGCATGAATATGTAACAATGAATCATACTTATATGTATAATTACAATACACCAATAAATTTTTTAAATGTTTCTTTCACTGAAAAAAATTCAACATTTCTTTTTCCCCCCCTAGTATTACTGATCTTCTGGTACATAAAGAATAATGAAGTTATCAAAATTCGGGAAGTAGTAGAAGGTGAGAAAATCAAAGACTTAGAGAATGAATACTCTCAATGGTGCCTAAAACAAATAAAACTTAATTGTAGTTTAAATGTTGATGCAAGGAGGAAATTTTTTGTTTTAATTTTTTTTCCAGTAAAACTGTCATTTTTATTTTTATTAGAATTATTATTTTTTATTTATTTTATTTTATTTTTTTTCATCTTTAATACATTTGATTCAAGTGAGTTATGAACTTCCATTTTTACCCCAAATACAAATTGCAGAATCACATCAGTTACACATTCACAATGTTTACATAATGCCATATTAGTGACTGTTGTATTCTGCTGCCTTTCCTATCCCTTATTATCCCCCCTCCCCTTCCCTCCCATCTTCCCTTTCTACCTCATCTATTGTTGTTCAGTTCTCTCCCTCCCCCCCTTTCCCCTCACAACACACACACACACACACACACACACACACACACACACATCTTAGTGACATATTCTTCATTCACTCAGTTGAAAATTATCTTCCCATGCCTTTTCTTCAATGGTTTTACAAACGTGTACTGTTACAATTTGAGTATGGGGTACCCTCTAAAAGTTTATGTGAGACAATGCAGAAATGTTCACAAATGCAATGATTAGATTATGGGAGCTGTAACCTAATTGGTAGATTCATCCATTTGATGGAATAATAATTTGAAAGGATGATGCTAGGGTGTGATGGGATAAAGTATATCACTGGGGACATGATTTGGGGTTCATATTTAGTCCCTATTGCCTTAAACTTTCTTTTTCTCTCTCTGTATCTCTGACTTTCCTCTTCTGAGCTGACATGAGCTGAGCTGATTTCCTTTGTCACATCCTTCCACCATGCTATCTGCCTCACCTCAGGCCCAGAGCAATGGACTTGGCTAACTATGGACTGAACCTCTGAAATGGTGAACCAAAATAAACTTTTCCTCATGTAAGTTTTTCTGGTCAGGTATTTTGGTCACAGCGATGAAAAGCTGACTAATGCACATGCCTATCAATTATTTTCCAAAAAACATCAAGGCAGTCACAGCCAGCCTGCCAATCCTATGACCTAGAAAGATTTGCTTTTTTAGCTAGAAGTTTCAAGAAAGAAAGAGAGATTAAAATAGAAAGTGAATTTCCAAACTGGTATGAATACTAATCTGAGATGACCTATCTTTCTGTTTTTCATCTCTAGACTATAATGACTCATTGAAAACAAATATTCTTTTAGCCTTTTTAAATTTATTGAACTCTTACTAACTTCCAGACATTATACTATATGTCTGGGAACTCAAAATTGGAAAAATAGAATGCCTGCCTGGAAAATAGCTTAAGTCTAGAGTGTAGGGAAAGGTATGTAAACAACTAATTGTACAGGCTTAAAACAATCTGGTAAGTAATATAATACAAATATGTTTCTGGTACTAAGGGACTCCAGGAAATAGTGTGTTTGATTCTGCCCAGAATAATGGGTGGCAAAGAGGTATCAGAAAGGTTGTTGTCTGTGTTGGACCTTGAAGAACACATTATGGATATTCAGTTATGCTTGGAAGGAAAAAACATTCCAGGTATAAGAATTTGCATAAGAAAAAAGACAAAGACATGGACATAAAGTGTGCATGTTTGGAAATAGTAAAGAAACAGGACATTTATGTGAGACAGAGGAAGCAGGTGGGACATGGCAGATGGAGTGAGGCAAGACAAGCTTGGAAAGACAGAAGATTGGGTCCAAAATTAAACTGTTTTTGATTTTCACTGTGCTTAATTTTCACTATATGTATGCCTCCACATTTTGGAATAATTGACAAATTTTAGGTAAATAATAAGGCCAACTTTAAAATTATCTAAATCAACTTACACCCAAACAGTTGACTTTATTTAAAGTCCAGCAAAGCAAATACAAATTTTTCTCAGGTCTTTAGTATTAATGCAGAAAAGCATCATATACTTAAGGTTTGGTCACTGTTAAAAACAACTAAGTAATTTATAAAGTTTTAACAACTTTTGTTTTGTTATGCATTCCCTATTTCCAATGTTCCCTAACACACATAGTCCCATATCCATAATGCAAAACATCCTTACTTCAAATACTGCTGATGAACCAACTTTGCAAAGAATTTTCTGACATATGAACCTCTCCTTTCTTTCTATGATACTAAAACTAGAAAAAAAGTTATTATCCATGTCATGTGTCAGAAACTTGCTTACAAACACATACACACATACAAACAGGTGCACACACAACCAATACCACACCAAAATTTCTTATTTTATTTTTCATTTTATTGCACATGTATTTATAATGTCTTCGTTACTAAGTTGCAAGTTCTCTGGACACAAGAGCTTGTCTTATACTTAAGTCTCCTCCAACATGTCTGGACCACTATTAAACAGATTTACTGTATTCAGACTGTTATTGTTGATTGATTATTGGATCCTTACCCATGCTTACTTTTCTTTATGGATTATTTTAATGGATAAATACAGTCAAAGTCATGTATAGTCAAAGAGAAGTATATTTAATAAATAACTGTATTAAAAAAGCTTTATGTTTTACTTTTTTTGTTTTTGTTATTTTCTCCCCATGAGTAAATACTTAAAGATGAGGCTCAAGAGATGTGTAGGTAAAAGCACAAAGAATGCATGTTAGCAAAATTCTGAATTTCTATTCCTCTGTCTGGAAAAAGTCAAATAGCATTACTTTACTTATTTATGCACATAGTAACTTAAAGTTCACATAAAGGAAAAAAGTATCAGTCTTTTCACAGTCTCACTGGGACTCAAAAACTTAGAAATTCCCCACAACATGTAGCAAATTTTCCGTGCCTGGCCTGGTTTAGAAGGTTATTAAGTGCTTTACCCTTTCCAAGTGCTTTGCAATAATTTATAAATCACTTTTCAAAAAATCCTGAGGGACAGGGGAGAAATACTATGGCTATTTTTTTTTAATAGCAAACTATAGAGGAAAAGTTAGTGTAAGAAGAAAGAAAGATACTGACATTCTGGGTGCTCAATGCCTTCCCTCACTTTCTCTTCTGTGGTTTTGCATTCCCTACTTGGTTCATAAGTTTTCAGAATATCAGGTTCATATTGACATATGAACTGTAAAGAAAAGGAAAAAATCACTAATGTGTCTCCCATCGCTTACAATACCACAGGTCTTACAGCAGCCCACCTGGTTATAGGCTTCTGTGTACTGGCTGTTTTTCCTAAAGCACAGGCACTCAGAGATTGGATTCCTAGGAGTATGGAATATACTAATTCAGCCTCTTTCTGTCAAAACAAGGCATGCATCCACCTTTTATACTCTGGAAAAATTGTGGTGCCCTAGTCCATTTGTGCTACTATAACAAAATGTCTGAGACCAGGTATGTTAGTCAGCTTTTTGTTTCTGTGATCAAAATACCTGATAAGAACAATTTGTAAGAGGAAACATTTTATTTTGAGCTCACAGCTTTGGTCCATGTGTCCATGGCTGACTGACTCAGTTGCTCTGAGCCTAAGGTGAGGCAGAACATCATGGAAGAGTGAAATGCTAAAGGAAAGGTACTTTTTTTCATAGCAGTCAAAAAGCAAGGGGAGGAGGGCAGGCCAGAGACAAAATATAATCCCCAAGAGCACAGCTCCAATGACCCACTTTCCCCAGTTACACCCTACCTGCCTACAGTTACCACCCAGGAATCCATTCAAATTATTAATCCATGAAATTGATTAATCCACTGATGCAGTTATAGTCCTCATGATGTAATTATTTCACCTCTGAAAATTCCTGCATTATGTAACATGAACTTTTGGGGGGACACCTCATATCTAAACTAAAACACAAGGAAATTTATAAAAAACAGAAATGTGTTTCTCATGGGTCTGGAGGATGAGAAGTAAAAAATCAAGGCACTAACCGTCAGTGTCTGATAAGGGCCCTTTTACTGAACCCCAATGGAGAAAAAGTGGAAGGGAGGAAGAAACCCACCCCCTCAGTCTTTTATCAGGGGCCTTTAATCCCTCTTGGGGGTAGACTTAATCACCTTAAGGCCACGATTCTTAATACTATCATGTTGGTGACTGAGTTTCAACATATGAGTTCTGGGACATGTTACAGCAGTGCTGTTTCCTAGGTGAACCTCCTTTGGCTTCTGTCTGAAGCTGCTGGTGTTGTCACCTGCCTCTCTGCACTAACTCAGCTGACTCTGGTTAGGATTATTTTTGGAGCTTTAGTGTGTCCCTCTAGCATGTACTTCTGTTTTAGATTCTGATTCCCCTGGTAGCTGTTTTCCCAACCTGCTCCCTTCTGATTGACTCTGAATTCACAAATCTCTCTACTCCTCCATTCTCTTTCTCTTAGAATACCGACTTTCTAATAAGCTCACATAAGACTTCACTCCAGCCCACACATATCCATGATACCTTATGGGAGGTTCTCATGTTCTTTCTGTAAACATATAAGATATTAAAACCTTCCATGGTCATTTTGTATGATTAACATGTACTTCTTTGTCTGAGATTATTCCTCCATCCCAACTTAGTTTACTTGCTAACCTGATATCTTCTCTCCATTTTTGAATAAAAGGGATTATGGGTTTAAGATGTAAATCAGTCTTTGCTTTAGCCAACAGAAACATCATAACTTGATAACTAATTCCAGTGAAAATTTGAGGAAGGAAGGAGGGAAGGAGTTCTCAGAAGGCTAGTGAAAATAGTAAGGAATCACTTCCTGCCCCCATTGTCATGGATTTATGCAGGTAACAGAATGACCTCTTCTTTCCTTTTCTGTCTTATAGATAATTGTTGTCAGAATCCGAGAAAGGCCAGTTTGGCCTGAATTTAGGCCTGGATTAAGAAATAAATCACAACAGACATGACCATTGTCTAATCCTTCTTGCTGCCACGGGGTATGGCTGGGTCGTGCCACTTGGATTCTATTTTATTAGTCAATGAACAGCCTCAGACATTAGCACCACTTGCAGTTCGGATTAGCACTTTGTTATGATCTTTTCCCACTTATTAATCAATATTCCTATCAAGTCAACCATAATTTTGAATTTATTCATGCATATGCATTCATTCTACAACATTCAAAAAGTACTATAGTAGACTGAAATTATAAAGCTAATTCTTCATTATTTATAGTATATTTATACATCCTTATTCTTTTCAACAATTCATGGTGACAGGAACATACTTTCATATCCCTCATCTTTGGATTTGGCTCTGTGTCTTGGTGTGGACAATGGAATATAGTGCAAATGACCTAAGCAGAACTTTGAATTGTGTTTGTTCTTCTGTCATTGCCATGATAAGAACAGCCCCTTTTCCACTATCCAATGGTCCTCAACATGTGGTACACAGTACAGAAATGCTCCAGCCAACTCAAAGACCTGCAGATTAAGCAGGGTCCTCCAGATGATCTACACATGTATGAATGGAAAATATTGTTGTTATAACTATTGAGCTTTATGATACAGACAAAATTATTGTCACAATATTGACACAAAACCAAATAGAGTTTAATTCCTCTAGGTTAACAATATTAACATTGACATTTAAAAATTATTAAATGTCATTAAAATATATGTATAAATAAACAAATCCTTGTAAAATAAATTTTGCAAAGAGACAAGCAACAGAGTTGAGAACACCTCATTTTGTATTGAGACCAAGAAACAATGTTGGGCCTTTAGGATACAGGGAGGAGAATAATGGTAAAAACATTCTGGGCAGGAGGATACAGGCTGGAAAGGACACAGACAGTTAAGTTAGGTGTATGGAAATAAGAAAGAATCAAAGGTCCTTGTCACAACTAGCATAGTCTTCAGCATTAATCTTCAAAGTATCCTGAAACAGGGCATGGGGTTATTTGAAATAGAGGATCAATTAACCTTGTATACTGGCAAAATATAAATTGATCTCAATGTAGCCAACATGGACAAGGATATCAAGTAGAAGAAAAAAGTTCCTTGCACATTGATCTTTTTAACCTTAGCTGTACTGAATACATGATGAAAAACTTAAAATTATCAGTTTGAAGGATTGACATATCATTTGACAACTGAAGACTCCAAGTCTTGATCTGGCTATAGTCCTTGGAGATTATCTAAATCAAACATGTTCATCTTGCAGAGGAGAAACTAAGACTCAGAATACCAAATTTTAGTCAAAATAAAACACATGAATCCAGAACTCAGGTCTTACTTATGACCCCTGAATTTTTTCCACCAATGCTATATTTACTGGCAAACACAGAGCATGAGAAATCTGCATACGCAACAGGGTTAGAGTTTAGGCTTAATATAATATACATCACTGTAGTAATAAAGAATTAAGACAGCAAAAGTTATGCATGCATAGAGGCATTCATAACATCATGTCAACTTTCAGAGGGATGTTGTACAATTAGAGCATTATAGAATGCCATTGCTCAAGGCAAGCCTTGGTCTGGCTAAAGATACTTATGTTAGGGAGAAAGCGAAACTGGAGCTTGCTAGAAGCTGCTCTTGAGAAGCACACCTAAACAGAAAGAAGCCACAGCTGACCTCATGTCTTGCCTAATTCTAAAGAGCATCCGAGTCAGGTGCCCTCTAGTCACACACAAACCAACAAGAAAACTGGACAAAATAAACTGATGCAAATTAGCAAAGTTTTTTTTTTCCCCCCTGGGAAAATTCAGAAAATATAAATGCATTCTGCTTTGCTTTTCTCCTTTTAAGGACATGTAAAATCTTCTATGATTTTGAAAGTAGACACCTCTTCTGTATGTAGCTTGATAAAATTGTATCAATTCTTACAGATGGTTTTGAATCTCTTCAAAGTTGTCTTGGAAAGAGAGAACAGGTTTTCCCAGGGCATATATTATAGTGAAACAAACTGAATGAGCAACCAATCAGCATTAGCTGAGTAAAGGGCCCCCAAGAGGGAGCACATGCCTTCCTGTGGCTATGGCCTTTCACTCCACAGTGTCCTGAGGTAGGACCCCACCTGCACCACCCCTGTACAGTACAGCTGGTGCAGGCTGGGTGAGTCCTCATCTCTAAATGAAAACTGAGTAGGAATGGGCTTCAAAAACAACACAAACAACAACAACAACGACCACAACCAGGGCTGGTTCAAGCTAAATGCTATGACCTCAGCTTTGAGTGAACTGATAAAAATAACAAATTATGAAGACATGTTATTTAGAATATTGATATAAAATGGCATCTTAGACTATAAAGATAGAGTAAAAGCATTTAAAAGTGAAAAAATAGGGTGAAACAAGCAGGAACATTTAAATAAAATATTAAGCCAAGGCACTATCCATACATCTAGCAATATCTGTAAGACTGAATATCTGCCTTGGTTCCTTAGAAGCATAGGGAAGCCCAATAGACAAACTGGATATTTTAAACCCACTAATCTCTAAAACAACCATGAAAAAAATCACTCCCATTCTTTCTTTTCTCTTTAAACTCAGACCACAGAGTTCCCCCATAATTCGTTTTGCTGCCTCACCCCACTGTTTACCCCAGTGTTGTTATCTAACCCTTCTATTAACAAGACTCACATGTCCAACTCCTTAGTACGTTTCTGTGCTTCTTTGTAACAATTTATGATCATTCCACTATCAAATCACATTGGATTATCCTACAAAATGTTGAACTCCCCTGCCTCATATAACAACTCCTTACATGATTTCCTTAGGAAAAAAAAACAAAGACAAAAATATGTACACGAAATAGCTTTTCTGGTTCTCTTTCAACTTCTCTATTTCTTTTTTTCTCTCTTTGACTTAAGTTTACTCTCTCAAGATTATTATTAGCTCTATCTTTGTCCTTAAATTTTCTTCTTACTTTTGCTCTTTCTTCCTTAGCATTCTATAAGTCTAATTGCTTTAATTCAATGTAGATGATACTTAGTTTCATATCTATAAATCTGACCTCAGTTTTGCCCTGTATTTCCAATTGCCTGCTAAGTATTACTACATGGCTGTTCTTCTTACACCTGAAACTCAGCCAAAATGGAACCTACCTATTTTTTACACCACTCTAATCCCTGCTGTTTCTGTTAATGCGATGACCATTCCCATGGATAATAAACTTTCAGACGCCCATTGATTGTCTTATTTTCCTTGCTCCACATACCCCACATTCCAATCTAACCACTTTCTTAGTACTTTTGATCTACAGTATTTTCCTCATTCACCTCCTCCCTCCTATTCCGTGGTCTAAATGGCAGTTCAAATCCTTACTACTTAAGTTATTAAGAGAACAATGTAACAGAAAACTTCTTTTAGACCAACACACTTTAAAATAAGTTCAAAATATTTTTAAACAATGCACTTCTCTGATTTCTTTTCTTTCCTTCCTCTTCCTTCAAGTCTCTCAATGAGGCTCCTTTATATTCTTCAGCCTGACATTTAAAGCCTACAAAGCTGTCATGACCTAATATTCAAGTTTACTTCACATCAATACTCTTTAAAGTAACCAAAAATTAAACATAACCCTGGATTATTATTCATTAGGATAGAAAGTTGGAAGTTAGATCATTTTATGTTGTTGATCCTTCTGCTAAATATGCTCTTCTTTATCATCCTTACATATATAAATACTATAATTTGGCAAGACTGAGCTCATTTCCTTCCTTCCTTATTAATGCCTCCCACAAGTCAAAATAACTCCCATCCCAAAATTCAATAGTGTTTTTATGTGCCTCTGTGTATTGCATATTTTGATTAATTAAGTGTATCTCTCCGCTTAAAGCATAAGCTCCATGGGTAGACCTATGTCTAATTAACATTGCATTGCTCAGAGAAAATACTCCAGTGTCACTAAGATAGCAGGAATTCAATAAATGTTTGTTTTAATGTACACATGAGTAATCTAGCTAACACTTTTGGTGGAGTAAGCCCTCAATATTGCATGTAAATAAATGCTGCTTTAGTTCTTAATTTTTTTTTTAAATAAAAAGAAAACACATCGAAGTTCAAAGTAGTTAAGCAACTTGTCTAAGGTCACACAGTAAATGTCATGATTAGATCCCTCTTAGTGAAAGGCATTGAAATGAAGAATCAAAATTGCCTTTTGAATTCTAAACTTTTCAACTATACTGTAAGTTCTTTGAAGACATAAGCTATATTCATCAATTTTCAGCAGGACTTATCACAATCTTGGCATGTACTAAGTATTTAATACAGGATAAAAGAGATGAGGAAGGTTGGGAATGGCAGAGCTGAGAGAGAGAGGGGGAGGAAGAGAGAAAGAGAAGGAGGAAGGAAGGAAAGAAAAACATTTCATTTTATTTTTCTTCCCAGAAGAGAATGTTGAAAGAGTACAACAGTTACTATAACATCATAAAAAATAATTTTCCATCTAAATCTACATTTTGTTTGAAATCACATGTCAGTATGTTCTCTTCCTCTCATCAAAGTAATAGGCTATTTAAAAACACCAACTCATCATAAAACCTATTTGAGGCAAAAATAGAATAAATGGAGAAAGGTGGATTTATTGAAATTTCTCCTGGTTCTTTTTGTTCTTGTTGTTCATTTTAGAAAATTGCTCTGGTTCATTAAAAAAGCCTCCAGCAAGAAATACGTCTGGAGCATTTATCTCACCTACTTGTGAAAATTAAGAACAAGAAAGTTTAAGTAGTCATTCATTTTAAATACTGGCTTCTGCTTCGTATTTTTGGATTGGAATTAGAGATGAAAAGTCTACATCTAAAAAGTAATGATGAAAAAATAGAGCAACAGATTTTTTAAAAAGAAGACAATACAAAGGAAAGAAGAAATAGAAGAAGTCTTAGAATAATATTCGTTCAAGCTGTTTATCTGTTTTAATCCTAAATTTTAAATGTTCCACTCTTGACATGAACAGAGAAAAGGCCCATGTGGGTCTAAAGTATTCTCAATGCTGAGGAGCAGCATTGAAGGGGCATCCCTGTGGAATTTTATAAAATGTAATTGAAATTAAGTTGTGGTTATCAAACCAGCAACTCACAATCTTTAGCTAAATGAATAAATAGGTGAGACATTCACCCAAAACATAAAATAATAGACTTCTTCACTATTAACTTAAGTGGACAAGTCTTTGATAAGATTTTTTCAGAGATTCTACCTATCTATCATCTATCTTTATCTATCTATCTATCTATCTATCTATCTATCTATCTATCTATCTATAATCTTCCTTAAAACTTAGAGTTCAAAAAAGAATAGCAAAAACAACTGTAAAATAAAGAACGTGGGAACTCAACCCTTTTAATTGCCCACATGGATGATAACAACAGACTTGTCAGGGGTGAAACTATTTGGAACACTGCCACAAAATATATAAAAAAACCACTAGTGCTGTATGTTAAGGTATATATATTTCTACAATGTAGATGGTCTCCATTCTCTTCATACACTTACTTCTCTGGAGTATGCCCAAGAAAGAAAAGTCCCTCAATAAATGTTGGGGAATGAATAAACACAAGATTGAATAAGTAATCTGCTTAATCATTAGGGACAGGACTCTTGCTGAGTCCTCAATTCATACCCCAAATTGATTCCCCTGAAATGAGTGAAATTTAATGAAGACAGCCTCACAGAGAAGGAGAGACAGTTCCTGTCTGGTACCTGACGGCTAAGCCACTTGTCCAAACCAATTCTGTGGCAACAAGTGCCAAGTGGCTGGGGAAGATGTACAGATGGCTGCCTGGATGCATCACAGGATTGGACTGCCACCACGGCTCATTGTTATATTTATTGCTGACAATGTAATTAACTGGCTGACTCCTTGTTTTTAAATTGGTCACCCTCGGTGGACAGCTGCACTGGGGGTTTGCACTAATCATGCCTCTGACAGGAGCGAGCTCCACAGGCCCAGCACGGCAGCGGGAGCCTTTGTGAGGTCATCCCTTTGCTGCTTCACAGAAATCCATGCTTCGCTCTCTCTCCCCAGGGTCTTTTAACAGGCCTCCTCACTCGCAGGAAATACACAGCATTTTTTTTTTTTTTTTTTTTTTTTTTACTGAGTGCTTCTTTTTCTGAAGTATAATGCAATGGGAAAAAAAAATTATTTTTAGTTCCCTTTTCCAGCGAGACTTTCTTAAATACAGACTAAAATATCGCCTTTAATGATCATTGTGGAAAAAGACTGCAATAACCCAAGTAGATACTACCCAATTTATCAAATTAAAAAGGAGCATCAAAAGCTGTTTTAACTCATCCAGCATCAAGTGTATATTTTTTATTTCTATACCATGGAGATAATCTTTTTTTGTTTTGTTTTGTTTTGTTTTGCACTGTGATGTGAATTAATTAACTAATGCTTGCAAAGTATTTAGCACCAAAGATGGATACAGTTATTTTTACAGCAAGAACACACAATATATCAAGGCTAGGCTCAAGAGGTAGTAACACAAGACTGGACTCATAGGCACAAGCTTCCTTTGGTCTCATTCCCCTGTTTCTTTACCTGTAAAATGGGTGTTACTATGTCTTCCAGCTTAGAGTTCTACCTGACTTGAGAAACTTCAAGAAACTCATGCAACAACTCTCTTCTTTGGGGTTTAGTCTAAAAAAAAATCAGAAAACTAGATGTAGTGGATCTCTAAAATTCTATGAATGCTTCAATATTGAGGCAAATAGAATTACTGAAATTAATAAAATATGTAAATATTAAATGTAAGGGACAGGCACTAAGACTGCAAGTAATACTTGATTTATTTATATTATCACAAACATCAGTGTCTATGGTGTGACACTTTGCTTATGAAAAAGTCCCTTACATTTTCCTTTTTCTGCTTTGTTAATTTTCCATTTTGTATTCCCAGGCAGACCAACAGATTGCAATGAAATCAGGTTAAATATTGATCTTCCACCCTGACATCGCATTAACTTTTGTAATAAACATCTTCACTGTGTCAATCGGCACCATGTTTACATATTAAGCCCAGCAACCAATTGTCTTGCTCCTTTCACATGCTTTTGAATTCCAGAAGGATTCTTATCTGGAAGACTAGAATCATGCATCTGCCAAGCCTTTCAATTTTGTATTTCAGATTAACTGCTCCTTTTCCTTCACATTCTTAAGGCCTTCTAAGAAATTTCCTTCCCAATTCACTTGGTAAGTGCCTGCTCTGGCTGTTACTCTATAATGAATTCATGTCTTTTCTCCTATTTTTCCTGTGCTGCCCTTGTGATCTGAAGTCAGGATTCTGAGCTGTGACCTCCCTCCTTGTCTTGCTGCTTGAGAAGGATCCAAGTCAGACCCTCAGACCTCAAATATTCGAGTTTTGAAGACCAAGATTTGGTTCAAATGAGGCCAGCATGCAGGTGGAAATAAGCACTGCAATTTTTTACTTATAGTCTTCTGAAAAATTAAATAGTTCTTTTCAAGTCCAGAGATTCACTAAAAGTAAGAACCAATAGGTGTAGCTGCAGATTCCAGATCAAATATTCTATTTCTGAATGTTATAAAGAATACATGTTTAGGGATATTAACCCTGGGAGAAGTTAAGACAAATTAAAGCTATATTTATTGATGGATATCTTTTAAAAACTTTTTGAATTTCTATGGCATTTTTCATTTCTAACAAGACAGTAAAAAATACTGAATCGTTGATTGTAAGCATACCGAGCAGGTAGTATTTCTATAGTGTAAGATCTTTCATGCTTTTTTCTCTGTTATCAGGTAAATTATAAATGCATGCTCATTAAATTGGAAATCTTCTGTTTTAGTGTAATTGAAGCAACATTATGTATGTTTTAATTAGAATTTTGTTACAAGTGAATAAGAAGGAAGAAGATATTCTTTTTGTTCTTAGATACAAACTGGTGTAATAAGTATGACAATGTTGATGGTAAGTACATACATCTTCTCAGCATTGATTTATTACTTGGTGTAAATAGGAAAACCCAGAGAGAACTTGAAAATGGAAACTGGAGATCAGAAGGCAAGAATTTGATTCAATGACACTGATCACTCCCCATTTGTTGTTATAAGATAATTTTAGTAGAGATATGATGCTATAGTATCAATACAGCATAGTAATTAAGAGTATTGGATCTGAAGTAAGACTACAAAACACTTGATAACTTCAATGCCTCTCTGAACATCTGTAAGATGAGGATAAGTATAGTGCTGCCTTATATTGAACATGAATATGATATAAGTAAATTTCCAAGATACTTGTTATTTTTAAATAATAATTATAGAAACATAAGATTCTGAGAAATATGTAGATTAAAAAAAATCTTGCTAGAACCTGGAGGGGGTAAATCCTTTCCTATAAAATGAATAAGATAGCAAAAATCCCTTCATGTGAAATACTTGAAGTGTTAAAAGGAAGAGAAATCACCAACATGGAGTTCTATATTTAGTAAAGTCATCCTCCAAAACAAAGAAGAAATAACATTTTTCTCACAAACAAAAACTGGAGAAATTCTTCTCCGACAGCACTGTGAGATAGTTTAAATGGTGTTCTTCAGAAGAAAAATTTTATCAGAAAAAAAAACTCAAATCTACAAAAAAGAAAAAGAAAGAAGATTAAAGCATGAAATCTATATTGGTAAAATAAAGATTACTTATTTTCTTTTTTCTTAATTGATCTAAAAACACTTTTTTTAAGAAAGGAATAATAACACCAATGCATAGGTGATCGTAGTAACCAAGGAGGTGAAGTGACAACAGTGGTATTACAAGAAAAACTTTAAGTCTAAACACTCTCAAAATATGTAAAAAGAATTTAGAATGATGTACTATACTAACACTAATTTTAAAAATTTTGAGTAGTTGTATTATTTTCACACAAAAGTAGATCTCAGAACAATTAAAATTATCAGAGATAAAGGAAAGCACTACATAGTGATGAAAGGATAAAATCCCCAGGAAGAGAGATGACATAGTGATGTTTAACATGGATGTGCCTAACAACAGAGCACCAACATGTGTGAGGGAAAAGGTATTAGAACTGAAAAGAGAAATAGACAAATCCACTATTATATTTGGAGACTTCAACGATCTTCTTTTGGTAATTGATAGACACTGCAGGCAGAAAATCAAGAAGGATATAGCTTCCCCAAATAGAACTATTAATCACCTTTATCTAATTGCTGTTTATTTAATTCCTCCAATAAGAGCAGAATACACATTCTTCTCAAACTCACATGAAACATTCAGTAAAATAGACCACATTCTTGGCAATGAAGTACACCTTGACAAATATAGAGAAATAATTTAAAAAAAAATAAATTATGTTCTTAGATTATAGTAGAATGAAATTATACATTATACAACAATAACACAAATTCTCAAATTTATATCTATCTATCTATATATATATATAGATAGATAGATAGATAGATAGATATAGATATATATATATAGAGAGAGAGAGAGAGATTAAACAAACACATTTCTAAATAGCACATGGGTCAAAGAAGGAGTTTGGAAAGAAATAAAAGTATCTTGAATTAAATGAAAACGAAAATACAACCTAGTAGAATTTGTGGGATACTAACTGGATTTATTCAAGGTATGCAAGGTATGCAAGGCTAGCTGAACATCTAAAGACCAACCTGCAAAATATACCACATGAACAGGTTTTAAAATAAAATCATATTATATCAATTTTGCATAAAAAATTTGATGAAGTCTGAAACCCAGTCATGATAATATTCTCTAAAACCTGAAAATTTCTCAGGTTGAGAAAGATTAGCTATAGAATAAGTAGCATCATACTTAATGGTGAGAGAATGCATGTCTTCTCCCAGAGTTCAGGAACAATAAGGTTATCCTTTCTCACCAAACATATTCATCATCTTATTAGAAGTCCTAGCTAGTGCAACATGACAAGAAAATGAAATAGAGATATACAAAGCAGGAAGAAAGAAATAAAACTCTATTTATAGATGACATGATCATCTATGGATAAAATATCAAAGAAACAACCAAAAGTTTGTGAAATTAATGGGTAGAGAAATTCACAAGATACACTGTCAATATGCAAGTCAATTGCTTTCCCATTTGCCAACAATGAATGTTTGAAACTTTTTATATACATAGTATAGTATTATCATATGTATAAACATATCTTTATTTATACATACATACATACAAGTGGTTCAGCAAAGGCTTCTTATTTGGATTTTAAATAATTTATGTTTAGATTTTAAGATTTAATATTTTAAATCTAAAGTATCGTGTGTGCATTTGTAAAGTAAAAGCTGCATATGCTCTTATTGACTCATTATCAATAAAAAAGAGAATTTTATAGCACATATACAACTTATCTGATGAAGTGAATTCCATTGTGAATAGGAAGTGGCATTATTTAATGCTTACTTTTGAAATTTTCCTGGTAACCATAATTCTTATCAGCTGAGATATACTAGGAGGCTAGCTAAGAAATATTTATACTGCACTTTAGGAGACACATCAAGTAACTGTTGGTCCCAATGATATTATATACAACTTTTAATTCTATGCTCTAGAAAAAAATGATCTGGTTGGAGGGAAAATAAAGAAACCTGCTTGTAGGTAATGTATTTTTTACATTATCTTTTTCTGTGATTCTGTATTTAATGTGTCTTCAAGAATAAAATAGTAATATTATGAAATCTTGTATGGGTTTAGGTACAAAACCATAGACTATAGACAATTTTATTGTATAAATTTCAGGATTATGTGAAACCCATCCAGCAAATAGTAATAATTATTCTGTATGTAGCATTCAGCTAGAATAATTCTTATGTGTTTTTCAAATCCAATATAGATAACTTAAATAATTTGAATAATTACCTTTATAAATACCTATTTTTAAAACTTTTCCTTTAGGAATTTTTTTTTTTACTTTTAAAAATTACATAAGAACAACTAATTCTACAATATAAAATAAGAGCTATTTGTCAGGAGCAATAGTAAGTCTGGCTAGATTTTCATTACAAATAATAGCATTTAGAATGATTCTGGCATTAACTTCTAGGCCACCCACCTTGAGAATTTATATCTAAAATATAGTACTGTCTGAATATTTTTGAGTCAATGCATGTGTGCCAAGGCTATAGGTATTGGATGATGCCTAATCTTGGTCTCTCTAACAGAAAGTTCTCAAACTTTATATTTTACCAATAATATTTCTATGGTATGTAGTCTTATGCAGAAGCCGTATAATGGTGAAATGGAAGATAGATTTTCTTTTCAATTTACTTTGCAAAATGTGAACCATAGCTGCTTATTTCCTGGGAATGACCTGCATGCATTCTCAGATCTGTTCTATGGTACTATGTATGTGTTCACCTAAGCACCTGAACTTTGGACAGAGAGGAAGTACTAGACTGGTAAAATAGCTCAAACACTTTTGAAGATAACATTTTCAGTAGTTTCATTACCATCTCTTCTCATTCCAAACCCCATTATGTAATAGTTCAAGAATATTTAGCAGGATCTGGTGGCACATGCCTGTAATCTTAGTGGCATGAGAGGCTGAAGCAGGAGGATCAAGAGTTCAAAGCCAGCCTCAGCAAAAGCAAAGTGCTAAGCAACTCAGTGAGACCCTATCTTTAAATAAAAATACGAAATAGGGCTGGGGATGTGGATCAGTGGTCCAGTGCCCCTGAGTTCAATTCATGGTACCCTACCACCACAAAAAAGACTTGTATGTTTAAACTTTTGTGCCTGCTGTAAACAGAATTCACTACACATATATGAACTCTATTTATTAATTGAAGATAAAGGAGCTAAATGCCATATTTCATGAGAAAATTTAAAAGTCAATAATTTATAATATGCCAAGTGGTTAAGATTAGAAGAAACAACATAGAGAACAGTGAATCAAAAATGACATTTTCTATAGTTTCACAATTTAAGGAAGATGAATTTGCATGAAATGTACATTAAGGACTTTGACTTTTTAAATTTTATTAGCAAAATATTTGACTCATTTTCTCCTTGCCTTTGTTTCACTTTGACTATCTGATCACATACCTGTTAATGTCATAGAGGGACACTGGAATTTTTTATGAGTTTATGGACAAAGAAAGAAAGGTGTTTACTTTGTTTTAATGAAAAGAAAGGAAATGAAACCTTTTAGTAGTTCAAATCCCTTCAGCCTAGTCAAAGATAATTTGCATTGCTTACTTTTATCACCCTCATCATTAGACACAATTGCATCTCTGTTTATCACTTTATTATTCACTTTTACCTTCTTGGTCCTGTCTTTACTCATTTAATTCAGGCTTTTAAGAATTACTTTATTTCTATATGCTTAAAAGACTTCTAAGGACTTCTGACAATTATATAATGTCAAAACCAATTGTTTCTAGTTAGAAATTTTAAAGTACGTACATCAGTAGGTATTAACTATATAACCAAATGTTAATATTAATCACTTAAGATTAAAATCTTCTGAGAAAATCCAAATGTACTAATAATTACTTACACATTCTCTGTTTTTCTATGATTCTGTTTTGGGGGAGATGCATATTTCATATGGCTTAAATCTCTAATGCATGGATAGAAACCAGAGTAAAATGAAAGAGTGGATGCTCCTTTAGCTCAGGGTAAAAGACTGCTCCCCTGTCTCCTCAGGCAGGCAGCAATAGTCATTTCATGAAATTTCATCCCCAGCCATCTCCCATTCTGAACATCAAATAATAAGGTGGGTTCAGGGAATGAGGAGGGCATGTCTCTATTTTGCTTTCAAGTCACAAACTTTGCCATTTTAGAGCTTCAGAGGCAATCAGCACAACTGTGCAGAACTTCTGGAAGGTTCACATAAAGCATTTTGAAAATCACCTTCTAGTCTATATTAAATTCTATCAGAATATTAAGGAATCCTGACAGAGGAAGTATCTTAACTTTCCCTCTTTTCTTAAGAATTGGTTCATAGGATGGACTGGGGTTGTAGCTCAGTGGCACATGCGTGAGAGCCTGGATTTGATCCTCAGCACCACATAAAAATAAATAAATAAACATAAAGGGGAAAAAAGGACCATATCTTACTTTAAAAAGAAAAAATAAGAATTGGTTCATAGGAAAAGGTAAAATGTGAAACTTTTGAGTGTTTTAAAAATCTTCAGTTTCTGGACAAACAATAAGGTACTTTCTTAGTAATATAATTTTATTTCAATGCTTTGTTAATTCTTAAGAGCTTCATATTAAGAGCACACTGTCATCTTTTTTTCTTCATCTTAATTTTCCACGTCTAGTTTTCTTCTTTATTTATAGAAATAGCAAAAATCTTTGGGAGAACATCTGAAACCCAAGTCTCTCCCCTCTTGGGGACTACTCTGCCTAACCAATTCTGGAATTGTAGATTGCCAGATCAGCTTTTCCTCCCAGTCATAGCCCTGCACATAGGCATGTGAACAGCCCAGTCTGCTTGTCCAAGCTCTTTCAACAGCCATGGTAATAGCCACTGCTCGGGCCAAGGTATGTGGTGCATGCTAGGCCAGTTCTTGCAGGAAAGAGATACTGCAGAATTTGGAGGCAGGCTCAGACAATTTGAACTTGGGATTCTAGTGTCCTGAGTGCTGTGGAACATGGTAAGGAAGCAATGGCTAGGCTTGGTTAAGTACATCTCCTCCATCTCACAGACTCCTGATTGCACAGAAAATGTGACATCACTGGAGAGCTAGGGAAGAGCCCCCTTGTGCAGGACTCAGAGGTGAGTCCTACTCTTCTTTGGAGAAGCCTGTTGAGTAAATGTGGCAGAATAATCTATATTATGAACAGGATTATTCCCAGTTTTGAAGGGCAACACCAAGCAGCTCATATATAATTAGAAACATTGAGTTGAAAGGTAAACGTGTTTCATAGCAATCCCAAACTAAAGAAAACAAAACTTAAGATGTGAGTCAAAGAAGGAAATGGTTCTTTTATGTCAGTGAAAATGCTTTGAGGATTCTAGGCTAGTATTCATCCATTCTATGAATATTTTAGAGAAATCTATTATGTCTCAAGTGCTGTACCAGGTGCAAGGAAAATATCAATGAAAGAAAAGGACAATGTCTCTGTCCTCGTGCAGTTTATGTTCTAGCAGGAGAGGGAAACATTAAAAGAGTATTTATGGCGTAATCATGTATATAATTAAAGTGATTAGAAATATTGGTAAGATGGATGAAAAATAAACAGCAGGAGATGATATATCAGGCAGTTAGGAGTTCCTGCAAAAGTTCTACAGTGGAAAACGGCTTCTCATGGACCAGTAAGAAAAGGGGTTAGGGAAAAGAATATTTGGCACCTGGTAGGCTGGGGAAAGGCTCTGCATTTTTATTCCAGAAGAAATAAGAAGTCAGTAAAGAGTTTTTGGCAGAATAGTTTCAAAGTATGGTTTAGTTTCTTGAAAAGTCACTGCATTAGTCGACTGGAGCTACCCCAATGAAACATTATACACTGGGTGGCCTAAGTATCAGAAATCTATTTACTCATAGCTCTGGGAGCTGGAAGTCTGAGACTACGGTGCCAGCATGGTTGGGTTTGGGTGAGGGCTTTCTTATGGGTTGACTACAGTCACCTTCTCACTCTGTCTGGTTGCAGTTTCTCACTCAATTGTGTCCTCACATAGAACAGATGGGGAAAAGACAGGAGAGAAAGAATGTCAGCACTCTAGTACCTCTTTGTAGAACAGCACTAATTTCATGAGGCTCCCAAGCTCATGGTCTATCTGACCTTAATTGCTTTCTAGACTCCATCTCTCCAATCTCTCCAAATACTGTTATATTGGGAGTTAGGGCTTTAACATATGAGAGGGATGGGGACACACACATTCAATCCATGGAGACCAGAGTGGAGGCTATTGTGTAACCCAAGAAGACTAATGGAGTGCAAGGGCATATTAAAAAAATCTAACTAACAGTACCGAATATTTGTGAATGGTCCCATTTGAGTCACATTATAAAAGTCACTTTGAATATTTTGGAATTATATCCACAGACCTTTTGTGCAGGGAAATAGTGAATGTAGGAGGAAAAGACACAGCCTTCCTTCTCAGTTTCTGCTAGGTATGGCTTATCAGCTGTATGAATGAGAGTGGTAAATGGGGAGAGTGAGCTGAGGGGCTCAAGCCAAACCTCCAGAGAAAGTGTTTGTAGGACCCACCCTCAACCCCATCCAAAATGTTTGCTTTGATATACATATTTCACCCAGATAAACTAAACAGAATAGAATGGTAAAGATAAGGCACAAGGTCAAATGTGCAATATGGTTCAGGTCTGGCTGATCCTGAAGTCCCTTCCTCTCTCTTTGGCAACCTCACCCCTGCCATCTTTTCTTACTGTCTTTCCTGGCTTTTGCTCCCAATTTATGTGTTGCTCTCTTCCTGCCCAGCTCTTTGTGAAGCCCTATTAACCTTCCAAGAAATCCACACCTGGGGCTTCTATTTTAACTTCTTCTTCTTCTTCTTTTTTTTTGCCTTTAATGCAAACACTTGTTAAAGTCAGTGTCAATTCAATTGGAGTAATAAGAGGGGAAAAGCCATAAGCCTTTCCATTTCTGCAAAGTCTCCCAATAGCTTTCTCAACTCCAAAATGTCAGCTGCAACCAAGTGTGCCATTGCATGTACAAAAGTGTAATGCTACAGCAGCTGAGAATGTGACAGTGAAAAAATATACTATATCAGTCAGTAGAAAAAAAATAATTATTTATGTGTATACACCATGGCCACTCAGACGGAGTTATGTACTATGGGAAATGCAGCAGGAAATGATCTGGCGCCTGCTATCATCCCCATGTTCCCTGACAGCATGGCCTCATTAATTCCAGAAGGTCCTATTAAAAGGGCAGCAAGTCTTCTGCATCCTTGTTTTCTCACCCATTAACCACAGTGCCCTGACAACAAGATGGCCTTTTTCACATCGTCTTACATGATGCCTCTCTGACTTTCCACACATAGCTCACAGAGTGGAACAAGAAAAACCTCTGGCTTTGACCAAACAAGCATCAGCTGCCTGCAGCCCAAGTGACTCTCCCTTCTGTCACTAAGGAGCTTTGCTATAATTGAAATATAAAATGCAAATGCGTAATTACATAAGATAATCACCACCACCCCCCCAATTTTTTTTTTTCAGACAATGTAAAAGTAATCTCTTTGTTCATTGAATTAGACTAGCAGAAGGATGTCTCAAGTGAACCCTCCTGGCTAAGCTATACTCTATTACTCAGATTTCAACATTTCAAGAATTAATTCATTTCTCAGGCCAAGTCCCCACTTTTTTACCGTAGGAACATCTATGGAGATGCTGCTGGAAAAAGCTCTCAGCACAGTTGTGAACCTGAACTCTTACTCACTGAGCTGCTCTTCCAAAACAACCTTGACTCACTACAAATGAGAAGACATGGTGGCAGCTGACTTGGAGAGCAAAGCTTTGAAATTAGATACCATATTGCCAACCAATCTATTTCCTCAACTTAACTCCTGTAATCAGCCCCCTCCAAAAGATAGATAAAATACAGAAATGTAAATAAAGGAATAAATATGGCTGTATAGTTATGCATTAGATATCTACTACATGTAGAGCTCTGAAACTTTATTAGTGAATAAGAGAGGTATACATCCTGCCCATTTGAGCGATGGAAAATAGCCATTAAATAAACATAATTAATTATGTAATTACTATTATGAACTATTCTGATATGAGACTGGAAGAAGAAATTCAGATGTTTTGAAAAGTTATAATGAGATTTTGACCTAGGTCTCAGACCTGAACTGTGAAGATTTAGCATTGAAACTAATCCGTTAGCTTCTTATCAATTACTTGGAAGGTTTCTGGCCTCCTGTGTGGGTAATGGCTCATCTAGACTCTATGTGGCCTCAGCAGAGCTCTACTAGTTTTTTGTGGGTTTTACACACTTCACTTTCTATGAAACTACTGGTCAGTCACAGGAGAAAAGGCAGTCAGAACCAAAGTCCATACCTACACAATTAGTTTACCTGACTCGGCAGAACTAACCTGCACTCTCAAGTTATCCATCATGATGAGGAATTGTCCCTACATAGTTCTGTGCATGTCCTTAAGTCTGATCAGTAAGTACATGCCCTTATGTCTTCCTCTCCTCCACACTACCCTAAATCTTTACCTACGACTACTGGAGCTCCTCATCTGTTAATAGCTAACCCCTATATTATTAGCCTCTTCTCTGAACTTTCTCATTACCTTTGTGTTCTCAAGGAAACTTGAACCTCTTCAAGGTCACAGCTTCTTTTGAAACCTTCGCCAATAGTGTTTTTTTTTTTTTTTTAATTTCAATTTTTACTTTTTTTGGTCTTCATCATCCCATGACTTGCAGAGTCTAGCTCTTTACTGCTTATTCTAATTTGCCACTTGTAAGTGCATGTGCTTGTGCGGGCGTACGCGCGCGCGCGCACACACACACACACACACACACACAGAAAACTATTAGTGTTACCACAAGCTAATAGCAACTAAATTTACACCATGATCACTCCAGCAGGGCACTGATCTGATTTAATCCTCATGACAGCAGTACGAGCTACATATACTCCTGTCCCTATGTTGCTAGGCACTTGAGGTACTGGGGTCTTAATCATCTGTAGTCCAATAGCTAGGTGTTAGAGCCTAGATTTGAACACTGGTAGTTTGGCTCTTGAGTTCCTTCTCTTAATGACTATGACATGTTGTCTCCCACCACTTGCTGCCTCTTCTTCAAAGATGGTTTCACTTTTTGTAGCACGGCCTTTCCTCCATTATCAATCTATTGGTGACTTTGATAGATGCAGAGAAGATTCTTCAACACCAAGTTCTCTCTCAGTTCCTTGATACCACTCAATCTCTTGAGTAAGAGCCCATAGATCTTACCATTACCAATAACTGTTTCATTTTCCAAATCTCACTTTCAAATACCCCACAAAATGATCACAACTTTTTAAAGCCAGAAGAACTTTCCTCATCTATAATTTTCCTACCACTCCATGTCTTTCCTCCCTTCCTACTGGCTTGCATTCTATCCAGTATTAAATCGTTCCTCTGTGCACACACTGTTTCCTTACCCCTTTCCTCTTCATTTTTTTGTTTGACATGATTCTAATCCCAGTTGAATTTAGCTCTTGACTTATACTCACAACCCTGTGCTTGGTTTGATGAAACCAAACCTATGTACCACCTATGAATTCTGTATTTTAGTAATCAGTTCCCTCTCTCTGTCCCCAAGAAAACTATTTTTACTGGCTCTTCTCTCCTCACAAATCTGAAGCATCACTCATTTAATTCTGCATAGGTAATAACTTTGCCTCTTATTTACTGAGTAAATAAAATCCATAAAAAAATACCATCCCATCCTCACACTTTTCACCTCCAATCTACCTGCTCCGATACACTTACGTTCTGTTTCTTTTCCCTCTGAAAGGGATAGCAATCTAAACTCATAACCAACAACTTTTTTTTACCCTTTTCCACAATATAATTAGCTCTTAGTACCATTTAGAAATCAAACTTCATGTTATGAAAATTAAACAAAATAAAGCCAAATTAACTTTCATCTAATGTTTCTATTTTTGTTTTTGTTTTCCAGTTTCAATACTGTTTTCTTCTCAGGATATTACCAAGTAGTTTTTATGTTTCTTTTCCCCAAAGTAATTGTGCTCTATCAACACAATTGATTGAGGAAATAAGTAATAGATATAGCAGCTACACTTTTTTATTGGATTCCCAAAGTGAACTCAGCATTTCTCAATATATTGAGCTTTCAAATTATCAATCATGTATATAGTCCAAAAATGCATCTATAACATACATCAAATAAAATAAAGAGAGCAAACTCTATCCTGGTGTCCAGTGTTTCTAACGACAATAAAAACCAGAAGAGCAATACTTACACTGTTTGCACATGTAACACAATGTTAAAAACAATAAAAAATAAAAGCAACATTTAAAAATGTAAATATAAAGGTACCTTAAGCAAATTTTTATTTTCTTACATTCTGTATAGTTTGTATGAACAATAACCAATATATTTTTAATATTTTCATCTATTCTTTAAAAATAAAGCATTAGTTGAATTCTTTTAGAATGATAGGTTATAGTTGTTGAAATTAATATTACCCTCAACTTTACAGTTTGCTATTTAAATATAATACTTGAAAAAAATCAGTCATCTTTTTCTTTTTAAAAAAAAATATTTTTTTTTAGTTGTCAATGGACCTTTATTTATTTATTTATTTATTTATTTATGGTACCCGGGATTGTACTCAGGGACACTCGACCACTGAGTCACATCCCCAGGCCTATTTTGTATTTTATTTAGAGACAGGGTCTCACTGAGTTGCTTAACACCTCGCTAAGTTGCTGAGGCTGGCTTTGAATTCACAATCCTGCCTCAGTCTCCCGAGCCACTGGGATTGCAGGCGTGCGCCACCTATGCGGTGCTGAGAATAGAACCCAGTGCCTCACATGTGCTAGGCAATCACTCTACCACTAAGCCACAATCCCAGACCCTCCTCTTTTTCTTGTGAAAGCATCAGAGAGGCAGATGAGGATCTTTGGTCAGTTAGTTTGGAGAACTAGTATTAATGTTTATTCCTTCTCCTTTCCACCTCTCATTTTCTCAGCAGAACTAGGACCCTAAAGATACAGGGTGTGTTGTCCTTAGGAAGTTTACCTGAAACTTATATTCTACTTGGGGATACAGAACATCCACATAAAATTTCAAATGATGGTTTGATATACTTTACATTATGTGAGAAAGGAGTGTACTCCAAATTGAGATATCCAGCATGATCTGTCAATGTCCTATTAACAAGTTCTTATTCTTTTGTTCTTTAAAATGTCTTCCACATGATGTTGAATCTTGTTTTTAATCTTTTACCCACCCATCTTTATCCTCTAGTTCATGTGTGGCTTGTTTTCAGTACACACTCTCCTCAACATTACTTCTGTGATAACATTACTTCTGTGTTCAAAAAATAGTCTTGATCTTCCTGCTTTAAACCTTGTGTAATATAAATTACTTTGCTTGCCTTTAGGAGACATCAGGATCTGTCACATCCTTAATGCCCATCCTAAGTCCCAGGAAGCCCTAACTCCTTTCCCTAATAAGACCACTGGCCTCACAGTCATATGAAATTCCATTGCTTCTGAGTCTTCACAACTCTTTTCTTTCCCTTTTCTGCCTCTTAAATTTCATCATCTCCTTCAAGACTAACACCTACTCTCTTCACATTAGCTTTCGTGTCTGTACTCTTTTTTTCTCTTATCTATACTTCCATAGCACCCAAAATGAATACCATATAGGCCAATGTGTGTTCAGCAAGCTGTTCAAAAACGTGTCCATTCAATGGGTTGCTTCTAATCATTAAACTCTTGGAAGGCAAGAACTGCATTTTATATTCTAGAGTGCCTACAGAGTAGTGAATACAATAGGAATTTATTGGATAGATTCCTAGGTGTTTATGAGTGCTATTTTACTGATTTGTCATTTAAAAAAAATAAATATTTAAATAAGTTCATATGAAAATATTTACCCATTTCTAAATATAATTTCTGTGTAATATTACATGTGTGTAGTATAAAGTAGATTTATAGCCTTTATTTAAATGAAGCTCTTAAAATAATTTAATAAACACTTAAAATGATAGTTTCCCCTTTTCTCCTATATTGAGAATTTTAGTAATATCCTAGTTTCAGTGCTAATAACAAAAGCTCAGAAAGATGTTATGTGACCTCTGGATAACAGAGAATGTACCACACTGAAAACTTATGATTTACATTGTATCTTAGATAAATCAGACAGGTAAGGTTTTCTCTTTCACAGTATTTAGCACATGCCTGGGAATGTAAGTGCTCAATAAATTCTTATTAAGTGATTGAGTTTTCAATAATTCAGTCAATAGAAGTTTCCATTCTGAAATGTGCACACAGTGTTTTAGATCTCAGTGATATTTCTCAAAGCAATCCCTCATTCTAACTTTGGTAAGTGACATGATTAACAGGAAATTGATATTCCAATTTCCCATTTTTAGGTTTTACTATTGGCTTAAGAAGTAATCAGCCAAAAGTCTTGTTGCTGCACTTCTAGTAATTTCCTTTGGGTGGCAAAAAAAATTTTTTTAGAGCTAGAAATAGCTTCAGAATTCATTCATTCTGAACACATTCACTCTTCAGATGGAAATACAGACACACAGAAATCATAAATCAGATTATACAGGGGAAGCAAGGCAGGAATTGAGCCCTCTTAATACAGTGACTACCTTTTTAATATTTAAATAAAAAAGGATGGCAAAATACCATCAAGTCCTGAGGCTGACCAAAACTTACAAATATGGTTCTTTATTTTGTGCTTTAGCACTTCTAGTGATTAGCAAACAGAATGCCTAGAAAAATTAAAAATGTTCTTAAATGAGTATTTCTCAACATTTGACATTGAATCACAATTCACTTTCCCACAACTTGGCAGTAACAATCCTGGCCTTGAATTATCCAGTAACAACCATCCATTCCTGCTTCCTTATGCTTGTTTCTAAACAACTCATATGACCCGTAAGTTTGTTTCTGCCTGAGTTTCTCTGAACTTCCTTTCATGGTATAGTTCCCTCTGTTTTGACAACATTCTTATTAGAACTTTGCCTTTGCACCTATTAAAAATACTCTCAGTCAAAGGTGACAGAAAGCAACCTCGAGGTGGCTTAAAATTGGACTGAAAACTCTGGCTTCAGAGCAATTTAGGCCTAGTTCAATCTGGGCTGTGGGTCCACTTCCTGTGGTTTGCTCTTCTCTGGCTTTATCTCTGTGTTAACTTTCTCTCCAGACTGACTTCCCTCACAGTTGTTGGACGCCTGCCAGCAGCAATTAGTGCTGCATGATGCCTCATTCAGCAGGAGAGGCAGGTTGCTTCCCATTAACTGCTGGGAAAAAAGAAAACACTGAGATTTACATCAATTGGCCACCCCTGAACCAATCCCTATGACCAGGGGAATGCCATGCACTGATAAGCTTAGGCCTGGATTAATTAAACCAATTAGAGTGCAAAGGAAGATGGAATTTTCCTGATTGGCCTTAGCTGAGCATAGATTACTGTCAACGCTGGGGTGAAGTCAAGTCCACTCAAGCCTCACTGCTGGTATGGACAGGGGGAGTGCACCGTATGTTGAGGAAATACCCATACCTTCTATCCACCGTGCATATAGAACTATGCAATACTGCTCAGGATGGGTCCTACTACTGTTAAGTTCAGAGTAATATGAGGAATCAGTCTTATTGCCATTTCTCTCATTTTCCCTCATTTTGGAAATATTCCTATATCAATGCAATCTTCCCTTAAATTCACTTTTTTTTTTTTTTTAAGCAGATATAACAGCATTTGTGGTTAGCAAAAGTACCCAGAGTGGTTTGGGGTTTTGCATTGAAATGCTTTGATATGGATTTTTAAAAATGTCAATATGTTCTTATGTAACTTATTGTAAGAGTTTAAAACCATACATTCATATCTGCTGCTAAATCTCAATGTCCTGGTTTTTATGCATTGTTGTATCTAGGAAAACATTTTTTAATTGTTTCTACCAGTTAGTGTATTTGCTAACTCTTCCAGACTGATGTCTCTTCACCCAGATTGTATTTTAAAATGTGATCAAGACCAGGCCAAGGACAAAGCCTATGAGATAGACTTTGACAAACACCCCTCAAATTAACATCAAATTAATCATTGCATGCAGTTGTTCAACCAGTGGCACATCTGTCTGCGTCTACTATTATCCAGTCATACTTCTACACTTGTCCACAAGGACACATGAGTGATTTCATCAAAATTCTTACCTAGACACAAATATTGCCTCTCAATCCCCTGAAATCTCCCAGGCTACTCGACCTATAGAAAATTAAATAAGGCTAATTTGGTAGGAATGCTTTTAGTGCACTCAGACTAGATCCTGGAGGTAGTCTCATTATTTTCTAAGTACTCTCAATTCCTTGTTAGAGTAATCCATCCTAGAATGCTATTAAAGATCAACATTGCTGATCTAATAGTTTCCAGAATCTACCGTTTTACCCTTTGAGAGAATTGGGCGATATTTGCCCAGATCACATCTCCTGGCAGCACTCTCCTCTATAATTTCTGTAGATTACTGCCAATCATTCTGTGATTACATCTGTAAATTCTCTCCACACCTTAGAATGCAATTTGTCTATGGCTGCAAACTTGAATGCATCTCAAATGTCTGGGTGGCTTCTTATAATCTCTTTATTTTTTCTGGGACTTCAATTCACTCTTAATGGTGTTTTCCATTCATTGTATTTTGATGATAATTTCTCCATGGTGGCAAAAAATGGATGCAAAATATGAGGGGAGTGATTGTGCTTTTCTGCTTCAATTTGTTAGCCTCTCCTGATCTTTTCTAAGCAGTGGGCTGATCCACTCTGTGTATGCTCATAATTATGATTCCTAACATTTGCATAAGTCCTTTTTTCCATTGGGAACACTTTTCCTGTTCTCAACCTCTTTGTTTAACTTTTATTCATCCATCAGATCTTAAAGGTAATCTTCCTGTGAAGGTTTCATTAGTATTCCAAACCTAGATTAGTCACCTTTCCCTTATGAGTTTTCATGACCACCTGTTGGGGAATTTAGTATACTTTATTGTAAATGTCTGTTAGCATGTCTGAACTGCCCATTCGACTGTAAGTGTTAGAGGGTAAGGACATTTTCTTATTCTTTTCTGCAAAGATATTCATAGAAGTTAGCATCAAATGAGTTCTTAATTAATATTAATAGTTGTTAAATAAAAAAAACCTGTAAAAATCCTTTTATAACTTTAGCGTTTTTCCAATTTATATTTTCTCCCAAGATTTCTTTTTTAAATTTTTTTATTAGTGCTTATAATTATACATAGTGTGAGGTTTACTGTGACATATTTATATATGCGCATAACATAATTTGCTCTAATTCATTCCCTACTACTTCCCATTTCCTCCCCTCCTTCCTTTTTCAGTTGCCCTTCCTCTAATCTTCTGGTCTTCCATCTATTTATTTACACAAGTGTGTGTGTGTGTGTGTGTGTGTGTGTGTGTGTGTATACATATATATATATTGATTTTTGCCTTATAATTTTACATCAGTGTGGAATTCATTGTGTTATATTCATATATATTTATAACATAATTTGGTCAATTTTATTGTCCTGCTATTCTTCTTGACCTTCTACTCATACTCTACTGATCTTCTTTTAATTTTTGTGAGATCCACTCTTTTTTTTTTTAATTCTTTTTTTTTTTCCCCCTTTAGCTTCCACATACGAGAGAAAACATACAATCCTTGACATTCTGAGTCTGGTTTAGTTCACTTAGCACAATGTTTTCCAGTTCCATCCATTTACCAACAAATGACATATTTCATTCTTTTTGATAGCCAAGTAGAACTCCATTGTGTATATATGTTACCTTTTCTTTATCCGTTCATCAATTGGTGGACACCTAGGCTGGTTCCATGGGTTGACTATTGTGCATTGTGCTGCTATAAACATTGGAATGCATGTATCACTAGTATTCTAATTTCAGTGCTTTTTATAAGTATCAGAGAATAGCTTGGTCATATAATCATTCTATTCCTAGTCTTTTGAGGAATCTCTATATCAATTTCCACAGTATTCCTACTAATTTGCAGCCCCACCAAAAATGTGTTAAGTGTTCCTTTCTCCACCGCATCCCTATCATCATTAATTATTATTTATATCTTTGATGGATGCCACTCTAAATGGGGTGAGATGAAATCTCAGTGTAGTTTTGATTTGCATTTCCCTGATTGCTAAGGGTATTAAACATTTTTTTTTCATATATTTGTTGGTCATTTAAATTTTGAGAAATGTTTGTATGGTTATTTGTCCATATATTTGATTGTTTTTTTTTTGGTGTTAATTACATATATATTTATTTATTCTGGATGTTAATCTTCTGTCAGAAGAGTAAGTAGAGAAAATTTTCTCCCATTCTGTAGGCTCTCTCCTCATGCTCTTAATTGTTTTATTTTCTGTGCAAAAGCTTTTTTGGTGCCAACCTGCTAATTGATTCTTGGTTTTATTTCTTGTGTTTCTCCCAAGATCTGTTTTACTTTTGCATCACTGAACAAGTTTCTTTGGTGGTCAAACTTAAGAATTTCTTTAGAACTTTTTGTAATAAAAAGCCTCCTTGTTAAACCTCTGAGATATTCATTTTAATATCTGTTAAAATAATATTTTTATAAAAAAGTAAATAAAAACTTTTCTAATAGGCACATATACAAGCAAAAAACCATGATCATCATGAATTCCTTTTTGAGGCTCCTGGAATTTAATGGTACAAATGGAAACAGAGATATAAAATGTAACCATGTTGGCAACAACAAAAATCCAACAAATGTCTTGGTTAGTATTTTTTAAAAATACATTTCAGTCACTAATAAAACTTAATATTTTGAAAACTTGAAAAATAAATCTTTTAATCAAATGCACCCAGCAAATTTTATATTTAGTTTTCCTGTTTACCAATGATCTTTAATATAATATACTTTACTTCAACAATAAACCTCCTTAACATAAACAGATTATCACCTGTTCAGTACTTTATAAAATTTTAAAACAAATAGTAGCTTTAAAATTAAACAAACTCAAATATATTTCATATTTATAAGTACATCCTAGAATGAATAAATGATGAAGATATATTCAGCTGCTACTGAAAGTGTAGGATCTTAAAACGTTTTGTAATATGTAAAGAGATGGAATGAGGTTAATTTTCTCTTATTTTAAATTTTAAGCAGATTTGATTCAGGTTGATTCTTGAACAGATGATCACTAGGAAATACCCGGTTTGCTACGTTTTTTGTTTGTTTGTTTTTTCCGGTTCAGCATTCTCACCCATGTAGTGGTTGTCTTGACCACTGTCATGGATAAAGTGCATTGCTGCTCCAGCAGTTTCTTCACACTGGCTTGATGACAAACTTACCTGATCAGAGTTTTCAGTCGAACTACTCAGTCAAAGACCATTAATAAGCAATTACAGTTGACTGAGACCTCAAAATATCAGTTTCCTTGATTAGAGTTTAAAAAAAAATTTATTGCTGATTGGTACAATTGAAATTAGAGGGGAACCCTGAGAGTAGAAGAAGGAAATCAGGATGGGAGAAAATACTGGGGAGTGAAACTGGCAAAATTATGTTTTTATGCATATACAAGTATGCCACAGTGAACCCCACCAATCTGTATAATTAATATACACCAGTGAAAAAGAAAGGTATAATACAAATAATTCTGTAACCGTTATTTAGCCAAGTATAATGTCCTAAGAGGACTTAAAAGTAAGTCATCTTTAATTTTTAATAAGTATTATTAATATATTTATAATTCATTTTGTATGTAGCCACCAAAAAGAAAATAATGCAACAATATTATACAGTATAATACAATATTATACCAAAATTATAACAATACCTTTTATATTTATTGTCATAATAAATATGATCTGTCATTTATAATAATAAATTATGTTTATATAGTAAATGTAAGTTGTTGTGTTTATTTCTCTGTACAATCTAGGGCAAATCATTTAAACTCTCTAGGTCTGAAATTTTTGATATAAAAATTAGGCTCCTGAAAAATCACAATCTACAAAGTTTTTATTAGGTAGTCCTTGAGTTATTTTAATATGTCAGAAAGCTTTTGTGAACTTTGCATTTAACAATAAAAATATATAAGCCCAGTATAACTTCTCATACATGAAAACTATTTTTTGTGTGTGTGTGTGTGGTGCTAGGGATTGAACCCATGGCCTTGTGCATTTGAGGCAAGTACTCTACCAACTGAGCTATATCCCTAGCCCCCATGAAAACTATTAAATAATTAATTAGGGAATAGGAGAATGAACAAAAAATAAATAAATGATGAAGTGAATGAATGAATAAAAATTAAAATATTAGCTTTGGTCTAAACTTATAGCTACCCTAAAGTATAATGATAATTTCTTGCTGACCTGATTTCGTATTATATGTATTTAATTATTTAAAGATGAATCACCAATTACTTCTTAAAAGTAATTTTAGAAGTAAAATACTTTTAATAACTAGAATATCATGTGCATTCATAATAAAAATGATCCTTCATAATAACAATACTAGGAAATACGGGAAAAGGGGAAATATTTTCAGTTATAAAAATACTATAAATCCTTTTGATTGACCCTATTCTATCTATAAGAAATTCTAGAACTTTTTCACAGGGATTATTGTCTAAGTTGCCATCATCTTATGGGATATGATCATATCTATGACTCCCCCTTAACCTAAAATCTCAACTAATTTTTGAAAAAAATAAACATTTTCTCATTTACATACAGGTTCAGACTTATTTCCATATAAGCTGAACTTTACTTCTTTTAAAGCAGCATTTATATATCTCAACATAACCATTCACTGTGATAGATTCCAATGGTATGATTCTTCCCTTCAGAATAAAAGGGCATAAGCAGAAGGGAGAACATAAAGGAATAACTAAAATATTGTTTTTAAAGTCATGTAGGAAAACTTAGTGATATTTCTTTCAACTTGTCCCTGAATATGCTCTTGATACCATAACAACTGTACTCTATTTTCTTTATAGCTGAGTAGACAATAGACTCCAATAATGTGATTGTTGATATTCGTTGGCATTTTCTATTATAAGGCCTTCACTGAAAAATCATGAATAGAGTGTGTGGTAAACTCTACAACTACTTGTTCACAAAGCAAGAGTATTAACTGACATTTGTATCTAATCTCCTGTTGAATCTCCTCATTGATGTTCATGATCAATGTGTTATTGTTTAATTAATATAAGCTTTATAAAATTTTAAAGGACTAGACTGAATTATGCTGCCTCTCATGATAGAACTGTTTGTCAGTACATGTTTAATATGCATGGACCAACCATAACCTCTCTTAAATAGATGAATAAATGAATGGCATGCCAACCAACATTGGTGTTTATTTCACACTGAGAGAAACTTATATGTGCTACTGCTGCACCAACTTCAGAATAGAGGTATTGACTTACATCCCTGAAAAGAGAGTACTTCAAATTAATTGAAAATACAAACAAGGAAAATGGTAAATAAAGAAATATTTCAAATATCTTACCCATATACTTATTCCTTCAATACAGAAAGAAGGGTCTGAAGTTGCGGTTCAGTGGTAGCACACTTGCTCGGAATGCTTGAAGTCCTGGGTTTGATACCTAGCACCACACACACACACACACACACAAAAAAAAAAAATTAAAACAGAAAGAAAGAAAAAAGACAGAAATGACTTTTTTTTTTTTTAAAGAGAGAGTGAGAGATGGAGAGAGAGAGAGAGAGAATTTTAATATTTATTTTTTAGTTTTCAGCCTACACAACATCTTTGTTTGTATGTGGTGCTGAGGATCGAACCCGGGCTGCACGCATGCCAGGTGAGCGCGCTACCGCTTGAGCCACATCCCCAGCCAGAAATAACTTTTTAAAGTAAAAAAAATTAATTGAAATCATTATCTAAAGAGTTAAGAGATAACACTGAATCCATTTTGACCTTAATATATACACTTTATGTTGTTGAATCTTAGTTTCTTTTACCAACTCCCTTCCTTACAGAACAGAAGGCACAGAAGACAAAGCCTAAGGCCTACCAAAGGTGATAAATCCAAAGGAAATTCCTGCATAAGGTTGGTATCTTAAAAAAACGAAACCCTGGAATATCATGTGTACCAGAAATAGACCCCATAGTACAAGACAGTGAAAAAAATTATTTGCTATGATTTTTGTACTGGGGTTAGAAAATATATCTCCCTGAGTGTTCATAAACAAATAACACTCCCCATGCTGATGTATAGCCTGAGTCCACACTAGTTTGGTAGGCCAACAAACTTAACTCTAATAATCCATTAAAAGGGGTCCCATATTAATAGTGCCTTCAGGGATCTCAGATAAGCTGAGGCAAATTTTCCTTGATGAATCATATCTTTCATCCAGGCTCCCAAGAATTTATACTGATAAAAATCCAAGGAACATGAATTTACAGTCAAATGTATAAAACAATACCCTGAAGAAATCAGTAGGTAAAGTCCAATAATAACAAATGACAGTAAGACTTTAGATGTGGAATATGTAATTATATATTTATATTCATCTAAATATATAAACAAGAGAATTAAAATATGAAAATCTAAGACTATGAAAAATCAGATTTCTAAAGAGAATAATATAATATCTAGAATAAGATATGTGTAACTTTTTTATAAGTTAAATGGAAGTATAAACAGAAAAATTAGATGTAGTAACTTAATCTAACATTACTTATTTTTAGAAGTCTCACCTTTATTCTCAATTTTATAATCTTTTATTTAAAGTGTTTCTTTTGTATTTTCTATTTTGTTGGATGTTTCCTCTAATCCACTCTGAAAGTCTCTGTCTTTGATCAGTGAGTTTAACACATTTATATTTATTGCAATTGTTACCATTACTCATTTTTTTCATCCTATTTAACTGATTTTTCTATTACATATGTTGTCCTTATTTTGATTACCCTTTCATACCTTCCATTTGACATATCAAGTATCTTCTCTTTGTATAAAACACTGTATCTTATTCTTTTGGTTAGCAGGAAAACAATAAATATCTGTATTAATCTTTCTGTTTTACTCATTTCTTGGGTAATATATATAAAGTCTCTCACTTCTTTCACCTCTGTCACCTCTATGTGAATATTTTCTACATTTTTAACTCTGAGCTTTAAGGATCATTTATGATGTTTAAAATGGCTTTTAGGTTTATTTCAACAAGAGAGTTTACAAATTTATTTCCTAATTTCTACATTCCATATACTTCATAGTTCTTCTTAAGTTTATTTAACACATCACTTTTATAATTTTGGAAGAGCATTTTCAAAGGAACCATTTGCTTGATGAAACTTCTAAGTTCTTATTTTTCTGAGAATATTTATTTCCTTGCCATTTAAATTATTATTAGTTGAACATAGTATCTTAGACTTAAAATTATTTTATTTCAACTCTTTAAAATATTACTCCCCAAATTTGTATGTAATACTAAAATGGAGAAGTATATTATTAACCCATATCTTGTTTTTGGTTTTTTTGTAAATAATGTGCTTTATTGGACAGCTTTAAGAATGTCCTGTCTTTGATGTCTTAAGGTGTTTTCCTCTAATATCTTTCTATTTTTATTTTTCATATTGTCTTTAGGAGTTGGCATCATGAAACTTTTCAATGTTTATCTTTCTTTAATTAAGAAATTTAGAAATTCTAGGCCATTGTTTCTTCAAATATCTCTTCCTTTCAATTAAACCTTCATTACCAAGATTAGCACTTGTACATCCATCCTCCACCTGGGCCAATTTTTGTTTTTCTCTCCTCTTTTGTTTATCTTTTGCTGGTAACTTTTTCCTGGAATTCTTCTGTCTAATCCTCAAACTAATTAATTTATTACCCAATTATATTCAATCTCTTATTTTAGTCCATTTATTGAGTTCTTTAAGTTTTTTACTTTAAAATTTCTTCTGTGCATTTTCTCTAAAATTCTCCCTAATTTCATTTATTTATTCATTTTTGTGATTGAACTGAGGGTCTCACACATTCACATATACTAGGCAAGTACTCTACCCTCACTGAGCTACATCCCCAATCCCCCATCTCATCTTTTCAATAATCTTTGATTATTCTTGTTCATATATAAGTTTTTTGTTTATATTTATGCTGAATTCCTGACTCACACTTGTCCTTTTTCTGGTATGAGCTTTAGGGATATATCTCAAGTTTGAGATTTTCTAACTTTACAAACTGTGCTGAACCATTCTCTGTATACATCTCCCAAAAGTAAGCCACTCCTTTTTTAGGGGGGGACTCTTTCACTTCTCTCTAGCTTGATAGGGGTGATAAGGAGGAGACAATTCTCAGGAGTCAGCCAAGCTCTCTTGGAACCTGTTGTGGTCCACCCTCTAGCCCAGCTCTGCTGGAGTCACATTCTACTGCTTTTCCCTCCATTTGTCATCAGTGCTGGCCTGGCACTGTTTTTTCTCTTAACCATTGGAAACAATCTATACAGGAAAATGTAAAGCAAAGCAATCACAGTATAAAAGCTCTTCCCAACCTTCTGCTGTCCTCATTCCCCACTCTTTCCATACATGAAGACCAACCAGCTTATCTCTTCCTAAAAGTCCTGAGTGTTTTTATATTCGTGCCTCAGAATCGACCCTACCAGCACTTGTATAACATCTACAGAATTATACCCAGAGGAAGAAGTCACCAATGCCCATCAATTTGTTAGAAACAGAGTTTTATGATTATCTTATTTTAGGCTCTTTAACTGAGGTCAGTTTTTGCTGCTTTATCTCTCTTCTCAACACAATTTTCGACTATTGCAAACTAACCCAGTTTTACAGGATTCTACATATCTAGCACAGTGCCAAGGACAGAAGTGTTTAGAAGGCCCTGCCTTCTAAAGTGACATTCTATTTTGCTGGGAAGCCAGTGCGTTTCCATGAATCTTCAAGGAGTAACAGAATTGTCAACATTACAAACAAAAAGTAGATGAGAAATAAGTTAGGAGGTCAACCAAAGCATTCTATGGCTGAACAGGGGCAAATGAGTGAGAAAGGCAGAGTATCATGATCATGAAACTTCCAGAATTTTTATCCCATGCAAGTCCATGGTTCAGCAGTATCTTTGAGAGTGACCTGTCAGTCACCTTGAACTGTTTTCTGGTTTTCCAGAGTACATTTATGTACTTAAATAGGCTTAAAATTGCTTCTCACTCTAAGGTGTGGTTTTAATTACAGTGAAGTATTCCTATAGACAAGAAATTCCTTGAAGTCAGATGTATTTAAATGTTTACTAATACCCATTTTTAAATCATCCCCCAAACTCTTACTATGATAGTCCCAATGTGATGGCAGAGTCATGTCTGTTGTTAATTGACAGACATTAACTTCAACGATAGTTTTAAATTACCTCTACCATTCAGATGTCTATGTGCCTAAAATGAGGTTTATTTTTCCCTCTTACATGGAACACAGTACTCTTTTAGCTCTTCAATATTTTGAAGCCATCTATTTGGCTATTGAAAAAGAAATTCCTCAAGGATTGGTTGAACAAACAATTTGGTAAAAAAATTCTGGGAAATTACCACAAAAGATAAATTATAATATATGGATACAATAAGCATAAAAGCTCTTAAGAAAAGGCTTTCACCTGACTCAAGAGTCTTCCATGGGCTTTGCAAATAGCAGCCTAGCAGCCCCCAGTTGTAAATTAAGGGCCTGGCTTTAGGTACACACTGTTCAGCCCTGGTGGTCACTGACACAAAAGGTCAGCCCTAAAATGGGAAAGTAAAGGAAACTCATTGCTAGGATAAAAGATAAAATTTAAGCTCTGAGGCATAAATCCCTAACACACGAAGTTTAGAACCTGATAAATTAGCAATATTGTTTTACTCTGCAGGGAGACCTTCATAGAAACTCAAAGAATACTTTTTCTCCTTGTTCTTAAATAAGGAGTCTAACACTATTTCCACACCAAGCATTACAGCCTGACTCTACCTATCACGTAGCTTATAACACACACTCACATTCACATACATAGCAGGCATCACTTAAAATGGATGATATAGAATATATCATTCTGTAATGCTGAAAAGAATGCTTGCTCAGAACATTTGCTTGCTGTCACTTTGAAAGCAAAATGTTTTATCAGATAGTTTTTGTACCTTGATCCTTAGCCAGATGTTTGAGACTTGGATGAAGGTCAGGAAGACTTAAAGTAGAATTATTTTGAGCAACCTGAAAATAGTAGCCCTGATTGAACACTGTAGATAAATCCCAAGGATGTTAAGAATTGAGGTCTGTGACTCTCTCATTTGTGGCTCTATTATGTAACCACACATTCTTAACACCCATTTATTCATAAATGTTTCCTTATACCAGGTCTGGGCTACCTTCAAATGTTTGTTTTACTAACTACTATCACATGTGCCAGTTTATACTTTATAATAATTTTCTTATTGGGAAAAAAATGCCTGTTAAACATACAAGGCTTATGATATAATTTCACAAGTTTTTTTTTTCCTATCTGCAGTTATATCTCACCATCTCTTCCAAGAACTAAAATCTTTATGAAGATCCTATTAAAGCACCATGATTGGCTGGTTCATTGTAAACCTTAAAGAAGAAAAAACAGAGTGAGAGAAAAAAAAAGTCTAATTATAGAAGTAGATAACTTCCTTGCATGTCAACACTTAGAAAGTTGGATTGAACCTCACATACTTTGAAAGAAATTTTGTCAAACTATTTTTTAGGTAGAAAAGCCAAAAGACAATCCATTTGCAACTGGAAAATGAACTAATTATGCATCTAAATCAAAAGAGTAAATTCAGAACATATCACTGGACAAGGCAACAAGATACAAAAAAGTCTACCCAAAATAAAATTAAATTATACTTTTCCAAATCATTAAATAAATGACATCCATTTTAATAAATTACTAACTTCAAAACAATGTAAACCATGGCCCTGACTTTGGGTAAATTACAATCTCAGGTGGATGGGCTCATAAGTCTTTTAAGTCATGTCACAATTTGAATTGCTTTATTCATGTCAAACTGCATTGTTTAAAAGACTTCGCCACAGAAGATATTTTTAAAATTATAATTTTTAGCAAATAAGCCCCATCCACTGGATAATGAAGTAAATTGGCATAATAAGGGATGAGATGATACACAAAATATCTCCTCTTCTGTGAAAACAAATTCTTTTTAAAGCTTAAACAATTCAAATTTGTATTCTGCTATCATACCAACAGAATACAGTAGACAAGGAAAAAAATCAGTATCTATAAAATATAACTGTTCTTATTAACAACAAATTTTGAGATAATAATATTTCCAAGCATCTTTTTCCTCCTCAAATAGCTTATCTAGGATATGTAAAAGTGAGTTTTCCATTAGCTGAATTATTTTTAAAATTCTCAAACTGAGTATTTCCCCTCCACCGTGATTTTTTTCAGATGTTTCTTTGATGTCATTTACAGAAAGATGAGGTTTTTAAAAAAATTTTTATTTGAATTGTGACCCTCAAGATATTATAAGGACCTGATGTCTTGCTATCAACCAAAATAATCTACTCCTTCTTTGCATTTCCCTATTTGACTATACATTTTAATATAGGAATATTAAAGATAGGAAATGCATCACCAGTGCTTTCCAAAAGTCTGAAACAGTTAAATATTCAGTAAATTTTCTGAGTAAACAATGAATAGATCTGTGGCTCTTTAAAGTATTCTATCTATTTACACTCATGCTATTTCTAAGGTTAGATAGTTTTTTCTAACTATGTTTATCATTTTCTAACTGTATTATTTGCTAACTATATTTTTTATTTCCTAACCATATTTATCATTTCCTTTTGTGTACAAATATGTGGCATGCTTAAAACAGAAATCATGAGAGTACAGAAACCATAAAAAATTACTTATAATATGATTATGTGGAAATAAATATTATGAATAAATAATGTATATCTTTCCAAAATATTTTATGAATCATATTTTTACAAAAAAATTGTAAGTTTTACACATTAATTTGAGCCTGGTTGTTATTCATTTCACAGCATATGGTATATATTTCCCACATTATCAAGTATCAATCTGTAAAATCATTTAATGGTTAATTAACATTCCAACATATGCCTGTCCATAATTATTTGTATATGTTATATAAATAAATAGAGTGTGCATGTGCATATTATTTTCTATGATCTTATAGGCAAGATAAATAGAGCTTTGCATTTAGTACATATGCAGTTAGTTTAGGACAATTCCAAAAATGGTTACATTGTTTTCAATAAGAGAGGGGATCATCTAGTTGATTTATTTTTTGGTATTAGAAAACTTTATAAATTTTATACAGATATTCTTACAAAAATTTAATTCAAAATTAATCCATTAGAAGTTGTGAAGTGATGACATTATTCAAATTGTGTGACTCAGACTAAATGTAAATTTTATAATATTTTCCACCAATAGGGTCTTATTAGGGCTAAGGGTTGAAAATTATTGGATGTATAATCTCTTAATAATGCAACATCCCACAATGTAGAGTTCTTAGCAGTATCCATAACAACCATTTTTTAAAAGATGTTTTAATTGCACCATTCTTTGGAATTGTTGATGGTTTATTGTGACAAAATGAAGACAACTTAAGGAAGACTATTGATAAATGGATTTCTCACCAAGCTGATGGAAATCAACTTTATATTCTGTTTTTCTGTGAAGGTGGTGGTTATATTTAAAAGAAAAAGAAATGCAAGATACTGTTTCTATGCTATCCAGTTGAAGAAAGGACTATGTCAAGCATTTGAAAAGAAGAGAATGTTACCCTCAGGCCCCAAACAACTGAATCTAGGAAGCTGAAGGAATTTGAATACATCAGTTAGGAAACAAAACACTATAATAAAATCAAAATTATTTCAAAATAATGGAATTTTAGTAATATTTTCTGTCACTGGTTTAATATGACATAACATGACCCATCTGGATGTGTTCAGAAACTACTCCTGTGTTCAACACAGCGGTATTACCTTCCTGTCATGGTGGAATGTGTGGGTCTTCTTACTAACACTAATGATAATTCTGATTTTTTATATACTCTGAATTATTGGGTAAGCTTAACTGATTGTCAGGTCACAATAGTACCAGAAGCAGAGATATAGTTTAAGGGAAAGATGTAAAAGAGTATGCTAGAAACCCGAAGAAAAAAATAACCATAAAGGCAAAACAGGAAAATAGAAACAGGAAGAATATTTTACTCAGTATAGGAGTGTGAAGGGAGGGTGAGTAAAAAGGGAGAAGGGGAAAAATCAACCTTGAGGACTGTGTCATGGCTTAGTCTTTGTCCTTTCAATGAAGCCAAAAGATAAAAGAAATACTGTTTTGTCTGTTTTCCTATGTGAAACTAAGAAAAAGGTAAAAAAGAAAAACTATTTAAAGGTGATTGATATCTATGTACAAAGTATTATCATGTAAAAATCCTAAGTATCCCACTGAGCCATTTGTTACATGAATTTGCCTGAGATGTAAAATTCGGTTGCAGAGAATTTATGAAAAAAAAAATCTACTTTGAGGAAAAAAATATCACTAAAATCTGCTGCTAAATGTAATAATTTGGTGAAAACTTTATTGAAAATTTTTTTATGATTAATAAGAATTACCCAAAACTGTCAGTAAAATTTGTATATGAAGATTTATTTTTTAGCTTCTATGAAGTAAATGTTTTTGATAATTACATTATTATTGGTGCAACAATGAGACATAAGTTCAATTTGTGCAAGCCTTTGATTTTTCATTTAGTATATATTTCAAATTTCACACACTATGGCAACAACTGGATATGTGTCATTAGTTCTGCTTCCTCCTCCTGGCACATAAGACTACCTTGGGATGGGTATAAGAAAGACCGTAGAATGAACTGGACATAACTTTCCTATGTTCATTATAAATACACAACCATTGTAACTCCAAATCATGTACAAAATGGGAACTTATATTCCATGTATGTATGATAGGTCAAAATACATTCTACTGTCAGGCATGACTAAAACAAACAAAAAGACTAGACTACCTTTCTAAGCCTTTCTTACCATCAAAGTAGGGCCATGTTCCTAGACCATCAAAGAATGAGAGTGGGAGTATTATATACCTCTTCCAGGATTAGCCAAGTACCTCTCCTCACTCTTCTTGTTCTTATTTCCAGCTAAAAGCAAAGAAACCTATATAGAAACCTGTAAGTTGGAAGACAGCAGTGCCAGAGGTGGATGAGGCTAGTATTCCTCAATCATAATGCAATACATTAAATATGCAATACATACATTATATATCTAAACTGTGATGTGATCCAGAAATAGACACTTACATTGCTAAGTTATTGAGATTTGAGGGTTGTTTTTATGGCAGCTAGCATTAATTACCCCAAATAACAAATGAGTCGTTAAAAGTTTTTCTGTCAACATTGCTGAGTTTTTATTTAAGTTTTGGGTTTGGTTGGAGGGCATTTTGTTTTGATTGTTCTTTGCAGGAATTTATCAAATGTTAGCATTGAATTAAAAAGAAATAACTCTGAAATGGCTTATTCTCACTGCTATAAACTGAACTATCTTGTAACCAAGGACTGTCAGCTCTGCCTCTGCATATATGCTCTCTTGGATATCATTTCTTTATTCTCCATAAGTACTTAAGTGTTCTGAAATATGTTGCTTCATTTAATTCACAAATAAGGATAATAATATTCTCCGAATGCTCATCAAAGCCAACAGCTTTACAGAGCGGGGAAAAAACTACCTTTTTGTCAGACGGTCAAATATTTTATATAAGAATTACAGATCTTCTGGATTTGGAATGGATTGTAAAGACTATACAAATATCATAATTTTCAGATAAGCCAACTATGCTTTAAGAGTGGATAAAGGATTTGTTTAAAGACACAGACCTGGTTGGTAGCAGAGCATAGGTTAGTACCATGATGTCCTGAATGCTTAATGCTCCATTACATTTTTACTGACAATACCTTTCTTTCTTTCTTTTTTTTAATGCTGTGGATTGAACCCAAAGTCTTCCACATGATAGGCAAATGCTCTACCACTGAGCTAAGTCCCCAGTCCCTGGTAACAGCCTTTTGACCACAGTGTCAATCACAGGACTCCCAATCTCTATAATCCACTCAGAGAGACACTGGCCAGCCCACACACAGCTCTTGTTCAGCTGGACTCAGGCATTGCCACTTCTTTCCTAGTTGTCCTGGCTTATTGGTCAACTCAAGGTCAGAAAATCCATGCATTTGCCAGCAAACTACATTGTGATCTGATACAAAGATGATCCAAACAGGCAAAAATGGAGAGCTGCAATCAATTAGCAATATGACCTGATGTTAAAAGTATACATAACACAGGTAGACTGAAGGCAGGTCCAGAAGAGAAACAAATAAGCCAGTTACACGAGGGAATTGATACCTAAAGATAAGTACACTTCCACCAGTGGAAGACATTGAAAAGAGCAGGTTTCTGATTTCTTGAGATCCTGATGTCTCACTGGATCTATTCCAGAACTGGGTCCATCAATCAGCCCTCCTTAGCTTACTAACTTACAAACAAATCCCCATTATCTTACAGGCCTAAATGAATAATGATGTTTTTACAACTGAACAGAAACACACACACACAAAACTTATTTCAAAGAGAAACAAATAGATTGTTTAGTTTAGTGTCTATGAAAAAATATTAAATTCTATATAGGGATATGTTGCAAAGTTAAATATTAAATTAATTATTTAAAACTTTATCATTTAATGGGTATTGGAAATACAAAAACTGAAAGACATACAAGTTGAGAGTGGATATTTACTAAATTGTATCACAAAAACTATAAGTAACATATTGATAAGAAAAACACTTAATGCTTCAGTGGAAAACATGCAGAAAAAATGCACTAAGAGTTCAAAAAAAGAAATAGAAAAGGCTGATTAACATAATGAAAATAAGTTTTTTTAACTTCACTAATTATCAAGGAAATGAGAAATAAGGGAATGATGAAATAGTTTTTATTTATCAATAAGCAAAACAATTATAGAATATTAATACACTAATAAATGTGTGGGGGAAAAAGTAACATCACATTGCTGATGTGTTTGTAAATTGCTAAACTCACTCTGGAAAATAGGCAGTATATATATCCCTCTAATGCTTATTCTCATTGGCCCAATAATCCCCATTCTCTGATATAACCTTAGTGAACAGAAATGTAAACGCAGATTTAATTTAACATTTTATATTAATATTTGTCATATGTTAGTGCAATTATTTGTTTTTATATGTTATCTTGCCCACTTATTCACGTTGATATCTTCAAGGCCCAACATAGCACTTGACCTAAATTGTATGACACATAAAAGATATTTCATAAAAATTTGTTAGATGAACAAATAAATAAAGAAATGAAGACATTTATCTCAGTATTATTTAAAATAATGAAATAGTAGGAAAATTATGATGTCTAGTTAAATTAATTTATATATATAATTGAATATAACATGTAAGCTTTAAAATTATGTTTTATGAAAATTTTAATGGTTATGAAAACAACTTAAGTGACTGTTTAAAGGGTAGTTTAAAATGATATAGAACTCTATATACAATATGCTAAAATTTTCTATTTATATATATGAAGATGAGAAGAAATTATTTATATATATACATATATAGATAGATAGATAGATCCAATTGATCAAATAATAAATATAATAGTCAAATTTGAGTGAGGAGCTTTGATTTACTTCACTATGCCTTTTCAGTGTTTTGTACCTTTTTTGTACTTTTAAAATTATTACTTTACTAATTTGAATGTACTCTTAAAATTAATTTTTATTAATTTTTATTTTTTTAAATGTTTTATTCTAATTTGTTATGTATGACAGCAGAATGCATTACAATTCATACTACACATATAGAGCACTATTTTTCCTATCTCTGGTTGTACACAAAATATAGACACACCATTTGTGTCTTTATACATGTATTTAGGGTAATGAGGTCCATCTCATTCTACCATCTTTCCTACCTTCATAACTCCTCCCTTCCCCTCCCTACCTTTTGCTCTATCTAGAGTTCATCTAATCCTCCCATGCGCCCCACCAACCCCATTATGAATCAGCATCCTTGTATCAGAGAAAACATTTGGCATTTGTTTTTTTGGGATTGGCTAACTTTACTTAGCATTATATTCTCCAACTCCATTCATTTACCTGCAAATGGCATGATTTTATTCTCTTTTATTGATGAGTAATACTCCATTATGTATATATACCACATTTTCTTTATCCATTCATCTACTGAAAGCATCTAGGTTGGTTTCACAGCTTAGCTATTGTGAATTGTGCTGCTATAAACATTGATGTGGCTGTGTCCTGTAGTATACTGTTTTTAAGTCATTTGGGTATAGACCGAGGAGGGGGATAGCTGGGTCAAATGGTGGTTCCATTCCCAATTTTCCAAGGAATCTCCATAATTCATTCCATATTGGCCGCACCAATTTGCAATCCCACCAGCAGTGTATGAATGTACCTTTTCCCCCACAATCTTGCCAACACTTATTGTTGTTTGTCTTTATAATAAGTGCCATTTTGTCTGGAGTGAGATGAAATCTTAGAGTAGTTTTGATTGCATTTCTCTACTTGCTAGAGATGTTAAACATTTTTTCATATATTTGTTGATTAATTGTATATCATATTCTGAGAAATATCTGTTCAGTTTCTTGGCCCATATATTGATTGGGTTATTTCCTTTTTTTTTTTTTTTTTTTTTTGGTTTTAAGGTTTTTTGAGTTCTTTAAATATCCTAAAGATTAGTGTTCTATCTGATGTGCATGTGGTAAAAATTGCTCCCAAAATATAGACTCTTTATTCACCTCACTGATTGTTTCTTTTGCTGGAAAGAAGTTTTTTAGTTTGAATTCATTCCATTTATTGATTCTTGATTTTAATTCTTGTGCTATAGGAGTCTTATTAAAGAAATTGGGACCTAATCCAACATGAAGGATATTTGGGCCTACTTTTTCTTCTATTAGGCACAGTGTCTCTGGTTAAATTCCTAAGTCCTTTATCAACTTTGAGTTGAGATTTGTGCATGATGAGAGATAAGGGCTTAATTTCATTTTGTTGTATATGAATTTCCAGTTTCTCAGCATCATTTGTTGAAGAGGGTATCTTTTCTCCAATATATGTTTTTGAAATCTTTGTCTAGTATGAGGTAACTTAGTTATGTGGGTTTGTCTCTGTGTTCTCTATTCTATACCATTGGTCTAACAGTCTATTTTGGTGCCAATGTCATGCTGTTTTTGTTACTATTGCTCTGTAGTATAGTTTTCCAAGGAATCTCCATAATTCATTCCATATTGGCCGTACCAATTTGCAATCCCACCAGCAGTGTATGAATGTACCTCTTCTTGCTACGGGTTGCTTTAGCTATCCTGGGTCTCTTATTTTTCCAGATGAATTTCATGATTGCTTTTTATATTTCTGTGAGGAATGCCATTGGGATTTTGAACAAAATTGCATTAAATCCATATAGTGCTTTTGGTAGTATGGTCATTTTGACAATATTAATCTGTCTATCCAAGAACAAGGGAGATCTTTCCATCTTTTAAGGGCTTCTTTAATTTCTTCCTTTAGTGTTCTGTAGTTTTCATTGTAGAGGTCTTTCACCTCTTTCATTAATTTAATTTCAAAATATTTTATTTTCTTTAAGGATATTGTAAATGGGGTATTTTTCCTCATTTCCCTTTCAGAGGATTTGTCACTGATATACAGAAATGATTTGATTTATGGGTATTGATTTTATATTCTGTTACTTTGCTGAATTCATTTATTAGTTTTAGAAATTTTCTGATGGAATTTTTTGGGTCTTTTAGGTATAGAATCATTCAGCAAATAGTGCCCATTTGAGTTCTTCTTTTCCCATCCATTTCCTTTAATTTCTTTCATCTGTCTAATTGCTCTGGCCAGTGTTTCAAGAAATATGTTAAATAGAAGTGGTGAAAGAGGGTATCCCTCTCTTGTTCCAGTTTTTACAGGATAACTTTCAATTTTTCTCCATTTAGAATGATGTTGGCCTGGGGCTTAGCATAGATAGCTTTTATGATGTTGAAATATGTTCCAGTTATCCCTAGTTTTTCTAGTGTTTTGAACATGAAGTTGTGCTGTATTTTGTCAAATGCTTTTTCTGCATCTATTGAGATGATCATATAATTCTTATCTTTGAGTCTATTGATCTGATGAATTACATTTATTGGTTTCTGTATGTTGAACCAACCTTACATCCCTGGGATGAACCCCACTTGATCATGGTGCACTATTATTTTGATATGTTTTTGTATTTGATTTGCCAGAATTTTATTGAGAATTTTTGCATCTATGTTCATTAGAGATATTGGTCTGAAGTTTTCTTTCTTTGATTTGTCTTTGCCTGGTTTTAGAATCAGGGTATGCTGCCTTCATAGAATGATTTTGAAAATGCTCCCTCTTTTTCTATTTCATGAAATAATTTGAGGAGCATTGGTATTAGCTCTTCTTTGAAGGTCTTGTAGAACTCAGTTGTGTATCCATCTGGTGCTAGGCTTTTCTTGGTTTGTAGGCTTCTAATGGCATCTTCTTTTTCATCACTTGAAATTGATCTGTTTAAATTGTGTATATCATCCTGATTCTGTTTGGACAAATCATAAGACTCTAGAAATATTCGATGCCTTCAGTAATTTTTAAAAATAATTTCTAATTATCTTCTGTATTTCCATAGTGTCTGTTGTGATATTTCCTTTTTCATCATGTTTGTTAGTGATTTGAGTTTTCTCTCTCCTTCTCTTCATTAGCATGGCTAAGGGTCTGTCAATTTTATTTACTATTTTTTTTGTTTTGTCAATTTTTTCAATTGTTTCTTTTGTTTCAATTTCATTGATTTCAGCTCTGATTTTAATCATTTCCTGTCTTCTACTGCTTTTGTTATTGATTTGTTCTTCTTTTTCTAGGGCTTTGAAATGTAATATTAAGTCATTTATTTGTTGACTTTTTCTTTTTTAAGGAATGAACTCCACACAATTAATTCTCCTCTTAGTACTGCCTTCATAGTGTTCCAGAAATTTTGATATATTCTATTAGTGGTCTCATTCACCTCTAAGAATTTTTTATCTCCTTAATTTTTTAATCTCCTCCTGTCTTTTGCAGATCATTGTTCATTCAGTAGCATATTATTCAGCCTTCAGGTGTTGGAGTAGGTTTTATTTATTTATTTTATCATTGTTTTCTAGTTTCATTCCATTATGATCTGATAGAATACAGGGTAGTATCTTTACTTTTTGTATTTTATAAGAGTTGTTTTGTGGCATAACATATGGTCTATTTTAGAGAAGGTTTCATGTGCTGCTAAGAAGAATGTTTATTCACTTGCTGAAGGATGAAATATTCTATATATGTCAGTTAAGTCTAAGTTATTGATTGTATTATTGAGTTCCACAGTCTCTTTGTTCAGCTTTTGTTTGGAAGATCTATCCAATGGTGAAAGAGGTGTGTTAAAGTCACCCAGAATTATTTGTTGTCTATTTGACTCCTGAACTTGAAAAGAGTTTGTTTGATGAATGTAGATGCTCCATGGTTTTGGGCATATGTATTTATAATTATTATGTCCTATTGGTGTATGGTTTTCTTGAGCAATATGTAGTGTTTTTCTTTATCCCTTTTGATTAATTTTATCTTGAAGTCTACTTTATTTGATGAAAACCCTTGCTTGTTTCTGCAGTCCATGTGAGTGATATGATTTTTCCCAACCTTTTGCCTTCAATCTGTGGATGTCTTTTCCTATGAGATGAGTCTCTTGGAGGCAGCATATTTTTGGGACTTTTATTTATTTAATTTTTTATTCAATCTGCTATTTTATATCTTTTGATTGGTGAGTTTGGGTCATTAACACTCAGGGTAATTATTGAAACATGATTTGTATTCCCAGCCATTTTTGTTTATTTTTGGTATTTAACTTGACTTGATTTCTCCTCTGATTAGTTTTTCCTTTAGTGTAATAACTTACTCTGATGATTTTCATCGTTGTTTTTCATTTCCTCTTCATGGAATATTTTGCCAAGAATGTTCTGAAGTGCAGGTTTTCTAGTTGAAAAATTTTTTTAACTTTTGTTTATCATGGAAGGTTTTTATTTCATCATCAAATCTAAAGCTTAATTTTGCTAGACATAAGATTCTTGGTTGGCATTCATTTTATTTTAGAGCTTGGTATATGTTGTTCCATGATCTTCTGATTTTGAAGGTCTGGGTTGAAAAATATGCTGAAATATGAATTGGTCTTTCCCTATATGTGATCTGATTCCTCTCTTGTGACCTTTAAGATTCTATCCTTATTCTGTATGCTAGGGATTTTCATTATAATGTGCCTTGGTGTAGATCTGTTGTAATTTTGTACATTTGGTGTCCTATAAGCCCCTTGTATTTGATTTTCCAATTCATTCTTCATGTTTGGAAAATTTTCTGATCTTATCTCGTTGAAGAGATCATGCATTCCTTTGGTTTGAAACTCTGGGCCCTCCTCTGTCCGAATAACTCTTAGATTTGGTCTTTCAATTCTATCCCATGATTCTTGAATGTTTTGTTCATGGTTTCTTACCACACATCTTCACTCTGTGGTTAACTTTATTTTCCAGATTGTATACTTTGTCTTCATTATCTGACATTTTGTCTTCCAAGTGACCCAGTCTGTTGGTGATGTTTTCTATTGAGTTTTTTATTTGGTTTATTGTTTTCTTCATTTCAAGGATTTCTGACTGGCTTTATTTTCAGAGTCTCTATTGCTTTCTTGAAATAATCTTTTGCCACCTGTATTTGCTTTCTTATGTCTTTTTGGAGTTATCAATTTTTTCCTATATTTGCTCATTTAGGTCATTCTTTAATTCACAGATCATTTTAATTATAAACCTTCTGAACTTCTTCTCTGACATTTCATCAACTTCACTGTCCATTGATTTTGTTATTGTAGTATCATGGTTTGTTTGGGGCACTTTTCTCCCGTGTTTTTTCACATTGTCTATGTGTTTTCCTTTCTTGCAGCGTGGATCTGAGATATTACATTTTCTACCCTATAATCTTATAGTAACCCTGCAGATTATCTGTACCTCACCTTGATGCTGGGCTTCCAGACCCTGCAGATTCCCCACCATGGATGTTACTGCAACTAAACACGTTAGCGGCAATAGAGGAGGTAAATTGAGATAGCAGTGGAGATGCCCCCAAATGGATGCAATGTCTTTCAGAGATTAGCCTAAAATTGTGGGCCTTACACTGGCTTTGGGATGTCTGCTCCAAGATGCAGCTGCTTCTAGACTCTGTCTATTGTCGAAAGGTAGTGGCTACTGCATGGGGAAGACTATGGCGATATCTGCAGTGTCCCAAGATGGAAGTGAATTAGGCTTGGGATTCCAGGCAAGGGGGAGTGATGGACCAGGACCTACCCTGGACCTGCTTCCACGAAGGTGGGCAAAGGTGGATTTGGGCTGGTCCTGAGCTCCAGCAGGGGTCTGCTGGTCAGAGGAGGTAATCCTGTGCCAGAGCCTGAGCTCCAAGGGTGTCTGTTGGTGGTAGGATGAACCTGGGCCAACCTGGGCCTGGGTCCTGCACAGGTGGGTGGCAGCAGATCTTAAAATTTATTTTTAAATTACTTATAACTCCAGATTCATTCAACTTAACAGAATGCCTAAATTGTATTCTTTCTGTAAATAATCAGTGTGTGCTAATTGATGATGCTGATAATCATCAAAATGGCTTTTTTTTTTTTTGGTATGTGTATCAATATACTGAAAATGATAGCAAAAACCTCTGAATTTTGGCTCAGCTTAAAGGGCAGAGAAGGCATTATTATATTATAGTTCAGAGCAGCTTAAAGAGTCATGTAGGAATAAAGGGTTGAAATGTTATTTAATGAGATAAAATATGTAAAGTACATGACAAAATGTCTAGTATAAAATATACATTCAATACATACATTTTGGATTCTTTTATTTTTTTTTCTTTTGGTAATCAATTTAATTCCAGTTTATTCCAGGACTCTCCCTAGTCTCCTTCACCCCCTCCCCTCCCTTTTCCCTACTTTCTCCCATGAAACCAATCTAATCCTGTATCAACATATATATAAATTTCCCTCCAGAACTAGACACTGAAACCAGAATAAGACACTGAAAATCCTGGAAGAAGGCTGGTCAGTTTCATGGAACTCAGGTTTACATACTTCAATGCAATACTTCTGTAGGTATCTATTTTGCTCCCATTGAATATATGGGTGTCCTTTAAGAAATCAGCTGCCACCCAAAGTGGTTACTGCTGATCCATCAAGCTTTTTAGTTATGTGTGTATGACAGTGTTATTTCACATAACCTACCTACCCCCTCATTTCACTGCTTAACTTGTGCATGATCTGACTCTTACTGTGTTTCCAATGCATCAAATTTCATGCCTATATGTGCACTCACAGATTTAGTTACTTGAATATAACATTTTTAATCCGGTTGTGTGTCAGATACTCTGGACAAATGTCTAAACATAGTTTAATTATTAAAAAAATAAGTCTTAGTTCTCCTAATGCATTAATAGAATACAGGCTAACAATTCAAAGACTATTTGATAACTAGTCTCACAGCTTGGAGCATGTAAGTGAGACTAGTTATCTTACTTTGCTTCATAATTTCAGACTTTACTCTTAGCTGAAATTTAGAGTGCATCAAGGCAAGAAGAATGGACCACAAACCATTTCCCAGACAGAAAGAAAGCACTGGAAATGGGAGACAGAGGAACTGAATTTAGAAAATATACTATGTAAATTTCATAAATTGTGAAAGATAATTAAAGAGTGATTTTTCTGCTAGAGTGGAAAATGAAAACTGTTTTATCAACATGGTAAACAAAAACAAATAAGGTCTTTAATATTATTCATCATTGGTAATTTGTCACCAGAACACCTCTAAGTACTTCCTGTTTTACCAGCCTATCTCCATTAATTTGCTCATGTTGGTACTTGCATATCTTTCACTGTTTGGCATGTAAAACGATTTCTTTCCTACAATTATTGAACCATTGCAAGTTGCATTTTTGGTAAATAACGTGTTTTTATTTTAAAATCATGATAAAATCCTAGGCAGTTTTTCTCAGAGTTTTGTATTCACCACAGCCACTATCTTTGCATTTCTCTCTCTGGTTCTTTCCAATATCTTCCATTGCCACATCTTCTATTACCTTACATTTGAACTGATGTCACTGAGATTCTAAATTAAGGAGAAATGACAGTGCCCCACCACATACTTCTATTTTAGAATTAGAGACCAGAATATATGTGCCCGTGTGTGAATTTTCTTCACTAACACACAAACTCCTTCAATTCCTTATTTGTAACTCTGCAATCACAATTAACTACATATGCTAAATGCTCAAAATTATTTATAATAGAGGAACTTTGAAGGAAGAATATGGTCAAAGGAACAATGCAAATGGAGTGAAGAATGAGGGAGAGGGCACCTCCTAGAAGCCATATCATCTAGAGCTACCCATCAGTCAAAAGTGGCAAATGTCATTCTCAGAGAACCTCACCACAAAGGAAATTTCCAGATGTTGTTGGATCATCATAAATGCAATATGTCCTAGTTGAAAAACAAAAAATGATTACCTAGAGTGCCATTGAGATGGGTTGATGGTGCTATTTGCATGTAAATCATGGTTCATGAGTAAACTACAACATAAAATTCCTACTTGGTCAAATGTTAAACAGCTCAGATTTGGACATAGCTGCTCTCCCTGAAGCATTTCTCAGGCATTGTTACAACTCCTTGAAAGCAAGAAACGAAAGGTTTGCCTTAGGTTGAGTTCTGGGAGGGTTAAGTATCATGCACTGATTTATTGTGGCATATATCAGGAAATTGGGCTTTTAGTATATTATATTCGAATAGTCATTGCTGCTGAAAATTTAACAGCTAAACAATTGAATGATCTGTGGTCAAGGTCTTTAGAAAAGCGAGTGGTGGCCTTGTAGAGATGCAAGCTACTTAATCAACAGATACAGCTTCAGAAAGCCAAGTAGGACATATCTGACACCATGACACTGTTTTGATGGTGAGTCAATTAAATTTTGGAAAATACATAGTTGACTTAAGCTTTAGTTGCTGAGAGTTCAACGAAAGGGGCAGACACACCATATTTGTTTTGTGTTGAAAGAGTAGGCTTGATGAGATACCTGGTTTCCCTAACAATAGCCACTACATATACCCAAATGGAAAAATGAATAGCTACATTTATAGATTAATCCACGTTAAATATGGACAGAGAAATCAGGAGCTTAGCAAGATACTCAGTCTGCAGATTGTTTTCTTTTAACTAGCAAGGCAATTGTTGAAATTCCTACAAGTACATTTCCTTGAGTTCTCATTGAAAATAATTTGTTGACTTACTATTTCTCTAACAAGGCAAAAATTTACCATGGTAAGAAAATCAAACTATCATGCTAAATGCATATAATACATAGGATAGACTAGTAGTCACCTATTCTTAAAAGGAGAGAGGTTTACTAAACAGGAATCAGGCCAATGAACTGTTCACCACACATTTTATTTAAAATTATTAAGAATATTTAGTAGACATACAATCTATAGAAAGCCAAATATTTTCACATTTACTAACATGTCTTAACAAGACTGTAATTTTGCTATTCTTTAACAAGAGTTAGCACTTGTCATGCAGTACAAACTATGAATTTCTCATTTTTTTATGCTGTATAAAAAAATAGAAAAATAATCTCATGGAATCAGGATCAAAAAGCATATATCAAGGGTATTTAGTTCTTAGAAATGGACTAGTTCTCAAAAAATACTTTTAATGCCTTAAATAAAGCCAATTTTAATTATTCATATGAATGAAGAAGAATTAATACTTTAGGTGAATATTAATGTTCAGTTGATATGCATAATTATGTATCTATCCTATTGACTTCCTTACTCCCTTATGAATACAAACAAGAACATGTAGAGTGTGTTTCTTCTGGAAATTATGTTTATTACATTGTTACTGGTTATTTTTAAATGTCTATTACACTTTCATATTAAAAATTAATACAATTTTTCTTTTTTAAATTCTATTCTAAAAAGAGTACTTACAAATGAAACAACTTAGAGTGTGTGTGTTTATATATACAGGTATTTACCATTACTGTGAATTTGATTTTTTGCATCTGAGTCTCTGAGAATGAGAAAATTCCTAAGCTATGTAAGTGTTCAAAGATGGAAATACACTTTTATCAATTGCCTCTTTTTTCCTCCTCTCTCTCCTTGAAGTAATCACAAAGCTTATCACTTGTCAGAATAAACACATAAGGTTAGAAGAGGATAGCATTGAAAAATGGCATACATTTATTTTTCTGGACTAAACAATATTAAAGATACACTGAAACTCTTGTCCATTATTTAATTCATCTTGATATTCACTTATTTTCATATAAAAGGACCAGCTTGACAGTTGCCCAGCTGTATAAAATCATTAAATACTGTTACTCTTACTAATAGCTAACATTTGAGAATTTAGCATATATCAGCCTCCGTGTTGAATACTATACCTATTTCTTCTTATTTTTCTTAGCCAAACATACTATATGTGAGAAACATTGCTACTACCCATAGTTTGCACACACAAATATTTCTAAATGTTAAGTTTCCAGGAGTCTAATTGCTAGCGTGATATTACTCAACAGTACTGGGTTGGAAATTCAGACAGACTAGCGCATTACAGTTTTGTACTTTTGTTAACTACTATGTGATGATGTGTAGATAAGCTATGCTATAGACACAATATTTAAATTTAAATAAGCATTCACTTGAGTAATAAGCCACATTGCAGTTGTTTTTGAACATGGTGAATTTAAGAATGGAGTAAACTAGAATTGTAGAATATTAGAATAAAATGGGATAGGAAGATATCTAAATTAAACAAGTTTTTAGATTCCTACCATGAGCCAGGTATTGTCATAGGCATCAAGTATAGAGCAATGATTAAAAAACAGATCTGCTTTCATGTATATAACATTGCATTAGAAAAATCAACAAATAAGCACAATGGATATTATCTGAAAGTAATAACATCTGTGAGAAAAATAATAGAACAAAGACCTAGTATAGAAATAAAAGAACATTCCTTGAGGGCAAATAGCTAGGTAAGGCCTAAGAATGTGGCACTTGCATACCTGTGATTGACAAGAAGTCAGCAGTGGGAGCCTATGGAGGCCAAGTATATGATCAGGAGCAAAAGCAAGGGCAAGAGTCTGAGTTTGGGAAGTTTGTCATAGATGTGGAGAAGAAAGATGGCAGTGTGGCTGGAAAGCATGGAATAAAAAGGAAGAGGATTAGAAACAGGATAGGCAGATTAGATTATTTAGGGCCTTGTAGGCAATGGAAGAAATTTGGATTTTACATTTTCATAAGAAAGAAGATACTAGACTGGGTTTAGGTAGGGAACACACATTCTTTTTTTTTTTTTTTTAAAGAGAGAGAGTGAGAGAGGGAGAAACAGAGAGAGAGAGAATTTTTCAATATTTATTTTTTAGTTCTCGGCGGACACAACAACTTTGTTTGTATGTGGTGGTGAGGATCGAACCCGGGCCGCACGCATGCCAGGCAAGCGCGCTACCGCTTGAGCCACATCCCCAGCCCCCAGGGAACACACATTCTGATTTACATTTATATATATATGCCTGCTCTTTAGAGGCTGGGTTAGAGAGGCAAAAAGAGTGGAAGAAGAGATTGAATGGAAGGTTATTTAAGCAGCTGATATGAGTGATAATGACATCTTGGACTGAAATTTAAGTGAAGGGAAATGGAAATATCAGAATACATTGTAGATGTAGTCAATGAGATTTTCTGCCTTGTATTGATTTACAATGGTCTCCACATAATCTTTACCCACAATGACTTAGTCTAGTCCTCTGAGAAAATACAAAATACATTTAATACCTTCAGATATTGAAAAGCAGCACATGTGACCTTACCTCCAAGTATCTTTGGATAGTTTTCTAACATTTCTAATATCTGGGATCCTTTCAGCTCGTCACTATCTTCTTTGGGAATCACAATTTGACCTAGCTATCCCACTCCTCAGTCTATACTCAAAGGACTTAAAAACAGCATACTACAGGGACACAGCCACATCAATGTTTATAGCAGCACAATTCACAATAACTAAATTGTGGAACCAAACTAGATGCCCTTCAGTAGATGAATGGATAATGAAAATGTGGTGTATGTATACAATGAAATATTACTCAGTAATAAAAGAGAATAAAATCATGGCATTTGTAGGTAAATGGATGGAGTTGGAGAATATAATGCTAAGTGAAGTTAGTCAATCCCAAAAAACTAAATGCCAAATATTTTCTCTGATATATAGATGCTGATTCATAATGGGGTTGGGGGGGGAAGCATGGGAGGATTAGATAGACTTTAGATAGGGCAAAGGGGAAAAGGGAAGGGAGGGCAAAGGAGGGGGAATGGGGGTAGGGAAGATGGTGGAATGAGATGGACATTATTACCCTAAGTACATGTATGAAGACATGAATGGTGTGACTCTACTTTGTGTTCAACCAGAGATATGAAAAATTGTGCTCTATATGTATGATATAAATTGTGTATAATAAATTAGATTAAAAGATAAAAGCAGTGCCCAGAACTGAAGGAAGCACCTCAAGCATTCCCTGACAGCTATAGAGCACAGGGAGGCTATTTTCTTCCAGGGAATCCTTTCCTCCCTGCCTTTCTTTTAATGCAAACTAAGGCACATGAATTGCATGTTAAGTGAAGATAAGAGTTGAGAGAATATAGTTTAAAGGGTCAGGACCAAGATCATCACCTGTCTATTGTAGAATATCTGTGAAAATGATTTTCTTACGTAAAAGGAAGCAGAGCCTTAGCGATGATGGTTATTCTGGACAGATGACCATCTTAAGAGAAGGTGCTAAAATTGATAATTAAATAAAGCTGATGTTAAAAAGACTCACTGGGGTCGAGAGAAGGAGAGCAGAAGGGAAGCAGGAAAGGATACAGTGAGAAAGAGAGAGAGCAAAGCAAGGTTAATGATGAGAAAGGATTCTTTGAAGCATTCTATACAAGAAATGGGGTAAGTGGAGTGGAAAATTCAGGTGAACAGAAAAACAATTATTTCAAGTAGAAAGCAGTGGTAAACACGATTTTTGGAGGAAAGTTCTCTGGGCTCTTTAAGAACCTTAATTGGTTTGACTCCTTGTTTTGCATCCGTCAGAAATAATACTCCGTGAGCCAAATTTTAATCAATCATTACAAAGGAGATGTCTTAACTATGTTTTAGCTAATTTGTTTCCTTATCAGTTATTTCTGTTCCATGGTTTCACAGGACATACAGTAAGTCTATTAACTCTGCAGCAGTCTAAGAATGTGAGAATTTGTGGCATATTAAAACTGTCTCCTAAATGCCAGATCTGATTTTCCATCTTCGTTATATTTCGTTTTTATTACTCCATACAGAATATTGCCCTATTCCATGAATGAGCATCTGAAATTAGGGGAAAACCAAGAGATGGTGGAGAAGGATATTTTGAAGAGGAAATTAATTTAATCCCTAAGAGGAAATGTACCACATTTAATGAATGAAAATATATCATTCCATTTATCCTTCTCATTCAGGAAAAAGGGCATTGTGCACACAGTTCTCTTCTCAATGAATGGGAATAGAAATAAAAATAATAATATTTAATACCTAACTTTCACATTTCTTCTTATAATTCATGCTGCAAATGTTGAGATAGGCATCGAAAAATGTAAGAATATCCCAAACAGGATTTCTAAAATAACCCTTTTTGGAATAAAATAAATATTCACAATCTAGAATGCAGAATACAATCCAGGAATGAAAAACAAACAACAACAAAAAATACATGCACCATTAGGGAGAATCAAAACAAAACAAAAAATCTTCTTTTTATGCTTTCTAGAAGTACTAATAATTTCATGGAAATAATTGCATTCATTTTACACCTTTCTGGAGAATAAGTCTAAATAAAAGGGAATGATCCATAAAGGACAGTATCTATCAAGAGCTGACTACATGCTAAACTCTCTGCCGAGTCTATTATCCTGATACTTTACAGACCACCATGATTCATCCTTACCAGCAGACCTAACCAGACAGTTTTCCAAAACTTTCATATCACAAAGTTGTCATCTAAATACTTTAATGGGATACCCAAATACCAACCTTCATCATACTTCCTGAGTAATCTTTGACATCTATATATTAAATACAACTTTAGCAAACTCTTTCAACTCAGTATGTGTAAGGAGATTTTAGTTTTGACTAATGCCTTAATGTTGTTCAAGGTGGAGAATGGATTCTTGTATGAGGAAAAAGAAATTGAAATCAATGTAGTTACATAGTTGAAATACTTTTGGCAATGCTGTGCCCCAAAGGTTAAGGTCACTATTTCATACATCAGAAATTAGTTGCAATTTATCAAATGTAAGGTAGAGATCAGTTTACAATTAAAAGCTGCTGATCTAAAACATGGACTGGGACAATTATTATTTAACTTTTCATAAATTAACTGCACATAGTTCACAAGTTATAAATAACACTAAGATCTTCTAGTTAGCAAAGAAACTGATGGGAGTGAGTTGTAGTGTGATTTCATGAGACAATGAGATACAATAAACGTGGCCGTGTTCCTGAGGAGAAAGTGCAAAGCAACACATGGAGCTCTGAGTTATATCTGTTAAAAAGACCAGATCCCCAGTATCATAGTGAAATATTCATTTGAGACTGAAGTAATTGCTTCTATAACCAAAAAAGTTTAGAAAGTAAAATCAAAGAACACTTCTATTTATGAACTAAGACCTACCCTTTACTGAAATGGTACATAAGGCAGTCACTAACCAATGTTCTACTAAAAAAATAGCCAGTGTGTTACTCAGAAGCAGAATAAATGCCCTCCAGTTCTGGCTCAAGTGCTCATTCTTTCATTCAATAAATCATTCATTTAGTCAATCATTCAAAGCAAGAATTATTAAATATTTATTATGAGTCGGGTACTCTACTAAGTACAGAAAGGTATGGGTAGATGATGAAATTACATTCCTTACTCTGAAAAGGCCCACACGATTATAGGGAAATAAAAATAGCAACAATTACCATATGATACATAAACTCATTAAACATAGAAGTTTATGGAGCAAAAGTAATGCATAAGAGACAAAACATTTCAGATCAAGTAGATGTTTACCAAATATTTCAGAGTGACCAAAGTATAAGGTGTTAAGAAGAATGGAGAAGTGGTGATAAAACTGAAATAAAGAAGAAAAGAGCTGGACTATGAACAACATAAGTTAAGGTCCCAGTTTGTTTCTTTGGATATCTGTAAGGCACTGAAAAGCTATAACAAAATTTAATGAGATGGGCAAGTAGCAATAGCTAAATTTATAGTTCAATAATATCATTTTGACACAGCATGGAGACTAAATTGAATGACATTAAAATCTAGAGACAGAAAAACTATAATACTAATAAAGAAATTTAGGTAAGAAATAAGATAATTTTAAGGGCGATAAAGACAAAATTTGTAGAACCCAATGACCTATTGGAACAGGAAATAAGGGGGGAATCAAGGATGAGCTTTAGGACTAGGAAACTCTGTAGATCACAAAAATAATACCAAGTAAAATAAAACTAGTAGATTTGTGTTCAAATTTGGAAATCTATTAATTTTGAAAATCTTAGTGGTCTCCAAGAATAATTGTACAATAAATTTTTAGATGCATTTGAAAGCCTGGTTGTAAAGATAGACATCAATGCTGCAAACACAGATTTTGAAGTTCTCAAAATGCAAAGCTGAAAACAGAAGTTTGAAGAAGAGTAAGATTAGAAGATTACCTATTGATAGAACTTTGATAATCATCATCATTCTATCAACAATAGCATATTATAGATTAATATGTATATATACATACATATATATACACATATTTCAATTGAACATTCACAAAAAGTATCTTCTTGGATCACAATGGAATTGAAGAAGTAATCAATTTCAAATAAAAAAATATAGAGAAAACATATAGAAAATTCTCAAGTGTTTGGGATAAACATAAGCAGCATAAACAATATGCTGCTATACAACCCATTTCAAAAATGAAATCCCAAGGGAAATTAGAAAAAATTTTGAACTGACTGAAAAATAAAAAATCAACATAGCCAAACTATCAGGATGAAGCTAAAGTAATACACTGAAACTTATAGTATTGAATGCTATGTTAAGAAAATAGAAAGATATCAAATCAATAATCTAAGTTTCTAATATAAGAAACTAGATAAAAGTAGACCATGCTAGACACAAATTAATCAGAAGGTAATAAATAAAAAAGAATTGAAATTAGAAACAAAAATCAATAAAAATAAAAACTAGTACTGTAAAGAATAAAATTGATAGACTTCTAATCTGACTGACAAAAATAGAGCTAGAGAATATAAATTACAAATATCAGGAATCAAAGGGTAAAATTGCTACAGATTTTGCAGATCTTAAATGTATAAGAGAATATGAGAAACAATGCCATATCTATAAATTCAATTAAAAAAAAAAAAACAAGCTACTATAATAGTTTGAATTTGGAGTGCCTCCCAAAGGCCCAAGCGTCAAAGGTTCCCAACAAGGTTCTGTTGGGAGGAGGTGTAACCTTTAAAAGGTAAAGCATACTGTAAGAAAGTGAATTCATTAGAGGCATGTCCTTGAAGGCAATATTTCCTTTCTTTCTCTCTTTCCTTCCTGGATACCATGATGTGAGCAGCAGTGAGCAGCTCCCAACCATGATATACTGCCTTACCACATGCCTCAAATCACCATGAACTGAAATCTCTGAAACTGTGAGCCTAAATAAACCTTTTCCTAAAAATAAATAAATTAAAATAAACCTTTTCCTTATTCAGTTGATATTCTCGGGTGTTTGGTCATAGTGACAGAAAGCTGACTAACTACCAAAACTCACTCAAGAATAAATAGATAATCTATAGCTATTAAATTGAATTTGTAGTTAAAAACCTAAAAAAAAAAAAGACCCAGAAGATGGCTTTAATGCTGAACTCAACTAAATATTTAAGAAAGAAAAAATAACTTTGTATAAAATACCTTGTGAGTATGTTACCTCCTTGTGAAAAATTCACAAGGTATTTTATAAGACAAGCATTATCTTAATTTAAAAACCAGACAAAGATATTACTAGGAAAGAAAATTACACTAATATTTCTTATGGATATAGATTCAAAAATCAACAGAATATTAGAAAATTAAATCCTGCAACATATAAAGAGAATAATATGGCATGACCAAGCCTCCCACCCCAAGGACTACAGGTCTGGTTCAATGTTCATAAATCACAAATGTAATTTGCCATATTAATAGACTAAATAAGGAAAAACGTGTGAACCATTAGTACATAGACAAAAAGCTTTTGACAAATTTATCTATATGTGATAAGTAAAAATCCTCAGCAATGTAGGGATAGAAGGAACTATCTTAACCTGGAAAATAACATCTTTGAAAGATAAAAAACAAAATTAGGTTATAAGCAATAATCAAACAATGTATTCTCCTTAGGATCTGAGACAAGGCAAAAATGTCCTTTCACCTTGTTCCTATTCTAAATATTACTGACAGTGGTAGTACAATAAAGCAAAGAAAAGAAACAAAGAACATATAGCTTAGAAAAGATGAAATAAAATTATCTTTACAGACAACTTCTTAATGCATCTGTACAGAAACTCCCAGTAAATGAGCTTAGCAGCAAAGTTGTAGGATACAGTTGGATATTCAAAAATCACCTATAGTCTTTTATCACCTAACAATGAGGATATAGTCTAAGAAATAAACCATTAGATATTTTTGTTGTTGTGCAAACATTGAAGAGAACATTTGCGCATACCTAGGTGGTCAATCATTCTACGTGGTCTCTTGATGTGATTAAGAGATGCAGTAACCATAAGAATTATAAGGCTACAGCTGGTATAACATGACATACCATTTAATAGCAAACATATTTTCTTTCTCTCTCTCTCTCTGTCTCTCTCTCTCTCTCTTTTTGATACCAAGGACTGAATACAGAGGGATTTAACCACTAAGCCACATCCCCAGCCCATTTTTATTTTTTTTCTTTTAAGAGAGGGTTTCACTAAGTTGACTTAGAGCGTGGCTAAATTGCTGAGGCTAGCATTGAATTTGTGCTGCTTCTACCTCAACCTCCTGAGCCACTGGAATTATAGACAGGCACCACTGCATCCAGCGCAAACATGTTTTAAGTGAGTAGAAATATACTCTAAAATAACAATAAGTAGTATGGTAAATATATAAACCAGCATCAGCCATTTATTACTATTATCAAGTATTATGTACTGAATGTAATTTTATGTACTGTATTTTTAGACAATTAGAAGCACAGTAGATTTGTTTACATCAACATAACAACAAAGACATGAGTAATGCATTGTGCTACTACTTTACAATGGCTATAACACCACTGAGCAATACAAGTTTTTCAGGTCACTATGATCTAGTGGGAATATAAGTGGTCTGTCATATACGTATAATCAAAATGTCATCGTTCAGTGCATGACTGTATATTTCTATATGCTTGCAATAAATTTGAAATTCTTTAAAGTACCAGGTACAACAGCATGCAAAAATAAAATATTTAGATATACATCTGAAAACAATCTTAGAGTCAATTTGTTATAATTACAAAATACTGATGAAATTAACCAGGAATCCAAATAAATGGAGAAACAGTGTGTTCATGTGTTAGAAGACTGACTGCTACTAACATTAGTAGTAATGTGAGGGATAGAGAGAACTATCTTAACCTAAAAAATAACATCTTTGAAAAACATAAATAAAAGTTAGCACTATAAACAATAATCAAACAGTGTATTCTTAGGATCTGAGACAAGGCAAGAATGTCCTTTCCACACTGTTCCTATTCAAAATACTATTGGCAGTGGTAGCTAGTACAATTAGGCAATTTAATTTATATAATCAACACAATGCAAATAAAAATCCTAGAAGACTTTTTGTTGATACCAGCCAGTAGATTCTAAAGAAACTATAATACCCAAACAGTTCTGAAAAAGAATAGCAAAACTGGAGGAATCATACTACCTGATTTCAAGACTTATTATAAAATGACAGTAATCAAGACAATGTGATATTGGTGAGATAAAGAAATACAAATCAATGAAGTGGAACAGAAATAACCCTGACAGATACAATCAATTGATTTGTAACAAACATGTAAAGACAATTCAGTGGAGAAAGGCTAGTCTTTTCAACAGATGATGTTGAAATAATTGGGTATCCATAGGCAAGCTACGTTATACCTCATACAAAAATAACACAAAACAGATCACTGACCTCAGAACTATAATATATTTAGAGAAAATATAGAAGAAAATTTGTATGACCTTGTGTTCAATGATGAGTTTTTAGATATGTCTCCAAAATACAATCTGTAAAAGAAAATATTAGTAAATCGAACTCTATCAAAATTAAAATCTTTTGCTCTGTTAAATACACTGTTAAAATAATGAAAAGACAAGCCACAGACTGGAAGTAAATATTTGCAAACCACATCCCTGATAAAAAAAAAAATTGTACCCAGATTATAAAATAAATTCTCTACACACAACTGTGATAACATAAACAGCTCAATAAAACAAATTGGCCCAAAATTGAATAGGTACATCACCAAAGGAGGATATGGAATAACATATAAATGCATGAAGAAACAGTTAATCAGCAAACTGCAAATTAAAACTATGTGATACCATCCATACCTTTAGGGAGAAAACGACACTATATTAAAACGTGCTGATAGGAATGCAGAACAAGCAAAGGTCACTTAACACTGCTGGTGGAACTGAAAATGGTACAGTAACTTTGGAAGACTGTGGAAGTTTCTTACAAAGTTAAACATGTATGTACCAGAAATCTTATTTCTAAGTACTGACTCAAAAGAAAAAAACCTGTATGTATATATTCATGGCAGGTTTTTTTCATAAACATCTATATGTCCTTTAAATGGTAAATTGTTATGCAAAATATGTATATCCATGTACAATATAATAAGGCTTATCAATAAAAAGGAATATATATGCAACCTGGATGAATCTTAAATTCATTTTTACTAAGTTAAAGAAGAAAGATCCTAAAAGGGTTGTATAAATATGGCACAGTAGAAAAGGCAAAAATATAAACACAGAAAACAGATCAGTTGGGAATGGAAAAAGTATCACATATTGACTACAATGGAGCAAAACAATAAAATTTGAGAGGTAATGAAACTACTGTAAAAAAATGGGGTGATGGGATACCTGACTATGTCTTTATCAAAAGCTCACAGACCTGTAAGCCAAAAAGAGTGTTTTACTATATGTAAATTCAAAAATATCAACAGGATGTTGGGGAAACTCAAGAAGAAACACAGACTATAGCAATGAATTAAACTCTATTAAACATGAATTACATATATACATAGCCACACCATAAGACATTAGGAAGAAAGTGGTTACCTAAATAATCTTGGACAAAATTATCCTTTCATTAATATTACTCTAAGACTAAAGAAAGAAGATCTATATAAAAACTAAACCATATTTAATAAATATATCTTTCATCATTATATGATTTAAAACTTACAAAATTACTTGTATATGAGACTTGAACAAATAGGTAAATATATAGTAAATAAGGAAAGCCAGGTTTATCAGTGTCAACAAAACAAGTTACAAGTAATGAAAGGGAGAAGGTTAGCATGAACACTGGTGTGCTGGAGTCAGAGTGGTCAGCATGAAATCATAGATTATAATTTAGATGGCTATAGAAAGGTGATCAATAGATAGATAGATAACAACAATGTGTGTTTTTGCCTGGATTAGTATGCATACATTTTTCATAGCTCTATATAATGAAAGGAATTCAAAACACTCACATCCACACAGAGATGAGTACAACTAGTGTCCAGATCTCTTGGTTTCTAAATGTCATTCTCAAATAAAAGCAACCAGGGATCCTCAAAGAAGTGGTTTATAGCAGGATGGAAAAATACAAGCTGAACCTGAAGCATTTTTTAATACTAAGAAGTAAAGAAGCATGAAAAAAAAATTAAGAATGGGGTATGTTCTGCCATTTATTCCTTATTACTAAAATCAGAACATTTTGAGCAACAAAATAAATATCAACAGGATTGCATTTTAACTCAGGAAATAACCTTGAGTCCACATGATATAAATAAGTGAATAAATGAGATAAAAGGAATAGCACTTCCTTACGAGAGAAGTCAAGTCAATAAATGAAGGAATGAAAAAATAGAAAATCATGCTGGAATTGTGGCTCAGCAGTAGAGCGCTCGCCTAGCACGGGCAGGACCCGGGTTCGATCCTCAGCAACACATAAAAAGAAAAAATAGAAAATCACCATTGGAATAACATGGCAATAATGATGCAGGTAGGATCTACCCAGGGATGCTAAAATTAGCAGTAAAATTTTAAATAAAAGTGGGATATTTGAAAATTTTCAAAGTTTCTTCTTCCACATGGGAAAAGAAATTCATTTACAATGGAAGAAACTGGACTTTATACCATAAACCAGGTGATCAAAGTTAGCATCAAAATCATGGACATAATGTCACTTAACCTTGGACTTGATGACTTGAGTAGGGTACAACCTATTTCTAGCATTCTTCCCCAAGATGCATAGCATTGATATAATCATGAGAAAATATACCAAAAAAAAAAAACACATTAAAGAACATTCTACAAAGAAACCTAAATGTGCCCTTTACATATGTCAAGGTCATGAAAGAAAGGTCATGAAAGAAAGGTCATGAAAGATAAGTAGAGGAAACTACAAAGACAGGACCAAAAAGTGCAACATGAGATCCTGGACTGGATTGTGGCTAATAATATATTATTAGCCATATCTCACTCAAGTGAGATATGGCTAATAATATATGTGAATTCTGTCATACTTCTGTAATTCTTAAAGGGCTTAAAGTCATATCAAAATTAAAAGTTAAAAATGTATTTATGGAGAAGTGGGAACTCATAATAAAATTTAAATTATTATAATCACTTTAAAAACCAGTTATCCTTTTTTTTAAAATGACCCCACTTTTGTTCTAGTATGCAGTAATTCTATTTGTAGGAATATAATACATACAGTTGTAGACACCTATACTCCAAAAGTTAAATGCAAGAATGTGCATTATTTAAAAATAGTGAAAACTACAAACTAGCCCAATATCCATCAGTAGGATAAGGATCCATTTCAGCACATTGTGCAATGACAGGATATATAGGTAGGAGAATGAATTAACCACTACTAGATGGAACAGCATGAATGAATTTCAATAGCGTAATGTTGACCAAAAGAGGTTAATCACAAAATAATATGCACTATTTGATATTATTTAGATGAAGCTCAAAACTAGGCAAACTGGTCTCTGGTGTTAGAGGTCAGAAAAAGGATTACCACAGTGAAACAGGAAGAGACTTAGGACAGAGGGAACATAAATGATGCTGTGGGAGGCTAGTAACCTTCAAGTTTGAACTGGTATTTATGTGAATGTGAAAACCTGTCAGCCCTATGCTTAATATCTGTATATAGTTTGTATGTGTATTATAATTTTTTAATAAAAGTCAAGTTTGTTTAAAACAAAGGATTCTTTGGTTGACAGAGTACATCTTAGGGATACCAGAAGGAATGCAATATGATTAGTCAGAAGACAATTTCACACTATAAAAAATTAAAATATTTTATTAATGACATATTTAAGAAGGAGGAAGATAAAATACTGGACAGTAATAAATAATGTGTCAATGATGAGAGATAATCACAAAGTATTCTGAATTTTGTGATCAGGAGTAGTTAAGATTGATTAATCTTTGTTAAGCATGAATGTTGAAACATCAGGAATGACCACTAAAAGAATAAAAATGAATTTTACACCTCAAAAGAAATAAAATCAGGAAACAAATAAAACCTCAATTGATCAAAAAAGGAAAAGAAAAGAAAACATTCATAGAAAAGAAGAATAACTAAAAAGCACACAGTAAAATGTAGAAATAAGTCCAATGTCAGCAATAAAAAAAGTGAATAAATGAACTGACTTCCTTTCAGAGAATGATCTTTAGCATGAGAAATAAAGCCAGCTTTTCTGCTATTTCAAAGAGACAAATTTAACCAGAAGAATGAGAAATTATACACCATATATGTATAATATGTCAAAATACATTCTACTCTCATGTTTAACTAATAAGAAGAAACACAAAATAGAAATTTAAGATATAAGAAGTTATATAATTGAAAGCAAAAAATGCAAAGATACACTAAGTAAATACCAACCAAAATATAGCTAAAATATTGAAATTACTTTTATGCCAAAGAATTATGCCAAAAATTAATAAAGACTTGAGAAAGGAGGGTCAGAACTTAATGATAAATTTCCAACACAGAAAACCCATGTATTCAAAACTTTCAGAATTTTATAAATTGGATTAAAATCACAAAATCAAAATATGATACAGAGAAAAGTAGATACACCACGGCCATTGTAGAAATTTGAACACAGCTCTTTATATTATTCTTCAGTAATTAGGCCCCAAATAGGTAGTGATAAAGAACTGGTGAGAGTAGAAATTTGAGAGAACATAACTTGGAACCCTGGGACTGACAACTAAGGAATCCCCATTATTAAGCATACATGAACCACTTTAAGAGGGGAATATGGACAGCAGGCAAATACTAGATAATTATCTACTAATTCACACAGATTGTGTATTCTTACCACAGTGAAATTATTATGAAACAAAAACAAATGACGCTTTAAATCATACTTTTTTTGCGGGGGGGTTGGTACTGTCACTTGAACCCAGGGGCACTTTACCTCTCTGAGTTACCTCCCCAGCCTTTTTTGTCTTTTTTTAATTTTGAGGCAGGGCATATATTTTAAAACTATAAAATTCTAAAGATTAATTGATAAAGAATACATTATAGCTAAAATAAGAATTTTGAACTGAACAAATATGAAAATACCTCACATTAAAACTTAGAGACACAGTGCAAGCAGCTTTTTGAGGGAAACTTTGTCTTAATGTTCTTCATGCATGATGCTATAAACTAATGGGGGAAAAACTATTATAAGAAATAAGAACAGCAGAATACATTCATATCAGTTATGAGAAGACATAGGTGATAGGAGGGAAAAAAAGGAGTCTCAAAAAAGGACTGTGCTGCTATTTATAACATATAGAATTGCTAGCTGCTAGAGAGAAGTCAAAGACATAAAGACCTTTCCCTGTCTCCCAAAGATTACACAAATCACAGTGAAAAAGAAAGATTAGCCAGTAAAGACAGAGATTTGTGAGCAAAGGCTAAAGATTCACAGCTCAGCTATGGGGAAGAGGACTTAAAGAGAAATGGCAGCCTACACTTTTAGCTCTTCAGGACTGAGACAATAATCAACACCCGACATGGATAGGTAGAGAAGAAAGGTCAAAGGCCTCAAGGGACATTTGAGTTTCAGTTAATTAAAGGAGGCAAAGGTGGTCCTCTTTGAGGACCCTAAGGGTATGTTTATCATGATACTGAGGTCTCATAGAAAGGGAGTAAAGAAGTGGAAACGTGAATCTGGGAGGAACCACCTGGCAGTGCTAGAATAAGCAGATGTCAGGGGAACAGGTATGCGAGAATTTCTTGTGAATTTTGGTTGAAAAGCAAAAAAAAAAAAAAAAAAAAAAATATGAAGGTTGAGGTATTTTATCTGCCTAATGTCCTAAACCAAACTCTGGAGGAATGTTGTCCTCATGTTCCTGCAAACCAGAGCTCCTGCTAAACTGTAAGCTTGTTGACTCTAGCAAAATACAACCCTTGTAAAGATCCAATTGAGCACTGTTAGGAAGTGATTAAGGAACTTCTGAAGTCTTTCTGGCAAAAAAACAACAAATCACAGGACTCCAATGGCCCCGACAACCAAGTGGGCCTCTTTTACACACATCAAATGATGTAATTTTCAGGAAATTTTCCTGGGGAGAATCTCTGGCAGGAGTAGATTCTGGCCTTACTTGAGGGAGATAGTTTGGATTTTTCCAACACAACCTTTGTATGGTTGGTTTGCAATCGCTGACCTTTCTTAGCCATTTTTTCCCTGTCATATATGAAATTATGAAAATGGTCCAGGAATATTGAGATGATTATCAATAATAGAGATAGTACCTAGCTTAGTAGGCATCTGCCATAAAAGATAGGTCATAAAATGTAACTCATCACTATCAGCCACTGATTGCAAATTATCAGGTTGTCAGCTTATCTAACGTGCTTTCAAAATCATCAGGCTTTTAGGACACAAGTACATGACAACTGCTACCCCAGAATATACCAGATCAGTGACTTTACCTGCTTTACTGTATGTATCCTGTTGACCAGTTCCAGCTTCACTTCAAAGTTCCCTGAGGTTGTCTACATTGATACTGACACTGTCTCCCTGAGGGGCAGTGGGGAGGGACAGTGGGACAGTTGACAGCCCTTTATGCTGCCTTTTAGATGCTTGCTCTAATTCTTTTATGCTGCACTCTATTTCTCACTCTTTTATCCTGCTCTTGATTCATTCATTTATCAAACATTTATTGAGTGCCTGGGTACTAGGTTGGACACTAGGGATACAAAGTTGACAAAGGCACAGTCATGCCCTTAAGAATATCTCAGTCCAGAGGGAGAAACAGATGCGAGCAGATAACCACAGAGCAATTAGATAAGTGCTAATGGAAGGTTTCCATGGTACTTTGGGGAGCAATGAGCACTTCTGGGACAGATAGAGAAGGTTTCACAGAGGTATCTGGGCAACTTTTAAAAAGATGGTAAATGGGGCCACCAATCCTTGAACTGGAGGTAAGGAAAGAGAAAGAAGAGCAAAAAAAAGGAGAGCTCCTGGAGACAGAGGGGCTGGGCAGAGGGTGGATGGATTCCAGCAAAGAAAATATGAACATAGTCTCAGCATTTTAAATGGAGGTTTAGAGGAATAAAAGGAAATAATAATATTCAGAGAAAAATAAAATAATATTTCTCAAAAGATATGTTGCTTGAATTAAAGAAAAAAAATTTCCACCAATGGCTAAGATTGCCCAAGGCAAAAACATATGTGTTCCCTATAATTCCTAATAAAAAAATGAAATCTTAGAGAGTAACTTGTACTTCATAGGGATGCTATGGTGAAAATATATATATATATATATATATATATATATATATATATATATATATATATATATATATATATATTGAGGTCCGTTAGGCATTTTCTACGAAAAAGGTTTAGTTCAGTTTGAGTTCAACATACTTTCTCTTACTCTTTTTCTGCTTTTTTGTGGTGTGGTAAGTAGACTCCGCTGCACTCTCCTCTCTTATAAGAGTGTCATTGTAATGAGGAAACAAATATGATAACTATGGTGACCCACTGTCTTCACTTACATGCCAATGTTTTTATATTCTTTCTACTCTAAGAAAAAAAAATTAAAAAGGCTTTCATCACTTCTTTTGCCTCATCAAAAATAAACAAGAAAATTAAGTCCAACCCAATAAGAGTAACTGGCAAAAAACGCCATGTCCTTATTTTCATCATCACAAGACTATAGTCAGTTGCACAGGAGTTATTGGAGAAAATATCCCTCGGAGAATTATTAGGCAGAAATTTTCACACTCCAGGCTCTGAACTGCAACCATATTATAGAATTAAATAGAGGGAAAATGTTCTAGCAGTTTTAAAGAGCAGGAGGAATATGTTAATTGTGATGAAAACTTATGAAAAAAACTGATTTTTGATGAATTTTTCAGATTCCTTCCTATCTTTAGAGTCTTCCCCCAGTTCTTATAGCTTATAGTTTCTGTAAGTGTGTATCACCTCATTCTTGAGGGAACAGATCTAGAAGGCAGCCTTTCGTCTAATTCCAAAACCACTTCAAGGCTCCCCAGTACATTAATGTTATATTCTAGATGAGGGAAACAAAGAGAAGAAAGACAAGATACATATGGGTGTGACTTTCCCACATGTATTTACAGGTCAGACACCTAACACTTAATTCTTAGCTACTGCTTAGGGTTGTCTTATGTTGGCAGATTTAATTTGGATTTGTAACATCTTGGTTAGAAAACTGATTTTGGCAATTCTACTGAAAATTAGAAATGCATCTATTTTGAAGATAGGGTAAAAACCATTCCCACAATGCATCTTTCTGTCCTGCACAGTTTTACACTGACATTTATATTGAGACAGTAGTGAAAGATTGGTCCTATTTAGATTTTACAGCATTAGAATGAGAAGGTGTCCTAAAGATTATCTAAAGAGCAAACCCCCCATTTTCACATGAAAATTGATACCAAGAGAGGTTGAATTAGTTATTAATCTTAATTTGATATTTAATATCAAGGAAGAATAAGGGGTATAATTTTAATGTTGTGTGTGAGACATAAGAGTTTCAGTGTACTTCAGGAGAGGAGGAGGGGACATTATAATTACTTTGAAATTACTCATGATAACAAAGCAAATATTTTCTTACTATTTTGAAAATAATACTGAACCCTTTTTTTATCTCCATCAGTCCCAACCACGTGGTGCCATTTTGCATGCAGACCACTCAGGCTGAAGAGCATTAAATTTAATTTGTGCAAAAGTTGAAGGTGGAAAAGCGTGAAATTAACTCAATGCATTTTTATGGCATTTTCTCTCTCCAAGCTTCCCTGAGCCATTCCAATCCAGAATGATTTGATTGGCTGTCAGGATCTCCCTATTCCTGGAACTTCCCTCTACTCTGTTAAGTGAGAATTGACATCTTCTGTTTATGTATATCCCATTCTTACTTAGCCCACAGCAATCCAGCTGAAGGAAACACTGATTTATTTGGCTTGGTATTTGCTTTGACTAAGCTTCAGACTGGGCTCAAGGATCATTCTTCTTGGCGATTCATTTCTTTCAAGAGCAGAATGAATGAAACAGCAAAAGATGAGTCAACTCTTCAAGGAACCAATCAGCATGGTCCAAATGGTTTGCAAAGATTTTGAAAGAAAGCAAAAGGCTATAGAGTAAATAGAAACTTTTAAACAATCAGTTGCTAGTACACCACCTATAAACTTGCAAGGTTATTAAAGACAGGCCTCAATTCCTGGAGATTATACTCCAATGTCTCATATTGTATCAATCAAGGAAGCACTTCTTACAATTTTAAAACCTCATAGAAAAAGAGCCTTTGAAGGCAATTATGTTTAGAAAAACAGGCAGATGGAAATGAAACTGTGGGTTGCCTACTGGAGATTTCATTTACTGACCAATTGTTAAGTGTTATAAGAAATGCCTCAGCTGGGCAATACAAGCACAGGCATTATTAAAAATCGACCAAAACATTTCTATCAATTCCATTCATCTTCTGATATAATCATTCAAATAGTATTATTCAAATAACATGGTTGTCAGAGATTTTAGAGTTTTGTCAGGATAGTTTTACAGAGATATATTTGCAATATTGAAAAAGGATGATAACAACCAAAATGAAATATTTGAATACCACTGATAGAGAATTCTACTTTATTACATTATATGTATAATTATTTAAAAGTATTTGTCAATGCATATTTTGTGCACAATTACAGAAATAAATATGGAGTAACTTTTTAAGGTGCTTTTTAAAAATCTTCTTCTGTTTACGCCCATGTGTATTTCCCAGTACTGGCCAGTTTTCCTTAAAGGAAACTTTTCTACCACACTTCCACTTGCTAATACCTAACACTGACCAGATCGTCTGCATCAGCTGATTCTGTCTGCATAGATGGGGACTCTGGTCATACACATTGTATGCAATCCCATGCATTCATATTTGATAAATAGAAGCATGTAAATGTGGTTGACTTCATGCCCAGATTCCATCAATCTTATAAATAAAAAACTTTTTTTCCTGAATGTAAGGTAGAAAGGAATAATTAAATGATGCAAGCTTATGGTAGGGGTTTTCAAGGAAAGTTTAAAGGAACCAAGACCAAACCTATAACGTGGGAAGTTTTGAACTCTTGCTATTATATCCACCATCAGATGATGCAAATTAAGGAGAATGCAGGGAGAGTGTCTGCAAATAGCCTGAATAGTGCTATTTGGACTTTGAGCCTCTAGAACTTTGAGCTAAATAAACTTATTTATTGTCAGTCTAACTAAGATATTTTGTCATAGTAACAAAAAATAAATAAATAAAACAGCCAAGTGCAGTGTTTTTCTAATAATATTTGAAATATAAAAGCACAAAGAAATGGATTTAAAAATGGAGATGAGAATGCCTTTGTGTATTGGGAGAGAAAGGGTATATTTATTTCTCCTTAAGATTTCACCTCTCTCCAGTCAGAATGGCAACTATTATGAATACAAACAACAATAAGTGTTGGCAAGGATGTAGGGGAAAAGGTACACTCATACACTGCTGGTGGGACTGCAAATTGGTACAGCGAATATGAAAAGCAGTATGGAGATTTCTTGGAAAATTGGTAATGGAACCACCATTTGACCCAGCTATCCCTCTCTTGGTCAATACCCAAAGGACTTAAAAACAGCATACTACAGGGACATAGCCACCTCAATGTTTATAGCAGCACAATTCACAATAGCTCAACTGTGGACAACCTAGATACCCTTCAATAGATGAATGAATAAAAAATGTGGCATATATACACAATGAAATATTACTCAGCAATAAAAGAGAGTAAAATCATGGCATTTGCAGGTAAATGGATGGTGTTGGAGAAGATAATGCTTAGTAAAGTTCGCCAATCCCAAAAAGCAAATGCCAAATGTTTTCTCTGATACAAAGAGGCTGATTCATAGTGGGGTAGGGAAAGGGAGAATGGGAGGAATAGACAAAGTTTAGATAGGGCAGAGGGTTTGGAGGGGAAGAGAGGGGGCATGGGGTAATTAATGATGGTGGAATGGGATGATCATTAGTATCCAGAATACATGTATGAAGACATGAACTGGTGTGAATATACTTGTATACAACCAGAGATATGGAAAAGTGTGCTCTATATGTGTAATAAAATTGTAATGCATTTCACTGTCGTATACCAATGTAATTAATTAATTAATTAATTCAGAAAAATCACAAAATGGGATTTCTGTCCTTGTTGCACAAATGAGAATATTGAGGATACAGGAAAATGTTACTTGCTAACAGTTTTACAAATAGAATATTATAGAATTGAGACTGAATGAGTTATAATAAACTCAGAACTTAATTATTGTAAGTTTAGGGAGTATCTTATAGAATGTTGTCACTGCAATGAAGTTTGAAGAAAGAAAGTCTGTTTTGTGAACACCCAGATAAACATTAGAGAAAGAGTATTCTAGGAAAAGGGTGGGTCATTATAATAACAGTTATCATTTAGAGCATGTGTTAGAAGTTAAAATACAAGGTTCTTAAATGTTAAATTAACCCAAATTATCTTATTTGATCTTCTTAACTGCCACAGTCTGGCTGGGCACAATTCAGGAGCCACTTGTCAAAAGAAACTAACTTTATTTTTAGAACCACACACGCCAAACAAAACAGCTCCTCAGGAAAAACCCTCAGAGCCCAACTGCCACCAACGGCTTCCCACAAGCCACATCCCCCACCACCAGCCTCTCCACCTCCCACAATCCTCCTGCTCTTGAGGCCGATTGGCTGGATCGTGTGGGCGGAGTCAAAAAAGTCCCCCAATGAGCAGCTACGTGGCCTGAAAGGGCAGGGAAACAGCCCAATGAGCATCACCGCAGAGGAGCCAATCAGCTAGATGTTGCTGGGGCCGTTGTGAGCCAATCATCAGATGGCAGTCTGAAAGTTTGCTGGGGCCCCTTCGCCTGTGGCTCTCAACACTTAACAATCTAATAAAGTAGGTAACAGTGTAATAGTGCATTCATCTTGGAGAAGATGAAATGGAGCTTGGGCAAGGTTTACCTACTGTAGTTATGACATGTCAGAGCTTGGCTTGAAACCAAGTGGAGTGAATCCTCAGGGTCCATGCACTTCCTGAAGTCTCAGTACTAGAGCTGGGTCAGAATGGGTTGGAAGGACAATGGTGGAAAATGTCCTGAAGAGTTGAATAGAGGTCAGGTCACAAAAATCTAAGCAAACCTCACTAAGGTGTTTATACCATTCTCTTAGGTGATGAGAAACCTTTGAAAGATATTAAATGAAGATAGAAGAGGATTGGATTTGAGTTTCAATGTCATTCTGGTTATAGATAAACTGAAGAGGCTCATTCAAATTAGGAAGGAGACAGACTTGTCCATAGACTGTTTAAAGAATCCAAAACAATAAATAATGCCTTTTAGTTAACTAAGCACAAGTTGACATGGATAAAAAGTGTTCTAAATATACCAAAGGGGGGAAATGACAAGGTATGGAGACTGGTAGATTTAATTGCCAAGAGTAGTATCTAAAATAATACCCAGGTCTCCAATTTGGTTACCACTGAAATCTAAGATCATAGTAGGAATTATATAGTCACAGGGAAGCAAATAAATAACATTGAACAAAGATTCAGTAATTAGCCAAAGTTCAAAATTCATGGAAAAGTTTTGGTAGAGTACACATTAGAAGATGGTGCCATTGGAATAAATTTGGAAAACACAAAGTAAAAGCAATTTGCATTGAAAGCTTATTTCTGTATTTGAAAGCATTCCTTTGTTTTTATATTTAATTTTGTCTATTTGATATACCTTAAATGTAATCTTTTTTATGGTGAGGGTTGTATATTGTTTCCTCTTGAAACCTAGCACATAGAATAGTCACCAGCATCAAGTTAGCCCTCAACAAATATGTGTGGGTTGAATGACTGTCCACTGCAGATGCTAGATCCTGATTTCCAGAATCCTCCTAATTCACACAACATCTTCAGCCAGGTGTTCACATTTGGTATTTTTTTGTTTGTTTCCTGCTCTGTCAGATGAATGGAATGGGGATCATATCTGATATTCTGAGCAAGCAGAAATAGGAAATGTCAAAGTAAAACTCCTTGAACTCTGGCTCTACAGTTTTCCTCTAACATAATGCACACCAAATTAATCTTTGTATCAGATATTCTTCAAATTTCCTGGAAAATTAATAATACAGATAAGAATGATAAGACTAAGGTTTGATTATTTATTCATCAGTGGATTTTCTTTTAATTCATCTAACATAAGATGGTCTCTTCAAGGCCTGTGATGACCACCTAATGCTCCTTTTCTTAGTCTTTAACATCCTAGTTGCTATATTTCACATTGAGGATATGCCAGGTACACACTCGGTTGAGTTTACTTAGGACCTCACCCTTCCCTTCACTCAGGCCCTTCTCTGCAGAACCTTCTAGAAAAAAAAAAAAAAAAAAAAAAAAAAAAACTTTCACTCTGAGCACTCCCTTTCTCTGCTTTTCTTTGTCTCTGGATTTTGTTTACTTCTCTGCCTGATCTCTCACAACCCCACAAGGCTTCATTCTCATCCTTTGGTATTTCCCCATGAAAAAAATCTTACATTTTCACTCTTTCAGATATCTTCATAGTATTGTGATGAAGTATCTCTTTCCATTTATGTTTATCTTTTCTTAAATTCTTGTTTCAACTCATTAACAGCATACAAAACATTTCCACTTAGATACACTATTGTAATTTCAAATTCAACAGTCTTAAAAAAAATATTTTACTGGCTATCTTAACATAACTCCATTATTAGTACCTACATTTTAGTGTTAAGATTATTTTAAAGCATTCTCATTTGGTAATGCTTCATTTAATCACTTGTATCTAAAATCCAGCTTAGACCTAACTTCATACTAAAGAAAACTCAATTCCATTTTTATTATATTTTTCTTCTGATTTAAAAAAAAAAACTTAACTTTCTATTTCAATGAATTTTCCTAACCTATTTTGTCTGGGAACTTTGGTGTATTATTATTATTATTTATTATCCCTTTTTATTTTTAGTTTTTTACACAATGGAATTTCTTTTGACATAATTATAAAAGCATGGAATATATTTCTTTCTAATTCATTATCTAGCAGTTCCCCTTCATCTCCCATCCTCCCACTCTGTTCCCTTCCCTCTAGTCTACTGATCTTTCTTCTTTCTGCTATTTACTTATAGTTCTGATTTTTGTTTTTTTGTGTTTTTGTTGTTGTTGTTGTTTTTAGTGTCTAGTGGATGTACACAATGGTATGATTCACTCTGGTATATTCATATATGCACACAGGAACTGAGGTTATAAAGGTACTAACTAGACCCAGTCAATCCTTAGACCCAACCAACAGGAGTCTGCATCATAGGTCCTGCATGTAGAAGCCCCCCTTGGCCTTTCTCTGATAATGGCTCCCTCCCAGTCCTCCATGCCCAAAACCCAGCAAGAATTCAACACTCCAGGGAAGTTAGTCACCTTGAGCTTTTCATTCTCTAACGTGGGCTATGCTCCTGATCCCTTGAAGTCTGAAATTTCCTTTCCAAACTACCCAGACTCTGCTTTTCTGGGTGGTCCTCTTCTGTGATTCTGTCCTCCTGATAGTGAACCATGAGGCAAATGGGTACACATATAAGTCCAAAGAGTGGCCAAGGAATAGCTGTTTTCAGAGGATGTAGTCATAACCCCAGTGTTTGAGTAGCCTTGCCTTCAGAGTAAAGGGATTCAGTGAGGATTTGGGAAAAAAAGGGCAAGGGCTGTAGAGTTACCACTATCCCATTCTGAACTGAAACTTTCAAGATACTGCAGTAGTTTCTATTGCTGCATAGTGAATGACCACACATTATTAACTTAAAACAGTACCCATTTATTACTATCATATAACTCTGTAGGTCAGAAGTCTAAATGGGCTCAAATAGATTCTCTGCTTGTGATCTCATAAGGCAAAAGTCAAGGTCTGGACTGAGCTAGGATCTTATGAAGGTTCTAAGAAGAATCTATTATCAAGCTCAATCAGGTTGTTGGCAGAATTTAATTCCTCCTGGTTGTGAGGCTGAACACCTCCTTCCATTCTAACTGTCATTGATGAGTCTCTCTAATGTCAACTAAGGCCACCTGCATTCCTTCCCCCACCCCAAGGCCCTCCCTCTTAAATCAGAAATGGTTCATGGTACCCTCAGGCTTCAAATCTATAGGACTTCTCCTTTAGTCATCAGCCCTGTGCCTTTCATGGCTCATCTGATTACTTTGGGCCCACTAATAAAATCCAAAACAATATTCCTATTTTAAGGTCAGCTGTGCTATACAATATAGCCTGATGAGTGATGTCTCATCATATTTATGGATACTTGAGATTAGGGCAGACATTGGGCAGCTGTATTGTTTGGATAGGACTGCCATACCAAAGTTCCATAGACTGGGTACCTTAAACAATAAAAAATTATGTTCTTACAATTCTGGAGGCTGGAAATCTGAGGTCAAGGTGTCAGCAAGATTTGTTTGTTTTGAGGCCTCTCTCCTTGGCTGCCATTTCCCTGCGGCTTCATATGGTCTTCCCGCTATACGTGTCTGTGTCCACGTTTCCTCTTCTTATAAGGATGCCAGTGTATTGAATGAAGGCACACCCCCAATGACCTCATTTTAATTCAATTAACTTCTTAAATCTCTATTCAATCATTTGGAGTTTGAATTTCTGCCAAAGTCCTGTGCATTAAGGCTTGTTCTCCAGGGTAGTACTATTGGAAATATTCATAGAATATTGCCTTTGTCTAAGGAGTGGAACCAGTGGGAAGATTTAAAGTCATTTGAGGTGTGCTCTTTAAGGGGATAATGGGACCCTGGCCTTTCCTTGCTCCCTGGTTTGTGAGGTGAATGGTTTTGTTTTTCCGCACACTCCTACCATGATGTGCTGCCTTTCCTCAGGCCCAAAGCAATGGGGTCAAGTGATCATAGACTAGAAACTCTCAAATTGTGATCCAAAATAAGTCTTTTTCTGTGTAAATTTATTATCTCAGGTATTTTGCTATAGAAACAGAAATCTGAATAGCATGCCCTATCTCCCAATTAATCACATTCTGAGATACTAGATCTTAGAACTTTTATATATGACTTGTAGGAGGCCAATTCAGCCCATAACAGGGTCCACTTTTACAAATCTACCTATGATAAGAATTCTAAATTTAAACCTGGCCTCGTAAGTTACATGTCAATGGAGGAGGATGTAATATATTTAGGAGATTTTTTTCTAGTTTTTATTTCATGTTTTTAGACATAAGGCGTGTAGGTCTACAACTGTATTCCTGTCCCAACCCTGCAAATCAGGTGGATGGGGCTGAACAGAGAAGTGATGAATCTGAAAACAAATGAATACAGACATAGGCTGCCTTCCAACACCAAGCAATGCTATACAGGCATATCTGAATCTATGATATAATATTTAAGATCCTCTAAACATATATCCATGCATGTATAATATGTCAAAATACACTCTATTGCCATGTATATCTAAAAAGAACAAATAAAAAAAACGTTCTTACCTTTTGAACACACACATATATATAATGATTGGGGAATAAAGTCTATATTCCTTAACCTAAGGAATGTATATGGCCAATCAAGCATTCTTTGTTCATCCTAGAAGGATGGAATTTCAGATTCTTCCTGCTTCTCCCCAACTCTCCATCCTACATGATAGAATTTTTGGTTTGAGGATATTCAGCTCTTCATTGCTATACATAGTTTTGACATCTATAAGGTTGACCTTGTCAGGGATTCTTAGGGAATTAGCACCCTGTAGGCAGAGACACCAGCTTTCTTAAGTTTTAGAGCATATCTTAAGAGGACATTATCTAAAAATTTTATGGTAACAGTGTACAGCATGATTTTTGTCCCCTCCCTCACAGAAATGTTATGAAAATTAATGACAGGCAGTCTGATAAGTGCTTTTAGCTCCTTTGGGTAAGACATATAAAAAAGAAAGCACTTTCATAGAATATTGCCTTTGTCTAAGTATGTAAGCATTTATATATTAGATGATCTTAAAGTATATAGACAGGGAAACATTAACTTCTGCAGATGCAGATAGATAAAGTTTATGATTGGCGTGTGCATCTTAACATTAAGAAGCTACTTGAGCTGGGTCCTGTGGGTAAATTCTTGATTTAATAGTCCAGTTTTTCACTGTTTACAACTATCACAGTAAGCTAAATACCAGGATGTCACCTCCAGAGCCGTTAACAATGAGAAAGGGCAGTGTCTCAGAGCCATGCCCCTATCATCCTAGATGACGTGCAGGTAACTATGTTGAGGAAAACTATATCTAATTTGTGATAATGCCATAGAACCAAACTAAATTTTCCATTAGGAGTCACATACATTGCAGAGTATTTTCCTCAAATACTTTTACCATTTTTTTAATAATTGAGTTTCTCACTTTTGAAGCAGAGTTTCTTTTATCAATACCGTTATTAGCATTTGCATTCCTATTTTTAACTCCCATTTGAAGGCATGCCTTGAAAACATTTTGTTGAAAGCACTTATTTGCCATGTTTAGAGTGTTGTAGTTTGGGAAAATTGAAAAATACCTCTACTGCATTAGTAACATAAGAACAAAAATGTATTTTATCACTTTGAGTATGTAAACACAGAGAGAACAGAAAATCAAATAATAGAGCTAAAAGGAGACAAAATCTAATGGACTCAGCAGAGAATTAGAAGCCAAAAATATCTGAGCTCAAACCTTGGCTACAATACAGGGTTCCGTGTCCTTGGATCTCTTCCTTTCTCTTCATGGAAAAGAAGAGAACTAGAAAAACTAAATAAATAAATAAATAAGGTACTTTATTGTGACAGAAATGAGGGACAGTGTTTGGAAGCATCACAAACTTTCAGTATAATTTAAAGCAAGATTTTCAATTTACTTATGACTATTTTTTTCTTCTTCTTTCGATTTCTGTCATAAATAACACTATCTTTGTTCAGGCTGCAGTTAATTCTAGCTGTTCTGTCCTATATCTTTAAACTTGAGTGTTTCCTGAACACAAAGAGGTCATGTGAAAATCTTGAGTCAAACACCCTCAGTCTTCACTACTACTGTTACTATAACAGTAAGGAAGTATATTTATATAAACATAATAATATATAAATATAATATAATATTTTTATTTATTTATTTATTAAAAAAATAGCTAGTTCAGGAACCAGTGTTTGCATGCTTGGTAGTGTCAAGTTGCTGTGAGGACTTGACCAGGTTGAATACATTCTATTATACACTTCACCATCTGTGATATTTGGACAGGAAATAGAACACATGGCACCTCACTAGCAACTTGTATAAACTTGTCATTTTAATTAGTCAGAGACCGTTTGTGTGCAGTCTTACACATCACCTCAAGGAAAAAAAAAATCTCCACACATCAGCTAAACATTCCACAAAACAACTTGAAAGTGGGAATCCCACGTTTCTCCCCTGCATTCTTAGCCTCCAGCAAAGTGTCAGATACAGAGAAAAGGGCCAAAGAAGTGTTCGTTTAATTGACCTGAATGAAATTTTCTGTAAAAGCCCTATGATTTCCCTGAGCACCAATTAAGAAACAATTAATGATCAGGGATTCCACATATCTCCTTGCCTGCTCACTTTCACACCCAGGGCTGCGGCCACTACCTTAGCCACCACTCCATCCCTTCCACCACACATGGACTTGGAAGGACCATCCCCTGATCTCTGCCACAAGGGAACCTTCTCAAGATGCTATGATTTGGCATCTTTGACAGGTTGCACTGTGTGTTGCCTCCTTGGTCTCTTTCTCTTTCCCCTCCTCTCAGGGGTCTGATGGGAAAAGTTCCTCCTCTCTGCCTGCAACAGTGGGCTTCTCAGAACTCCTTCAACCACTGCAATGTCTTCTTTACCCTGCAAGTTATCACTACCAACCTCTCATGGTCCTCAGGCTATATGAATAGATTGCTGCCCATCTCCCAGAGTCCTCCGGTGTGACACTTTTTGCTAGAGGCTTGCTTTGCAGTACGAAAGTGAACAATTTTCAGTGCATGGCTATAGCAACTGCCCTAAAAGTATCCTTTTATTTGGTGGTTTTTTTTTTTCATAATGACACTACCATATCTCTGAAAGATAAAATATGTATGTACTTCCAAATTAAATCCTTTTTAAAATTCATGAGGTTCTTGGGGTTCTATATATAAACTGGAACTATTAGGGAATAGACTTCCTTCCCAGAATATTCCATCGTTGGACCTCTTTTCTTTCCTGCCTCGATCAAATCAGACAAAGGCAAAATGCTACTCTCTCCCAGGGATCTTGGTTTTACCAAATGTTCAAGCAGAAAGCCCCACATCAATCTTCCTTACCCCCCCCCCCAAAAGGGTCAGTACAATATATGTTTTTTTTACCAGGAAGTAAGTCTGTGTAGAGGTTGACCACTATGTTTAGACAATGAAAATATGTCAGGTCTGTAACAGGTCAGGGCTATTCTTGGTGCTATTGTTTGGATGTGGTTTGTACCCTCCAAAATGCATGCTCAGAGTTAATCCCCATTATGACACATTGAGGTGGGACAAAGTGGGACCCTTTAAAAGGTGATTAGGGCTCTGCTTTCATGATTGGATGAATCCATTCACGTGACCACGGGATCAATAGTTGAATGGGTTGAAAGGTTAATTAAGAGTAGGTCAGCTATGGAAGTTGGTTTGATTATGTCTTGGGCCTATTCCTTGTCTGTCTACCTGCAAATTGCTTACCTCATGATGACCTGCAAGCTGTTTATCTCACTTTAGCCAGGAAGCAGAGAGAGTAAAAGGAATTTGTCAGCAAGGAGGTCATCACCAGATGGACAGAAACCAAATATTTGGACTCTGTGACTTTAGGCCATAACCATGAACAAAAAGAAATTTCCCTTTATAACTTACCTACTCTGTAGTATTGTGTCATAGCAACAGAAAATAGACAAAAGCATTTAATATTTTAGCAAGTCTAAGTCAGAATAGGCTAACTGACTGATGTGACCCAGGATAGAAAAATCCAGAGAACCATACCTATGCAAGATTGTAGCTAGGTATTGACCACCAGAGTCATCTGGTGATAGTAAGTTGAGAACAGAGAGAATAAGAAGAGAGAATAAGATTAAACAGTAGTTTTAAGCTTAATGAAAAAAAGGGAAGCAGATGAAAATAGAAAAGTCTCAATATAATGAACTCCAACAATAAATTATCTTTGGAAATGCTTTGACATTTTTCCTTTCTCTTCATTCTCTGTTAAATGAATTCCTCTTTAACACTGAGGCTGGGACCTAACATAGAGGGATGACTAGGTAAGAAAGAAACAAATGGAATGCTTAAGGTATAGGTTTTCCACTGAGTATATATATTAGTCTGCTTTCTATTATTGTAACAAAATGCCTAAGATAGTCAACTTAAAAAGAGGAAAGGTTTATTTGAGTTCACAGTTTTGCAGGTTTCAGTTCATGATCATGCCCCCCTTGCTTTTGGGCCTATGGTGATATGCCATATTAAGACAGGAAACGTGTGGTACAGCAAGCTGCTTACCTCATGTTGGCCAGAAAACAGAGAGAAGAGACCAGCAGCACACAATACCCTCTAAGGGTATACATCCAATGACCCCAAATCCCTTAAAAGTTCCACCACTTTCCAGTAGACCAAGATGAGGCCTAAGCATTTATCAGGTAGGCCGTGGGGGACATTCCAAACTATAGCAGTATGGGACAACTGACTGATAAAGTATTCTAAAAATGAGAATATGGAGCATGTCAAGTGTAAGTCCAGCCTAAGTATATGTTAAGACAGCTAGAGAAGTTAATATATGCAATTCCATAGGGAATAAAACCTATAATGCTCATAAACTGTTAAGAATATATAGATCCAGAACCTAACGAAAGCAGAAATTTGAAACCATTGCTTCAACATTATCTACGAGATTCAAAAAACAAAGTTACATAAGATTTGAGAAAAATTAGCAAAGGACACCAATCACAATATGACAGGCTATTGAAATACTGTGCAAAATTTAGAGCCTCTTCTTAACAATAAGATATCAAAGACTTGAAAAGGTACAGGAATGGCCACAAAATGATAAATAGCATTAATGTTTATCACTGTAAAAAAAAAAGTAGAAAATGTAGGATTTTGTTCATTAGAAAGGAAGAGGTAAGAGGAGATAATTATTAATGTGTCCAAAACTCTAATGTGCATTGAGAAGGGAGAAACAGAAAGTTGGCTCAAAAGCAAAGGAGGACATGAGCAGAAAGGAACAAAAGACTGTGCTAAATGGAATTCAGAAGCAATGTATTTACAGAGAGCAATTATTGTGGTTTGCAGAAAAGCCTACCAATATCAGATGAGCAACATCCAAACCCTGAGTGTAATTTTACAATGAATCAGATGAGTACTTATTTTTTGGTAGGGAGGGAAAAAGAGGGCACTCTGAGAAGCACAGACCATGTGTAGAGAAATCAATGCATTCATCAGGACAACGTGGCTGCTTTTCTTCCTGTAATGCGAGCTGTTCTCTCTCATTAAGTTAGCACACTGATCTGGCAGAGCCATATCCTGGAATCCTGAAAACATCAGCTTCCATCTAAACTTTTCATTTCTTCTATGCTTAGTTTGGCTTAGTCAGCTCGATGGCAAGTTTGCAATATTATAAATATGCATATGGCCAGGTATCTGCCACCCATCTGATCCTGATTTACTTCCTTATCAGAATGAACGTAAGCCAGATAGGATGTACAGTTGGGCGAAATTCCAGGTTTGGAGTTCAGGTTTGGTCTTGATAATTGAAAAGAAAATATTGACTGTCCATCTAACCCTGTTAGTCCCATAGAGCCGTGACCTTCCTCCAACCTCCTAACTAGGTCTTGTCCTCTGTGAAGAGGATAGAAATTTTTAAAGTAGCTCATGCAATCACAACTGTACCATAAGTTAGCCTATTAATGTTATAGAACATCTTGATACTTAAGTGCTGTTTAGTTTAGAGGCAATGCAACATATTCTCTGTAAGGGTGCTTACCCCAATGCTATACCCTCCCTCATAAAAGGCTGTCATGATCTGGAAAATACCTTTCTATACTGTATTCCTGTCACCTCAGTCCCTTTGCAGGGTAGCAATCTCCCAGGAGGGACTCAAGCCTTCTTCCACTCAAATTAATTTAGTCCTCCTGCATCTATAAGACCCAGTTATGATAAATATCTTTCCTCTTATAAAACACTGACCTACTTCTTTCTCTTATAAATATGCTTAGATACCCAAAAAGTATCCTTCTGTAGTTAACCAAGTCCCATTCCTTTATTTAAAAAAAAAAAAATCTATCTGGGAAAAAAAAATAAAATCAAAGGCAAAAACTTATGATCTCTGCCCACTAACTCCTTCAGCTCTGCAATTTGGTTTGTAACTTCACCATTTCACTAAAACTGTTCTGGAAAAGGTCACGAATGACCTCCTAGTAGTCTATCTCAATGGGCGTTTGCAGTATGGAATGTTCTTGTATCACTGTGCTGTTTTCTTCAAATCTTTGCTTTCCTTCAAAAGACATCAACATTCCCCACATTCTTTTCATCTCTCTGTTCCTTCTTATTTTCTGTGGCATCTTCTTGCATTACCCACTGCTTTATGTTCATATTTCTCATTACTCTTCTTTTGTGGTTTTTACTCTACCATTTCCACCTAGCTTCCTTAGCATCTCTCTAAATGTCATTTATCAACTATATTCCAAAACTCCCCAAATCTGAATCTCCAACCCAAACTTTTGTTTATGTTTTAGAACCTCATCTGAAACTGTCTACAATGTATTATTACCTGACTGTCCCTAAATGTCCTGAGCTTATTATGTCCATGACTGTAACACATTGACCTTCAATCCCTTGGCCCCAATGCCAAACCCTTGCTTGTCATTCTCTGCCTCTTTCAATAACAATTATCTTGACTTTTATAAAGATAATTTTACACTTCTCTCTTTGCTCCAACATCCATATCCAATTGGTCAACAGTTTTTTTACATTCTAATTCAATTGTTTGCTAGATTTAGCTTCCAAGTTTCTGTTTCATAGCCTTTGTTCTTACTGCTAGCATATTTCACTGGACCTACTGAGCCAGTACCTTAACAGGTAATTCAGACTCTACTTTAACCCTCCACAAAGCCAAATTTGATCACAATACTGCCCTGGTTAAACCAGATAATTAATTGTATCAACCACTAAGAAAAGTATCTTTGCATGGTTGGCAAGATTCTGAATGACATGAGGTAAGAGATAATATCTTATTTTTGTCCTCCCCTACTAGAATGCTGATAGTAGGGAAAGTCAGATCCTAAGGTTTCAATATTTTTATTGCCTGCCCGCCCCCCAATTCCTATGTTGAAACCTAATTCCCAATGTGAAGGCACTTGGAAGTGGGGCCTTTGATGAGGTCATAAGGGCTCAGCTCTCATGAATGGGATTGGTGCCTTTATAAAAAGAAGCCTGAAAGAGACTCTTGGTCTCTTCTACCGTGGGAGGGTGCAGTAAGAAGATGCAGTCTACGAATCAGAAAGGGAGCCCTCATCAGACAACAAACCTGCTGGCACCTTGATACTGGACTTTCCAGCCTCCAGAATTATGAGAAATAAGTTTCTGTTATGAATAAACCACCCAGTCTATGCTTTCTTCTTATAGTAGCTGGAACAGACTAAAATACCAGGCAATTTTTTTCTACTATGAAAAGTCAAGAAGAAGGTGGTTTGGACAACTTTCTCTAAGCTAGTTAGGAAAATTCCCATGAATTTAAGCCACTAGACAAAAGTTTTTAATCCATACTTGCCCTTCCCCCAGAAAAGTGAAAAGAATTCAAGTTTTTGAGCAAATGCTTACTAACCAACCCCAGAAGGTATTTTAGAGGTGTCTAGATCTGAATTTTCTTAGAGAAGTTTAATAGTAGCAACACATGTGGTATATGTAGCATTTTTTCTTAAGTGTTTCCATCTTTATCTTGGCATATACTTTTAAAATTCTAGCCAGCAGATATGAGAATATACTGAGATTTCATTTAGCAGATGAAGAAACCAAAGATTCAAGATGTTAGGCAATTTTCTCAGAATTATACAATGTGTCAACAACTGATTGGTATCCAGTCTTCTAAATCCATGCTTTATGTTCTAGCAACCTAAATTTGTTATCTTCTTTCTACAGGGTTCTCCTTTCTTGTTTCATTTTTTTCATTTATTGATGCATATGTGCACTGATTATACAAAGGTTTTATAAGGAGCTTTGATAAGGTAGAAAGGTCAATCAGTTTAGATTTAGGAGGCCTGGTCTTGGTTTCCTCTCAGATAGACATAAATAATAAAATCCAGCAGAATATAATGAAAAAGTACCTGGACTTGGAAGACCTAGGCTAAACATCAGCTTTGCTGCTTTTTGGTTGAGTGATCTTGAGCAAGTCACTCACTTCTCTGAATGCCAATTCCCTTTCTAGAAAATGAAAATAACAATACTTACATAATTTACTTCATAAGTGTCTTGTGAAATGAAGCATGTGAAATCACTCTGTAAAGTGTAAATGCTATATGGTGATTTTGGAAACCTTTGTTGAATGTTAACTCTGTAGAAGGTGATGTCCTAAGTATTTTACATAGACTCAGTTGAATGCTCACAATGATTCCATAAGGAAGACACTATTGTTATTCACACCTTACAGATGAGAAACAAGGAATAAAGGAGTTAAGTAACTTTTCCAAAATCACACGTGAGAATTGGAGCTGGGATAGAGCCCAGAGAGTGCAATGCCTGAACTCATTTCTAAGCCACTTAATCATGCTGGCTCCCAAACTAACAGGCTGAGTGTGTTCACCTTCTTAGCGTATATTAATTCACTTAATAATTCTATATATGTATTTATCTCACTCAATCCCAGACACAACCCTCTAAGTTTTTCCAAAGGCAATTAATGAAAATAACTAAGTTCCTTGCTCTTTTAGTCTGTCTGAATAGAGCAGCTGGAGTATGTCCTCTTTGCTCAAAACCCACTAATGCTTCTGAATTCATTCAAAGCAGAATCAAATTTCTTTGCCATGGGCTAGAAGGCTGTGTCAGCTTTCCATTACTGTGGAAAATACCTGAGATAAATCAACTTATGAGAAGGATAGGCTTATTTGGGCTCATGGTTTCAGAGATTTTCGTCCATGATTTGCTGACTCCATTGCTTTGGAGCCTGTGGTGAGGCAGAACATCATGGCGAGAGAGTGTGACAGAGAATGCTGCTCACCTCCCTGTGACTGGGAATCAGAGAGACAGGAAAGGCCAAGATCTCAATATCCCCCTTAAGGATGTGCCCCCAGTGACCTAACTTCCTCCCACTAGGCCCCACCTAGGTTCCACCATTTCTCCATTCTGCCTCAGGCTAATGATCATGCTTTTAGCATCTCATTCATTGGGGAACATTTAAAATCCAAACTATAATAAAGGCCCTATGCAGTCTACCCCTTGCTGCTGGCTCAATCATTCACCTTATTCCTCCCCAAGCCGCACTGGCCTCTTGCTTTTTTTGAAAATGTCAGACATATTTTTTGCCTCAGGGCCTTTACCTCAACCCTTCTCTTTACTTGGAATGCTCTTGCCCAGATAACCTCAGAGCTCATTCTCTCAAAGAATTCTGCTAAGAGAATAACCCATCAGAGGTTTCTTGTTTAACTATTCAAAATAAAATGGGAATTACCATCATTCCCCTCAGCCATTTTCTCCCTCTATACAATGACAGGCTTTTTTTTTTAATAATACTCATCAACTCTGGCATTTATTTATATACCTGATATAGTTTACATATATATGTTTGTTATCTGTTTCCTTCCAACTACACGCACTACCTCATTTCTCTCTTCTTCTTTCTCTTTCTCCTTTCTCTTTCTCTCTCTGACACACACACACACACACACACACACACACACACACATTTCTAACTATCAAAGACAAAATCTTTATTGTGTTTATTGCTACTACCCCCAGTACCTAAAACAGTACCTGACATGAAGCAAAATCCTGAAAACTGGCAAATTCTGTGAAAAAATGATTCTGTGCCCTTGCAGAGTTTAAAAATCAGATAAAAAAGCAAAGAAAACTTATTAAAGATTCTTCAGAAACAACTGACAGTGAAAAATCTTAGGATGTACGTTTGTGATTCCATTTCTTTAGAATTTTTCAGGATTCCCAAATAAAATATTGTCTTATAAAATAATGTCAAGGATATATGAAAAGTCAAGATATGAACATATAAAGATAGTTTTCTCCCACAGAAGTTCCTACCTTTGCTTCCAACCAGATAATTCCTGATTATATCATCAGTGGCAAATTGAGGATTAAAATGCACCCTATTCAAGTCAATTGTGGACCAAGAATTAGAGTTGAGGCATGTGTTCAATTTGGATCTTTTACTTCTCATCTATATCATGCAGAATATAATTGGACCTATCATTGTTCCATCCTTTTTTCCTCTATAAACATTTACCTCCCTCTTCCTTTTATAACAATATGTATCAAGATAGGTGGGGAAGCAGGTGTCTCAGTGCAGTGGCACACACCTGTAATCCCAGCAGCTAGGGAGGCTGAGACAGGAGGATCACAAGTTCAAAACCCCCTCAGCAATGGTGATGTACTAAGCAACTCAGTGAGACCTTGTCTCTAAATAAAATACAAAATAGGGCTAGGGCTGGGGCTTAATTTTTGAGTGCCCCTAAATTCAATCTCTGGTTCCAAAAAAAAAAAAAAAAGAGGAGATGCTAAATGAAGCTCAGGGATAAGCTCTGGAGAGTGATTGCAGAGGCTTCAGAAAGAGCATAAGTAAGCAGGAGATGGAGATGCAAAATCTTCTTTGTACTCGTCCTAGTTAAAAATTTATGAGTAGTCAGTGTATCTGAAGCCCTAAAATGGAATATGGTGGTGATATCACTATTTCATGGGAAAATTGTTTAGAAACAAAGGAACTGGAACATACACCTCTATTGTTTGCTGAATAGGTCAAATATCTCAATTTCTTTCCTTTCTAAGAGGCATTAGGAATCAGCGGACAAAGAAGGGGCTGTTGGAATTAGACAAAATTGACATTAATTTTGAAGCTACTATGTATTAGTTGTGTGATTTTTCAATGTGTCACCTCACCTTCCTGAACCTATCCTTGTTCACCTAAAATTGCATTTGTAAAACCTAGTCCTAAGGAGTTCTATGAGAATGCAATTAAATTATGTAGTAAAACACTCTAATGATTTTGGAATATGAACGCCTGTTTCCTTCTTTATCACTTTCTTCTCTACAGCTAGAAAAAGTACTTGCAGCTAATTCTTGATAAAAGATACAACTATAAAAACATCATTTTATCATTTGGTTTTCGAAATGAAGATTTCAATTGTTTCTCAAGAAATATCTAAGGATTGAGGATCTGGGAACTCTAATAAAAAAGACCTAAGTGTCAAATGGCATTCTAAGGGTTAACAAAAAGTCCTACATTTACCTTCTGTGCATCAAGTAAAGCATTTAAGATCCAGTGGATGGTGCATGTCCTTGCAGCGTCCATCCCTTAAATTTGGTAAGAAAAGAAGAACTGCTCAAATCTTTAACTTGTAGGAGGAGATATAAGATAAAATGCAAGGAAAACTTTGGTATAAAGAGGAGCGGAAAACACGATTTGCCCCTAGGGAAGTCAGCTCTCCTCTGTCTGACTCTCTTTACACACACACACACACACACACACACACACACACACACACACACAATACTGAGAAATTTCAAAGTCACTGGGTTAAAAGAAAACTTTAAAACAGCCAGAGTGCCTACAAAGCAATCCCTATTCTGCCCTGAGTTATGTTGAGAGCAGCTTGGATCTTCACATATCTAATACAGTGCCAGAGCCAAGCCAGTCCCAGGATTATCATAAATCTTGTATGAAAGCTAAGTGAAGCTTTAGCCTGCCACCATTTGAGAGATAGAACTGGAACCCCAAATTTAGCCCTGTGTCCTGTTCATGTCTCAAGGGGGTGGGAGCACTTGGATGAGTTTCTCTGCCCAGTTTGACATTCCCAACATTCAATAGTGAAATCTGCACAAGAAGCTAGCAAAAATAGAAACTACAACTTTAAGAAGAAAGAATAAAATGAATGCAATTATACACCGAAGAAGAAAACCAACAACAGCAACAAACTATGAAGCAGTATGAATTAAATATTTTCTTAAAGTCAAACTATGGCCTTTTAGGAGGGAAATAGAACTAAGTATTGGTAATGTATTTCAGCTTTATGTTGATTTTAGTTCACTTAAAATGTATCTGAAGACATCAAAATGATTTTAGGTTCTATTTTTAAAGAAATTCATTTAAAATTCTCTATTTTGAATATTTATTTCCCCACATTGCTTGCTGTGCTTGGCTTGTGAAAAATCACTTGCTTCCAAGCACCTGAAAGCTTAATGACATCATGGAGTGTCCTAAGAATGAATCCAGCAGTATGACTACTAATGATGCTAATGTGTCCTGAAGATTTCTAAAAAGCCTAGCGTTTTTCCACATACACAGTGCATCTGTGCAATTTTTGTTTTCATTAAGGGTAAAGTTAAGATTAGAGGCTTCATTGAGAAAGAAGGATAATGAACAATAGTTATAACATTTTACTAATATAGAGTATCTTACAGCTCATTCAATTACTTTTTATGCACACAATGCATTTTCTCATCTCTACACACAAAAAATAACCCATTTTCTAACAGATGAAGAAACTGGAACTCAGAACTGAAGGTTCTTTGCCAAGGAATGTAGCTAGAATAAGGTAAAGCTAGGACCAGAAGCCAATTGCTCTAGCTCTCAAGAGTTGTGGTCTATGCCAGTGGCAGTGAGGATGGACCCAGCACCTAAACTAAGTTATTCACATTTTGAAGCTATTAACATCCCAGACCCATGAATCTCTTCTCTGAGTATTATCTGTTCTTATTGTACACCATAAAGATAACATACTTCTCTAACTCATAATTTTATAATTCAGGGACAAAAGTAAAAACATTTCCTGGAAGGAATTTGATGATTGTTTTCACATTATTATGCAAATATCCTTATATTTGTTTTCAGTTTGATTGAAATTTTAGATCTTAAATAACTATGTTAGGCAATATTTTAAAATAATCATTTGGAACATTTCTGCACAAAAAAAAAGGTTGAGTTTTTTTTTTGAAAGTTATCTCTGTGTCCAGGATAAAAGTTTCTATAACTTCTAATACCACTTACTATGCTATTAGGGGCCCCAATTTTTTCTTCATCTCATTCTAAATAAGCAGAAGAACAAAATATTAGAAGTTTAATTGCCCAGTTTATTTCATTTGAAGAAGAGACATTTCTTTGTAAAAATTAATCTAGCATTTTAGAAGTCAAAATTATTTAACTATATACCTAAAGACACTTTTTAAGCATTTATAAATTTATTTCTCATTCGTTAGAAGCCTGCTTACCTATAGAAAGGTAAATGAAAAAAATGAAATCAGATATGATCCAGCTGTAAAAACAAGGAGTCTGGGAAGGATTTAGAAACAGCACAGTCTTCAGGTCCAAGCCTGCTATTCTGTTTTCTTCTTAAATTTTATTTAAGTAGGAAGTAGAAAATATGAAGATATGACATTGCCGTCTGCTGTTTAATTTGACAAGGGGTAGAGAGGGAACTACTGTTGACCTCATTGCTTGCACCAAAGATCCACATAAGGTGATTTGTACAAATGTAAACTTTCCTTCCCCTGACCTCTCCCTTCTAGAGATTAGATGAGGTCGGGGTTAGTAATTCAGAGTTCTGAAGCTGTTACCAAGAGGAAAATTCTATGGGAAATGAAGAAAAGGAAAAAAAAAAACATCTAAAAAATTACAGGAGTATCTATTTCAAAACACTGTATGTGAATATGGTCAGAAACCAAGGTATAGAGGAAAAATCCTTGAGACATCCACTCAAGGACTTTCTAGTAAATATTGTATTGGATGTTTGATAATTGGTGAACTGTCCAGGTTTTCACTATTTATTTGCCTACTATGAATCAAGCACTATGCCAGGTGCTAAACATACAAAAAGAAAAGATGGCTCATTGTCTTCCTTCAAGAAGCTTACAGACCATAATACAGTATTGTGAGATAAGTGCTGTGATAGAGATTTGGCAGAGGAAGGACTCTTAATCCAGCTTCAGGGGAGAGGGAAGATTTATAACTGGATTACTAGCTCCATAAAGCAAAGCCCTTGTCTCCATGGCTTCTACCACCTCGATATCAAGCATTAAACCTAGATCCCTCAGAGATTCCCAGTGATATTAATACCAACAGAGCTGAGTCTTACAGAATGGGCCAGAGTAGCACAGGTGATGTTATTGGGAGGTGGTTTTTTAGGCAGGCTCACGAGTAGAGGCTACAGAGCAAGATGATTTCTAGGAATTGCAAGGAAATGCTTTTAGTGGAAAATCATGGACTGTGACGCTAGAAAGATATGTAGGAATGTATCTTAAAGATATTGTGAACCATGATGAGAAATATAACCATTGTATAGAGAAATATCAAAGTTCTTACTTTCAAAGCTGGTAATTAGAGTGTATGCATAGGTTACTGCTATGATAGTACAGAGGAAAGAACACGATTAAACTGCCTAAGAAGCTCTACAAAAAAAAAAAAAAGTGATCTTTATGCTTTGAATGAGCAAAGAGAAGAGAAATCATATTCTAAGAAAAGCAAAATGTTTCTCAGAAGACACGGAGGCATGAAGCAGCCCAGTGTTTAAATAGACCAATGTACCTGGGCCAGTGGATGATGAACCTAGAAGAATGAAAGTGACCAGACTATGATGGTTTCTGCATGCTAAAGTAAAGTTGAACTTCACCTTGAAAAGAAAGGGGAAACAGGAAAAGACTTACACCAGAAGAATTATTCATGTATATTACCATTTTAGAAAGTAAAAATACCTGTGCATATGGGGAGGCTCAGAAAACCAATGAAAATTGGAGGAAGTATATACTACCTCAGGAGGCAGTTTGTAAAAGTTTTTGTTGATATAATTAGAAATAGGCATTATGAGTATTTAATGGTTGGGGATCGAGGGATGCTTGAAATCTTGCAATACCTGCAGTCCTGGAATAAGGAAATTGTTCTTGTATCCATATTACTTTCTAATGCCCCATTGAACATTCATGTATGTGAAAAAACCTCTTCTTGATTACCTGCATTAGAATCTAACACTGTTTTACATGTTAAGACACAGTTCTTTGCTCTGGCTTAATATACACCAAATGGTACAAAAATGCAGTTATCACATAAACTAAAGTAAAATTTTACTTTGTGTTTCTTTTTGGCAACTTTGTCTAGAGTTCACTATTTAAGGGACAAAAATTACATCAAGAAAACATTGCTTGTCACCAATAGCACATTTGTATTATCTACTGTATTCACAGCACTCCCACACTTGGCATATGCATTTTTCCTTTCCCAATAGTCTTTCCTGTGACCCAGCCCCAGTTTCAGCCATAAGATCACCTAATGGCACCTCAATGGCTCATTGTAAGGAGGGGTCTTAAATAGAGAAGATTGAGAAGTCATGTGAGACAGCATAGTAGTTTAATGTAGGAAGAAAAGTAGATTTGGACAGAGGCTCTCAAAATGCATCAGGATTAGAATTACTCAGAAACTTAAATTACAAGGGAAGAGGCTGAAGTTGTGGCTCAGTGGTAGATTGCTTGCCTAGTATGTGTGAGTTACTGGATTTGATTCTCAACACATTATATAAATAAATAAAATAAAGGTTCATTGACAATTATATACGATTTTAAAAAATATTGCAAGGGAAGATTCTCAAATTCTACCCTCTGACAATCTGGGTCACCTGGTCTGGAGTGAGGCCAGAATTTTTAACAATTTCCCCAGGGGACTCTGCTCCAGATGTTTAAACTTTGGAACACACTTGGAGAACTGTAGCACTGTGTAGGGTCTCCTTGAAACTCCACAATCTATGGTCCTATGAAGATTGTGGCTATAGGAGTGATAGTAGTCCCTCTATTTCCCCATTAGGATCACCAGAACTCTGGCACCACTATACTTCCTTGGACTTCAGCATCAGTGACCAGATGAGTCATGGGTTTGTTAGTGATCACACCACACATGCTCTAAACAACTGACAAACCAACTACATTTTCTCCTAGTTGTTACGTATACAAAGTACCATCTTTGGTATTCATAGGCATCAGTAAGAGAGTAAATGGTCAAAAATGACTCAAAATGTGCAATGTGCGTCATAGCAGGTATATAAGAAATGAAAGTTTGGCCAAACTGCACTGAAATTTACTCCATGACAAGAGCAGTCCATTTTCTCCATGGCTGTCATAGATTTCATGGATCCTGAGAAATCCAGCCATTTTTAGAAATCCCATGAAATTTACCTTTTCACTCGAATCCACATGAAATCAAAATTTTTCCCTACGAGTCCCCATAAAATTGGCACATTTCCTCAGAAGACCCCATGAAATTATAAAGAATATTGCAGATTTTTTGCTCCTAGCCCTTGTTGCACATCTTAAAGAGACAGTTTAGAGACTGTATAATTATTCCATTTTTTTTATATTTACCTAAAATCACTATGCAGAAGTTCATTGAATAGATAATTTCTAGATAAAATGCAACTTGAGCTTACTTGGCATAACCTAAAAATATAAGGGATAATTCTTTCTGATAAAAAGTGGGTAATAATTCAAAAAATTGATAAAAACATGAAGTTGCTCTATTTTTCTTTAGATAAAATGGTCATTATTACTCATTCCCTAATGTTCCTAAAAATAGATATAATCTATAATCTATCCAAACGTTTATGTTATCAATATTTCTGGAGAACCATTTGAAGTTAGAATGTTATCACTAAGACTATTTCTTTGTCACATTAGCAAACTATGTAATAATCAAATCAAAACAAACTTTACCTCAAAGCAAAAAGTAGGATTCTCACATAAGGGTTCCTAATGGTAAATGATAACTTTTATAAATTCTACTTTATAGGATGCTATGAGAATCAAGTGAGATAATGAATCTGCAAATGCTGACTCTAAAGTGCTTTAAAGATACAAAAGAGTAAGGTGGTACCATTTTCAGATTTAGTGAGAAAATTGATCATTAAAATCAGTAAAAAAATATAGTGATCCTTGTTAAAAGCAGCATGTGTATTCCAATTAATACAAAATAAAAACTCAAAAATAAATGTTCTCTTCACACAGAAGAATTGATTATGAAAAAAATTTTAAAAGGCCATCATGACAAAACAGAGCAAAATTGCAAGACATAGATAACTTTAAATTAGGACTATTTATTTGTTATGAAAATGAAAGGAACACACTTATTTCCCATTCTATAGTCACTGTAAAGTCTCACCTCCCTGGTTTTACCTGTATCTTGATTCCTTCAGGATTAAGCAAAACAAGCTCTCAGTTCAAGTCAGTAAAACCACACTTAAAATGCCATTTCCTGAATGTGAGCCAGTATTCCACTCAGCAGAGGAAATTTTGCTGCAGATGTGTTCTCCTGCATGGTAATTGACCTACAGAAAATCTAAGCTGCCTTTGAGCTTGCCTTTGTATTTTCATTTGAATCATGTGAATATTTGCTCTTTTATTAGATGCATCATCCACAATCACATATCCAGAAAGGTTCCCGGGGCTGACCACAAAAATCAGTGTAATAAAGAGAGTTGCTCCAAGCTGCCAGCCAGAAATTTTAGCATCATATATAACCACCCCCAAAAGACAGATGCAGCTACAGAAAGGAAAGAGTAATTTAGCTTGTTCTGGTATTTGGAATTCTGATTCTGATCCAGATGGGAGATATTGTGCTGTCCTGGTAAAAACATCAGTGCAGAAAGAAAAGTACTTCTCCTGGCTCTCTACCAACATTGATTGGATTCCCCTTTAGGTTAATCAATCTGCTGCTGAATTAACTTTTTCTCTGTTGTGATAACCTTTCAGGCTCTCCAACAACACAAGGCAGATAGAACATGGGGTTGCAAATCAGAGGAATGGGGTTCTAATCCTAACTTTGCTTCAAATATCATGCGACCTTTTGCCCTTCAGTTAACCTCTCTGAGGTTCATTTTTCTTATCTGTAAAATGGGGACAATAATCCCTTTTCTGACAACTTTTCAGAGTTTTAATAAAGCTCATAGCATGTTTTCAGTGCTTGCACCTGTCCAGGATTTCCTTGAAAGGAAATTGAGAGAGCAGGGAGACCCATTTGAGTATTAAATGGAGCCAGACCCAAGCAGCGACCCTCAAGTACTTTCCAGGGTCACAATGCTTGGACTGAGCAGAGTACTTTTATCTGCCTTTATGCCTCAAATTTCTATTCTAGAAACAACCAGGATAATTAAATTGAAAGCAATATTTATGATGCCAAAAGTTTTGAACATAGAGTGCCTAAAAAATTATATGAATACACTATAATGAATCTCCACATCATGTACAACCACCAGACTGGGATCCCAATTAGAATAATATATAATGCATGTATGTACAAATATGTCAATGCTGGGAGCCACAGCCAATTAATATGATGCATGGCATTTTTGATTGAAAGGTGACGCCAGCTAGCCATTGAGATGATATGATTATGTTAAAAATTACATTCATATGGATACCGGACTCCTGCTGTTTACCTGGGCCTGCTGCGGGACTCCTGGAGAGTTCCCATTGGTTGGGAAAGTGCAGTAGGAGGGAATTCCGGGGGAAGTGTTTGCGCTGGGGGTCCGGGAAGGAACCGGCGGAACGCCGCGTGGGTGGATCAGGATTCTTCCTGGGCACGAACGTGGTATTTGGCGGTTGTTTCAAAAATAAAGTTTGTTCCTGTTTGAGTGGCTCGTGATCTAGTGCCCAGCCAGACAGAGGCATGTCAAAATATTCTAAACTGTCTTATATATCTAGAAATAACAAATTAAAAAATGCACACAATTTTGGAACAAGTTCAATCCATAACTTGTTTCCTATCGATAATTAGTTTGGTCCTAGCATATGTGAGTTACTGGTTTTGATTCTCAGCATTATGTACCTGTGTGGTAAGTAATATTCCTTTCCTAACTTTGCAGATGAGGAACCCATAATGCCAACGACACATAATTACCACCATAGGGTCTACCAGGTAGAAAGTGATGGAGCAGCCATGGGATTCTCCTGTCCTCAAGTGGTCTTAGTCCTTAAGGTAGAAGTCTCCATGAAACTCTTTTACTTTCATTGGTGTTTGAGAGTGATTTATAAAAACTTCTGTTAGCGAATAGAGCTGTCTATAACAATTCTGTAATTCTCACTCCAGTACTCAAAACTTTTCCCAGATACTGATGAATGTGTTAAAGGAGCATAAATATGGCCCAGTAATGCTGAACTCAACCAAAGTGCCATAGAATTTTTTATTCGGAATTTTAATATCATTCAAAAATAGAAAAAGTTGGTTAATGAGTTATCTTAGTACTCTTTATGGATAATATCATTGATTCACAGCACTCCCACACATGGCATATGCATTTTTCCTTTCCCAATAGTCTTTCCTGTGACCCAGCCCCAGTTTCAGCCATAAGATCACCTAATGGCACCTCAATGGCTCATTGTAAGGAGGGGTCTTAAATAGAGAAGATTGAGAAGTCATGTGAGACAGCATAGTAGTTTAATGTGAGAAGAAAAGTAGATTCGGACAGAGGCTCTCAAAATGTATTAGGATTAGAATTACTCAGAAACTTGAATTACAAGGGAAGAGGCTGGAGTTGTGGCTCAGTGGTAGAATGCTTGCCTAGCATGTGTGAGTTACTGGATTTGATTCTCAGCACATTATATAAATAAATAAAATAAAGGTCCATTGACAACTAGATACGATTTTAAAAAATATTGCAAGGGAAGATTCTCAAATTCTACCCTCTGACAATCTGGGTCACCTGGTCTGGAGTGAGACCAGAATTTTTAACAGTTTCCACAGAGGACTCTGCTCCAGATGTTTAAACTTTGGGAACACACTTGGAGAACTGTAGCACTATGTAGGGTCTCCTTGAAACTCCACGATCTATGGTCCTATGAAGACTGTGGCTATAGGAGTAGTCCCTCTATTAATGAATTTATTTATTGCAGTGCTGAGGATCCAGCCCAGGGACTCATACATGCTAAACGAGCATTCTGCCACTGAGCTATACCCCATCCCAGATTTTTCTTCACTATAAAAATGCACTCATCTGCTTATATACTCATTAATTTTTCAGTTATTTAATTGGCCCCTGCTCTGTACCAGATACTACCCTATGTTCTGAAAAATTCAGATATCATAATAACTCTCTTCCCTTTCAGGTCAAGAAAATGGACCTTTCAGGATAGTGAGGTGAATATCAGTCATGGGGCAATTGATTAGGGTATGTAATTAGAAGAGTATGGTGCTACACTATTTACCTCAAAACTGGATCAAAAAGGATTGGCACAGTAAAGAGTAGCTGGGTTTAAGTCAGCATGCTGGTTCCAGACCTAAGAAGGCTAGAAACATGAGTAGAGATTCTCAGGCAGCCAGAGACTATGGGATGGGGTTTCAATCAGAATCAACAGAAGGGAGGGATGAGAAATAGCCTGGCAAAAGCAGACCTTTGTGTCAGGAAGTAATGTACTGAGGAAGCTCCTGATGCTTCCAAATATGTATTCCAAAGATGTTCAGTCATTTGGACACCTTGCAACAGAGAAGTTTTCTACAGCCAATTGACAATTTTCCAGGGGATCACAATGATTGACAATGACCTCCAGCAGTATCACTTAAAGCAACAGAATTAATGACCTCCATATGTAATCCCTTCTGCTTCCTTCCATGTAAACCCAAATGGTGAGAAAAGAGATTAGTAACAGGTAAGCCCTCTATCCCTATTCCCACACAAACTGATGATGAAAACCTGGGCTGGAGAGAAGAGACCACTACACTGACCGTGAAGTTGCAATTTTAAATTTTACTTGACCAATCTATTTTCTAAAAAACCTGAAAGTAATCAGGCAGGCATGGAATTCACTTGAGATATTAGTAGATGATCATGGTGGTCCTTTGAGAAATAATAAAACTATCTTTGCATCCCCTGTGGAGTTTGGACTATTCACACACTAGCCATAGTGTTATAAATAAGGTATAGGCATAGACAAGGAGGTAGCGAAAGCACTTAGAGGGACAATTAACATAATAGTGGGCTGTCAAAGAAGCTCAGAAATGTTTAGAGATATGATAAAACTATGTCCTGGTTAACGTCGCTAAGCCTCTATTTTCCTTTTATAGCGTTACTTGCCAAAGTCACTGAGTCATGTTTATTTTCGTCTTCACTCTAGATCTTTGACTTTAAAACTATAAGGAACTTGTTTTGCATAATGCATGGTCTAGTCCATTAATTTTTAAAAAAAATTTGCACAAGCAAGTTCCCCTTTGGACAATGGCATTTTCATTCTCTCCAATGATAGATTGACCTTAAAGTATTTTGAGGATGAAAGGGCTTGTTCTTAAATTGTAAAGGTATATATGAGCGTCCAGTCGAAGTGTAGACTTCAAAACCTGTATTATTTGGGTTACATGTATTTCTCAGAACAAAAGACCTAATACACAGATGTTGCTATCTCCTACACATTGGAATGGAACCTTCCACGGAGGCCAGGGATGCTGCCCAGCCTTGCTGCTCACCACCAGGTACGTGACTGGCCAGGTCATACCTCCAGAATAACTCTCTACTGCCTGCTGCAGGGTGTGTTCTAAGGACAGTGCCCAGGAGCAGAAACTAAATAGTTGCTTCTTGCTTCTTTTTCTTTTCTTGGTTTTGTTTGTTTGTTGTTTTATGTGTATGTGTGTGTGTGCGTGTGTGTGCGTGTGCGTGTGTGTGTGTGTGTGTGTCTAATTTTTATTTTAGCCCCTTTTGTCTGCCTATAAGAACAAAATTTAAGTGTCTGGAATTAAAGTAATTTGGGGGAGAGTACCAGGGATTGAACTCAGGAACACTTGACCACTGAGCCACATCCCCAGCCCTATTTTGTATTTTATTTAGAGACAGGGTCTCCCTGAGTTGCTTAGCACCTTGCTTTTACTGAGGGGTGGCTTTGAACTCACCATCCTCCTGTCTTGGCCTCCCAACCTCCTGTGATTACGGGTGTGCTCCACAGCGCCAGGCTTGGAATTAAAGTAATATAAGATAACAAATTCTCAAACCCCAAGCAGCCATTCTATTGAGGAAGCTTTGAACAGGCATTGGTCTGATGGCACTTTTACTTTCATATCATTAAGAGATTTCAGGGGTTGGGTTGTGGCTCAGAGGTAGAGCACTCACCTACTATGCGGAAGGTACCAGGTTCGATCCTCAGCACCACATAAAAATAAAATAAAGATATTGTGTCCACCTATAACTAAAAAATAAATGTTAAAAAAAAGATTTCAGAACGTGGAAAACATGAATGGTTCTTGCTCTCACAGATGCTCAGATGGATTGTGAACACCATAATGAATCATTAGCTATTTGGTTCAACTCCCCAGTTTCTTTGCAGTTTAAACTCAATCATTTTTATCTTGTTGTCAAAACTGACCCTAGCTGTACATTGAATCAAATGAATTTCCACTGTAATTATTTAAACTAAACAGAAAGATTTTGAAATGAGAATGATAGTTGTCTTATTTCACAACCCAAGACTTTTCCTACCTACCAAGCAAATGTGACTGTTTTGAGCATCTCCTGTAAATTACTACTTGTAATCTATGAAACTGCTACAGTTTAGCATGTGGTCATATGGACTAACAATAATTATTTTCCTTCATCACAGATAATTAAAATTTAATTTAATGAGGGTCATTTTGTCATGTGATAAAATTATTAAAATGTAGCAGTATAATTTAAGTGAACTATGCCAGTCAGCAACAGAAATGGAAGGAATCTCTGATACATGTGATATGACATCAGAAACATTACACTATGTGAAAAAGCTCCACACAAAAGACTACACATGATATGATGACATTTATGTGAAATTTCTAGAAAAGGCAAAACTATAGAGACAGAAAACAGATCAATGTTTATCTGAGGCTGCTGATAGCAGGGAGGATTGGCAGAAATGGGTACAAGGGAACTTGTTGAAATGATGAAAACGATCTAAAACTAGATTGTGTTTTTGACTGAACAGCTCTAAATTTAATAAAATTCCATCAAAATGTACACGTAAAATCAGTGAAGTTTATGGCAAATTACATATACATAAAGCTTTAAAAAAATCTAGGCTTGCTCTATTCTCCTTCTGCTAATACTTCATATATTCCTCTGCTTTTTATTCATGATCAGAGTAGAACATTTTTTTTTTTTCATTCTGTGATCTTGCTCTGCTGAAAACTTACCCAAATATAGCATCTCTTTATATCTCCCTCCTTCTGTCTGCCTGGCTTGTTCATTCACTCAGTCATTCAATTATTCAACAAAACTATACTGAGCATCTACCAAGTATCAAGCCCTGCCTGCACTAGGTGCTGAAAATGCAAGATGAATAAGTCATCTCCTCTCTTCTCTTTATCATAAACTGGCTTAATTTTCTGGGTGTACTTACCCCATCTCTCCTACTTCTAACTACCCTATTTAAATCAGCAATTTTGCAATCTGGTTCAGCACTTTGAAGAAAGTCCTACCTTGAAGTGTCAATGTTTTATACTGTAATGACTCGATCTTTAAAACACTTAATCAGCTCAAAATGAAGTAATCAGTTAAAACATTTATTCACTGATTTCTTCCAAGAAAAGAAAAATAACAAGCCATCCCAATGGTTTGGGACAAATGACTTACTTGATTTAGCAACACCAACTTTATTGCCCTGTCATGGAGAACTAAGGCAGTTTGGGATTTGTATAAACACTGCTTTACATTCTGAAGGAAGGACTTCTGGGACTGCTTTTGAAATGTCCCTAAATTCGAAACTGACTTTTGGATTGGGATTCATCTTCCAAACTAAGTGTGATGAAGTTAATATGTTTCCAGAATTTTTTGTGTGTCCATTATTTTTTCTACACACATCTCTTCCCTCTTGCTACAAAAATTTCCATCTGCACTTCTTGTGCAGCAGATATTGAACTAAGTTCTACTAGAAGAACAAGACCTACGTTACAGTTTGCCCTCAAAGTGCTTAAAATGGTAGAGAAAGACACACAAAATGACAAGACAACAAAATCATAGAAACATAAACACAGAAATAGAAGCTATATACACACCATTATAAACAAACAGGTTTTGTTGAGAGCAATATTGATATGATTTTCAGAAATTAAGTAAATATATGATAAAGATATTAAGAGTAAGCCGGTAAGGCATTCAAACTAAGGGAACAACATAAGCAAAAGTCATATTCAGACTCTTTATTACAGTTGACTATGTTTGTAATGCATGATGCAAGGAGGAAGTGACTGAATAAAACAATATTCATTTCCCAAAGAGACAAATAATGAAAGGATGCATACACTAGTCAATAAATTGTTTGTTTATTTATTTGGTTTTTTTTTGTTTGTTTGTTTTGGTACCAGGGATTGAACTCAGGGGCACTCGGCCACTGAACCATATCCCCAGCCCTATTTTTGTATTTTATTTAGAGACAGGGTTTCACTGTATTGCTTAGTGTGTCGCCATTGCTGAGGCTGACTAGGAACTGGAGATACTCCTCTCTCAGCCTCTAGAGCCACTGGGATTACAGGCATGCACCACTGCGCCCGGCAATAAATTTTATTTTATGTTATATGTAATGGTAATCCATTGAAGAGTTTTAAGTAGGCAAGTAATATTAAAAAGACCAGTTGATGCCAGTGTAGGGGATAGATGATGACTAGATTTGAATACTTTTAGGTGGCAAAGGAGACAAAGCCAAGTTTCTTTACTTCCCTGGCTTTCCCAGAACTGCCCATGACTTATTGGGTAAGAAGCCATTCTGATACCTCTACCCCTTGGAAAGTAAGCATCCCACAGATTATTATTGGATAGTACCCAGAAACCCCTGTTATATGCCTGTTATGGCAGTCTTCAGAATCTAGAGTAGCAATTCAAGTCCATTTCTTCTACATGAATTTTGTCTTCATTTTTAAAATTCCATTTATGCTAACCAATCTTCTCTGATTTTATTTGCTGGAGAAACCACTCATTGACCAACCCTCTTCTAAGCACAAACATAATGATTATATCAGTTCCACTGTGAAACTAATTCTCCACTTAAAGCTCAATCAGTTATTCAATACTCTGGATTATTTTTTATACAAAAATGGACATTAATTTCACAAAACTTCAAACATTTTAAAATTTAAGATGGACCTTGAAAATTTTTGTTCACAGAAACTTCATGAATGCTGCTTCCTTTCCATCTATCCCAGCCTTCTGAAGAATGAGGAATAAGTCTACAGATAAACGAATGCACGGTCTGAAAAGTGCCAATCAAGAGCAGAGGTCCCCAGTGCAGCACCTTTCTTTCCATGTGAGTATTAAGTTTTACCTGTTCTGGTTTTAGTGCTTGCCTTTATCATATTATTTATTGGTAAAACTGGAAATCATGTTGACTTGAGAAAAAGTACACATCCCCAAAGAATTCTCTTGCAGTAACTTGTAATAAACCTTTGCCTTCCTATTGTTCCAAGTTACTGGGTTTTTTTTTTCCTTTTTTTTTACCTTTTGCCTTCCCATTGTTCAAAGTTATTGTTGTTGTTGTTTTACTGAAACTGCTCCATTCTTTTCCTCATGTTAAATTCTTCTGTAGTATGCAGTTTGGCTTCTGACAGAGCACACCATCATAAAACTGTCCTTGCCTACACTGATGTTTTCATTTTATATGGTGCACTGCCTTTTAACCCTATCATCAAACCTGGTCAGAAGCATGGATGTCAAGTGGTAGAAGGATTCTTATTTAGGGTTGTTGATCAAAGTAGACATCTTATATAAATCAATCTCATACAAGGAAAGAAAGAAGGAAAGAAAGAAACTGTGAAATTTGGTTTCATCTGTGAAAATTGTCTGTTTGGTTTGAATTTGTATGGAAATGTCTTAAATTCAGGTTCTAGAATGTTTTGCTTCCATCAGCTTTAAAGCATCAGAAGGTCTGGGCCCTGGGAAAGATTTCCATTAATAGAAAGACTTAGTATGTGTTCCTGTGACCAGACACTTCATTTAAAAACAGTTCTAACCTGTGATGTTCGAAATACATCTAGATGAAAGAAGAAGTCAGATCCTCCAAAGAACTCAGGTTTAAAATTGGGAGTGGGATGAATCAAACCAGGCTTCCGAAAAGCACAGAGGAAATATAATGCTAAAATTGTGTTTTGTAAAAGATACTAATTAGTAGTCATTAACAAGGAAAAAAGAAGTGAGAGAGGTGGTAGAATAGAGCTCACTACTAGAAAAAAAATTCTCTTTATTAGCGATAACACTATGAGAATAGACATCTTTCAAGTGCAGGTAAGTTATCATGGGCTTTTTGATAACTAGCAAACAGAAACAGGAAGATGGTATATCGCCTGTTATTTCTATTCTGAGATGGAAATGGGAAAGGTGCGAATACAAGGAGATTTAGACACACAGCAGGTATTCTGAAGTCTTGGGATGAGTTGCCCTTTCGCAAGCACTAAATGGATAGGAGACCCAAGTAAGAGGTCAGTGTCTTTTCTCTAATAAGGAACTGAAAAGAATAACAAGGTGATGCCTGATGCCAAAGCTGCAGGAGCCAGGCTGTGCGTGTCACAGAAATATTAGCGTTTATGAGCAGAGCAGCAAATAGGTTCAATGCAGTGCAAAGAAGGACAATAGATCAACATTTCAGGTTCGACTGAACCAGAAATTAAAAATAGATTAAAAACACACTTGTGCATAGCTATTGATGTTTCTTTTAATCTTGCCTTCCAAAGCTAAGAAATAAACCTTTAACTGCAATTTGTAAAATAGAAATTTTATTCTTGTATTCTGAATCAAAACTATAAGTGAGGTAACATCAAAATATATTTTTCACACGCATACATACATAATTTTAAAGAATTCACATTCTAGTAGGAAAGTATCATTATTCCTTCATTTATCTCAAGTAATCGCACTAGGAAAAGAATTACTCATTCAGTGTGAGGACCACAATCTGTAGCCAATCTCATCTACTTAGTGATCTGGTACCTACATTGCAGGAACTGTGTCTAGAAGGAACTGATCCACCCATGCTGAAAATCCGCCATATTTTTTGAAGTCTTGTGAAGTCACTATAAATGTTTTAAAGTTTTAACATTTTTATACAGAAATTTAAAAAGAGTAGTCATATGAGGAAATTTCAGACAGGCTCTTGAAAATTGCTCTTAGTGTCATTGTCAGATTGGAAGTGACCTCCAGGCATAGAGAGGCTCAAGAGCCTTCATTTGGCCCTTCCAGGTGTTCTATGGGATGCTACCAGGTCTATTCAGAAGGATTACTTTCCCTCTGTCTGCTCCACCTACAACTTCACTGGAGTGATAAGTTTGACTTAGAAACTTCTGAAATACGTATGATTAGGAAATTAATACACCATTCAAGGTCAGTGGTCCTTCACGTCTGCGTAAGCTTTCGGCATGATATACTGGATACAAGAATCATCTCTAAAGCCCCACAATCTACCCTTTCCCTCTGGGGAAGCTCTCTTCCCAGTATGCATTGGGCTTTCTGGAATTCTCTGTTCCTGTCTTTCTGGAATCACAGGCTCTGAAGATTGGGGGAGCCCGTGCTCTAGGAGGCTTACTTTGAACAGCAAACACAAGGATCCTGAAGATAAACTCCTCTTCCTCTCTCCCCTTTGCAGACTGTAAAAAGGAACATGGCTCCATAAGGTTCTCCAGTGACAACTAGAGGACCAAGTGGACAGACATTTGTCTGTTTTCTTTTGAAGCTGTGGCCACTTCGATAACATATCCCATTACACTTGCTCTCCCTTTGTCCTTCCCTGGCCTTCCTTTTCCCTTCATTCTCACTATCCCTGAATGCCCTCCAATAAAACATGAGCATATACAATTTTGTGTCAGATCCTGCTAAGAGAAGGCCAAGAGAGGATAGGACGGCTGATCAATTTCATGACTAATTTAATGGTATACGCTGGCCCAAGAGAACACCCAGTCAGAGGTATGCTACCCACTTAGGTCCCTTTGGAACAAGTTTATCTCTATTTTTTTTTATAGAAATAAAAGGAAAAAAAGAGGCATAAACAATTTTTTTTTTTTTTTTTTTTTTTTTTTTTAGTGTAGCACTTACAGATGAAACAGATGTTACACTAACTTTATCTTCTGGAAGGAACAGAAAGACTTTGACACATCTTGATTTAGAAAAATAGTCATTGCCTATTAATTCCATATGTTCAAGTGAGATGGGGGTGGGGGGAATCATTACATTTCCGTCCCAAAGGCCCCATAGGATATTTTCCCAAAGGTTTTCTTTACGTAAATTCTGGATGGCCTAAATTTCTCCACACATGGTGCCACAGGTTCTCAGACTCAACTTGAAGTCTCTCTCTCATCACCCACTAAAAAGGGAACAATGTATATACTGAATACTCAGATTCAGAATCAGGACCTTCTTTGTGTGACCTTCCAAATCTATTCTTCCTCCCTATTGCAAAATCGAGTGCTCCTGACTTCACTTTCATAGCTTCCTATCTGGAATTCTATGTCAGCCCTATCTCACAGCCAGCTCTTAACTGTGTGTCTTTTCTAAGGATACTGGGAACTCTCTAAATTTCAGATTCTGTTGCTTTTATTTTAATATCCCAAATATGTCCTGAGATATAATAAGGACTCAATAAAAAGAAACATAAGAGGTGAAAAAAGACAGAGGAAAAAAAGAGAAAGAAGGAGATGAGAAGGTACATGACCAGGTTGCTGTGCATTCTTTTATTCTTCCAAGATTTGAGGTTGGAAGCAGATAATCTAAAATTAAATAATGCTACATATTTTTAAAAGTCCTGTAAGAATTCCACTATTTCACTGCCCTTTTAACTCCAATATATTTCAATTCAACCCTTTGGAAATTTCTCTTAAAACATGGATTTAAAAAATAAAAACAAGAATTAAAACATGGAATTCAGTAGTATGTTAAAAATCAATAAAGACTTGTTTTCCAGAAATTTGTTTCAAGGGAAATTGTCCTGAAATACTTTCCATCTGTAACAGATATTGTAGTTACTGAATTTCCAGCTGGGAAAAAGCAGCTATGTGAATTAGGATGAATCATTCTGTAACTAATAATAAGCCTGCTAATCCTAAAGAAGAAACAGAAACTTAAAAATACTGTTTTCAACAGAAAATTTGGTCATAGCACTATCAGATAAAGCCCCTCCTACTCTTGAACTTTAGGGATTATAATCTAGATGTGTGGAAATCCTTCCTAAAAGAAAGATTTGTGCCATATCTGTGCTCTCAAACGCCAGGAGATATAGTCATTTTTCAGAATGAGACTGTGGTACTCTGACATAGTTTAAAAAGAGGAGGCAACTGCTATTTTTGATTGTGTTAACCTGTGCATAATTATGTAATTACCTACTAAAATTTAGTCAGAGTGTTGCATATCTAAATCATTAACTTTAACAATTGACAAGCTGCTTTGATTAGTATTTTCATAGAGTAGGATAACATACTTTTGTCAGCTTTCATATGATTAGCTATGATTGGGAATTTGTTTATGCAAAATGTTTTCATTGCCAGGTTAAAAAAAAATGGGAAAGTGAGGGGGGGTATCCTGTGCCTCCCCTCAGCAGACACCTTCATGGTTCAACTTAGGAAATGTCAATGAGGAGAAAACGCATAAAGATTCGCATTATCAACCATCCTCCCGTGCGCCATGGCATACAATTTTAGTATAAGATTAGAAAAATATCTAGAGAATTCAACTTTGAAAGTTGGGTTCTCTTTTCCCAAATTCGACTAACAAGGATATCAGTGTGGCACTAACTTAGACTGCCATAGTCAACTGACTTGGCCAGGCTGCCCTTAGAACAGCATTGATCAGTACAGCTGATCTTCTATGGAAACAGCCTGACAATATATTTGTTATTTATTTTAGCAGAAACACCGCAGCTGCAGCAATTTTTGAGAGAATTTTTCTGATTTGCTATCATTCCCAGGTACTATTGACTACACACACACATTCCTATTAGGCTGACATCTCTGGATGCAGCTAAACTATTGAAATAGAAAATCCTTTAATTTCTTGGCTACGATGGAGTTCTGTGATGCCAAATTTCAACTCTCCGTGGAAGATGGAAAGTCCTCAGGACATGAAGTGTTTCTTGTCTCCTTAGGCAAATTGGCTGGGCTTGTTTGAAGTAAGCAATTACACAAAGTAGCGTACAGAAATTTTAAAGTAAAATTAAAAACAAAAATACCCCACTGGCTACTATGCATGTATTGCCTTTCTCTTATGAGGGAATATGTTTGAGATGGAGATGGAAGTAATTAAAAGTGATTAACACAGGCAATACATTCTAATTTGGAATGGGAAAAAATATGTGTGTGATTTGCCACTGAGAAGGTGAGAACCACCTCAAAAGAATTTTCAGACCCTTATCTCTCATTATTCTTTTCTTTTCTCTGCATTTTTATGATGTATTCTAGAAAAAAATGCCTAGAAAGGAAGTTTCATGATATGATACTCATTTAATGTCTCCCTATCTAAACAAGAAATAATATTCTAAGTGCAGTGTGTTTTTTAGAGGAGCAAAGAAGGCTATACCATGTGAGCAATTTTTTTTTCTTTATCAGATTAGAAATGTCAAACTCCACAATCATAAAGTATTGATCTCTCAATATCAGACACCCCTGTCTCCAAGTCCCACAAGCATGAACATCTGCTCCATCTTTCACAATAAGACTCTTTCCCACAATCAGACACACTACTGTCTTTGAAAGCTCAAGCTTAATTATACTGTTTTTAAACCTTCATGATTGAGCACACATGCAGCTACGTTAGCTCCTCACTGAAGCTTTAATCTTATCTTTCCATGTCTCTGAATATAATTTAAATGAAAGATTTTTTAAAATATTAAGTCACCATCTAGCCCTATAATTTTTCTTCTTTGTATCAATTCTACCTTTCTTGACCATGATTCTGTAATAGCTCTTAACAATTCAAGAAATATCTGACTTTCTGAAAATTTGGAAAAGAAATCCCTTCACTTCTTCTTTGATGACCCTCCAAGTTATCTACTCCATTATGCTAAAAAAAAGAATATTATATTATTCGATGCTTCCCTGTTTTCTCATTTATGGTCACTCATATTCACTATCAATTATTTTAGTGCCTCCTCATTTATGATCTACATGGATATAAATGTTTATAGAATAATTAGATGGAGAAATGTATTTCCTTGGTCAGAGTATGTCCATCTTATAATGCTAAATACCTTAATAAAAAGGACTCAGATGTCATGGGGGTGTTGTAGGAAAAACGAGTTAAGGAATCCTCCTGCTTGGACATATCACAGCTTAGGAATATGATATTTAATGATATCATTTTACTGCCTAGAGAATTAAACTATTCAACTTCCATCTTTGTAAAAGTATAACATATTTAAATACAATGCCTCAGGTGAAACTCAGGTAAAAGGTGATCTGTAGGGATGGGATCAGGAATGAAATGCAGGGTCTAGAATGGACAGGGATTTTATACGAAACGAAGTGAAACTCAGTAAGGAAGGGAGGAATTGGGTAAACTCTAGGATGATATAAACAAGTGGTATCTTTGCATACATACTTGATAACAATATGCTATATATTTTAACATTTGTTTAAGGTATCAAAATAGCATCAAAAAACAAAAGAAACCCAAACCAATCTCTAATTCAAAGTTTATTTGTTGTGAAAGGCTGTCCTGTACATTGTAAGATGAGCAGTAACACTCATACCTGTTCCCATCAGATGCCAATAGCTCTTCATGCAGTTGTGATAACCAAAAAATTCTCCAGGCACAGCCAAATAGCCCCTGGTAAAATTGCCTCCAGTTGAGAACTACTGTTTAAATATCTTTTTAAATGATCACACTTTAGCCTCATAAACATCCCTAGTACCTACCACCTGCTTATGATTTTCAAGGCAAAGGTAAGTAAGAGTCCCTAAGGTTTCAATACTCCATATCCATGACCCATTAGTAATAATGGAGGTGTTGGTAACCCCATCCTATCATAGATTTATGAAGACCCAGTCACAGCTCTGTTCTCCACAGCTGAATAAGACAGTAAGTAAGCAAGACAGGCCAGCTATCCCTTCCTTACATGCAGGTACATGGTGTTCCTTGTCTACTGGACAATTCCATTTCATTGTTAACATTCTGTCAACAAAGTCTCAAGAATGGTTGAGACTGGACCCTGGAAAGACAGTCGATTTAGACATCCTCTTACAACCTTTCAGTTTTTCTTAAAGAACAATGAAGTAGTCTTATTTCTGGATAAACATATTATTTTCACTTTAGCAAACTCAATGGTCTATGATAAGTTTCTCTGCATTAAAAAATCCCTACCTTTCTCTGCATTAAAAAATCCCTTTCATATTTCTACAGTTCTTTTAACGCTGACCTTTATTTAAAGGGTCTGAACAAAACTCTGTAAGAACAGCATGCACCTATCTAATAAATTTATTTAGAATTTTATAGGCACTAGATTTGTTTACAAATTTCAAAGGTACATTAATATCTATCTTATAGAGACAATGATTTTACATTTTACATAATTTTACATTTCTAAGGACATCCTCGCCTTTCTCTTTCTGATCTCATAAGCTTGTCTAAATTTCTTAGGAAATGAAAGATTCTAAAAATCATAAAAGTTCCTGTTATTTCCTAAACAGCATGCAAAGCTGTTGCATAATCTCAGAAAAAGATAGACAGGACAGACCTTACAAATATATTTAAATCTCTGAAATGTAGACAAGGATATGTAAATTGAAAGTAAATTTATTTTAGTGAACTGGCAAGAAGGGAAAAAATATAGGGCCATATGTTACCATCAGTTTTGCATATTTGGGGAGGGGGAAGCTTCTTAAGCCAGGCGTTTTCAGGCCATAAAATGTCTTCCATAGGTAACCACAAGCTGGCAAAAGTAGTATTACAAGTGTTGAAAGTTAGAAACGAGGACGATGCTTTTATTGGTGGTGGAGCAGAGTTGGGAACTTGGGATAAGAGGAATGGAGACGAATGTGACATAAATTTACTTAAGTGGCAATGTTATCAGTAAGTAGGGAAGCTGTGCTTGAAGCAGAAGCTCTTTGTGTCACCTTCTTTCCTCCTATTGCTCTCCCTGCATTACAGAAGAGCAATTTTGAAAATAACCTACAAGGTAAACATTTGAACCATGGCTCACCTACCTATCCAAGGAACCAACGTCCTTTCTTCTTGTGTGGCTTGTATGAGTAAAACCATTACAGTACCCAGGGAGTCAGCTGGAGTTCTTGCTAAGACACAAATGATAAATTACATGAATTTTAGTGTAAATAATAAGTTGCATAAAAGGCAGTCTTTTTTAGTTCTTACTGTAATCTGCAGGGTTATGAACAATGCCAGGCAATCAGTAAGTACTCGACAACTTTTAAATGAAAGAATAGATATAGTAAACAATAATTGTATAGAAAATGGTGCTAGAAGCTTTATGTATTCCAAATTAATAATTATTCTATGTGTGCATGTGTATGATTATATTTGGGCACTGCATATAAAAGATTGCTCAATAATTACATGATTTTATGTGTGTACTCCATTAGCATTTATACAGAATCTTTCCATGGCTTATAATAAATGAATTCAGAAGACAGAATTCTAGCAATTTTGGAAAACAGAATTCTAGTTTTTAACTGGAGACATCATGGGCACACAACTAACTAGATCTCGAAACTTCTATTTCTTTTTTTTATTTTAAAATTTTTTATTTTAAATTTATTTATTTATTCTAATTTGTTATACATGACAGCAGAATGCATTTCAATTCCTAGTACACATATAGAGCACAGTTTTTCATGTCTCTGGTTGTACACAAAGTAGAGTCACACCATTTGTTTCTTTATACATGTACTTAAGTGTAATGATGTCCATCTCATTCCACCATTTTTCCTATCCTCTTGTCCCCTCTCTTCCCCTCCTTCCCCTTTGTCCTACCTAAAGTTCCTCCATTTCTCCTATGCTCCCCACCATCCCTGTAGATCAGCATTCACTTATCAGAGAAAACATTCACCCTTCGATTTTTTTTTTTTTGGTATTGGCTTACATCACTTAGCATAATATTCTCCAACTCCATCTATTTACCTGAAAATGCCATGATTGTATTCTCTTTTAATTCTGAGTAATATTCCATTGTTTATATATACCACAGCTAATTTATCTATTCATCTACTGAAGGGTATTGAGGTTGGTTCTACAATTTAGCTATTGTAAATTGTAATGCTAAAAGCATTGAAGTGGCTGTGTTACTGTAGTATGCTGTTTATAAGTCCCTTGGGTATAAACCAAGAGTGGGATAGCTGGGTCAAATGGTGGTTCCATTCCAAGTTTTCCAAGGAATCTCCATACTGCTTTCCATATTGGTTGTACCAATTTACAGTCCCACCAGCAATGTGTGAGTGTGCCTTTTTTCCCACATCCTCGCCAACACTTATTGGTATTTGCATTCTTCATAGCTTCCATTCTGACTGGAGTGAGATGAAATTTTAGAGTAGTTTTGATTTGCATTTCTCTAATTGCTAGTGATGATTGAACATTTTTTCATATATTTGTTGATTGAGCAAATATCATCTTCTGATAAATGTGTGTTCAGCTCATTTATTGATTAGGTTATTTGTAGGTTTTTTTTTGGGGGGGGTTAAGCTTTTTGATTTCTTTGCATATCCTAGAGATTATTGCTTTGTCTGATGTGCATTCGGTTAAAATTTGGTTCCATTTCATAGGATCTCTATTCACCTCACTGATTTGTTTCTTTTGCTAAGAAGAAGCTTTTCAATCTGAATCCATCCCACTTATTTATTCTTGATTTTATTTCTTTCACTATAGCAGTCTTATCAAAGAAATAAAGGCCTAATTCAAGATGATGAAAATTTGAGCCTATTTTTCTTCTATTAGGCAAGGTTCTCTAGTTTAATACCTAGGTACTCAATCCTCTGTAAGTTTTGTGCATGGTGAGAGAGAAGGGCTTAATTTCATTTTGCTGCATATGGATTTCATTTTTTTTCCTGCACCATTTGTTGAAGAACTATCTTTTCTTCAATATATGTTTTTAGAATCTGTCTAGTATGAGATAACTGAATTTATGTGAGTTCCTCTCCAAGTCCTCTATTCAGTACCATTGGTCTACAAGTCTATTTTGATGCCAACACCATGCCATTTTTGTTAACTATTGCTCTGTAGTACAGTTTAAGATCTAGTACAATGATGCCACCTACTTTCACTCCTCTTGCTAAAGGTTGCTTTAGCTATTCTGGGTCTCTTATTTTTCCACATAAATTTCATGATTGCTATTTCTATTCTAAGAGGAATGTCATTGGGTTTTTGATTGTAATTGCATTAAATCTGTATAGTGCTTTTGGTAGTAAGGTCATTTTGACAATATTAATTCTGCCTCTCCAAGAACAAAGGAGATCTTTCCATCTTCTAAGGTCTTCTTTAATTTCTTTTTGGTTTTCATTGTAGAGATTTTTCACCTCTTTCGTTGATCCCCAAGTTGTTTTTTTTTTTTGAAGCTATTATAAATGGGGTGGTTTTCCTAGTTCCTCTTTCAGAGGATTTGTCACTGATGTACAGAAATGCTTTTGATTTATGGGTGTTGATTTTATATCCTGCTACTTTGCTGAATTTATTTATTCATTCTAGAAGTTTTCTGGTGGAAATTTTTGATTCTAGGTATGGAATCATGTAGTTGGCAAATAGTGATAGTTGAGTTCTGCTTTTCCTATTTGTATCCTTTTAATTTTCCATCTGTCTAATTGCTCTGGCTAGAGTTTCAAGAACTATGTTAAATACAAGTGGTGAAAGAGGGCATCCCTCTCTTTTTCCAGTTTTTAGAGAAATGCTTTTAATTTTTCTCCTTTTAGAATGATGTTGGCCTTGGGCTCAGCATACATAGCTTTTACAATGTTGAGATATGTTCCTGTTATCCCTAGTTTTTCTAGTGTCTTGAACGTAAAGGGGTACTCTGTTTTGTCAAATGCTTTTTCTGCATCTATTGAAATGACCATATGATTCTTTAAGTTTATTGATGTGATTAATTACATTTATTGATTTCTGTATGTTGAACCAACCTTGCATCCCTGGGAACCCCACTTGATTGTGGTGCACTGTCTTTTTAATACGTTGTATTTGATTTGCCAGAATTTTATTGAGATAATATCATTAACGATATTAGTCTGAAGTTTTCTTTCTTTGATGTGTCTTTGTCTGGTTTTGGAATCAGAGTGATATTGGCCTCATAGAATGAATTTTGACACTTCCTTATTTTTCTATTTCACAAAATAATTTGAGGAGTATTGGCATTAGTTCTTCTTTGAAGTTCTTGTAGAACTCAGCTGTGTATCCATCTGGTCCTGGGCTTTTCTTGGTTGGTAAGCTTCTAATGGAATCTTCTATTTCATTGCTTGAAATTGATCTGTTTAATTTGTGTATATATCATACTGATTCAGTTGGGCAAATCATATGACTCTAGAACTTTGCTAATGCCTTTGATGCTTTATATTTTATTGCAGTACAAATTTTCAAAATAATTTCTAATTATATTCTGTATTTTTATAGTGTCCATCATGATATTTCCTTTTTCATTACAGATGTTAGTAGTTTGAGTTTTCTCTCTCCTTCTCTTCATTAGCATGAATAACTGTTTACCAATTTTATTTATTTTTTTAAAGAATCAACTTTTTGTTTTTCAATTTTTTCTGTTGTTTCTTTTGTTTCAATTTCATTGATTTCAGCTCTGATTTTAATTATTTACTTTATTCTACTAATTTTGGTGTTGGTTTGTTCTTTTTCTAGGGCTTTGAGATGTAATGTTAGGTCATTTATTTGTTGACAATTTCTTCTTTGAAGGAATGAACTCCACGCAATGACTTTTCCTCTTAGTACTGCCTTCATAGTGTGCCAGAGATTTTGATATGTTGTATCAGTGTTCTCATTCACCTATAATAATTTTTTAATCTCCTCTTTGATGTCTTCTGCCACACATTGTTCATTCAATAGCACACTATTTAATCTCTAGGTGTTGAAGTACCTTCTATTTTTTATTTTATCATTGATTTCTAGTTTTATTCCACTATGATCTGATAGAATGCAGGGTGGTATCTCTACTTTTTTGTATTTTCTCAGAGTTGATTCGTGGCATAATACATGGTCTATTAAAGAGGATCCATGTGTTGCTGAAAAGCAAGTACATTCACTCATTGATGGATGAAATATAATATAATATAATTATATATATATATATATATATATATATATATATGTGTGTGTGTGTGTGTGTGTGTGTATATATATATATATATATATATATATATATATATATATATATATGTTAAGTCTGTAATTGATTGTATTATTGAGTTTTCTAGTTCCTTTGTTTAGCTTTTGTTTGGAAGATCTATCCAATGGTGAAAGAGGTGTGTTAAAGTCATCCAGAAATACTGTTTTTTGGTCTATTTGACTCTTGAATTTGAGAAAAGTTTGTTTGATGAATGTAGATGCTCCATTGTTTGGGGAATATATATTTATAGTTGTTATGTCTTATTGATGTATGATTCCCTTAAGCAGTATGAAATGTCCTTCTTTATCCCTTTTGATTAACTTTGGCCTTAAGTCTAGTTTATTTGATATAATGATGGAAACCCCTGCTTCTTTCTGCAGTCCATGTGAGTGGGTATATTTTTTCTCAACCTTTCACTTTCTATCTATGGATGTTTTTTCCTATAATACAAGTCTATTGAAGGCAGAATGTTGTTTGTCCTTTTTTTTTTTTTTAATCCAATATGCCAGTCCACGTCTTTTGGTTGGTGAGTTTAGGCCATTAACATTCAGGGTTATTATTGAGACATGATTTATATTCCTGGTCATTTTTGTTTATTTTTGGTATTTAACTTGACTTGGTCTCTCTTCTGATTAGTTTTTCTTTTAGTGTAATACCTCCATTTAATGATTTTCATTGTTGTTTTTTATTTCCTCCTCATAGAATGTTTTGTCAAGGATGTTCTGTAGTGCAGGCTTTCTAGTTTTATTTTTTTTTTAACTTTTGTTTATCGTGCAAGGTTTTTATTTCATCATCAAATCTAAAACTTAATTTTGCTGGATATAATATTCTTGGTTGGCTTCCATTTTCTTTCAGAGGTTGGTATATGTTCCTCCAGGATCTTCTAGCTTCAGGGTCTAGGTTGGAAAATCTAAAGAGATCCTAATTAGTTTCCCCCACTGTGTAATCTGATTTTCATCATAATGTGTCTTGGTGTAGATCTGTTGTGATTTTGTACATTTGATGTTCTGTAAGCCTCTTATATTTGATTTTCCAATTCATTCTTCATGTTTGGGAAATTTTCTGATATTATTTCATTGAAGAATTTGTGCATTCCTTTGGTTTGAAACTCTGTGCCTTTCTCTATCCTAATACATCTTAGATTTGGTCTTTTGATGCTGTCCCATAATTCTTGGATGCTCTATTCATGGTTTCTTACCATCTTCACTCTGTGATCAACTTTATTTTCAAGGTTGTATATTTTGTCTTCATTATCTGACATTCTGTCTTCCAAATGATCTAATCTGTTGGTTATGCTTTCTATTGAGTTTTTTTTTTAAATTTCATTTACTGTTTCCTTAATTTCATTTCTGACTTTTTTTTCAGAATCTCTCTTTCTTGAAGTAGTCTTTTGCTACCTGTATTTGCCCTCTTATCTCTTTGTTGGAGTGATCAATTTTTGCCTGTATTTGCTCACTTAGGTCATTCTTTAATTCACATATTATTTTAATTATGTACACTCTGAACTCCTTCTCTGACATTTCATCAACTGTGCTGTTCGTGGATTGTAGTATTGTAGTATCTTGGTTTGTTTGGGGGCATTTTCCTCCCTTGTTTTTTTTCATATTATCCATGTTTCTTCCATTCTTGTAGTGCAGATCTGAGGTATTACAGTTTCTACCATATAATCTTATAGTGCCCCTGCAGATTACCTGTACCTCACCTTGCTATTGTGCTTCTAGACCTGGGCAAGTGTCCTATGACAAATGCTACTGCTACTAAAAGTGGTGGTGGCAATAGTGGAGATAACTCAAAATAGCAGTAGGGGGTGTGCCAAGATGGATGAGACTACTCTCAGAGACGGGATTGAAAGGGTGGGCTGTCTATTCTGAGATGTAGCTGCCTCCAGGCTCTATCTATTGTCCCATGGTGGAGGCCACTGCATGGGGAGGGCTATGGTGATGGCTGCAGTATTCCAAGATTGTGGTGGGATAAGCCTGTGTTTGGCATCGGTGTGCCAGTGGGTATGGAAAGTCCTGGATTGGGGCCTGGGTTCCAGTGTGGGTCTGCCTGTCAGCTAGGTGATACTGGGACTAACCTTGGCCTTGGCTCCCACAGGTCAGTGGGCAGTTCTTGGCTTGGGGCTGGGGTCTGGTGTGGGTCTGCTGGTCAGGGGGTATTTTGGGGCTGGAGACTTGGCTTTGGCACCTTTGCAGGTTGACGGGGTGGTCCTAAGCCTAAACTTCGACTTCTTGATCTATGAAATAACAATAACATGGCCCTTAAAGAGTTCCTGGAAACACAAAATGGACTGATGTAAACAAAATTCTTTGGCAAAATGTAAAGTACTGAATAAATATAACGAGCATTAGTAAAAAAGTTATTCTCAGAGAAGCATTGTATAGATAATTAACATATTTACAATTACATGACCTCCTGGACTCCAAGAGATTGGAAGTTTTGAGGTACCAAATTCAGGTCAACAAGGGACCTGGGTTCCACACCTAATATTAATACTCATTTGTCATGAGACTTGCCAGAATTCATGAGCCCTTTTGCACCTTAGTATCATTATCTGTACAACGGGGCCCTTTTAAGTTCCCTGAGGTTTCTTTCTGTTTTCTAACATTTTATGATTCTATGACAGAGGAATATTAATGAGACAACTGGAACAGAATGCAAAAATGAAAGACCAGATTTGGGGAAAGTTTAAGAAAAAAAAGATCAGAGTATAATTAGTTAATTCTTGTGCTGAACTTATAGGTTTTGCCTGCACTGCAGTCATTACTTCAACCAGCAGTTTCTCTCAGTTGTAACCTCACTCCACAATGCAGAACTCCTCATGGAACCCAGCAGATACCCATGTGCAACCTAAAAGTGCAAGAAAGTTAAAATCCCATAGGGAAAATATTCAGTGATAAAGCTCAATGATAAGATCAAGTGACAAAACTCTCCTCTTCCATCCCTTGGGTGGGCAGATGTAAGGCAATTTTATGAGGCTTCTCAGAGGGATATGGTGGGATTAAGCTCAGTTTCTCACAATGGTGACCACCTCAGCAATACATTTCTTATTAGTTTTTCTTCTGCCTTATTTCATGCTTCCTAAGCCACCATTCTTCTTTCTTGGAATCACTTCCCAAAATCAATAACCTGGACATAAACCTTGAACTCTATTTTGCTCATGGATTATGAACTAAGAAATAAGTGGCCCTGGAAAGGAGACCATCAGGATTATATTTTGAATCTGAATTATTCACCAAATACTTGAAAATAAAGATCCCACAATCATAGGAATAAAGGAGGAGCTAATAACCTCTGGCATGCTACACTTCCACAATTATTGAAGTTATCTTTAGGAGTTAGTTGGAATGAAATAAAAGACATAAAAGTTCCAGGGAAGCATTTAGAGGGGCCTGTTCCCTGAATCCTCAGGGAAGACTGTAAGAGAGAGGTTCCATAAAAGGCATAAAGAGAGTGTTAAAGATCTTCTACATATCAATGTCAAAGACCTGATTTAAAAAAAAAAATGGCAGTCCAAGAACTGAGAGGGAAGCATTTTGTGCCACACTTTTAAACCATCAGGCTGCAGTAGGAAAAAAATCTATTGACATCAAAACATTCATGTTTTAGGATTTAATATTTTAGCAAAGAAACCTAAAACCAGTCTTAATATGCTGCCAGGATGACACCTTGAATTTGGGCTACAATATAGAGACACCAGAAGGACATTTGCAGAGGATTGAAGAAGAAGTCAGAAACTCAGAAAGAGGAAAGAACTGGAGGGATTTTTTTTTTTTTTAACATGTGACACCAGAGAATCTACTACCTATGAGTCTACCACCTTAGTAAAATTTAGGATACCAAATGTCTGGGGCGATACCTGTGATGAGAACCAATCAGGGTCGAGTTCCATTTCCCCAGATGTTAAAGACTGAATACCCAAGACACACTGAGGCAAGCATAAAAAGCAAGTTTTATTTAAGGGACAGAACAGAGATAGACTTCTCTGCAGAGAAGGTGTCCCAGGGCTGGGTATCCAGGGCAGTGGGGGTGCCCTGACCCTTTTATACTTTTTGGATTTTCTTTGTTCTCATGCTTGCTCCTCCTCCCATCCTGCATACAAGATTAGTGGCCAAAAGGTGGGCCAAACTTGGAGTGATGGTGGACTAGGGAGTGGCCCAGGAAGCATTCATTCATTAACCACTCCTTGTATGGAGGAATAATCCCTGGAGGCAGATTGCCTAGGCAACAGGTGGAGGAGGAGGAAACTGTCCCAAAGGAATTAACATTTTCTTTCATCCTGAATCAACCCCCATCTTTCTGATCTAATCATTTATCACCTACACTGACTGACTCTTTGTCCTCCAGCCTAACCAGGATATCCCCAAACCCTAAGTTCACCCTTTAAGATAACAGATAAGTTGTGGTATCTGATCTCCCTAATATAAAAATAGAGGCACAGCATGTATAATCCTCTTTAAATTTTACAAACAGTACACACTGTCTGTGGGAATCCTTCTCAAACCCATTTATAGTGATCTAGTTAAGTCACCATTTTGAATTTCAAAGCAAAAAAAAAAAAACAAAACATTACAGTAATTCCAAATTCCAGAGCAAACTTTCCTGACCCATAGGCCATAGGTGACAGCATCTAATGGTCTACAGGTATCTGTGATGGGTTCTGATTCTAAATGTTCTGAATCTAACCTGTTCCAACAGGAGAGTTATGATCCAGACAGCTAGGGTCACTTTGAAAATTAGATTTTGGCTTTCTGTTACCCTTAGTTAAAGCATAACGCCTTAACCATGGGCCACAGGGAAATATGCCAGGAAAGTTGCCTATCCTGAACTGAATATTATCACAATTATTAAGTCACAAATGTGGGTGAATAATGCACTTTTTCATTGTGTAATGGATCATGCATAAACGTGTTCAAAGGGTGCAAGGAAACTATGAGCATGTGACTCAGAATCCATTTCTTCTGCCTCTGTTGCACTGATGCCTTTTCCCTACTAATACTTAAAGCCTCATGGGGTATTGCCCATCCCAAATATCAGAAGAGAAAAAAATGTGAACCTCATTCGCCAATGATCCTGTAGGTTGATGGTAAATGCATATGGGTCACTGAGACAGAGGTGAAAAGAAATCTTCCCAAACTCTTCTACTCTGGCACTGTGTGAGTCACTGGCACAGAGGCCCTTCCCTTAGCCTAAGATTTATCCTAGTGTTGCTTCAGTGACAGCAGCACAAGGAAGAATCCTGACACCACCTTGACTCTGCTACTCCAAATGCCATGTGCTTTATGCTCTGGGGCTTTAGTGACTCCACAGTATGGGACACTTGTGGGAACCACTAGGTACTCACACAAGAGCAGGCCAGCTGGGCAAGATGATCCTCATGTTATCTTAGTGACTCTCTCTCAGGAGGCTGAGGCCAGAGAATAGCAAATTCAAGGTCAGCTTGGGCAACTTAGTGAGAACCCCAGCAATTTAGTGAGAACTTGTCAAAATAAAATAAAATTAAATGGACTGGGGAGGTAGCTCAGTGGTAAAGTGCCCTTGGATTCAATTCCAAGTACTACAAAAAAAAAAAAAAAAAAAAAAAAGCAGGCTGCAAATGAAAGAGAGATAATGTTCCAGTAGCAAGCCTTTTGTTAACTTCTTAAGAAATTTGAAGAAAAAGAAAAGGTAACCCTAGATTAGCAAATTATCAACTCAAGTCATGCTGTGTGGGTCAGAAAGCCTTCCTTGGTGTTCAAAGACACCCGCCAAGTATTAATGTGAGCATAGCTTGGAAGTTCAAGAAAGTACCACCCCCTACTCCTGTGAAATCACTTCCCAGAACAAACTACCTGCATGACCTACATGCAATCCCCTCACTCATGTTCTGTTCTGATGAGAAAACTAGACAAAGCTTAGAAATGAAAGAATAGTAAGAAAGGTAATAATAACAGGGAGCAAAGATCTGGCTCTGTAATATGGTAACTTCACATGTATAGATTCAACACAATATCCCAAATCTTCCAGCCGTACCCTACCTGCTTTTAATTACCACTTGAGTTAATGAAAGTTTATTAGTACACTTGCATTAATGTTCAAAACCAAATTTCTTTACATTTTATTTTGAAATTTATTTTTTATTCTGATTTGTTATATGTGACAGCAGAATGTATTAGAATTCATATTATACATATAGAGCACATTTTTTCATATCTCTGGTTGTACATAAAGTATATTCACACCATTCGTGTCTTCATACATGTACTTAGGGTAATGATGTCTGTTGGGAAAAGTATAAATGGCAGCCATACCCCAGAGGGAAAAAAAAAAAAAACAAACCCAACATGGCGCCTAAGGACCTCTTCTTCCTACCTTCCCCCCCCCCCCCCCCCCCCCCCCCCCCCCCCCCCGTGAACTCTCCCGCCGGCGCCAATTTCAAACCTCGCTGGCGGGGAACCTTAGCTCCAATGAGAACTAATTCCTGAGCTTCAAAGCTGATATCTGAAAGAACTTGCCAATAAACGGGTTGTCTGGCACTTATCTAAGCCCTATTATCTCCCCCTTAGTTCTATATAAGCACACAGCTTTTTGCAATAAAATTGGAATTCTCCCGGCGAAGTGTCTTTGCGTGGGGAATTCTTTCAATGTCCATCTCATTCCACCATCTTTCTTACCTCCATGTTCCCTCCCTTCCCCTGCCACCCCTTTCCTCTCTCTAGAGTTCATCTAATCCTACCATGCTTCCCCTCCCAACTCCACTATTTCCCACTTGAGGGCAGCTTAGATTCACAGCAAATACAGCCCAGGGTAATTGCGACTATGTTTAATAGGTTCCTTGATCCTACTTCTCTGTAATAGTGTAGGAATCCAGTTTTTCTTTTTTATTTTATTTTATTTATTTTTATTGATTTTTTAAAAAATAAATGACAGCAGAATGCATTACAATTTTTCATATCTCTGATTGTATGTAAAGTATATTGACACCAATTTGTGTCTTCATACATGTACTTTGAATAATGATGTCTATCACGTTCCAACATCCTTGCTAACCCCCTGACCCCTTCCTTTCCCTCTCACCCCTCTACCCTATCTAGAATTCGTCTATTATTTTTTCTCTTATTGATCCAATTGGAGAATCAACTTTAATAACTTGATAACAATTGATTAGGTTGACCTAGTTTTTTTCTTGTAATAAAACAATTTTTAAAGAAAGAAGTATTGTTCTCCTTGAACATTCGGCAGAATTCACCTATAGAACTTCCTGAATCTTTTATTTGAAAGAGTAAGGTTTTGATTGAGTTTGAATTCAATAATAATTTTAAAGGTATTCCTATTATTTTTTGTACCACCTGCAAGGCAGACTTTAGTTTTATTTCCTACAAATTTAATTAAAGTCATCTAGATTTTTAAATATCATCGTTTATAGCTCTTCAACTCCTTTATAAGTTTATGTTAAAATTCTATCTTTATATCTTATTTTATTATTTTTTATTTCTATCTTTTTTATCCAGATCAGTTTTTCCAGAGATTGATCAATCTTACTGATTTTACAAAGAATGCATTTTTTTAGTTGATTTCTGTATTTTTTCATTTCATTATGAATTTTATTGTTATTATTACTTTCCTTATATCCTGTAAGTTTTTTATGTTGCCCTTCTACCTGGAGTTGTATCTGATACATAGTTAAGATAAAAAATATTAGCTATGATTGTTAATATAGTTGAATTAAAATTATGATGCAATGAATATATTCAGTTGATTGATAAAGGATAAAATTACTTCCTGGCATTGATGTGGTAGAAGGACCCACTTCCAATTGAATACCTCTCATGGTTTTGCCTTGTCTCTATAAGAGGTGAAAACCCAAACAGAACAAGAATACATTAAATGCTTTAAGACTTGCTTCAATAGGGTGAAATTTCCCTAAAAATTTCTCCATATGGCAGGAAATAAAGTTAAATACACCATGTAAGCCCTGGAAAGAGTAAGGAGGGAATTAACACACGCCTTCTAAGTTTTAGAATTGAATAGTTATAGAATCAGAAACTTGGGCTTTAGAAACATCAATATTCTTGAATTTTTAAAAGTTTTCTGTATTTATTTTATTTTTCTTTATTACTGGAAGGTTTTGCCTATTCTGTTAATCTTTAAAAAAAAAAAAAAAAAAAGTGTCCTCATGTGATCTGAAGTGTAAACAAGGCAGTATCATTTCCCCAAGGGCCAGGAGGCTCATTGAGGTGAAGGTTCCCAAAAGGAAGGCCAACTTTAGGGTAAACAAGGGGCATGTTTGCCCCTTTTAAGCATTCTGTGTAAGGTCACACAGAGATCTCTCCAGAGAGATGTAAAGCCTTGGAGATTTCTGTGACAGTTTGTGTAAAGAAAATCAACCTCTTAAAACAGCATTAAAATCAAATATCTATCTTAATCACTAAAGCCAAATATAGTCAATATTCCATCACCCAGGAATGCAAGACCTTATGGTTTCTCTATATTATCCTAAAATAACATGTTATCTTGAGTAAATATCATCTTCCAAATCTATTCACTAATTTCTGTTTTACCACTGACATTAATATCATTAGTCTGTGTCAGCGATGCAGATAAACAAGGAAGAAAACAATGTTAATTAATCTTGGATTATCCTCCACAGTTATCGCCAGTTCTCCCCGACAGCTGCTTACACTTAGACATTTGTCCTTCTCCCTTGAAGGATGCTCTTGCCTCAGGATCCCTTTACTTCTTCTTACTGAGCCCTTGTCACATTACCTCATTTCCAATTCAGCTTAAACTTCATAATCCATCGTTTAAACCCCTTTATTGTTGATATCTGCAAATCTCTTTCTCCATTTTCCTTCAGGGAGGGTAACAACTAACAGAGCCCTGGTATCAGATGAACCCCATGATTCATCTTTTCAAACAGGACTGCTGAATGCCCCTGGTGGATCACTTGTTCATGCAAGCTGCCGTTAACCGTTAGTACAAACCTGTGGTTTCCAGTCTGCTAAATCCTCAGTTCTACCTTTACAATCAGGGGCTCTCAATCCTGATGCCCATTGCAATCCTGGGGCGTTTTCTTAAAATTCTGATACCTGGGCTTCATCCCAGACCAATAAAATCAGACCCTCTCCTTTCCTGGTGAGATAAAGGCATTAGTAACTTTGAAAGCTCTCCCAGGTAATTGTGATGGTGAGGCAAGTTTTAGAGCAGTGTTCTCGGCATGGTTAGCACATAATAATCACCTGAGGAGTTGTTCACAGTACTTATGCACAGATCCTACCCCCAGAGATGATTATTTTGCCTGAAGTACTAGTAAGATTTTGATAGCTCTCCAGGTAACTCGAATGAGCAGTCAAGGAGGCGCTGGGCCAGATCCTCAAAACCACCCCCAAAAAGGATTAGACTCACTTGTTAGAGCCATTGTTCCTCAAACCTCCAATGTTCTTCCTTCCAACTCACAGATGCCATTTCCTTCCTCAGAGAGAAAATAGAACCCACCAGAAAAGAATTCTTCTTGTATCTTTTTTTCTTCCCACCAAAGTTATAGACAGACCTCTACCTAAAACATTGTTAGTCTTTTTATAGCTTTTGTAACTCTGCTCCTTCCCACTCTCTCAGTAATGTTGCTCCATTAATAACCCCATCCTTTCCCTGTCTGCTTTCATGGCTCCTTAGCCTGCTCCATTCTCTCTCATTTTAAGGGAAAACTTTCCTCCCCTGCACATCTGCTTCCAATTTCTATCCTATGTCTATTACCTGTTCAGAACCAAGCATCTTGAAACTATTGTGCTGGCTGTTCTCATTTAAGTGCCATTCCTTTTTATGTGGTCATCTATTTATTCCCAAGAACTCCAAAGATACAGGGACCTTGTTATCACCAAGTCCAGCTGTGCACTTCTCAATGTTCATCTTCATTAAACTCAGCAATATTTTATCCTGCTAACATCACCCAAACTTGAACTCCTTCTCTTTCATTGGTGTTTATGATTTCATATTCTTCAAATTTTCCCTTAGTTCCATGGTTTCTCTGCAACTCTTCCAGTTGCAGACTATTGAATAAGATAGAATAGCGAATAGGTCCCAATTAAGGCTTTCTTTTTTTCTCCTTTTTTAATGCAAAGGCCAATCTGTGAGGTTACCCTGCGGAAACATTCCAAACATTTTAGCCAACTCCTTTGTCCCAAGGTGATGGGAATAGGGAGGCAGGATAGACCTAAGTAAAGGCTACAGAACAAAGAGCTGACTAATAGCCTTAATATTTTTCCAATACCTATTTAGTATAGATTTTGACCAATAGGCTTGGCACTTTCCCAAAACCTACTTAGCATGGTATTTCATCAGTGCTCCTACCCAGAAACTACATAAGCCCCTGGATGAGTACATTTAAGAGGTAACTTGCTATGAGCTCCCCTCTTGCCTTGCAAGAGTTCTCTCTCTTTTCTTCTCATTTAAAAGAAATCCTACTCCTTTCACTCTTGCCTTTCATTGTCCTTGGATTTCATTGTTTGGAATTGTGAGACTAGAACCTCGAAAGAAATTGGCAGTGAGCTGCCAGGGTCTTCCACTGAGAGCCACAACAAGCTGCTCAGTGGAGAGGAAATCTGGCTCTGCTGTCTGCACACCCCCCACCCCCCACAGATGCCCGTAGATGTGATTAGCTGTGGGCTCTCTCCATTGCAAAGGCCTAAAACTTATGCAGACCCCACCAGCCAGCAGAATTAGAAAATTTAGTTTCATCTCACTATGATTCTTCTGTTCTTTTTTAAAAAATCAGCATATATGAATCGTATGGTTTAATGGATTTCACCATATTTACATGCATGCACATATTGTGCCTTGATCATGTCCACCTTCCCTATGCCCTTTTTTGCTCTCCCTACTCTCTCCACTTCCCTTGGTCCCCTTCTCCTGACTCTTAAAGTCTCTACTTTCAGGTCTTTTAATGTTTTTTTTTTTTTTTTCACAAAAAAATAGAAAACATGAAATACTTCTCTTTCTTCTTCTGGCTTATTTTGCTTAACATGATATCCTCCAGTTCCATCCACTTTTCTGCAAATGATGTGACATTATTCTTCTTTATGGCTAAATAGCACTCCATTGTGTATATATGCCATATTTTCCTAATCCATTCATCTGTTCACAGGTACCTAGACTGACTCCATATTTTAGCTATTGTGAATAGCACTACAATAAACATGGGTATGCAGCTGTCTCTTTTCTATGCTACCTTCGCATACTCTAGTGGAATAGTAAGATCATTTGGTTGCTCTATATTTGGTGTTTCAAGGAACCTCCATACTGTTCTCTGTAGTGTCTTTACCAATTTAGGTTCCCATCAAAATTTTCTACACATCTTTGACAGCATTTTTTAAAATAATTGCCATTCTGACTGGGATGAGATGGACTTAGTGTAGTTTTGATTAGCATTTTCTTGATGGCTAAACATAATGAGGGTTTTTTTTCATATATTTATAGGTTATTTATTTATTTATTTATTTATTTTGAGAAGTGACTATTCAGATAATTTGTTCTTTGGTTGTTAAGATGTTTTTGGCTCTTTATACATTCTGGATATTAATCCCCTGTTAGATGAATATCTGGCAAAGATTTTCTCCCAGTCTGTAGGCTGTCTCTTTATTCAGCCAATTGTTTCCTTTGCTGCACAGATTTTTTTTTATTTGGTATAATCTCATGTGTCAATTTTTGCTTTTGTTTCTTAAGTTATTGAGCCCTATTCAGAAATTATTGCCTGTGCCAATATCTTGGAGTGTTTGCACTGTGTTTTCTTCTAATAGTTTCATGTTTTACATTTAGATCTTTGATCCATTTCAACTGATAAATTCAGCAAAGCATCGGGATATAAAATCCACATATAAAATCAGTAGCTTTCTATATGTGAATAATGAACTCAAGGAGAAAACAATCAGGAAAGCAATCCCATTCATAATAACCTCAAAAACATTCTAGGGGGCTGGGGATGTGGCTCAGTGGTAGAGCACTTGCCTAGCATGTGTGAGGCCCTGGGTTCGATCCCCAGCACCACATAAAAACAAACAAATAAAATAAAGGTATTGTGTCCAGCTACAACTAAAAATATATTTTAAAAAATTCTAGGAATAAACCTAAGGAGATGAATAATCACTAAAATGATAATTATGAAACACTTAAAGAAGACATTAAAAGGTGGAGGGACCTCCTATGTTTTTGTATTTGGAGAATTAATGTTGTTAAAATGGCTATAATACCTAAAGTATTCTACAAATTCAATGCAATCCTCATCAAATTACCAATGATAGTCTTCACAGATTAGAAAAAATTCATAGAATTCATATGGAAGCACAAAAGATGCCAAATAGACAAATCATAGACAAAAATGAGCAATGCTGTAGGCTCCACAATACCTCAGTTCTTTTAAATGATGGTCTGGCTCAGGATTCTGTCATTGGAACTTCTACTTCTCCTGTCACATGCTGCTTCCCATGTCTACAATTTCGTATTATGTGCTAATCACTCCTTTGTGTGTGTGATACCCATAAATACAGATAATTAAGATCATAATTCATTTTATTTTCCATTTCAAAGATGTTATTGTACACACAATAGAATAAAATAGTCCTTCTGCAGTTTGCCCCCAAGTAACATTGCAGTTCTGGGGTGAAAGGTTTGGGACAGGGAGCTAAGTGGCATATGTATCAAGGACCTCAGAGGCTGCTGACAAAATGTCCCTCAGCCTAGCTTACATTAGATGTACACAGTTTTATCTGCTATTTCAATATTGTACTCATGACACAAGAAATCTAATGATATCACACTTATGGGGTACAAATCTCTCCTAGAGCCAGAGAATCAGTTTTTTTCCTTCTCTCTCTCTAAGTGTACATCACTTGTTCATCTACCACCTTCGGTTGAATTTCTCACCTGACTTCTTTTCCTCATATTCCTCTAGGAAAACTTTCCTGATTCCCTTAGTGTTTCTGAAAACTAAATCACATATTAAACTAACAAAATACAATTGGTAAAATGTCCCCCCAAAATACACTTTTTCACAAAATTGAATAAAATCATGTGTGGTTTGGATGTGAGATGCCCCCGCCACTTCACCTCACACTCGTGCACAAAAGCTCCTGTTAATGCAAGAATATGTAGAGGTGAAATGATGATATTATAAGAGCTGCAACCTAATCAGTCCATCCTAGCTTGAATGGTCTACTTGAACCTACTAACTGTGGTAACTTTAGGCAGGGAGGCATGCCTAAAGGGGTGCCCTGGAAGGTTTATCTTTCCTGCAACTCTTTCCTCTCTATCCTGCTATCTTTTTCTTGATCCTGCTGTGAACTAAGCAGTTTTTCTCTACTGGGCCCTTCCCCCACAATGTGCTGCCTCACCTTAGGCCTAGAGCAATGGAGTTGGCCATCTATGGACTGAGACCTCCAGAACCATGAACCTCCAAAAAACTTTGTCTCCTCTTAGTTGTTTTTGTCAGCTATTTTGTTCACAGCAACACAAAGCTAAAACATCATATACCAAATTAGTTGAGAATTTATGTAAAGAATCTAAAAAACACAATTAGCACTTAGTGATAGTTATTCATCCTTCATTATTTAAAAATAATTTCTGACACCATGTTAACAATAAATGATTGAAACAAATTTAAAAATAAAATAAAATGTGAATGCTAAGTCATTTAATTTTTGTCATAAGGATTTCATACCTAATGACAGTTCACATGGACAAAAGAAAACTCCAAATAGAAGACTCATTCAACTTCTATAGGTGTTCTGTGATGGAAGGAACATTAAAGATTTGAGTGATTTTACGTGTGTATATTATAAAGACTAGAAATTTTCACCCTGTCATGTTCATGAGTAAGAAACCAGCCTTGTGTATTTCAAAGGTTCCTTTCCAATTCTAAATGTATTTGATGCTACAAAAATAATTTCTAATCTTATGGATTGTAAGGGAATCCATAAAACTTAAGACAGAGAGCATTACTAGGAATTCTGAATCTCTGCCATGTGCCCCGAGAGATTACATTCCCCTCCCTTTCACACAGAGGTAACCATGATTGTTAATGTTTTCATGAGTGAACGCATGCATTTCTAAGCAATATATTGTTTATTTTTATGTGTTTTAAACTTTGAAATTATATCATGTCCTGTGAATTTTCTGAACTGTTTTTTTTACTCATGCTTATGAGATTCATACATTTGGATGTGTACTAATGATGGGATTTTAACATCTATATTCATGAGTGAGGTAGCTCTGTATTTTTCTATATTATTCTTTGCTTGGTTTAATTACTAAAACTTATGCATATATATGAGTGTGTGTGTATGTGTAGTATATATATATATATAAATGTATATATCAGCTTATATATTTGTATATTATAAAATATGTAATTTCCATATTATATAACATAATTTGCATAATATATAATTTGTAAAGTATATGCTGTAGATAATATATTCATAATTATAGATATATGCTTATAAAATAAGGTAGAAATTATCTTGCCATTTTATATTTTTTAGAAGAATCTTTATTTACTTTGAATGATTACATTCCTAAGTGTTTGGTAGAATTCACCAAAAAATCTGCTGCACTTGGTGGGTTTTCTTGCGGGGAAGATTTTAAAGTACAGGTTTAATTTCTACACTAATTAAGGTTACTTAGTATTCTTATTCTTCTTGAGTCAAGTTTTGTATGTCATGTTTTCCTAGTAATCTTATCCATTCTATGTAGTTTCTTTATTTATTAAAATTTACATTGCTTATCTTATTTTTTAATAATTCTTCCAACTATAAAATGAGATGTCCATGTCTTTGATTGGTCCCTCCAGTCTTTATTTCCTTGAAATTTTCTTTATGCAGTTTCATTATATAAAAAGTACCAATGCCCTTTATCGAGGGAGGGAAAACTTCCACTAAAAAACTCTTCAATCTACCAGACCAATGATGCTTACTGCTCTCATTCCTCTTGTTAGTGGGACTGGGAAGGAAGGTGGTAGAATGTGGAGATTCTGTCTAGCACTCAGTGAGTACAGCAGGATGTGGCTTTCTTCAACTGTATGCTGATGGATAACTGATTTTGTCTCATCCCAAACCCCACTCTCTCCAGCTACCCACAATCTACATTCGGCAAGTGTCTGTATTTTTCTAAAGCTGCCCTTTCTCCTCTCTCCTAAAAGCTATTTATTGAAAATGTATAAGGGCAGGCCCTAATTTCACCTTCACCATGATGTTCATCATGCTTGTAAGAATTAGTTGGGGGCTGGGACTCTGGCTCAGTGGCAGAGCACTTGCCTCGCAAGTATGAGGCCCTGGGTTTGATCCTCAGCACCACATAAAAATAAATAAATAAAATAAAGGTATTGTGTCCATCTACAACTAAAAAATATTTTTTAAAAATAATTAGTCAGTATTTCATATGAATCATCCTTTTAGCAATTGGTTTGTCTCTTATGTCACTGTTGCCAATTAATCTATGCTAAATGAATGAAAATTTTCTTCCAATGGATTCTGAGATCCCTGAGGCAGGAATTATTCCATATTCATTTTTAATTGCTCAGAAGAATAAAACAATGTGATCTACATGGTAAATATTCAATATATTCAATGAATTCAATTGAAAACCAGAAGGAGGTGAACAGAGAAGAACCATAACACTCTGAGAAAGTTACCAAATCGTTAAAAATTTCTCATTTTGCTTCACTTGCATTGTGAGATGGAAAATGCTCAAGATCTATTGAGGGGAAAGATAAGGTTGCCGGAACATCCTGATGGCATTTGGAAGGTTCTGCCTGCTTTCCTGAGGGCACTGCCATAACCTTAGGGTGGGTTATCTTCTCTCCCAGCAGACAGAGCAGGAAACGGGCATATTCTGTTACCACTTGAGTTTCTCCCTTTGGACTAAGAGTGTGAATTCCATTAACATTTATTGATTTTTTTTCTTTTTCATTGAGCACTTGACCTAAACTAGATTCTAGTAGAGCCAAAAGTAGTAAAGGCTGGAGAAATTAAATGTTGTCTGAATTAATTAGATCCTCTTCCTTATTTGCATTCTACCTTGTCATCTTTTTTACAAAAATACTCTAAAATTACATCTTTGCTTACAAATCTTTAAATGTTAATTAGTTTCTCACCATTGATCTTTAGTGTTAGCACTTATTTTATATAGTATGTGGTAATTTCATATATATATATATATATATATATATATATATATGATATATATTTTATGAGAGGGAGAAGATTATAGAAAGAGGAATATTCAGGACAAATGGATAAAATAAAGGCAGAAAGAGATAAAAGAAACAAAGGAAAAAATTAAGAGAGATTGAAGCAAAATTATACCTGGTAAATGGCATTAAAAGTTTAATAGGAATCTATTTTCATAAAAACCAATGAACACCCTGGGAAGGAACCATAGAGAAAAAAAAAGAAAAAAAGAAATATCCAGACATGAGGATATTGATTCAATAAGAAAAAATATCAGTAGATGTGGAAAAACAAAAATGATTTCTGTTATCTGCTTTGTTTCCTAGTCCAGATCCCAAAGATCATAGAGTTATATGAAGAACTAAGAGACTGTTAAATAAAAATTGATTTCTTAATTAAGAAGAGTATGTAATATTGAAAATACATATAGAGATTTTTTGGATGCTGCAGATGATATAATGTAAATAGACTTTCAACTTCCACCTTTCCATAGGTCGTTGGGTAGCTTTAGCATCATGAAAATCCTATAAACAGTAACAGTGAATAGAGAAAGATGGGAAGCACCTATCAGGACTTTACATGGTACCAGGTGACAGACAGTAGTGCCAAGAGACTGAAAAGGATTCTAGTAAATTCTGGTGAAAGACATTATTACCCACTGAAGCCCTTGGAAACTGTCCTCTAGGGATTAATTGAGTAGGCAGGAAAAACTGAGCACCAGACATAGTGGCATAGTGCCTGAAGTGATTGGACTTAATCCCCAGTACCGTTGATTCAGCCCATTGGGATTTACAGAAATACTTGAGGGGCACTTAGTATGAAGTCCTGTGGGAACAAATGGAAACTTCCATATGAATTGCTGACATCCCTTCTGTTCCCCAAAGCAGATGGAGCCAGAAGAAATTCCATTTTTTACCTACCACTACCCATCCAAAAGAAAGATTGCTAGAGATCAAATCATGGAGCTCTCTTTCTGTCACTTGATAAGTAAGACTATTAGAAATATTAGTGTATCCAATAAAAACTGCTAGAATAAACATGCTAAGCCACTGAACACTGAATCTATATTTTAGATTTATTACATTCTTTAACAATGCAATTTTATGCTGCAAGACACATTTTTAAATAGTAAAATTTAATATTTTTTCAAAAATATTCATCATTTTTATTTTAATCTTCATAGTAGCTATAGTTATGTTCTCTTGATGCTTAATATTTTATGATTTTTTTTTCTTGATTTGTTTGCCTATGATTTCTATATTTTACTAATTTTCAACAAATCATTTTTAATTTGGGTCCTTTGGCTTCATGTAACATTAATTGATGCCATGATCTTAATCATTTCCTTCTTTCTATTTCTTTAGGTTGATTTTGCTCAGATGTATGCTGCTCAGATCTTTAAGATGATGTGCTGTTAGGGCACATGTGACTGATAGTCTCCAGTAGTTGTACCTCTGACCCACTGTGACATTCACCAGTGCCACTCTCAGGCTGCTCTTGGCAGGGACTTAGACAGCAGTGGTCACAGAACAGGGCCTTGTTGGCTAGTTGTGAGATTCTATTAAGACAGCCTTGACTTGGGGACTCCCATATGCTTGGCTACAGCGTTCGCAGAACTACAGAAAAGTCTGAAGTTCTTCCTTCCCAAACATCCATTGTCCCCTCTTTTCACAGGTGCTAACTGCATCTTAATTTGAAGGCTCCTGTGTCCTACTCCTACTCCCTCCCTCTTTATTTTCCAAAGGTATTTCTCCCATGTATCTCTTTTATAACAAATTCTGTAGATGTCTGCTTCTCAGAGCACTCCAGTTGATAAACTGACACAAGTATTTTTGTTATATGCTAGTGCTAATTGTTTCTTTATTTCTGTTATGATCTCTTCTTGACTCCTAGACTAATTATAAGTAAAGTTTCCATTTTTCCAAGCATTTGCGAGATCTTTTATACTCTAATTTGATTTCATTGTCTTGTATACACAGAATGTGTCCTTTTAAGATTGCATATTTTTTGTGTTGCTTTGGAGAGAATGAGTATTCTACAATTGTTGAGTGCAAAGTTTTTGTTGATTGTGTTTTTCAGATTAAATACTACATAATATTAGAGACATTTAAATCTCCTACTATAACAGTGGATTTGAATTTCTTCATATACTTCTTTCATTTTGCTTTACGTTTGAGGCTTTCATCAGATATACATAGGTTTAGAATTATTATCTGTTTCTAGTAACGTAAAATGTTATCATTATCATCATTTAATATTATCTTCCTCTTTGATATTTATTTTTACCTAAAAGTCTGAATTGTTATTTCTATAACAGCCTTTTTAAGGTTAGAATTTTCTTGCTATATCATTTGCCCATCCTATACATTACAATATTTATTTACCTTTATGACTTAGGTGAATCTTTGGCAAACAACTATTATTGCAATTACATGGAAATATTAGTACTTAATTGTTGAGTTTAATAGTTTAGCTCATTTATTTTTATTTTGGTTACTAATATATTTTGTGTTTTTCTACTTTATTATTTTGTGTTCTATCTACCATACTTTCTTATCCTTCCTTTTCTCTTTATTTTTTTTTAATTTGTATTCATTTCATTGATTTATAAAGATCTATTAAAATTAGTAATAATATGTTTTTGGTGATTACTTTTGGAAATCTACCTTATATTCTTGACTTAAAAAAACTGTTTTTGTCTTTTCTGCCAAATAATACAAAGACCTACTAAGCAATATTTTACTCACTATTACTTCTTACTATTACTTCAAATCTTCTAGAATCATTTTCTTTTTTATTATAAACATCCTTTAGAAGATCTTTTAATGAGGATAAATTTTTATTAATAACCTTTTTCTGTTTCTCCTGGAAAATATCTTATTTTTTCACATTCTCTGAATAAATTCTCTAGGCTTAAATTTATTGAGCAGAATAAATAAAATCCTTGAAAATTTCTCTTATTTCACAAATGCATTTACATTTAAACTCATGTTAATGTAAAGTCTAAATTGATTTTTAGTGAAAGGTTTTTAGATTAATCCAGTCTGCTATAATTCTGGAAATGGCAGTCTATTTCTATTATTTTACCTATAAACATAATTAAACTTATCAATATTTGATTTACACCATCACTCATTTCATAAATTCTAAAGTCAGCACAAGGTCAAGGAAAGGGAGAGATCTGCCCAACCTAGAGAAGTGTTGAGAAGAAAACCTTTGCGCATACATCTGTTTAGCATATTAATAGCCTATAAATGTGAGCTAATTAGTTCTATGGAATATATCATATAGTTCCAATGAAATAAATCTTATAAATGAGACCCAAGCTTTAAAACTACTGCTTTAGAGAAAGTGTAGATTTCTAACACTAACAATATAGGCACAGAAAACCAAAGTAACAGAGCTGACAAGGAAAAGGTCTTTTCTGGCCACCACACAAGGTGAAAATAATGACAGTTTAATAAGAGCTGACAATAAGTTAACCAAGAACCTTAAAATTATCAAGAAGATGATTTTCTATAAAGAATAACAATTACTTATTGTTAAATGTGAAATTAGCCTAATCAATTTTTGTGGTTCTAAATAATAAGCTAATGATAAATGAAAGTATTACAATTAGCAAAATATTTTTAAAATAAGATTTATTTCATTTTACCCTTTTCAATTTGTACTGCATTTATTTTATCATATACATAATATATTTATGTTCCACAAATGAATTAATGTACTTTTAATAAAGCTGAATGTTCAAAATATTTTCCTAATAGGGAAATGTAATAATAAAAATAGGAGTACCAATTTCCTAGCAAGTAAGTGACCTGAGGTCTTGCCATTTAAAATTAATCTTTATTCCCTCCAAAGAGACTATTATAAAAATAGCAATTATTTGTAGAATTAATATTTGTTACTTTTACACATTTTAAAAGCTATTATTTTCCTTTGAGTCAATTTTTAGTACATGATGGGGATTTTGAGAAGTATTCCCACTTGGATCATTTGATCTACTCCCAGAATGTTGGAAAAGTTGTTATTCCTAACTTGTCCCTAATGCAGGGTGTCAAGTGCTACTCTGAATATGATTAGTAAAGGGGAACTCATTATTTTTCTTAATAATTAGTACTTTTACCTAATTGTTCTCATGATCAAATTTTTTTTCTTATTTTTCACTCTAATTTTGCTGCTGCAGTTTAGCTCATTGCTTCCTGTTCTGCTCACATGGACTAATGAGAATTGGTCCCTGTCCTCCTGGTAATTTCCTTTAATGTGTCATCAGAAGCCATCATGCCTCCCCTTCGCCTTCCTTTCTCCATATTCCGAAGTTCCCAGCCCTACTAACCTTCCATCATATATTCTATCCTTCATGAATTCCTCATATTGTATTGTTTTCTTCTGAACTTCCATTAGTCCATAAAGATAAAAACTGTATTTAAAATTCAGTAATGGCCTGAAAATGAGAAGAGGAAAAGAAAAACAGTGCTGTATGTAATTTACCTAATTTGTTAAAATACAAGCATGAAACTCTTCTTGGGAAATAGGTCTGCTTAAAGTTAATCCTTATTCCCTGATTCCTAAAAGACCATGTGAGATTAGCCATTTTTTCCTACCTTTATTAGAGAAAGAGACTTCGAGGTATGAAATTTTGTGCAAACTTGTGTATGTGCATCCATATGCATAAGAGGGCAGGTGCAGTATGTATTTTTCTGGAACAAAACATTCATTGCTTTCATGACTGAGCTTGCATCCTCTAAAAAGGAAAACGATGACTGGATTCTAGTCATGGCGTAAAATTAAAGAGAGTGGGAGACTAATATATCTGTTTACCTTACTCCATTTTCCTTTCTGAAAATGAGATAATTCACAAAACCGTGTATTTTAAGTAAAACGCTATCTGTGAGTGAAATCAAAGGGTTTTTGCAGAAATTTGAAATCAGTCCAGGCTCATGAGCAGAGACATGTTTTTTACTATTATTTTCAATGTGTTTTTACTCCCCTTACAGGATCCTGCACATCCTCACTGGGGGCTGATTTAGAGCATCCTCTTTCTGTCAGTAATATTGTTGGCAGTTACTTGGCCAGCTGTTCCTGGCCACTCTCAGGTGTGCAATATACAGCCTTCACATATGTGAGATCTCCTGGTAACAAGGAAAAATTTCTCCATAAAGATGACTCATAAGAAAGCAGTCAAAGGATGGAAGAGACTATACTTATCAGCATGCTTTTACATCCTTCCCTCTATAGATAATAGACCACAAGGTTCTCTGTTCTATCTTAGAATGTCCCCTATACATCATCCTTTGGCAGCAGAAATCCCATCAGCCACATCTAATAGGGAAATAATTTCAATGAGAAAGAAGATATCTGCAGGGAAGACACAGAAATATCCACAAGATATTATGATATATTTAAATCATATATGTTTGCCAAAATAAATGAGAATGTTTCATATCTAACATTGGCTTTTCTTCTCTTCAGACCCTTTTAGCATCCCTGTTACAGCTCTCCATGTCTTTTGACCAAATTCCCCCTGATGTAACTGGATATTGCCTTATCTTCTTCTCCTTCTGTGTGTCTCTAGCTTCCTACCCCAGGGCTGCTATTGATGCCACAGGATTCTATTTAGTTCTGCTACCTGGCACACACAACTTGTATGTATGGAAGAGTTTGTATGTGAAGAGGTCTAACTTACTAGGGGCTTATGAGAACCAGTGGCTAAATTATTTTTGGTTTATTCCTTCCCTACCTAGGAATAACCTGGAGTTACAGGCTTTTCCAGAATTCAGCACTACACTTGGTTCAATACCCTCCCAATATAGTTCTACTCTCCTCATTTCTCACTCCCACACCCTAGAGTCACCTCTGACCCATATAATAACAGCAGCACATTAGTCTTTGTTTTGATTTTGCTTTCTGAAAAAATCAGGCTAAGAGATCTCTTGGCTCATTTGACCAGAGATACATTATAGAAAAGATCAAATGTTTGTTGTTCTTACCCCCATATAATATAATAATAGTTATTCAGTACAAACCTCAAATTAGAGATAAGGCATCTCCTATCCTGACCAGTAAAAGTGACATATTTAACATGGTGAAAATATCTAATGATGAAACAATAAATATTACAGAGCCCTTAGAATACTCTGATGTATCTGGATTTTTGTTATAAATTGAGGATTGAGAAATACATGTATTAAAAAACTAACTGTTATTAACTAATTTTAAAACTTCCCCTCCCAGTTTCCATTGCCATGACCTTTCTATTCCCATGAGCTTTATGATCTGATATAACAGTACCGTGAGGAGTAAAATGTAAAGGAACATCAACTCTGAAACTCAGTCATCTTTTTAAGGATGTAGTTCCCTTGGAAAGCCTTCAGACCTCATATGACAATAAAATTAGAATTAATGCAAACAAGGAGAAATTCTAATGAGAACAAATCTATGAAAATAGATGCTGTGATGTGAAGAATGTTTTTGTCTTCCCTAAAATTCATATAGTGAAACTTAATCACCAAGATGATGGTATCAGAAGGTGTGGCCTTTGGGATATGATTAAATTCTGAGAGCTTTGCCTCCCTAATGGGATTAGTGCTTTTTAAAAGAAGCTTTGCCCTTCTTTTAAAGAACTTCCCCCTTATCCCTCCCATCTTCCACAACTTGAGAACTCAAGTAAGGATTTCTCTTGAGGCTAAAGCAGCCCTCACTTAACACCTGCCAGCACCTTGATCCTAGACTTCCCATACTCCAAAGCTATAAGAAACAAATTCCTGTTCTTTATAAATTACCCTTAGGTGTTTTGCACAGATGAACTAAGATAATCGGCAAACCATGTAAAATTAAAGTTTCTCAGAGAGAAAGAAGGAAAATCAGTTGTCTTTACAAAGAAATTTATAAAAACTTATGGTGACTAACTCTTTTATTTCTGATCTCCTTAGAGTACTAGTAGAAAAATGTTAAGACAAGGTTATAGTTGTTTCCAAATGCCTTAAGATACAGGTATTAATGGCCTGACTGTAGCAAGAAGAAATGACTTTGACTCATCAAATATTGCTTTGTTTAGAGCCAGTGAATGTGTACAGTCTATAAGAGGTAAAAATGGTATTTGCTGTATAAATATGGGTAAGGGAAGTTTTCAAGGAGTAAACAAGGTTGTTTCTCAGGAAACCAGATTACATGGGTGGTTGTCAGATTGCAAGAGAAGGGAGGTGAGGTCCAGATCAGGGAGCGTTAAAGAATCAATAAGATTGATGAGGTCTACTTTGGAACTTAAAAAGAATTGAAGGTAAGAAAAGGTGCCTGGGAACTGGGGCACATAAAAAAGAAGAAGGAAAGAGGAGAGAAAAACAGATGCCTGAAGTGATATTCAACTATTTTTTTCATTCTCCATTCCCCAGTTGCTTAATATAGGGAGAGAAGCCATGCATATTAGATAAATAAAAATTGATGTTAGAAAATAATGGAACTTATGAAAAAGACCCAGAGGTGGGTCTTTGAAAATCCTTTTTGTGATCCTGGGAGATCCTGTTCCATATGAGTTACCTTTCAAACATTAAAAACGTATTTTCAAAATAAATAAGAGAGAGTTATTAGTAAAAATAGGAAAGAGGTGCTACTTCCTTGACTGAGATAGCACCTCAATAGGGTAGCCATTTAGGCTGAATTAGAGAAAGGAAAGGAATGGCAAAGATAAGAGGGATAGTGATTCCTGGTAAGGTAAAATTCCTCTGCAGCATCAAAGAATGTGAACCATTCGGATCAGCTCAGGGGTGGGACTTGGAACACTGTGACAGAGATGCAAGCTCTAAAACCATAGAAACTTGTTTATTGCCCTTAGAGTAATTCCTGATCACAGCACCTACTGTGCTCACCACAACCTATGAAAAGTCCCCTGTATTTCTCTTATTGCTCCTGATTTCAAAGGGGGACAATTGCTTTCACACATATTTGCTCAGTTTATTGAAATTGAACTTTTAATATATGAACATGGACAAGCTTAACCTGTTCACACATATTTAAAGCACATACTTCTATGCTTTAATATATATAAGCTTTAAAAATATACACAATCATACATATTTTGTGTGTATGTATAAAGGCAATTTTTAAAATTGTCATAGCTAGTATTGTCGGAATCCATGCTTAATCATAATCGGAAGATGCCATTATGCATTACTAGGATAAAATCAGAAAAAAAGCAGCTCTGACCACTTTCACTAACACTGCCACTTGACTTTCTTATTTGGGGTTTATGAGAGTTTTACTTTTAAAAACTTAATTGAGATATAGTTTAAATAAAATAAAATAAACCCAATTACAGTACACATGTTGAGGATCTTACTGAAATAACCTCCAAAATAAGTGATACAAAATATAACTGCTGCCTCAAAATTTCCCCTGCTGTTCTTTGCAGTCAGGTTCCTGTCCCCACTCCACCATCAACCCTGTGCCACAAACAACCACCTGTTTTGTTTTGTTTTTTATCCCAACAAACTATATTTGTCATTCTGTTCTATGAAATGAAATAATTAAGTATGTGCTCTTTTGGATTGTTTCTGTGACTAAGCATGTTTTTGTTTCATGCATGCTGTTAAGTATAACAGTAGTTCATATCCACTATGAACATTAGAACACAAATTCTGTGATTTCATTTCTCTTGAATGGATTTCTACTTTTTTGCCAAAGTTCTCAAGCAATGTGTGAAAGTTTCAGTTGCATCACATCCTTGACAAACTTAATGCGGTCAGTTTTGTCAGTTTGATCCCTTCTACCAAATACATTATAGTAACTTACTATTTTTAAGGTGTATTTCCTTCATATTGGTGATACTAAACACCTTTTCATGAACTTTCTAGACATTTTCATGTCCTATATTTTAAAGTCGCTACAGAAATATTTTGTCCATCATTGTTGAATATTTTTTTTTCTTGTTTCTGGATTGTAACACCTCTTTATATATCGTGGATACAAATACTTTGTAGGCTTTTTTCAATGAACATTTTCTCCTCATCAGTGACTTGTCTTTTCAGAAGTTTTGAATGAAGTCCAACTTATTAATTATTCTTTATGTTTCATTCTGTTTTATCCCTAAGAAATCTTTATGGTGTTCTCTCTCTGCCTCCTGGCTACCATGAGCTGAGCAACTTTTCTCTGCCATTCCCTTCCATCATGATGGTTTGCCTCACCTAAGATCAAGAGCAGTGGAGCTGATCGAACATAGACTGAAACCTCTGAAGCTGGTTTGGCTAAGTTGCCCAGGCTGGCCTTCAACTTGCCATCCTTCTACCTCAGCTTCTCAGGTTGCTGGGATTACAGACATGTGCCTCCAACTCCAAATCTTGCATCCTCTTTTAATGTTCTGTAGATTGTTGAACACAAGTCAAATGTTTATTTAATATTGTTTGAGCAAATTATGGCTCATTTATATGATGGAATATTTATAGTCATGAAAAAGAATGGTTATGAAAGTGTACAATAATATGAAAAAAATGCATTGAGTGCAATGTTAATGAAAAACAAGAATTAGTAATAAAAATTACATAGACCTACCTGCAAACAAGGGAAATCTTTGCATTCCCTAAGGTCATGACAAATTACTCTTATAATTTCTCCTAAAATTTTATATTTTTTAGCCTTAATATTTAGAGACATAATCTATTTTTAGTTCATTTTTCACAGGGTTTAAAGTAACAACCATTACTTCCCATATTTCCTACATGAATACCCAATTATTTAAGCATCAATTGTCTGAAAGACTATTTTTTCCCAACTGAATTACCTTGCTGCCTTTGTTAGAAGTCAGTTGACATTATGTGTATCAATCTTTGAACTCTATTTTATTTCATTGATTTATATATCTAATCTTATGCTGCTATCATACTGTTTTAATTGATGTAGTTTTTTGTACATATTGAAAACCAAATAGAATACTCATAATTTTTCCTTCAAAATTGTCTTGGCCATTCTAACTCATTTATATTTTATTGTAATGTAGATTTTTTAGAATTACTTTATGTGGAAGGGTGTTTGCAGATGCCTATGCACATTTCAATGTATTCATTATTAATGTATAGAACAATTGATTTTGTATATTGACATTTTATACAACAACCTTCATAAATTTAGTTTTAGGTTTTTTTGTATAACGAACATTTTGTATGTATACAATCATGTCTTCTGAAAATAATGACATTTTAGGTCTACTTCTTGGTCTGTAGGCAATAAATCTTTTCTTGTCTTATTGCAAAGGTTAATATAAATTAATATTGAAGAGAAGTGGTAGGAATGGGTATTATTTCGTTACTCCAGAAATTTGGGATATAATATTTAGTTTTTTGCCACTAATCATTATATTCACTATGTCTCCTTCTTTTCCTAGTTTTGCTGAGAGTTTTTAATTATAAATAGATGATGAATTTATCAAATTCTTTCTATGTATCTTTTGAGATCATCAGATCATGTTCTTTTATTTAATTAGTGCGGTGAACTACCCTGATTGCGTTTTTTTAGGTTTGTTTTTTTTTTTTTTTTTGATACCAGAGAGTGAATCCAGGGACGCTTTTACCACTGAGCCACATCCCTAGTCCTTTTTTATATTTTATTAGAGATAGGGTCTCTCTAAATTGCTTAGGGCCTCAATAAGTTCCTGAGGCTGGCTTTGAGCTCCTAATCCTCCTGCCTCAGCCTCCAAAATTGCTGAGATTACAGGCATGTGTCACCGCACTCGGCTTGATTGCCTTTTACATTACACTAAATTTGCTTTATTGAATGAACATTAATTGTGAAATTACATTTTATGTAATTTTTAACTTTACTAGAATTTTATAAATTATTATGATTTCTCTGATAAGAATTATTCATATCTAGTGATATATGATGTAGTTGATTTATGCTCCCCCCAAAAGATGTTGAAGTCCTAAGCTCCCATAACAGTGAATGTGATAACATTCATAACAGTGACAACAGAGGATAGAGGCAGTAGTTAAGTATTATTGCTGCCAAAGAATGCCTAGTGTTACCAGAAGCTAGAAGAGTAGAGGAAGAGTCCCTCCCCCACAGACCTCAAGGGGCCATGACTATACCAATATTTTTATTTTAGACATATCCTCCACAACAATAAAAAAATAAATTTCTGTTTTTTAAAATCGCTAAATTTATGGTAATCTTTAATGGCAGCATTATGAAATTAAAACTACCTCCTTGTTTGATTTTAGAGCCACGGTAATGCTTGCCTCATAAAATCATTAGGGAAGCGTATTCTGTGCAAGAATAGCATTAATTCTTCATGAATGTCTTCTAGACATTATAATTGCTAATAAATCCAACTGGGTTGGGCAGTTTTTATGTAGGAAAATAATTATAAATTACTTTTTAATTCATAAAGGACTCTTTGGAATTTCAATTTCTTTTTGAGTCAATTTTGCTCATTTGTGTTTCTTGTGGAACTTGTACATTTAATCTACCTTTTCAAATGTATTATTGTAAGATTTTAATATTCGCTAATTATATATATATATTTTATTGGTTGTTCCAAACATTACAAAGCTCATGATATATCATCTTTCATACATTTGACTCAAATGGGTTATGAACTCCCATTTTTACCCCAAATACATATTGCAGAATTACATCGGTTACACACTCACATTTTTACATAATGCCATATTAGTGACTGTTGTATTCTGCTACCTTTCCTATCCCCTACTATCCCCCCTCCCCTCCCCTCCTATCTTCCCTTTCTACCTCATCTGCTGTTGTTCAATTCTCTCCCTTGTTTCCCCCCACCCTTTCCCCTCACAACCTCTTCTATGTAATTTTGTGTAACATTGAGGGTCTCCAACCACTTCCATATGCTTTCCCTTCTCTCTCCCTTTCTCTCCCCCCACTCGTCTTTGTTTAATGTTAATCTTTTCCTCATGCTCTTCCTCCCTGTTCTGTTCTTAGTTGCTCTCTTTATATCAAAGAAGACATTTGGCATTTGTTTTTTAAGGATTGGCTAGCTTAGGATTGGATTGGATTAGTTTAGCATAATCTGCTCTAATGCCATCCATTTCCATGCAAATGCTATGATTTTGTCATTTTTAGTGCTGCATAGTACTCCATTGTGTATAGATGCCACATTTTTTTTTTATCCATTCATCTATTGAAGGGCATCTAGGTTGGTTCCACAGTCTAGCTATTGTGAATTGTGCTGCTATGATCATTGATGTGGCAGTATCCCTATAGCTCTTTTAAGATCCTCAGGGAATAGTCCGAGGAGGGCGATGGCTGGGTCAAATGGCGGATCCATTCCCAGCTTTCCCAGGTATCTCCATACTGCTTTCCAAATTGGCCTTACCAATTTGGAGTCCCACCAGCAGTGTACAAGTGTACCCTTTTCCCCACACCCTCGCCAACACTTATTGTTGTTTGAATTCATAATGGCTGCCAATCTTACTGGAGTGAGATGGTATCTTAGGGTGGTTTTGATTTGCATTTCTCTGACTGCTAGAGATGGTGAGCATTTTTTCATGTACTTATTGATTGATTGTATGTCCTCCTCTGTGAAGTGTCTGTTCAGGTCCTTGGCCCATTTGTTGATTGGGTTATTTGTTATCTTATTGTTTAATTTTTTGAGTTCTTTGTATATTCTGGATATTAGGGCTCTATCTGAAGTGTGAGGGGTAAAAATTTGTTCCCAGGATGTAGGCTCTCTATTTACCTCTCTTATTGTTTCTCTTGCTGAGAAAAAAACTTTTTAGTTTAAGTAAGTCCCATTTATTTATTCTTGTTATTAACTCTTGGGCTATGGGCGTCCTATTAAGGAATTTGGAGCCCGACCCCACAGTATGTAGATCGTAGCCAACTTTTTCTTCTATCATACGCAGTGTCTCTGATTTGATATCTAGCTCCTTGATCCATTTTGAGTTAACTTTTGTGGATGGCGAGAGAAAGGGATTCGGTTTCATTTTGTTGCATATGGATTTCCAATTTTCCCAGCACCATTTGTTGGAGATGCTATCCTTCCTCCATTGCATGCTTTTAGCCCCTTTATCAAATATAAGAAAGTTGTAATTTTGTGGATTGGTTTCTGTGTCCTCTATTCTGTACCATTGGTCCACCTGCCTGTTTTGGTACCAGTACCATGCTGTTTTTGTTACTATTGCTCTGTAGTACAGTTTGAACTCTGGTATCGCTATACCTCCAGATTCACACTTCCTGCTTAGAATTGCTTGTGCTATTCTGGGTCTTTTGTCTTTTCCATATGAATTTCATGATTGTTTTATCTGTTTCTACAAGAAATGCCGTTGGGATTTTAATTGGCATCGCATTAAACCTGTAGAGAACTTTGGGTAATTTCGCCATTTTGATGATGTTAGTTCTGCCTATCCATGAACAGGGTACATTTTTCCATCTTCTAAGATCTTCTTCTATTTCTCTCTTTAGGGTTCTGTAGTTTTCATTGTATAAATCTTTCACCTCTTTTGTTAGGTTGATTCCCAAGTATTTTATTTTCTTTGAGAATATTGTGATTGGAGTGGTTTTCCTCATTTCCATTTCAGAAGTTTTGTTGCTGATATACAGGAATGCCTTTGATTTATGCATGTTGATTTTATATCCTGCTACTTTGCTGAATTCATTTATTAACTCTAACAGTTTCTTTGTAGACCTTTTTGGGTCTGTTAAATATATTATCATGTTATCTGCAAATAGCGATAATTTAAGTTCTTCTTTTCCTATTTTCATGCCTTTAATTTCTTTTGTCTGTCTAATTGCTCTGGCTAGGATTTCAAGAACTAAATTGAATAGAAGTGGAGATAGAGGGCATCCCTGTCTTGTTCCAGATTTTAGAGGGAATGCCTTCAGTTTTTCTCCATTTAGGATGATGCTAGCCTGAGGTTTAGCATATATAGCTTTTACAATGTTGAGGTAAGTTCCTGTTATCCCTAGTTTTTCTAGTGTTTTGAACATAAAGGGATGCTGTACTTTGTCAAATGCTTTTTCTGCATCTATCGAGATGATCATATGGTTCTTGTCTTTAAGTCTATTGATGTGGTGAATAGTATTTATTGATTTCCGTATATTGAACCATCCTTGCATCCCAGGGATGAATCCTACTTGATCATGGTGCACAATTTTTTTGATATGCTTTTGTATTCGATTCGCCAAAATTTTATTGAGAATTTTTGCATCCAAGTTCATTAGAGATATTGGTCTGTAGTTTTCTTTCTTTGAAGAGTCTTTGTCTGGTTTCAGGATCAGTGTGATGTTGGCCTCATAGAATCAATTTGGAAGATCTCCTTCTTTTTCTATTTCTTGAAATAGCTTGAAAACTATTGGTATTAATTCTTCTTTGAAGGTTTTGTAACACTCCGCTGTATACCCATCCGGTCCAGGCTTTTTTTTGGTTGGTAGTCTTTTGATGGTTTCTTCAATTTCTTTCTTTGTTATTGGTCTGTTTAAATTGTGTGTGTCTTCCTGACTCAATCTGGGCAGATCGTATGACTTAAGAAATTTATCGATATCTTCACTATCTTCTATTTTATTAGAATATAGGGTTTCAAAATAATTTCTAATTATCTTCTGTATTTCTGTAGTGTCTGTTGTGATATTGCCTTTTTCATCCCATATGTTAGTAATTTGAGTTCTCTCTCTTCTTCTCTTCCTTAGCATGGCTAAGGGCCTGTCAATCTTATTTATTTTTTCAAAGAACCAACTTTTAGTTTTTTCATTTTTTTCAATGTTTTTTTGTTTCAATTTCGTTGATTTCTGCTGTAATTTTAATTATTTCTTGTCTTCTACTACATTTGCTGTTGTTTTGCTCTTCCTTTTCTAGGTTTTTGAGGTGTAGTGTGAGTTCATTTATTTGTTGATTTTTTCTGTTTTTCTGTTTTTGAGGAAAGAACTCCAAGAAATGAATTTCCCTCTTAAAACTGCTTTCATTGTGTCCCATAGATTCCGGTATGTTGTGTCTGTATTGTCATTTGTCCCTAAGAATTTTTTTATCTCCTCCTTTATGTCTTCTGTAACCCATTGATCATTCAGTAACATATTGTTCATTTTCCATATTGTTCATACGCAGTGTATGTAGGATTTTTCCTTCCTTCTTTTATCATTGATTTCCAGTTTCATTCCATTATGATCAGATATGGTGCATGGTATTATCTCCACGCCTTTATATTTTCTAAGAGTTGCCCTATGGCATAATATATGGTCTATCTTTGAGTAGGATCCATGTGCTACTGAGAAGAACGTGTATCCACTTGATGATGGTTGATATATTCTATATATGTCGGTTAAGTGCAGGTTAGTGATTGTGCTATTGAGTTCTATAGTTTCTTTATTCAGCTTTTGTCTAGAGGATCTGTCTAATGGTGAGAGCGGTGTGTTGAAGTTATCCACAATTATTGTGTTGTAGTCTATTTGACTCTTGAACTTGAGGAGAGTTTGTTTTATGAACGTTACAGCTCCATTGTTTGGTGCATACAAATTGATAATTGTTATGTCTTGTTGGTGGATGGTTCCTTTTAACAGCATATAGTGTCCTTCTTTATCCCTTTTGATTAACTTAGGTTTGAAGTTGATTTTATTTGATATGAGTATGGCCACTCCTGCTTGCTTCCGAAGGCCATGTGAGTGGTATGATTTTTCCCAACCTTTTACCTTCAGCCTGTGTATGTCTTTTCCTATCATTTGAGTCTCCTGAAGGCAGCATATTGTTGGATTTGTTTTTTTCATCCAGGTTACTAGCCTATGTCTCTTGATTGATGAGTTTAGGCCATTAACATTTAAGGTTACAATTGAAATATGGTTTGTACTTCCAGTCATGTTTATTTATTTATTTATTTTAGTTTGGCTAGTTTTTACTTTTTGGTTATTTTCCTCCCCCTTTACTGAGATAAAATACTACAAGAAGAGGAATTGAAAAATAGTGCCCAAAACTAACTAGATCAAGTAGAAATTGATCAACATTTAGAAAAACTAAATGCTGTTAGTTTTTGGCACTATTTTTCAATTCCTCTTCTTGTAGTATTTTGCTCAAAATGCTTTGCAGTGCTGGTTTTCTGGCTGTGAATTCTTTTAGCTTTTGTTTATCGTGAAAGATTTCAATTTCATTGTCAAATCTGAAGCTTAATTTTGCTGGATACAGTTTTTTTGGTTGGAAGCCATTATTTTTCAGCGTTTGAAATACATTGTTCCAGGATCTTCTTGCTTTCAAAGTCTGTGATGAAAAATCAGTCGTTAACCTAATTGGTTTACCCCTGAATGTAATCTGCCTTCTTTCTCTCGTAGCTTTTAATATTCTCTCCTTGTTCTGTATGTTGGCTATCTTCATAATTATATGTCTTGGAGTTGGTCTATTACGGTTTTGAATGTTTGGTGTCCTGTAGGCTTCCAGGATTTGGCAATCCATTTCATCTTTCATCTCTGGGAAGTTTTCTAGAATTATTTCATTTAATAGGTTGTCCATTCCTTTGGTTTGATTCTCTATGCCTTCTTCTATCCCGATGACTCTCAAATTTGTTTTTTTTATGACATCCCATATCTCTTGAATAGATTGCTCGTGGGATTTAAGCATCTTTTCTGTGTTGACTATATTCTTTTCAAGTTGATAAACTTTGTCTTCATTATCTGATGTTCTGACTTCTACCTAATCTAGTCTATTTGTAATATTCTCGTTTGAATTTTTAATTTGGTTTATAGTTTCCTGCATTTCTAGGATTACTGTTTGATTTTTTTTAAGATCTCTATCTTCTGGTAAAGCTCGTTCTTTGCCATTTGAATTTGTTTGTTTAATTCATTTTCAAAATATAGTTTTATTGCTTGGACTTGCTGTCTCATGTCTTCTCTAATATTCCTTTCCATCTGAATTAGGTATGCCTTGAGTTCTTTCCCTATCCATGTTTCTGATGCTTCTAAGTCCTCCTGTAGATTTAAGTTGTCCTGCATTGTTTGTACTCCGTTTTTCCCTTATTTTTTCATGATATTCACGCTACTTTCCAGCTCTATTTGATTGCTGTGTTTCTGCTCTCTTCTATAAATTTGTTTTGGTTTTTTATATCTCTGTTGTCTCTCCTTTGTGTTGGTAGACTATGCCTGCTAAAGTGGATTCCGCTGGGAAGAAATACCGACGGCCGAGCTCCAGTGACGTCACCTCTCTGCTATGGCGGGTCCCAGGCTCCTTGCCGGGGTGTCCGAATGGGGGGGTGGGACTGGACTGTCTCTGGTTGGTTTCAGCACCCGAACGCTGGCGGCCGGGCGGTCTCCAGCCGCCCAGTCATGCGGACAGCGGGTGGGCTGTCGCCGGCAGGCGGGTGATCTCTAGCCGCCCAGTTGCGGGGTCGGTCGCCCGCGGGCGGGCAGTCTCCAGCCGCCCAGTCGCGCAGGCGGCAGGCGGATGATGGGTCGCCGGTGGGCGTGCGGTCTCCAGCCCCCTAGTCGCATGGGCAGCGGGCCGGCTGTCGCCAGCGGGCGGGCGATCTCTAGCCTCCCAGTCCCGTGGTTGGTCACCGGCAGGTGTGCAGTCTCCAGCTGCCCAGTCGCAGGGGCAACGGGCCGGCTGTCGCTGGTGGGTGAGCGATCTCTAGCCGCCAAGTCGCAGGGGCAATGGGCCGGCTATTGCCTGCGGGCGTGTGGTCGCCAGCCACCCAGCCGCAGGGGCAATGGTCCGGCTGTCGCTGGTGGGCAGGCAATCTTTGCCGCCCAGTTGCACGGTCAGTCGCAGGTGGGCGTGCGTTCTCCAGCCGCCCAGTCGCGAGGGCCTGGCCTCTAGTCCCCTGGTTTCTCCTGCTAGTCCTGGTTTCTCCTGCTAGACCAGATTTCCCCTGAGTGATGCCTCTCGGCAGCTCAAACTGTACTCTGGGCCTGCTGTTTTTTGGGCATGGAGGGTGGCTATTGAGAGCCCCGGCACTCTATTGTTTTGATTTTTTCCGCTTGCCCCTCCCCCCGCGCTGGCAATACAGGTTTCGTTTTCCCCGCTGATGGGAGGGGGAGTTGAAGGTCGGGTGTCTCTAGTTTTCCCCGCGTCTTTATGCAGGCTTGCTCTGATAATCCCTCCCCCGGAGAGCCTAGGAGAGATTTTATGCGAATTCCCCGCTGTATGGGAGATGAGCTGAGTAACACACACCTGTTTTATTGTTGCAATCTGTCCGAGAGTGGCGGTGGTTACTTCAGCTCTCCAAGATGGACACTAATTATATTTTTAACATCTGAAGGACATTTGGGATGCTTGTAAAACACAAAGAGTATTACCAAAATCTTTGTTTGCTTTTGGTGGAGGATCATTGTACCTGATTATTGGATCCTTAAAATTTATTCACTGACATAGATGGTCCTGAAACTGCAAAGGATTAATTTCCTTATTTTTGGTACACATGTAGCTTTCTAAGGTCTCCAGTTTCCTCACTTGCTTCTTTCTTTTAGTATATACTTTTTTAGTTGTAGTTGGACACAATACCTTTATTTTATTTATTTATTTTTATGCTGTGCAGAGGATCGAACCCAGGTCCTCCCACGTGCAAGGTGAGTGCTCTACCGCTGAGCTACATCCCAGCCCCTAACTTGTTCTTAATCATCTCATCAGCATATATCATAAATTTAAATGATCAGTATGAAAACCTCAGGTGTCTAAATTGTTTAGATCTCTTTAAAAGAGAAGGTTAAAGAACAGTCTTGAATCAGAACTCTTCATAAATACTGTTTACTGTTGTGGATCCTACAACAACTGAAGATTTACTTATTAACTTGGAATTAAAAATATTAAATTTTCCAAATAAATTGTTATATGCCATGTATCTACAACCTTATTAATCTCTAGCAAAGCACAGTCACACTTCAGCATGGAAGAACAGATGTTATGTAGGCAATTTAAAGTCATTTTCCAGGATTATCCAGTATCTGCTGGGGCAAGACCAGAAAGTAAATGCAGATGTGATACAGAGCCCTACTCCTGCCTTTGTGTATTTAATAGCTTCACTAATCCTTGCCTCCTGATGTTACACAATGTGTTAATTTACCCTTAGTTGGGGCAATTTGGAGGAGAGCAGCAAAGAACTTTCAGAAGTTCCTACTTGGTATTCCCCACTATGATAGCTCATACTGCACAGGCAATGTCAGGGTTGTTCCAACGTACTGAATGGTGGGCAGTAGAGATACCCAGAGATACATGTACCCTAATCCCTACAACTTGTGAGTATGTTTCATTACATGGCAAATGAGACTTTGTAGATATAATTAAGATGATAGATTTTTAAGATAGGAACACTGACCTACTTTCTATAGGCAAACCCTAGATTGTCATATAATCCCTTAAAAGGGGAGAACTGTCTGATGGAATCAGAGAGACACAAGAGATATTTTGAGTGTGAGAAGAATCCAGCACACTGTTGCTGGTTTAAGGATGGAGGAGCTGGGGAGGCAAGGTGATGGAATGGAAGCAAATTTCAACTCTACTTTCTAGAACCAAAGCAGTGAGAGACCAGCTGATGGGGGCTGCAGTAACAGAGATATAATATTAGACAGTCAGAACCTTGAATGGGGGAGCAAAAGTTTGGGTTACTGAAACAGGAAACCGAAAATAATTCAATAACCTTGAACTCTGAGTGGGTCAGTGGGGGAGGGGTAAAAGAGGAAGAGGCAAAGCTGACAAGCTTACTTTGGAAAGAATGGTAGTAAACAAAGTTAGACCAACTGAGTTAACCTGGGGCAAGAGCTGCAAAGCCACTTAGTGATAACAGTACAGCTTATCTCAAATTGCTGATAGAAAACTATGGAAGGCAGCCATTTCGTAGAGACTACACCTAAGCCTGCTTTGTTGAAAGGATAAATCTATATTGCTTCATTCAACATACAGATAGCAAAACACACTAGCCTAGGAAATGCCTTTGATGGAATGATGGTTGTCTGTATACTGGGATTGCTGCAAGCTAAAGGTTGCTAAACTCCCTAACTCCACCACTGAGGAGCAAGTTGCTGCAGAAGAGAGAGCAAGTCATGCTCAGGGATTGCAGTGTCTGGGGAGCAGCACGTGCCACAGCTGCAGGATGCAGCTGCCCAAGCTACCATAGACAGCAGAAGCTGCTGGCGTCCCAGCAACACCACATGCCTCACAGATGCCAGCCACTGCTGACTGCATGCCAACAACAGGCCCCAGATCTGAGGGAACCTTCCTGCATCAGAGCAGTGCTGCTTTTGCCATAGAGGCAGCCCAAAGACATGGACCCTAGCCTTCCGTGTGAAGCTGTTCAAAACCCAGCAGCTGATTGAAGCTGCCAAGAAGCAGCAGCACTGAGTGTACCCCAGAGGTGTCCTGCAGACACGTTCACCACAGATGCTGGCCACTGTCAAATTTGCCCAGATGTAGGCCCACTAACACATGAACCCCAGTTGGGCATAACCATCCCACACTTCCCTGGGGCCATCCAGCACCACTATCGCTAGGTCACTGGGCATCTGCCACGGCCATGCTCCATGCACACTGAAATATACAGAGGTAAGCCCACACCTGTTTGGACAGTTCTGAGCACATGAAGTATTTCCGCAAACAGACACACAAGACTGCAGTCTCAAACAGAAGCACACCTGTCCTGGAGGCTACAAGTAGCCTCATTTGCTCTGACTGTCCAGAAAGCGATTTGGTACTCAGACACATTAAAGAATGGAAGAAGCTGCTAGATTTACATCAGAGGTGGGCTGCTGTCCTTGCTACCTCATGTCCAAAGAGAAATTTAGAGGTCAAGCCAAAGAGGTGTGTGCATTTACTAAGTCCCCCCAAATCTGATAAAATCCAAATCTAGAAGGCCTAATAAGAAATCTCTCCATGTCAAATAGCTATGAATGGAAAATATAAATCTCTCTTAGTTCAGTTTTTTGATTCACAAATATCTTATGTATTGATTTGATAGGTTTCCACTTATTATTTGATGTCACAATTCTTAATCCAACTTTATTTTCTTTCGCTGTTTTAATGCATTAGTTGGATTTACTCTTTTGCTCCTTGTTTATGCCTGTACTCTTCTTCTCTTTTGTATTTTCCATTATCTTCTCCTGTTCCCCTCCTCATTTTTTGCTTTTCTTTCCCCCTTTTTTCCCCTATCTTTCCCTTTTAGGTCGTATAAAGTTTAAGTGTAATTTTTATTTGTTTTAATGTCCAACTTTTCAGGCTATTCTAGAGCATTATTCCCCATTATCACTTTTAGATTGGTGGAGTTGTAGAGGACATTTCCAATATGCAGTTTAAGGTTTATTAATGTATGGCTTTGTTTTGAAATGGTTGCAGTGACTGGTGATTATTATCTCCTCTCAAAGCAAGATTAGGGACTGACAATTAAAGTGTGATCATGTTGAGTGAAAGTTTTGACACATAGATATACTCTCAGCTTGGGATACATAGGAAAGAGAAAATAGTTCACTAAATAGTCCCTCTTATGACAATGTCAGAGATAATCACAACAGCAGATGTGCAACACTCAACATAGAAATGCAGGAATTATGAGAAAGCAAGGTAATAAGATACTCCCTAAAGTTCATAACACTCCCAAAACTGATCCCATAGATATTGACATGGAGGAAACTCTGGATAAAGAATTCAAAGAGTTGATTATTAAAATTATCAATGAACCAAAAGATCTAAGAAATAAACTAAGGTAGAAAATGCAAGATAAGAGTATTTCAGTAAAGAGATAAATATACCAATGTGTAACCGATGTGATTCTGCAATCTGTATACGGGGTAAAAACGGGAGTTCATAATTCGCTTGAATCAAATGTATGAAATATGATATGTCAAGAGCTTTGTAATGTTTTGAACAACTAATAATAAAAAAATTAAAAATAATTAAAAATAAAATAAAAACCAAAAAAAAGTCTCACTATTACATTAGATCACATAGTATATAGGATATCAGGCCTTGAAGACAAGGTGCATGTACTTGAATTCTCAGACAACAACAAAAAGCAGAAGAAATAATCAGAACCTGAATATTTAAGAACTCAGGATAACATTCAGGAGACCTAAGGCCTGTTCATATTGAACACAGAGAACAAATAAAGCTAATGGCACTAATAACCCATTCAGTGAAATAATATCATAAAATTTCTCAAATGTGGAAAATGAGACTGGCATTCAAATATCAGATGCATTTAAAAACCCAAATAGACATGACCAAAAAAAAAACACCTCCCTATGACATATCATAGTTAAAATATCAAAAATCTACTCTAGATAAATAATTTCAAATCCTGAAAGAAGGAAATGTCAGATCATGTATAAAAGCAGACTAATTGAGATAATAGCATATTTCTTAGCAAAAACTTTAAAGTCCAGGAGAGTTTGGAACAATGTATTTCAAACCCTGAAAACATATAACTTCCAAATCATATTCCTATATTCAGCAAAGATACCTTTCAGAATTAAAAAACAAATAAGTAAAAATATCTCAAGATAAACATTAACTAAAGGAATTAAATCAGGATGGCAAAAGACACTTAAATCTTATTCTCAGAAAAAGAACATAAAAACAACAAAGAGGACACAGGAAAGAATAAATCTCATTAGAAAAGTGAATAAGCAAGTGAGAAGTAGGATTAAATCAAACATTAGAACTGAAATAAAATGACAGAGAGTAATACCTTTCACTCTATAATAACACTGAATGTAAATGGTCTCCAATTAAAATGTATAGATTAGGAGACAGAATTCAAAAAACAAGACTCAACTAGATGTTGCTTACAAAAAAAAAAAAAAAAACCTTATTAGCAAGGACATCCACAGACTAAAGAGAAAGGATTAAAAATGACATTTCAGGGCTGGGACTGTAGCTCAAGCAGTATCGGTAGTGTGCCCGCCCGGCATGTGCACAGCGCTGGGTTCGATCCTCAGTACCACATAGAAATAAAGATGTTGTGTCTACCAAAGACTAAAAAAAAAATAAAAAATAAAAAAAAATTCTCTCTCTCTCTCTCTTTAAAAAAAGACATTTCATGCTAATTGAACCCAAAGGCATGCAGACTTCAAGCCAAAATTAGGTTAAAAGAGACAAAAAAAAGGTCATTAATATTTGTAAAGGAAACTAGCCAACAAGAAGATATAATAATTATGAATATTCATTGCCCCAACTTTGCCACATCTAATTATATAAAAAAAGCAATACTCAACATAAAGACTCAGATCTCAATATAATAATAGTGGGTGATTTTAATAGACTTCTTCAACTAACAGGTAGATAATCCAGACATGATAGCAAAGTCACTACAGAGTTAAAATTTACTATGGACCAAATGGTCTTTGTAGACAGAATAAATATTTACAGAACGTTTCATTCATCAAAAGCTGTTCAGCTGCCCATGAAACTTTCTCCAAAATAGGACATATTTTAGGCCACAAATCAATCTTAGCATATATGAAAAGGCTGAAATACTTCCAAATGCCTTATTAGATTAAAATATAATGAAATTAGGGCTGGAGTTGTAGCTCAGTGGTAGAGCACTTGCCTCACAAGTGTGAGGCACTATGTTCGATCTTAGCACTACATAAAAATAAATGAAGTCAGTGAGTCTATATAAAACTAAAAATATTTTTAAATAGATAATAAATTAGAAATAAACAAGAAAAACTACAAAACACATGGAGACTGAATAACATACTTTTGAATGATGAATGAGTCATTAAAGAAACCAGGGGAGAAATATAAAAATTATTACAATCAAACAAGAACAGAAATATAACTTTCAAAAATCTATGATATATAATCAAGGAATTTTTAAGAGGAAAGGTTATGAGTGCAAAAATTTTTTTGAAAAATCAGAAGTATCTCGAATAAATAACCTAATGATATATCTCAAGTTCTTAGAACCACAAGAACAAATCAATCCAAAAACCAATGGGAGAGAACAAAATTAGAGCTGAAATTATTGAAATAGAAAATACATAGGATCAATGAAACAAAGAGTTGATTCTGTGAAAAGATAAACAATATTGATAAATCCTTAACCAAGCCATCCAAAAGAAAGAGAAGACCCAAATTAATAAAATTAGATTTGAAGAGTGGAGTATTACAACAGATACCACTGAAGTACAGAGAATCATTAGGGACTATCTTGAAAATCTAGTTCCCAATAAATTGAAAAATTTAGAAGAAATGGATAATTTCTAGACACACAAAATCTACCAACATTGAACTAAGAGGATGTAGACAACTTAAACAAAGAGTAAGCACTGTGATTGAAATAGTAATAAAAAACCTCCCAACAAAGAGGAGCCCAGGACCGGATGACTTTACAGCTGAATTCTGCCAGATATTTAAGAAAGAATTAACACTAGTACTTCTCAAATTATTATATGAAATAGAAAGGGAATACACCCAAACTCATTCTATAAAGCTAGTATCACCCTGATACCCAAAATAAATATAGACACCGTAAGAAAATTACAAACCAAACTTGATGAATAAAGTTCAAAAAACTCCTTAACAAAATACTTGCAAATAAAATTCAAAAGTATGTAAGAACGATTACACACCAAGTTAGTTTCATCCTTTGAATAAAAGGATGGTAAAATATTTGCAAATTAATACACATGATATACAACATAAATAGAATCAAAAACAATATGCCCAAGATAATTTCAACAGATAAAGGAAAACCCTTGGACAAAACTCAATGCTATGGTATTTGCAGGTAAATGGATGAAGTTTGAGAATATCATGCTAAGCAAGTAAGCCAATCTCAAAAAACCAAAGGCCGAATGTCCTTTCTGATAAGTGGATGGTGATCCATAAGTGGAGGACAGGCATGGAAAAATGGAGGAACTTTGCTTGAGCAAAGGGGAGGGAGGGTTGGGGAGGGCACATGGGGACAGGAAAGACAGTAGAATGAGATGGACATTATTACCCTAGGTACATGTATGACTGCACATACGGTGAGACGCTATATCACGTACAATCAGAGAAATGAAAGTTTTGCTGCAATTGTGTACAATGAATCAAAATGCATTCTGCTGTCATATATACCTAGTTAAAATTAACTAATTAAAAAATTCAATGCCCCTTCATGATAAAAATTTTTTTTTGAAAAAACTATGGATAGAGGAAATTTACCTCAATATCATAAAGGCTATCTATGACAAACACAAAATCAACAACTTATTTGATAGGGAAAAACTGAATACAGTTCTGGAGTGGTAGACAGTGTTAAGGCATTATATCCACAATAACACTGGATGTAAATGGTGTCAACTCTCCAATTAAAAGATGCAGATTGGCAGAATGGATTACAAAAAAAAGATCTAACTATATGCTCTTTGCAAGAGATTCATAGGCAAAGACATCCACAGGCTGAGGGTAAAAGATGAAAAAAGATGTTTCATGCAAATGGAGCACAAAAATAAGCAGAAATAGATACTCTTATATCTGACAAAGGAGATTTCAAGCAAAACTCAATCAGAAGACACAAAGAAATTCACTATAAACAGGTAACGGGAACAATCCAACAAGAAGATATAACAATGGTAAATATTTATGTGCCAGATGTTGGTGTGCCTAATTACATAAAACAGATACTTCTTTATTTTACATTCTTGGTAGACTCCAATACAATAATCCTGGCTGATTTCAACACACCTCTCACACCAATAGACAAGTCATATGGACATAAAATCAATAAAGATGCTTCTGACCTAGATAACAGTATAAATCAAATGGACCCAAAAGACATTTATAGAATATTTCATACAAAAAACAGTTAAATTCACTTTCCTCTCAGCATCATAGAACATTTTCCAGAACAAATTATATTCTAGGTCACAAGGTAAGTCTTAGCAAAAAAAAATTATACTCCCATGTATCTTATCAGATCATAATAGAATAAAAGTAGAAATCAACAGCAAGAAAAAATATATAAAGCACATGTCTATTGAACAATATTGTTTTAAATGGAGAATGGATCATAGAAGAGAGAGAGGAGAAATTTTGAAATTCCTACAATTAATTGAATAATAATAGTAGTACAATTTACCCAAATCTGGGAGAATATGAAGGTAGTTCTAAGAGGAAAATTTATAGCATTAGGTTCTGTATCTTTAAAAAACAGAAAGATACCAATAAACAGTCTAATGCTGCTTCTCAAGGTCCCCCAAAAGCAGGAACAAACTAATTTGAAAACCAGTAGAAGGCAGGAAATAACTAATATTAGAGAAAAAATAGTGAAATTGAGAATTTAAAAAATACAAAGGACCAATGAAACAAAGAGTGGTTTCTTTGAAAAGATAAACAAGAGTGATAAAACCTTACCCAAACAGACCAAAGGAAAGAGAAAGAACACACAAATAGACAAAATTAGAGATGAAAAAAGAGATATCACCACAAGCATTATTAAAATCCATAAAATCATAAGGGACTATTTTGAAAATTATATTCCAATAAATTAAGAAATCTAGAAGACATGGACAAATTTCTAGATACTTATGACATACCCAAATTGAAAAAAATTAATAGCAAGCAACGATTGTAGTAATAAAAGGTCTTTCAGCAAAGAAAAACCCAGGACCAGATGGATTCTCAGTTGAGTCCTACCAGAATTTTAAAGACTAATGCCAATTCTCAAATTATTCCATACAATAGAAAGGGAGAGAACACTCCAAAACTCATTCCATGAAGTCAGTATCACCCTGATACCTAACCCAGATAATGGCACAGCAAAGAAAAAAAAAAACTACAGATCAATTTCCATGATGAATATAGCTACAAAAGACCTCTATTATGAAAACTACAGAGATTTCATAATAGAAATAGAAATCTTCTATTTTCAAAATAGAAACAGAAGATAACACTAGAAGATGCAAAGATGTTCATGGATAAGCAGAACTAATAATGTTCAAATGGCCATACAGATTCAATACAATAACCATTAAAATACCAATGATATTTTTCACAGAACTAGAAAAAAATCCTGAAATTCACATGGAAGAACAAAAGACCCAATATAGTCAAAGCTATTATAAGTAAAAAGAGTAATGCCGTAAGTATCACAATACCTGATTTCAAATTATACTACAGAGATATAGTAACAAAAACAACATGGTATTGCCATAAAAACAGACATATAGATCAATGAAATAAAATAGAAGACACAGAGACAAAACCACACAGATACAGATATTGGATTTGACAAAGTTTCCAAAAACATACACTGAAGCAAAGATAGCCTTTTTAAGAAATGTTGCTAGGGAAATTGTTATATCCATATGTAGAAAAATCAAACTAGGTCCTTATCTCTTACCTTGCCTGAAAGTAAACTCAAAATGGATCAAAAACCCAGCAATAACAACAGAAAGAGAGGATTAATATTCAAAATACATAACAAACTTAAAAAGAAACTGGGAAAAAAACCACTTCATAAATGAATAAATGAACTGAACACATACTTCTCAAAATAAGTACAAGTGGTCATTAAACATATGGAAAAAAAATATTGAATGTCTTCAGCCTTCCAGGAAATGTAGTTCAAAACCACACTGAGATTTCATCTCACTTCAATTAGAAAGGCAATTATCAAGAATGCAAATAACGATAAACATTAGTGAGGAAGAAGGGAAAAGGAACACTGTGGTGGTAGGCAAGTTAGTTCAGCCACCATGGAAATTGACATGAAGGTTGCTCAAAAGACTAAAAACAGAGCCACTCTATGATCTAGCTACACCTCATGATCTACCCTAAATAACTAAAGTCAACATTCTGTAGAGATAGATACTTACCCATTTTTTACAGCAATGCAATTCACAATATCCAAGTTATAGAAACAGCCTAGATGTTCACCAACAGATGAATGAGTAAAGAATATGTGGTATACATACACAAGGGAGTTTTAGTCAATCATAAAATAATTGTATTTTGTCATTTGCTGAAAAAGGGATGGAACTAGAGAATGTCGTGTTAAGCAAAATAAGCCAGACTCAGAAAATAAAGGGTCACATGTTTTCTCTGATAATGTGGAAGTTAGAAAGAAAAAAAAAAGGACCTCATGAATATAGAAGGGAGAACCATGGATTAGGGGCAAGAAGGATGAAGGCCAGGTACTGGGAAATGGAATTGATCAAAGCATGTTAGACATGTACAAATATGCCACACTGAAACCCATTATTCTGTATAATTATTGTGAACCCATAAACATTTTTAAAAAAATAATAAAGGGAATGACAATGAGATTTAAAAAAATGGCCTTAAAGACTGAGAGTTTTCTGTCTGACCGCCATCAAGGAAATGGAAAACCAATGTAAAAACAATAATGAATTGATTATCTCAGTAAGGACTCTCCACAAAGAAGTACAATACTGCCAACCTCTTGATTTTGACTTTGTAAGACTTAATCAGAATGATCTGAGCCAGTGTGGTAGACTTCTGACATATAGAAATATGATAAAATAAATTAGTATTATTTTAAGCTGCTAAGTCTGATGTACCATGCTGTCACAGAAAAAGTAAACTAATACATCCTTTTCCCTACAGGTCGTCCAAGTAAATGAGCAGATGTGACTTTGGTGGAAGGAACATGAGAATATTATATCATTCTATGGAATTACAGGATATTTGCTCCTATGGACTGAGTCTCCATTTGAGTCCCTTGGTTGTGGATCTGAAAAATGAGCAATTCAGAAACTGAGGCAGGGGTTGTAGATTTTTATTGAGCTGACCATCCTTACCCTACTTCTCTTTATTTTTGCAGCTTTTGGATTATTAGTGTTAAGTAGCATGTTTTTCGGTTACCAAACTATTTTTCTCCAAAAGACACCATGCATTATTAAACGTGTCTGTAATTTATGGAGGGACAAGTCCCCATGGCTGTTCCTCTGATCTTCTGATAATTAAGGTAACTGCAGCCTCCTAGTTTCTGATGCTCCTTTCTGCCTTCCTTTACTGCAGGACACCAACAAACCTACGGAAGTTAACAAGCCAATGTCTGTAACCATACTTCCTGTTTTCAGTCTTACAAAGGAAAATGACTCCTGAACTTCTTAGTGATATTGGAACCTCTCTCATCAGTGTTCCTAATGGCCACAGGGATAGGCTGTCCTCTGAACCATCCTGTGGGACTAATCATTGCAGGTCTTCTTTTCTCATATAACTAATCCAGCAGCTCATTTCCACAGCATCTTAATATTTTCACTTTACTTGGTGTTGACCATAACTTTTCTTAAGGGCAACCTTACCAGTGAATTTTTCCCCTTCCCCTAGGGCTCTTGTCAGGGTGATAGATGTAAGAGTGATTCCAATTATATATTTTTTAATTTATTCAATCTGCATTTCAGTCTTCTTGGTCAAGTACCTACACAGTAGGCAAGAAGTACATAAGGGCAACTGCTTATGGGGGAAAGTCTTCTGTAGCATTGTGTATCACAAAAGTACTAGCTCTCAGATAAAAAGAAGGGATTTGAAGAAGCCACAAAAAAGTTAGGAAGACTGGTCTCCCATGTTAATGGTTTGGAAGAGTATTCCAAAAGAGACCATATTACCCAAGGTGATCTACAGATTCAATGAAATTCCTATCAAAATCCAAATGACATTCTTCACAGAAGTAGAAAAATCAATTCTAAAATCCATATGAAATTTCAAAAGAACTTGAGTGGTCAAAGTAATCTTGAACAAAAAGAACAAAACTGGAGGCATCACCTTACCTGACCTCAAAATAGACTGTAAAGTAATGGCTTCGCATTACGGTACTAGCATAAAAATAAATATATCAATATATCAGTGGAACAGAATAGATAAAACAGAAATAAACTCATGCTCTTACAGCTAACTATTTTTTGTCAAGGGTGTCAAGAACATACCATAGAAAAAGAACAGCCTTTTCAATAAATGATATGAGAAAACGTGATACTGATATGCAGAAGGACAAAGCTAGAACCTTCTCTCATCACATAAAAATTAAATTCAAATGGATTAAAGACTTAAACAAAGACCCTCAAATGATACAACAACTAGAGTAAAAAGTAAGGGAAATTCTCTAAGACATTGTTTTGGGCAAAATCTTTTTTTTTTTTTTCTAAATAACCTAAAAACACAGACAACAAAAACAAAAATGATAATACATTAATCTAAATGATAATATATTAAACTAAAAATCTTCTGCATAGCAGAGGTAACAACAGAGTAAGGAGAAAATTTACAAATGATGGGAATATTTGCAAACTATGAATTTGACAAGGGATTAATATTAATATCCTGAATACATAAGAAACTCAAACAACTCAATAGCAAAAAAATAAACAAATAATCTAACTTAAAAATTGGCAAAAGAACTGAATAGACCTTCCCCAAAGAAGACATCAGTTTGGTCAACTTCATTCTACACTTTTTTTAATACCACAGTGAATTCCACCTTTATGTGTATCTATAAAGCACTAATGTAAAAAAGTTAATAAATCAATAGAAGGAAAACTGATAGAACAAAGGAAAGGGAGCTGGGGCAAGAGGAAGAAGAGGGAAAGGGGAAGCGCTGGGGATTAAAATGGAGCAAATTATGTAACTTGAATGTATTAATATGTAAAATGAACCCCACTGTTAGGTATGCTATTATATGTTAGGTATCACTTTATATGTATGTTAGGTATAACTATAAGGCACGGAAAAAACAGAAGACAAAAAATGGCTAAGAAGTACATGGAAAAAATGTTCACCATCACTAATCATCAGGGAAATTCAAATCACAACCACAATGTGATACCAAGCAAGGTATACCAGCAATGCATTTTCATGTTCTTCATAATTATTTTTCCTCCTAAATATGGTTTCCATTTTCTCTTTATTTGTATGTCCAGTAAATTCTATTGGACATTGAGCATTATAATTTTTTCCTTTTTCTTCTTTTTTTTTCAGAAATAGGGATTCAATACAGGGGTGATTTACTACTGAGCTATACATCTAGCTGTTTTTACTTTTTTATTTTGAGACAGGATTACTAAATTCCCCAGGCTGACAACTCTCGCTGCAGTCATCTATATTACTGAGATTACAGGAATGTATCTCTGTGCCCAGCCATGAATTTTACATATTTGAGTACTATATTTTATTTTATTCCTATAAAGAGTATTGGATTCCTGTGACAAGTATTTTGATTTATTTTTCTATGTAGCCCATAAGCTGAAATTCTTTGTCCCACAAAATCTAGCTAACTCAATTTTCCAAAATTCCACTCTATCTTCTCAGTTTAGGAGATTATTAGACCATTGTTGGGTTCTCCCTTCTTGCAACATTCTAGGAATTACTTCAAATTATAAAACCCAGGCAGTGGTAGGGTTCATTTCATTTATTTGCCTTTTCTTAGTCCTGTGCATCCTGTTGGCCAATGCTTCTAATATTTTGTCTAGTTTTTTATTTGTTCTTTATAGTTATATGTGACAGTAGAATCCATTTTGGTAAAATTATACATGCATGGAATATACCTTATTCTAATAGGGCCCTAGTCTTATGGATGCACACAATGGTGAAATTCAATGTGGTGTACATATGTGTACATAGAAAAGTTATGTCAGATTTTTTCCACTGTCTTTCCTATTCCTCCTTCCCCTTCCTTCCTTCATTTACCATTTGTTTATGTAGTCTTTAATTGCTAATAGCAGAAGATTAATTCTCTACCATCTTACTCCCTCAATGCCAGTATCAGATGTCTGAGTTTCTTATAATTTAAAAAACAAAACTAGCATTATACTTTATATGATCAATTTTATAATTTAAATTATTTTTTCTGGTGTTTTTCCTAATACAGAAACCACTTAGGCATGGTGACACTTGCTTGGAATCCTGCTACTCAGGAGACTGAGGTAGGAGGATCACAAGTTCAAGACCAACCTCAGCAACATAACAAGACCATGTCTCAAATTAAGAAAAGAACCACAGAAATAGTTCAATGTTAAAGGGCCCTGGGGTTCATTCCACAAGAAAAAGAAAAGAACCTCCTCCTCCTCTGACCCTTGCCTGTCCTCTCACTTTCTGTGTGTGTGTGTGTGTGTTTTTTTTGGTTTTTTTTTTTTTTTTTTTTTTGTCTCTCATAGATTGGGATTTCAGGGCACAGATTTATAGGAATGTTCATCTGAGGACAGAAAGTCTCAAAAGTGAAGTTGGATAAAATATAGAACAAAGTAAAATCATAGTTAAATTAAAAATCTGTTCATTGAAGCATATCTCTAGATTTTCTAAACATTTTCAGTATTCCTCAGCTCATAAAATTGTAATACATGCATAAAGAAACATGAAAGAGTTAAACTGACAAACCACAGTGAAACAGAAAATGTATAGTATTTAACCTTAACTACTGAAAGCAGTGCAGAAATTGATAACATCACACAGGAAGTAAACACCATGTAAAGATCTTTGAAAAATGCAGGGAAAGATTCCTGATAGTATCTGTGTTAGAGGTATGTTGTTTCCTAGCAAAAGCTGTGGGCTTTTAAAATCTCTATCACTGTAATAACACAGAGAAGTCATTTACAAGTTTATACAGTAGGCATACTTGCAGAATTCTAAGAGAGTAAAACCATTAACAACTAGAAGGGTAGTATGTGTAAAAGCAAGTAAAAACAGAAATAACTCCATTGAGACTAAATTCTTTAGGGTTAAGAAATGCCTTATTCACTGGTTCATGTTTTAAATGTTATACACAGATTAGAAACCAAAGAAATACTGATAAATTTCACTAACAATTTGGAAATTTTTTGAATTAAGCAAAGTTTCATATTTAGATAGAGTATATGAAAAATTGATAGAAGTTAAGTGATAGACTTTAAATTTCCATCCACAGGAAAGAAATAAATCAGAAACAATACCCAGTATTAGCTTATCACAGTGACTGGTGTCCACCTACCCCCACCCCCAGTAGATAGAAGAAATTGCCATGAAATTTCATTAAGAAAATATTGTTTTTCTAGAATTTAAAATATAAGTAAAATGGTTTCTTTCTCTACTGCAAACTGTGTTGGAAAATCTGAATAATATAACTGATGAACAGAATGTTTCGTCTAAGGGGGAAATTTTGCAAAATATCAAACTAGAAAATATCAGCATGTCAAAAAATAAGTTAACACTTGAGTTTTGCCATTTTGCCTCTTAAATATTTGTCATTTTTAAGAAGCATCAAATATTAAATTGGGAAAAGGACACTGAAGAAGACAAAACCATTAGGAGTTTTATTCATGGATTAGGTTGGAGAGAAATGAATAGCCCATTCGACATTTGTCCACTGAGGGACACTATCCCCACAATGAACATTTCTCCCTATCTCTGTCTCTTTCTCCAAAGGGCTTATACAACATTCCTCTAAAATCTGTGCTAATAAAATGGGGAAAACTGTAATAAAATGTATTTGTTAGTCACAATTAATAATTCTATAATGACATTAATTTGCTGAGGTTTTTTTGGTTTATTGACATTATTACCACTTGTGAATAAATTAGTATCTTTGAAATCTTGTTTTTACTATTATTGAATTACTCAGGAACAAATATTTTTCTCATTAATATTTTATTTAAAAATATAGTTATTATCAAGATAACTATTTTCCTTAACAATAATTTTATGTTCCAATGGAAACAATAATAGAACCTAAATAAAATGATTTAATGGCAATTTCCCCTGACCTATGTAAGTTTGTCTGCTGAATCTTTTTCTAAGCATTATATATTTGTATAAACATATATACCCACCAATTAATGGATATGACTTCTAAAAAAGAAAAATAAAGTCTATGACTTTAATTTGAATGACTAAAACTAAATGAAGCTAGTCTAAATGATCTATGTTGGAAATGAATATTTTCATGATGTCTGAATAGAGGCATCTAGCACCCACCTGCTCCTTCATAAAGAATATGAACAATGGAGGTATACCTGCATTTTGAGGTGAGTGATTGTAGAAGAACAGGAGAAATCAAGAGGAGAAAACAGAAACCTTTTAAGATTCAGAGACCTGGTGTAACAACATAGTAAGAAAAACATGTTGTCCAAGCACCTGCCACCCTATCTCCACTGCTGCAGGGAAAGAAAGTCCCAGAAAACTCTATCAGCAGAGATTCTGGCAATCCTATTGCAAAGTTTTACAATGTCATAGACTTACTAAATAAGTAACCTGAAATCTTCACAGTAGCTTTGTTCTGGAAAAGGATTTCACATCATCCCCTTGTGAAACTCCAAGGTTGGGCATCCAGGATCCATCTTGAGCAGGAGAATACTGTCTGAATTTGGGCTGGTCTAGGGCTCAGAAACCCCTGCATATTTCCATTCCTAAGACTCCACAGACATTCCACTGCATGGGCTCAGAAGAAAGCTACCTCGCCAAAGAAACTGGGCTCAGAAGGATGACTGACTCAGACCTACTGAGTGGCTTGCTCTGTCAGGGGTGGGTGCTGTGATAAGGCTCTTCCCTTGATGACTGGGAGATGGAGGAGCCTGCTTTCTGAGACCAAAGGTGTGACAAATCATATGTGGACTCACGCAGGTGCTAGGACTTCCTGACATGGTTCCCGCCACTCTTTCTCGCAATGGGCACACTGGCACCTGTAACTCATAGGGCAGGGAAATAACTGTTGTTTCACTGATGCACCCCAACACAGGGCTGTGATGAGGTGGTTCTGAGCAATATCGAGGTTCCAGTTGTCATCACACCCCCAGACTGCACAGCCTAATGAGCCCCCAAAAGAAAAATAAAACACTGACAGGTACTTGCAGAGTTTCACTCTTCCTTTCTCCCACAAGCACTTTAGCTGAAGATGTGGCAGGGAGACGAGTCCCATCATCACTCTGTCCTTTGGTAGGCACAACCAAGGTAGGCATCAAAAGGAATGTTTCCCAGCTCCAGCCATTTTCAATTTCTGCTTTCCCCTAGAGGGCAATGGCTAAGCCAGACAAAGGAAAGCACAACCCAAGCACTCAGAGCTACAGGGAGTCTGAGGTCCCCTCCCGGGCAGGCACACCTGCGGTAGCAACAGAGAGAAGTGACAATTCCTGCTGCGGCTGCACCTACTTGGTTCCCACTTCTGGCTGCCACACCTTGTTTAATCATGTACTGTTGATAGGTTTAGATGTGGTCGCCTCAGAGAGGTGCCATGGTTCTTGCCAATGCCTCCCCCATGAAGCACAGAAGCCTGCACCACCATATCGTCAGAGGAAAATACTTGAAGCCCTTTATCAGCACTGGTGCAGAATATGCTATAGACCTTACAAGTCGCAGAGCCAAAATCAAGAGTGACCAAAGAAACTACCATCACCTGACAGAGGACACCACTCTTATTATAGGAGTAGCCACAAAGTATGCACCTAGACACTCTCTACTATCTACGATCTAATTGCCTGAACTGATTAGAATGTCCTCACTCTTGAGTGATCCAGAGAATCGATTAGTGTCTCTCATAGTACATACTCATGGACCAAACTCACTAATCACGACCAAAGAAGCTACAGTGGACTACACTATGTGCACAGCTAGAAATAAAGCCAACATTGCCTAGGATAAAGCAATATCTCAAACACAGGAGAAAGTCACTTACTAATAAAGCCACACCAACAAAAGGTGGTAGTGATACTCAATCCACCAGATGTGCAAATATCAAGTAGGAACACAAAAAGAAGATGAAAAATAAGGTAATAAAACATCTCCCAAAGATTGTAACTCTAGTACCAGATTCCAAAGAAAATAAATGGATAAAATATCTGATAAACAACTTAATAGAATGATTTCTTCAAAGTTCAGTAAGATCCAAAAGAATATAATTAGTAAAATGAAATAAGAAAGATGATACAAGACTAAAAAATTGAGCAAACAGATTTTGAAAAAGCTAAATAAAAGTCATGGGAATGAGCTCAGAGAGTCAAAGAAAAATTCAGCTGAAAGCTTCAGACTGGATCAAGTAGAAGAAAGAATATCTGAACTTGAAGATGGTTTGTTGAAATATCCCATTTAAAGAAAGAAAGAGGGAGGAAAGGACAGAACATATAATATCTTTGGTAAAGACTAAATGTCTGCATTTTTAAATTTTCTGAAGAGGAGGAGATAAAGGTTAAGAACACAGAAAACTGATTCAATAAAATAATAGCAGAAAAATTTCCTAATCTTGGAAAAGACATGAGTGTCCTTATAAAAAGGTTAATGAAACCCAAGTAGACAAATGACTAGAAAAGTTCTTCACTACAGCTTACTGTAGTCAAGCTATCAAAACTACAGGACAAAGAAAGAATTTTTAAATCTATGAGAGAAAAATCAAAGTCCCATTTAAGGATGACCCTATTAGACTAGCAGAAAATTACTCAGCAGAAACCCTGCAGAGCAGTAGGAAATACAATAATATATTTCAAGTCCTGGAGAAAGTCACTGACAACTACAATCGCTACACCCAGAAACATTATCCTTTAGAAATAAATAAGAAATAAGGACCTTGTAACGTAAGTAAAAACTGAGGGAATTCATGACAGCATACCAGCCTTACAAAAGATGCTTAACAGAGTCCTATATCTAGGGATGAAAGATAAAATCATGAAAGCATTTGAATATATAAGGCCCACTAGAAAAGTAGGTACATAAAGCAGAAATAGAAAAGAATCAAATATTACCAATGTCATTAATCATAAAGACATAAAGATGAATGAAAGAAGAAAAAAGAGAATATTTTTAAACAACTAAAATTCAACAAAATAACAGGCATAAGTCCATATCTTTCAATGATAATCTTAAATATCAATGAATTACATTCTCCAGTTCAAACATACAGACTGAATAAATGGATAACACGATTCAACAATATGTTGCCTAAAAGAAATTCACTTTATCCCCTGGTGGGCAATATGGCTGAGCCAGGTAAAGAATAGCACGACTCAAGCACTCAGAGCTACAGGGAGTCCGAGGTCCACTTCTGGGCAGGCACACCCCCAGTAGCAGCAGAGAAACTTGACAATTCCTGCTGCTGCTTTTAAGGGTAAATCCAGTACACACACACACACACACACACACACACACACAGAGAGAATAAAATGATTTATACTTCAAGAAAATCAACCTGAAAGTGATCAGGAGTAGCTATACTTATACCTATTAAAATATATTTTGAGATAAAAATTGTAAGAAGTAACAAGAAAGGTTTTTGATAACCAAAATATCAATCTATCATGAAGATAGTAGTATATATGACATCTAATTTCAGAGCTCAGTATAATATAGGCTATATGTGAAGACTGCACAGCCAGAATCCTACCGAATAGGGAAAAACTGAAAGCATTTCTTCTAAGATGTCGAGCAAGATGAGAATGCCCATTCTTACTATTTTCATTCAACAGAAGAAATTTTAGCCAAATAAATAGAAAGAAAAGAAATGGCATATGAACAGGAACAAAGAAAGCCGAATTATTTCTATTTGGAGATGATGTGATTCTATATATAGGAAAACCTGAAGACTCCACCAAAAAACTAGTAGACTGATTTTAAAATTCAGCAAAGTAGCAGGATACAAAGTCAAAAACCAGTAGCTTTGCTATACTCCAATAATGAATTTGTTAATATAGAAGCAATGAAAGTAACCCCATTCACAATAACACAAAAAATAAATAAATAAAACAAAATACCTAGGAATAATTTATGTAGGGTAGTGATACCTCTACAATAAAAAATTACAAAATGCTGAATAAATAAATTAATAAATACACTAAAAATAGGAAGCCTTCCCATGTTCATAGACAGGCAGAATTAATATTGTTCTAAGATCCATAGTACTCAAAATGATCTTCAGAGTCAATACAATCCTGATAAAAATACCAATGACATTCTTCACAGAATTTAAAAAAAAATCCAAAATTCAAATGGAAGCACAAAAGATTTTGAATAATGAAAACCATCTTGATCAAAAATTAACAAAGCTGAGGTATCACAGTACCAGATTTCAATACATGCTACAAAGACATAGTAAGTAAAACATATCAGAGAAAATATTTGGCCTTTGATTTTTAGGATTGGCTTATTTCAGTTAGCATCATATTCTCCAGCTCCATCCATTTACCTGCAAATGCCATAATTTCATTCTTCTTTAAGGCTGAGTAATGTTTCATCGTGTATATATACCACATTTTCTTTATCCATTTATCTGTTGTATAGTCATAAATATAGACACAAATCAACCCAGAAACAAACACCTACATTTACAGAAAACTGATTCTCAATAAATTTGCCAAAAATAAACATTGTAGAAAGGATAGACTCTTCAAAAACTCATACTGGGAACCCTGGATATCCATGTACATAAAATTAAAACTTACCTTCCATCTCTTACTCTGAACACAAATCAACTCAGAATGGATCACAGACTTTAATGTTAGATCTCAAACTCTTAACATCACAAGAGGAAAGCAAGGGAAACACATCAAGATATTGGCACAGGGTGAGAAATAGGGTTTAATTTCATTTCGCTACATATGGATTTCCAGTTTTCCCAGCACCATTTCTAAGGAACTCAACAGACACTTCACAGAAGAAGAAATACAATCCATCAACAAATATATGAAAAAATGTTCAACATCTCTTGCAATTAGAGAACTGTAACTCAAAACTGCTCTAAGGGGCTGGGGATGTGGCTCAAGCGGTAGCGCGCTCGCCTGGCATGCGTGCGGCCCGGGTTCGATCCTCAGCATCACATACATACAAAGATGTTGTGTCCACCAAAAACTAAAAAATAGATATTAAAATTCTCTCTCTCTTTAAAAAAAAAAATCTGCTCTAAGATTTCAACTCACTCTAGTCCAAATGGCAATTATCAAGAATACAAGCAACAATAAGTGTTGGCAAAGATGTGGGGGGAAGGCACACACATACATTCTGGTAGGACTGCAAATTGGTGCAGCCAATCTGGAAAGCAGCATGGAGATTCCTCAGAAATAGTATAATGGAACCACCATTTGACCCAGCCATCCTGCTCTTTGGTATATACCCAAAGGATTTAAAATCAGTATACTACAATGACACAGACACTTCAATGTTTATAGTAGCTCAATACACAATAGCTAAACTATAGAACCAACCTAGGTGTCCTTCAACAGATGACTGGATAAAGAAAATGCGGTATATATACACAATGGAATATTACTCAGCCATAAAGAAGAATGAAATTATGGTATTTTCAGGTAAATGTATAGAACTGGAGAATATCATTCTAAGTGAAATAAGACAAACCCAAAAAACCAAGAACAAATATTTTATCTGATAAGTGATGATCATCCATAATGGCTGGAGGAGGAGTAGGGAAGAATGGAGGAACTTTGGATTGGGCAGAAGAGATGAGGGGAAGAGAAGGGGTGTGGTGATGGGAAGGGGTGTGGTGAGGGGAAGGGGTGTGGTGAGGGGAAGGGGTGTAGTGAGGGCAAGGATGGAGGAATGAGACAGACATTATTATCCTATATATATATATGATAGCACAACAGGTGTGACTCTGCATTGTGTATAGCCAGAAGAATTAGAAGTTGTGCTCCATTTGTGTATAATGTGTCAAAATGAATTTTACTGTCATGTATAACTAATTAGAATAAATAATAAGAAGAATAAAAATTAAAAAGATACTGGTACAGGTGATGATTTTCTGGATAGAACTCCAAAAACACAAGTAACAAAAACAGAAAATGGGATTATGCCATATTAAAAAGTCTCTCCACTGCAAAAGAAACAATCAACATAGTCAAGAGACAATCTTTGCCATCTGTTCATCTGACAGAGGGTTGGTATTCAGAATACATAAGAAACTCAAAAAAACTTAACAATAAAAAAAACAAGTAATCCAAATTTTAAATGGGCAAATGATCTGAATAGACACTTCTCAAAGGAATGCAAATAGCTAACAAATGTTTGAGAAAAAATTCAGTATCATTAGACATTAGGAAATGCAAGTCATAACCATGATAAAATGCCATCTCACCCTAGTCAGAATGACTATTATCAAAAAAATAGCAAATGCTGGCAAGATTATTCTGTTGAGTCATTTTACTTATTCTGTTGATACATATTTGTTATGGTTTTTTCCTTCAAGTTGTAGCCTAGAAAGTATAAGACTGCTATGAAGAAAAAAAAAAAGGGCTGGCAAGTATGAGAAGGAAAAGGAACTCTTATACACTGTTGGTGGTCCGTGAATTAATGCAGAAATTATGGAGAGATGTATGAAAGTTCTTAGAATCTAAATATAGAACTGTAGAACTACCATAGGGTACAGCTATCCTACTTCTGCATATAGATCTGAAGGAAAGAAAATAAGCATACAAAAGGATATCTTCATACACATATTTACTGGGACACTACTCACAATACGTAAGATTGGAAGGGAAAGGAGAAAACACACACACACACACACACACACACACACAAGGGAGTATTATTTAGTCAAAAATATGAATGGAACAGAAGGACATAAGTGAAATAATCTAGACACAGAAAATAAGATACTCATTCCCTCTCCCTCTCCCCCTCCCTCCCTCCCCCCCCCTCTCTCTCTTAAATGAAAACTAAGAGAAAAAAAATTTACCTGAAAATAAAATAGTGGTTGCTAAGGGTTGGGAAAGCTAGGAAGGGTTCCAGGGAGAAAGGTGGATAAGGGTATTTAGATATGACTGTAGTCTGTGTTAGTGAAAATAAAAGAAAGTTTTACTAAAAAGTAAATGAATATGAAACTTGACATTCAAAGCCAAACATCCAAAGTACCTGAGCAGTATATGCAGAAGTTAGTACAAAAAAATACTTTTCATTAGTTTTCACTTGTCTTAAAGTTAGCTTTTTTTTAGTATAATTGTAGTCAATTTGAGGAAAAAAATAAGTAATTACAAAAAGAGAATATAGCGAAGGACCAATTAATACAGAATGTGAAAGTCTACCATTATATTTTAATTATTGTATTTTTTATTTGTTCTTTTTAGGTGTACATAACAGTAGAGTGTATTTTTACATATTGTACATACTGGAGTACAACTTATTCAAATTAGGATCCTATTCTTGTTGTGCATGATGTGGAGTTTCAGTGGTTGTACATTCATATATAAACATAGGAAAGTTATGTCAGATTCATTCCACTGTCTTTCCTATTCACATCCTTCCTCCTTTCCCTTCATTCTCTTTTATCTAATCTAATAAACTTCCATTCTTTCCTACTCCCTCCCCTTTCATGTGTTATCATCATTAGCCTATCAGAGAGAACATTTAGATTTTGGTTTTTGGGGATTGTATTATTTCACTTAGCATGAGAGTCTCCAGTTCCATCCATTTACTGGCAAATGTCATAATTTCATTTTTCTTAATGGCTGAGTAATATTCAATCGTATATTATAAATTTGCCTATCCATTGATCTGTTGAAGGGCACCTAGGTTGTAAACTGAGCTGCTATAAACATTAATGTGATCATGTCACTGTAATATACTGATTTTTAAGTCCATTGGGTACATACTGTGGAGTGGAATAACTAGGTCAAATGATAGTTCCATTCCAAAGTTTAATCCATACTGCTTTCCAGAGTGGTTGCACCAATTTGCAGTCCCACCAGGAATGTATCAGTGAGACTTTTCCCCCACACCCTCACCAACATTTATTGTTACTTATATTCTTGAAAATTGCCGTTCTGATTGGAGTGAGATGGAATTTCAGTGTAGTTTTAATTTGCATTTCTTTCATTGCTGGACATGTTGAATCTTTTTTCATATATTTGTTGACTGGTCATATTTCTTCTCCCTTGAATTGCCTGTTTAGTTCCTTTACCCATTTATTGATTGGACTATTTGTTTTGTGGGGTAAGTGTTTTGAGTTCTTTCTATATCCTGAAGATTAATGCTCCATCCGAGGTGCAGGTGGCAGAGATTTCCTCCCATTCTGTAGGCTCTCTCTTCATGCTCTTGGTTGTTTCCTTTGCTGTGAAGAAGCTTTACTGTGATACCATCCCATTTATGGATTCTTTCTTTTGCTTCTTGCACCTTAGGAGTCTTGTTGAGGAAGTCACTTCCTAAGCTGATATGATGGGGAGTTGGACCTACATTTTCTTCTAGCAGGCGCAGACTCTCTGTAGACTTTAATTAATTAATGGAAGTCAAAGAAACATCACAAGTGTGTAGGACTACAGAATTAAAATTCAGAGGTCTTAATCAAACAAGAGAAATGTACCAGCATACCTTTGTTTTAGTCAGATTTTTTTTTTGCTGCTGTGATCAAAAGACCTAAAAAAAAGTAATCAGAGGAGGAAAAGTTGATTTTAGAGCTCACAGTTTCACAGGTCTCAGTCCACAGACAGCTGGCTCCATTCTTTGGGGCCTAAGGTGAGCCAGAACATTATGGTATAAGTGTGTGATGCAGAGTGTGGTTCAGCCCATCACACCAGGAAGCAGAGAGGGAGTTTCAGTGGTAATGTATTCATATATAAACCACCCCCAAAATATAAACAACAAAGGCACACCCCCAGAGACCCACTTCCTCCAGCCACACTCAGCTTGCCTATGGTTACCACCCAGTAAATCCCTACCCAGTGATTAACGAACGCACTGGTTAGGTGAAGATTCCCCTAAACCAATCATTTCGCCTCAAAACCTTTTTTTTTTTTAATCATTTTCTTTGATTTCACTTTAACATGTTGTTGTTTATTCAGAAGACAGCATTAACTCTTTTAGCTTCAAAAGAGGAACCTAGCATGAGCCTGTGGTATGCATCTACCTCATGTCCCTGTTCTCTCTCCTCCTTCCATACAAAGAGAGATGATTCATTGTCACTGTGTGTTACTGACTGTCAATTCTGGATGCCCAGACTTCAGTGTTGAGACCTGGTTCCTAGTTCCTTTTTGGCTTCATTCCTCTTCTGAATCAGAAGAGTTTTGATGGCAAAGGCAACAGTGGAAAACTTGTTGGCCATGACACAGATGGGGCCCAGGCCCCACCAGATTGAGGTCACCTAGCAGCATGGAACCTTCAGGTTCCCAAGGGACACCCTTGAATGAGTGGGATGATCTCCCAGAATCTGTACTGATGAACAAGTTTCTACAAGTCCAGGATGGGGAGGTCACTAACTCTGCACCCAGAACCATGAGTCTGTGTCCAGCATGATCATTCTGTGGGAGTCTAGCTGGATAAGTCCTGTTGTACAGAGAGGTTTTTTGGTTTTGTTTCATTTTTGTTTTTGTTTTTTGTACCAGGGATTGAACCCAGGGCACTTAACCACTGAGCCACATCAACAGCCTTCTTTATTACTTATTTTGAGACAGGGTCTCACAGGTTGCTTATAGCCTCACTAAGTTGTTGAGACTATCTTCCAACCTGCAATCCTCCTACTTCAGCCTCCAGAGTTGCTGGGATTACAGGAAGACACCGCCATGCCCAGCCTTTCTTCACTTTTTAAACTACTATGGATTCATTTAAAGTTGCAACATCCATTCACATATGTGCGGCCCAAGTACTTGTGTCACTCTAGGAATTTCTGCTTAAGAAAGTATCATATTATTGAGCTACTGTAGAAGTATTATTGTGAAAATCTATTTCCTAGAAAACTTTGATGTACTGTAACTTGTATTAAGATGTCAAATAGTTGTTAGAGTAACCCATGCCACATTTTATAATTACATATCAGAAATCATAATTGTTTTTTGAGCCATTGAATGGTGATTATAGCAGAAGATGACAGATTGTTCATTAAGTCCATTTCCCTTCCTTCCTGATATCCAAATATATTTCCCAGTCTCCTTTGCAGTTAGGTGTGGTCATGTGACCCTACTCTGGCCATGAAAATTGAATGACCAAAAAATCTCCTGCATAATTTTCTGCCCCTCAATTCTACCATCATAGTCTATATGCAAATGCTTAGGATAATCTTGGAAGCTATACATTAAAAATGATAAAAATTTCCTGAAATTTCTCCATACATTTCCTGTATAACTGCCTTCTACATCTCTCTTTATCCCTCCCCATCAATAGGATTTCAGAGAAGTTAAAAATAAATGATGTGCTTTTCAACCACTGAGATATCAGGACTTATATACTATAGCAACGAATGTTAGTTACTACAATGTCAGAAATTTAAAGAACCATTTTTATTGATTGTCATCTGTGTCTTCTCTACTTACACTGTTGTTATGTGGATGACAAATTCATTGTTTCTGAGTTACACTAACAGAATTTTCAATAAAACTTACCTCTTACATGAGATGGTAAAGGGATTAATGCAATGTTTCTATAAATCTTTCAAGGATCCTTGGGACAATAGCTTCATCTAAAGCAAAATAATAATAGTAATTTTATTATATACTATAATTTTAATAAATAAAACTGCAAAGTATGAATGCATACAGCAGTCTCTAGAAACAATTGTTTCTGTGAAGTAAACACAGTGAATGTGTCACAATAATTTCACAGAACAAAGTAAGATAGCACTTGGTACAATTGATCCATCTTTTTCTCTTTTATTCTCATAGTTATGAAGCTAAAATGCATAGAAAACAATAATGATTATCTATGGTAACAAATAAATCTTATCTTCTTTTTTAATCCAGCCAGTTTTACTTATAAAAGCAGCAGAAACTTTTGGCTCTCATTTAGCTTCTCTCCACTAAAAGTAGATAATTTCCTGTTCTGACCTTGTCTCCTAGGTAAAAAAAAAAAAAAGAAAAGAAAAAGTTTTCCTTTATAAGAATATACTTTCCAAGGGCCAATGGATTTTCATGTTCAGGATTTCCATTTTCATTGTGATGCAATAGCCGTCATCACGAGACATGTATCATGATAAAGTCTATCTTCCAAACAGCTAAAAAGAGCACAGGAGGTATTGTTTATACAACCAAAGCACTTTGCTGCTTTTAGGCCTCTGTTCCTGGGGTCCCTCCATTTTTAAAGCATTTAGTCCTTTCTGTGAATCAATAGGTTCCTCATATCACATGGAGCACTCCTTTGCTCTCTAAAACCAGTCGTCAGTTGGATTTCACTTCTCTTTCTGTGCTGTCTGGAGAGCTTCCAATCACTTCTTGGCCTGTCTTCCTGCTAAGGTAACTTTAAGAACTTTAGGGAAATACCTGATAAGATATGTGTGAACACAGGTCTACATGAGTAACATCCAGGTGAGGACCACCGTAGGCTGTGCCAGTATTAGCCTCGAGGGGGCACCATACACATGGGTTATAATGTAGATGGGTAGGAAGTACATGATTCCATGTAGCTGTCTGGGGCCCAGTACCATAATCTTTACTTCTTTGTCATTCTGAGTTTCTGTGTTTTCAATCACTCCATAAATATAATTGGAATCTTTTTTTTTTTTAATTTTCTGCCAACTTGAAATATTATACTCCTTAAAATATTTCTATTAATCTACTCTTTGACTATAACTCCTGTTCTGTTTTTCTAGTGTTTTCATTCCTTTATTCTTATTAAGTATGTTCTTAAGTCTCTTAAGACTTTTATCCTCTTGTCCTCCTCATTTCTACTTCCACTATCCACTTCCTGGCCTCAGTCTAAAGTCCTTATTCTATCACCTCCGAAACATTGTCACAGCTGCACCCCACCAACTCTTTCACTCTGTTTTTATATCAAAGACTTTCATAGATCACTAAACATGGATCAAGTTTCTCCTGTGTGACTCTTCATTTTGGTCCAATCCCTTTCTACATGCATTCTACTGAATGCCTAATAAAAACCAGACACAAATCAGTGACTTCTGCTGTGTCCAAGTGAATGCCCACAAGGAAAATAATCACAGGACATTCATTAATATCACCAAAAAGAGGAACTCAAGTGAGCTATCAATTCATTAAAGATGATAATCTCAGTTAAGGAAAATCCAGAAGTTAGGTGAACTGCATATGTATGGACTCTTGCCTCCTCTGAGCTCTTGGTGAATTCAGAAATCTTTTGCTCATTCATGGAGAAGCCCTTTCCTTATTTCCTACAGAATAACTGTAACCCCATTCACCCTTCTCCAAATTAACCCCTGCCAGGTTCCCCTTACTAGACATCATTACTTCCTAGTTCACAGAGAAAATCCCTCAATTCATCACTCTAAACCCTATAAACTAAACTACTTTTGCACCATAATGCTTTAATTTGTTTTCATATAAAGCCTTGTTGCTTCTCATATTTAAGAGTAAACTCTCCACTCATACTTTGTTCTCAACATCTCCTATGTCCTTTAGAAACTTTGCTTCATTAACAGTCATCCCATTTCGTTACACTACAATCTTTCTCTATTAGCTTCTTTCTTTCTGAATAAAATTCTAACCAAATGATACTACTCTTTAAAAGAAAAAAAATACGAAATCTTTTGTCTGGCTCTAATATATCCTATCCACCTTTCATCCTTTTTCAACCTTTTGTTTAAAAAAAGAGTCTGCTCCTGCCTCAGCCTTCCAAGTCACTGAAATTTCAGGCATGTGCCACTGCACCCAGCCCTTTCTCTTTCTATTAGTTCATTATAATTATGCATAATACTAAAGTTTATTTTGACATGATTATATAAGCATGAAATATAATTTTCTCTAATTCAGTCCCCAGTATTTTCCATTTTTATCTCTTCCTCCCTTTCCCTATTCCCTTTCCTCACTATGCTGATATTTCTTCTATTTATGTTTTTTTTTTAATTAGTGCCTTGTGGATATACATAAATGTGAGACTCACTGTGGTATATTCATAAATGCACATAGGAAAGTTTGGTCACATTAATTGCACCATTCTTCCCTTTTCCTATCCCTCCTTTCTCCCCCTTTCTCTACTCCACTGATTCTCTTCTGTTTTCATGGAATTCCCCCGCCCTTTTCATTTCTTTCTTTTTTCTCCTTTATTTTGGTCTAGCTCCCACATATGATAGAAAACATATGACAGATTCAATACTACCAAAATAGCCATACTACCCAAAGCAGATTCAATGTAACCCCATTGAAATACCAATGATATTCTTCACAAAACAACAGCAAAAAAGTTCTGGAATTCATTTGGAAAAATAAGAGATCCAGAAAAGCTAAAGAAATCATGAATAAGAAGGGTGGTGCTACAGGAATCAGAATACAAGACCTCAGCTACAGAGCTATCATAACGAAAACAGCATAGTACTGGCACCAAAGCAGACTTGAAAACCAGGGGAATCAAAGACACAGAGACAAACCCACATACATACAGTCTTCTGATACTAAATAAAGGGACCCAAAGCACATGTGGGAGAAAAGACAGCCTTTTTAACAAATGGTGCTGAGAAAACTGGAAAATCATATGTAGAGGAACAAAACTTGATCGCTATTACTCACCCTGCGCAAAAGTCGAATCAAGGCAGGTCAAAGGCCTAGGAATTAGATCACAAACTCTACATCTGCTGAAAGAAAATGTAGGTCGACATTCCAACGTATTGTCACAGGCATCTACTTCCTTGATAAGTCTTTTAAAACACAAGAAATAATACCAAGAATCAATAAATGGGATACCATCTAATTAAAAAGCTTCTGCACAGCAAAGGGAACAATTAAGGGTGTGAAGAGACAGCCTACAGAATGGGAGATCTTTGGCACCTGCTTCGCAGGGAATTAATATCCAGAATAAAGAACTCAAAAACCTTAACACATACATACACACACACACACACACACACACACACACACACAGTCAATAACCCAATTAATAAACAGGGAATAAGAATTAAAGAGACACTTTCTCAAAAAAAAAAAAAAGAAATATAAATAGTCAATAAATATATGAAAAACTGTTCAACATCTCTAGCAATCAGGGAAATGAATCTCCTTCAGTTAGGTGGTAATTATCAAAAATACAAATAATAATAAATGTCAGCAAGGATGTGGGAGGAAAGGTACATACATTGTTAGTAGTATATTGTTAATAGAATAATATGAAGTAGTAATAAACTTCATATTAGCTTAACCACTCTGGAAAGCAGTATGGAGATTCCTCAAAAAACTAGGAATGGAATCACCATATGACCTAGCTATTCCTCTCCTCAGTATATATCCAAAAGATCTAAAATCAGCATTCTATAGGGATGCAGTTACATTAATGTTCCAATTAATTCACAATAGCAGAGCTATGGAATCAGCGTAGGTGCCCACCAACAGATGAATGGGTAAAGACCATGCGGTATATATACACAATGGAGTTTTATGGCATTTGCCGGTAAATAGATGGAACTCGAGAACATCATCCCAAGTGAAATAAGCCAGACCCAGAAAGTCAAAGGTTGAAAGCTTCCTCTCACTTCTTGTCATTAGCCATGTGCTCTAGTCCTGCTCACGTCATGGTCCCAGTCTATTTGTTCACAACTCAGCACCACTCCCACTCCCATCTAAGCCTGTGAAATCATTTTCAGGAACCCCTTTCTTTATGTGGTCTAGGTTAGAATTTTTCAATGACAGAAACTCAAGTGAGAATTAGACTGAAGTGAAGCTGATGCTGCATTCCCTAGAAGCCAAAGACATATGAGAGAGATGTCGAGAGATGAGAGTCACCATAGCTTTCAGGGACGCTCTTAAGACCTATCTCCTACTCCCCACAGTCTGAGACAGTTTCTGGGAGTTTCCCACTAAAGTATTGCACCATGTAACAACTTCCAGACATTTAACAGTTCACAGGACAGATTTGCCTTAAGGTTTTAAACAGAGATCTTCAGGGTTCATTTCTCTGCCCTATGAGTAACAGCTCCCTTTATCATTGTCAGTTGTCCTAAGCTCTGCTTCTTCAACTTTTCAACAAGTTTTGAAAGCCCTTAGTTGCATGTTAAAACTATAATGTACAGAATACAGAGAATGGTGTATTTTCCCTGAATGAATGCTGAGGGAATACACTCAACATCCCCGTCAATCTGTTCTAGCAACTAGCACCAATAGTCTCCAAATTCATGTCCACAAAATGATGCTCTTGATTCTCTCTTCTCCATGTATTTATGTTCCTGAATGAGTTCATAAGTAAGAAACAAAGGGGAAAAATGAGTAAAAAATTATTTTACATCAGTAAATTCCAGAGTTTTCAGTCTCAAAGTTCTAGTTTTATTCAAATAAATATCTTACCTAAACCCAAAGGCAAAGAAAGATCTTCACATTTTCCACTATTATGGAAATCTAGAGAGTAGTCAATTTGTATACATGTGTATAAAATAGTCACTCACAACTACTACTTAAAGGAAAAGCACTGAAATAAAAAACTTGTGTGTTTATTTAAAAAAAAATTTTGTTAAATTGGATACTTTAGAAAATCCAGGTCAAAATTCTCAACTAGTTCATAATTTAATATGTTAATAGATCAGACAGTAACAATCAATTTAATGTGTAAGATCCACTCTTCCACATATCTTGGTAGTCAATAATATTGTAATATTCTACAGCATAGATAGAAAATTACTGCAAATTTATGAAAATTAGGTCAATATCATATAGATACAGTATACATAATTCAGCCCATTTGGCCAATATCTTAACTCTAGTTGAAATATGAAATCCAAAATACCAAAAAATCAAAATAAATTTTCTAAAATAGAAGCAACTATAAGATTTCTTAATTCCCCAAGATAAATTCAGATGCGGAAAATCTATGGTGTAGTACAATAGACTTAAATAAGGAATGTTACAAATAAAATAAACAAGAATTCAAGTATGACGGTCAGTTTGGTTGATTACATCATAGTCTGAATTTAGAAAGTCTATGATGTTACTATAGAAAGTATTTGGCTTAATTGTAGTCATAGATAATATTGAAGTACAGCTTAAATTAATCAAATGCAGGGCTGTCAAACCTAAAGAAAAAATTTCTACTTACTTAGAAGAATTAGGAAGAGGGGTAAGAAAGAGAAGAATATATAAACCAGGCTGCTAAAATGAACACACAATGAATATTTTCCAACTAAATTGTACATGCTTTGAAATCCATTGAGAACAATATGAACTCCAAAATTTCAGTCAATCCAACTCCAACTAGTTGAAATAGAAACATAAACCCTCTAATGCCTATTTTTAGTTTTTAAAGCTCAAGTGAAAGAATTAGTCTTTGTACAGATTTTCTGGTATAGCAGACACTAACAAATATTTATTACCCAAATGGAAGAAATAGCCTAGAGTGCAGCAATGCTGTAGTGACGATGAGATCCAACAAATAATATTCTATCTTTTGTTTCTAAACCAGTTAAAAAATAAAAAAAGGGTAAAGCAAATAAGAAATAATATAACTGTTGGCTTTAACACTGAACAACTTCAGAAGGGAGAACGGAACTTATAACCAACCGTAGCAAAGCTGGTTTCCTACTGGAGAACCCAGATTTCAACAGACACCAACCTGGGCACAAGCAGAACGAGGCTACCAGGAACCTTCTCATATGGGATCTGCATTTCTAAACTTGAACATGTGGAGAAGCATAACAGCATACACAATCTCTGTAAACAGAAATGGATCCAAAGAGAAAGAGAAATGACTAAGCTGGAATATTCCACTTATTCTTTCAAAATTTATTCATTCATATTCTTGATATGTACTAGATCCAGAAATTCTTATAGATGTTGGGAGTATAAGAATGAAGAAGGTTTCTATACTTATGGCTTTTTTAATTCAATCGATGTTTTCCTTGTGGCTTATAATTCACAAGGAAAACATCAATTGAATAAAAAATTCTAATCCAGAAAAATATTCGACGTCAAAAAAAAAATACCCTAGAAGATTCCAGGTAAAATATTTAGCCTTGGGAAAACTGAAGAATTCTAACCAAAAGACTCAACATTGAAGCAGAAAGTCAAACTATAAGTAAGACTTAGCTAAAGAAACTGAAGAAAGTTTTTCTTAGGCAAACAAGTAGTAAATGCATTGCAAGGGAGCAAAAAGAGAGTCATGTAGTTAGCAAAAGAAAAGAAGTTCAGGAAGGCTAGAAGTAGTGTGAAGATGAGAGAAAAGAGTGACTCTGTTAAAGAAATAAACAAGAAAGAGCAATGTTCAGGTTTGTATTTTATAAAAATTATCGTGGCTTCAAAAAAGAAAGAATTGCAAAGTGACTTTAGGGCTACTACTTGCAGTATTTAAGTGAAAATAATTGAAGTGAAGGCAAAATGACAAATATTGGTACATATTTTTTATACAGTTTCTCTGAAAAATATCCAAATGGAAATGTCCAGTAACCACTTCAGTATACAGGTCTCAAGTTTATGAAAATGAGCAGGATTGGAAATAGAGATTGGCAATCAATGGCATGTAAGTGGTACCTTAAGTTATAATTGTTTAAGTGGATTAATTTAGTAGTGTACATTTCAACAAACAGTATTGCTATTAAATACTAAATAATTTATTGTTTACAACATCCAATATCTGTGCTAGGAGCTCTGACTGTGTTTGTTGGTGGTGGGCTTTTTTTTTTTTCCCCTAGTTCTGGAGATTTAACCTTGTATGCTTTCCCACTGAGCTAAGTCCCCAGCTGTTTTTGTTTTACATTTTGAGAATGAGTTGCTTAGGGCCTCACTAAGTTGCTGAGACAGGGTCTTGAACTTAAGATCCTTCTGTCTTAGCCTCCCAACCTCTGTGATTACAGGTGTGCACCCCCATGCCAGGCTAAACTTTTAATAACTTTCATTTATATAAGGAATCACATTCCTTTAAGTCATATATTAAAAAATCTATATAGATATTTTCTATGTTATTTTTGTATACTGTATTATAGCTTTAAACCCAACTAAACAGTATTTATACTTTTCATGCCAAATGAAAATGAAAGAGAAAAAGAGATCACTATAAAACTACTGAGCTCTGCCACAAAAGAATTCTCTCCCAGATACTGGAAAAACAAAAAGTAAAAATTATTTTGAATATTCTCTAAACAAGTATAGAAAGAAATCTTAAGTTCATTAAGAGAAAAAAAACACCAATATTTTGATTTTCATATATGGTTTAGATGTGATTCATTACTTCATGGCAAAGAAAAATTTAATGGATAACTATCCAAAATATTTGAAATATAATGTCTGGATGTTTAAATATCAAAATATTCTCATTTCTCTTGAAAGTAATGTAAAACATTCAGTTTTGTATTCTAAAGAAAGTTTGAAAACACCAACAGAAAAAATGAAAAAATACATCTTGTGAAATATCTCCAGCTGTTATCACTTGTTCAATATTGATGAAGTGTCCATAGTGTATAAGGTGTTAAACTTAACACATCCATAGCAGTTTTGGAGCCCCAGAATTTTTGTTTTATTGTATGTAAAGAAACAAGTGCAATGTCTATGTAAGTTTACTTTTTAAATCTCATCTTGTATTTTGGTTTTATTTCCAATTCATTATAGCTTGACTGATCAATAACTAAAGACTGAAGCCCATTATATATATTTTTTCAGAATACTGAATAAGCACTTAAAAGAGGTCATGCTTTAAAATATAGGAGCCCCATCCCACCTGCCAACCCTCTTTACTAGTGACAGCTAGGACCATCACCCCTACCCCCAAAGCAGCTATTTTATAAGATACGCCAGATATCTGTAACCCAGACACTCTCTCTCACAAATAAATAAGCTGGGACAGTCACACTGTCTCTAGAAACTGCACTGGAAAATAAATAGAAAAGGAGGCATAGGGAAGCTAAGCTAGGGAAAAAGATGCATAAGGAGAAACCCTGACTAGGGACAGTAATGGTTCCTAAGAGTCAAAGATATGATAAGTCACAAAGTTCATTTAGAAGATGCTATGAGACAATGTATCTTTTTTCTCTCAGATTTTTTCTTCTATTTTTTTGTTTTTGCTTTGAATATAGACAGAGTAGAAGGAAAAAGTTGGTAATAGTGAGTAGAAATAAACAGACACAGTAAGAAAGATGGCATAGGCAGAACTACTGAGTCATGTTAATAGCAAAGCTATAGCAAGGACACGTGGGACTCCTCCTACTAGGTTCTCAGTATCACAGTGGATCAGGAACGAACCTTAGTTGTGCAATGGTTCTGGAATATCTGTGCATTTCAATTTCTCTATCTAGGACCACAGTGAATGTTTTGTGCTTTAACAGGATCAGGTTGGAAGACATCAGTGACACCCATCCTACTTATTAGCTGGTGTCATGGTGGCCTGGAGAAAGGAGCACCTTTGTGAGATTTGGCTCCATCCTTATATCCACTCTCCCTTTGCTGATTTGATCTGTCTCTTGAAGTCAAAAGAAACCAATTTAAAGGGAATTTATTCTACTTTTCCCTCATGTGTATAAAAAATGAGCTATGCTAGTTCATCTCTAAGATTATTGCAAGAGCTATTATCTATTTATTTCATCTAATTTTCCCAGTAAGATCCTTTACCAGAATTTAATTATTTTACTAGTGTATCCCAGGTTGCTAGAAGAAACAGCAAATTTCAAAGAATGAAGAGGCAGATATGAAAATATTGAAGGATTTGTTTTCAACTTTCAAATAACAGTTTTATTTAATAAAGAAAGTAAGTGTGATTTTGAAACTATAGAAATAACTTTAAAACCATGTTTAACTTGAAATATTTATGTTATTTTAAATGAAATAAAGAAAATAAAAATAATTGCTTGGGCAAAACACAAAATTGGGACTTCAGATGTGTAGTTGAGATCTATTTTTGAAATTAGTACCTTCCATATATTTCTCCAAATTCTATTTAAATTATGGTGACCCCTGAATAGTTCTTTCATTCATTCTTTTATGCTATTACTAATCATTTATGAAGTATCTACTAAGATCTTTAACACTCTTTTTATTTTCAGGGATGCAAAATGTGAAATGGCATAGCCTTAGTTTGTTTTGTGCTTGCTATAAGAAAATATCTAAACTGGGTACTTTATAAAGAAATAAAATTTAGCTCATTGTTCTGGAACTTGAAAAGCATAGTGCTAGCATATGCTTGGTTCTGGTTAAGAGCCTCATGGCAGATAGCATCACAAAAGCACAAGAACAGGTAAAAGTGGTATGCAGCATAAGTTAAAGAGGGCTTCAGGAGAGGTGCCAGGTCCAGTTATAAGAGCCCATTCTCTTGGGAATTAATCCAGTCCCACAAACCTTGACCTTTTCCTGTAAGTCAGCATTAATGCATTAATGATGGTAGAGTCCCTATCATCCAATTTTCTTTCACTAGGCTTTAGCTTAAGTTTCTACCACCTCAGCACTGCCACACTGGGGTCCAAGGTGCCAGCACAAGAACCTCTGGGGGCATACCTAAGCTTTATCCAAACCATAGGAGGGATGAATTCTGCTTTCAACTAATTAAATGTCAGAGTGTGAAAACAAATTTGATGTTAAGTGCTATGACAAAGGGGAGGTCACTTGCAAGAAAGCAATGAGAAACCATGCCTACTATGCTGAGAAGAATTGGGAAGTTCCTGCAGAGAAGGCAGAACCTATGCTGAAAGAGGCCGATCCGTTGTAAGCCTTGGAAGGAACCGTATTTCAGATGGAGGGAATAGTGATGATAAGGTTTCCTCAGGGTAGTCATAAAAAGAATTTCATGAGCTCAGAGCACCATGAAAAAAATTCTCGATTTTTTGCTGAAAGCCAGGAGTTATCTTTATTTTTAGACTTCCAGTGATTTTTTTTACCTGTTCTTTTACCAAGTTTCAGAGAACATGCTTTGATATACTTTTTTTCACCTCCTTATGAGGCTATAGCTTGCAAAAACTTATGTTGCTCACATTGATGCATCAAATCAGAAATAATCTATCTACCAGAACTGATAATATTGGTAAATGTATTCTATGAGCACATGGACTTAAGATATATAACTGTTTCACTTGGTTATATCTCCCAGCTTGAAAAAACCTTGCTTGATCATTAAAATGAAGTTCCTAGTTAAAAAAAAAATCATGTAATTTTTTCAGAACTCAGACTTATTCTGTTTTCATAAAGATGATGTAATCTACATGGATCTGCTAACTCCAGGAAGCAGAAGATTTCTATATTTGTATTTTAGACTTATTTCAATTCTATTCTGTAAATACATATAAAATAAATACATAGATTATATTATGTATATTTAGATACTTAATATATACATATATATATGTAGGCACTATCTGAAGAATATATGGTAAAAAAATTAAAAGACTCAATCTTTCCCCTTAAACAACACATAATCTAAGAAAGAGAAAAAGAAATATAATAAAGTAGAGGTTATTGAAGAGTCCATGGTGTAATGGAAGCACATATGATTGTTTTCAAGCCCATATTTGGTGTTTAAGGATCAAGAAATGCTTTCTGGAGAAGATAACATCTAACTTGAGCTTTAAAGAGGAGAAGATAGCCAGGTAAGGGAAAAGTCAGAGAGACACTCTAGGCAAGAGAACAGCTGTGAAAAAAAAAAAAAAAAGTTACTGAGAGAAAGCAGGCTTTTGGGTGAAGGCCAAGAACTACAGCCCTCCTGACTACCATTTCCAATTCCCAGGGGGAAAGGATTTAAAAATTAAAGAGACAAGAAATGAATGAATTTCAGTAAATGTTCTACATTAACATGTGTGAATTTTTTATCAATAAGATGAAAATATTAATATATGCAATTACATGTTTAAATCAGAATTTACACATTTTAAAGTAACCCTGTATATCATTGCACTTAGTTTAGTAATGGAATGTCACTTTTTTATTTTGCTATTTTGTATAAGTAATACATGTACAAAATAATTACAAAAGAACAAAAATAAAAATTGTTTTACTGTCTCCAAGTGTCCCCAGAGATTACAAATATTCAGTTTCCTGTGTATCCTTCCAAAGATATTATACGTTTACACAAATACATACATTTCTGCACATAATATAATAGGAGAACTTTATTTCCCATGCTTAAAATATATTTTGGAAAGCTCTCTTTGCACTACTTCAATGTATTTTTCTCTTTTTAATATTTTGAATTAATTTTAGACCCAGAAAAGTTGCAAAACTATTACAAGAATTTATCTCTCTCACGTACTTTTCATAATATGGAATATGATTATCAAAAACAGGAAATAAACATTGCTACAATATTAAATCACAAACATTATTCTAATCTTAGCAAATTTTCCACTAATGTTCTTTGTCTCTGTATTCCTACCCACGATCCCACAGTGCATTGGTCTTTACTTTGAATAATAAACGTTCCCCACAGGCCCATATATGGGACGCTTGGTCCCCAACCTCTGGTAGGAGGTATGGAAACTTTCTTCAAGTTACTGGGAGAGTACCTTTGAAAATGACTGTGGGACACTGGTCTCTTGCTTACTCACTTTTGCTTCTGGGCCTTCTGAAAGATTCTGTTCCTCTAAGCATTACTGACATGATACTATTTCCCTCACCCCACTAGAAGCCTAAAAGGAATGAGTTGGTCCAATCATGGACTAAAACTACCAAAACTGAGGCAAAGAAATCTGTTCTCTGTGTAAGTTAATTGTCTCAGGTATTTTTTATACTGATGTAAAACTGGATAACACAACCTTCTAGTCTCTAACAATTCCTGTTTTTCCTTTTTTTATGACCCTGATATTAAAGAGTACTAATCAATTATTTCATAGAATTTTCCTTAATGTGGCTTTATCTATATATTTTTTATGTTTACAATGAGATTACATATTTCTGGAATGAATGTGACAAAAATGATGCCCTGAGGAATGCTATGAGAAATGGTTGGGTCCAGGACTGAAATAGGAACAATCCAAGGTAAGCCTGGGATAGGTGATGATGATGTAGGAAGATAAGAAAAATGCTCCAAAACTATAGGCCCTTGTCGAAAGTACACAGGAACCAATGAGACCTATGGCCTAAAGACCAAATGGTCTTAATGACCAAAGCTGAATCAATCTGAACAAAAAATCATGATGGTGCTGGATTTTAATCTACAAAATATTAATGAATATACACGGATATAAAGGATTAAATAAATCAATAAATACTGGAGAAAGAATGGTTCTTGCAATCAAATTCCACTTAATGGAATATAGAATGAAAATTAAGAATCAACCTTAGGCAAACACCACAGTAACAGCTGATGCAGGCAAGTCCACCAACACATGGTAAAATCAGTGGGCAAAGGTTTGAGAATAAACAGAATTGGTCTACTCTCAAAACAACTACCACTACAGACCATTAACTATAAAGGAAAAATAATTTTACAGTTAAGAAATTTGACACACACACTAACATGCCCATGTGATCAAGGTAAATACATTTGTTAAGAAGGCATGGAAGCTGCTTAGTGTGATGCATGGGAGAACATGATCTTATCATTTAATTTTAATAGACAGCATCATATTCATGAGGTTTATAGGTTTAAACATATAAATTTTTAATGCAGACATAATGTGAAAGTGTTTATGCTTCTGTTAATAGCCTTACGTATGCATTATTTCTAACATATAAGAGTATGTTGAGAATATTTTCCCAGAGCAAATTGCTAGATCAAAATGTATAACCAAATTACCCTCCATACAGATTATTCCAGCATACATTCAAAACAATGTTCTAGGCCTCAACTGTACAATGTGTTATTGAGTATTTTAACTTTACAGGCTATATGGATAATAATATCTTTGTATAGTTTTAATTTACATATGTTCTAGTGTACATTTATGAACCATTTATACTTAATTATCTGTAAACAGTTTGCTCATATCATTTTTTTTACTATAGCAATTAGCCTCTTTTCTTTAATTTTGGGAACTTGTGATATATTAGGAAGATGAACATTCTGTCTATAATATGACATGCAGATAATGTTGTCTCACAAAAAATGTTTAAATAGCACATATTCACATGCAGTGAATCCAGATGAAGAATTATTATGCACATAAATTTTGACTAGACAGACTATGTATACACTTGCTTTAGCAAAATATAGATGCTTTATACCAAAAATGGCAATTCAAACTCTCTTTGAAATTGGTCTTTGAAAAGTCATAGGCCAAAAAATTTGAGCTATAATCCAGTATACTCTGCTGGTTAAATAAAATAATCCACACAAATACTAAAACTTGGAGTGAAGATGACCAAAGCCAGAATAGCAATAGTTGGAAAACCACTACTAACTCACAACAGTGATGACCCACTAAAGGAACCTACTTCCCAAACTTCTACATGCATGTGCACATGTATTGTGGCAAGAAGATTTTTCAATGAAATGCTAAATTAGTATCTCCAGTAAACTCTAGACTTTTTAAATTTTACTTTGTGACTATCACATATTAATACTTCAAGAAGTCAAAATGAACATTATTTAAAATTGAAAGTTTATGAACGTGTATTTTTTTCCATAGTAAAAATTAAAAGTGAGCTGGCAATTTTGGATTAAGTCAAAACCTAAGGGAAGAATACTCTCTCATACCTCACCAATGCACAGAGTTCAGGAATGGAGAAAGGAGAAAAATAATGAGATGAGTCTGGGAGATGGATAGGGGCCAAATCATTAAATTATTTTGTAGACCACATTAAGGACTTGGAATTTTATCTTAGAGGGAAAGAGAGCCCGTAAAACATTTTAAGCAGAATGGATATATATTTAAGAGTTTTGGAATACAACAGCTGTTCTATCTGCCTCAGTGAAGATATAAAAAAGGATGGGAGCACACTTGGGATTACAGAGGCTGGTGATTCAAAGGTTCTGGTTGAATCTGTGAGAGAAATGACAAATGTCTGCACAAAGGGTATGTCAATGGACCTGGAATAGAGTAAAGAAAAACGAGGCATCTGCCATAATCCTGGAAGTCAAACTCTGCATTTAGGGGAGATATTTAGAAAGGCAGATAAAAAGATATCACCTCATTCGCAACTCCCCACTAATGTCCCCTTCCCAGCAAAGTCTTCCTTGACTTCTCAAGTAGCTCCCAGATCTTCTCCGATATTACATTTTATTGTTTTTGTAGCACTTACCATCCGAAAATACCTTATTTCATCCATAATGAAAATGTGAGTTCCCTGAACTCAAGAAGCATTATTTTTTTATCTTATTATATACTCTACCCCCTGTTCCTGGAAAAAAAATATCTTGCCATAGTTGATATTCAAGTATTTAAATAATTTATACAAATCAATTTTCCTCTTTACCCATCAAAATAATTTCTTATTTTATGTTCTCTTATTATGTATTAGTTGTGTATTTGCTGTCACCCCTTGCACAGAGTTTTTAAATATAATTATGTATCTTTGACTCTGCTACCAGAAGTTAGGTTACCATAGGATCGTAATTCTACTTCTGTTTATGTATTCCCATTCTATCCAAAATTAATATTCGTACACCATACATACTACCACCACCACCAAAAACAAGTACAGAACTTAGCATATGGATCAATAACCACTCACTGAAAAAAAATTAACAGCATAAAAGCAGAAAAGAGATGCATAAAAGAAATGGAAATAGGTGGACTTTACTAAAGCAGAGTGAGCACCTAAGAAAGAAAAGTAAAATGCAAGTATGAAAGATAAGGGTTAATGAAGATTCTAGCTTTAATTAATTTTTATGTGTGTTGTTAAATTTTTTAAATAAAAAACATTAAAAGAGTGTTTTAAAGCTGGAGGAAAGAAAGTAATGAAAATATACCCAAAATACAAAAATTATTCTGAATTTCCTAATTTCTGCTTAACAAATATTTGTTGAATTAATAAATTACTCAAATGATTATGTTATAGCATTGGTATGTAGGTGACTCTACAGTGCCAATTGAAATCAGAATCATACTGACTCAGCATCTGTGACCACTGGGGTCACATTATTACCACTAATTATTTTTGATAGACATATTGGCCCAGCAAAAGCCTAATTTTTTCTGTAATTAAAAAATGAACACAACTTTTAAGTACTCTTGAGCATTTTTGACAATTACTAATAGGAGGTAATAGTTTCCATAAAAATTATGTCTTACTCTTTTATGCAAAAAAAAATTAACTACTATAAGTTTTCAAATTTTAGTAATTTTTTAATAGGTCAACAACAAAAGAGATTTTTAATTCGGCCCCTATATGCTCAATCAGTGACAAAATACAGGGATAATAATTCCTCTTACATATAAATATATAGGTAAAAAGTAATATTAACAGTCTAAAAATTAAGAGCACAAAAGATATAGTTATTGATTATAATAAGAATATTCATTTTGCAAGAATGCTAATTACATGGTTATCTTGAGCTTTCTCTCTTTTTCTTGAGATACAGGAGTTGAAATTTCAGGAATAAATAATAAAAGTAGGCTATATAAAAGTAGGAATAAATAATAAAAGTAGGCTCTTAAACCTAGTTTTAAATCCCTCAGGTAATTGAATCAGACATGTAATGAAAGTTTAAATATTGGATTAAGCAGAGTCATACTTCTCAGTTAGCATCAATGAGCATAATTCTTAAAGGCAAGCCAGAAGTCAGGTGTGGTATTATATGCCTATAATCCCAGTGACTTTCTGGAGGTGAAGGTAGGATGATGGAAAGATGGAGGCCAGCCTCAGCAACTTGGAAAGACCCTGTCTCAAAATGAAAAAAAAAATAATGTAAGAAATGACTGAGGAAGATATAACTCAGTGGTAAAGCACCCCCAGGTTCAATCCCGAGTATTAAAAAAAAAGTCAGAGGGCCTATTTTGTTGGGAAAGGGATTGGGTGTATGTGTCTGTTATTTTTTAATGATGGTAGAGGTTTGAGAGAAACAAGATAACTGTAGAAAAATGATTCTAGGGATCTAACTAAAAATCAAGGTAGGACTTTCAGTTTTGGGCCAAAACTGTTAAAGAAGAGATTATCTATTAGATACTGGAAACTTTAGACACAATTTTTATAATCTATCAATTTAATTTTAACTGTGAATTTAAAGTTTGAAAAATGTACAAAGAAACAGAAGTAGGTGTAAACCTGACAATAGCTTAAAATAGATTTATGATGCTTACTTAAAATAACTAGTTTTCAAACCCTTTGAATGTACCTATTCTTGTACAAATAACACAATTTGTTGATACTTTGTACCTTGAGAGTAATGCAAGATCAAATATTTTAAAGATATAGTTATTCAGATTAGCTACTTCTATCACTTCTAACAAAGGCTCTTCAAATTTTTGGAATTTATAAGTTTTGTTCACTAATAGTCTTAACAATGAGCTATATTCATCAAGACTTCATCAAATAAGATTTTACATGTTATTACAGTATTATTTTTCAAAAAGCATGTTTTAAAATTGAATATTAATCTAGAGATTCTGCAGAAAAATAGTCTTTATCTTTCTAAAATCATGAAACCTCTGAGTTTATTTGAGTCTATGTCAGGTTGTCCTGGGATGCTATTAAGAAAGGAACCCCCAGTAAGTAGTAAAAAGTGTGAATCCTAGTTTTTCAGAGTAATTCTAGTGCAATATCTCCTCAAAGTCATCTTCCATAACCGCATTTATAACCAGTAAAGAATGATTTCATCTCTGAATCCAATATCTTTAAGGAGGATGTTCTAGAGTATGAAATCCTATCAGTGTTTCTTAGGCTGAATGATTGTCATTATTTCTACCTTTAGTTTTTCCTTTATTACTAAATTAAATAAAAAGTGCTGGGGCTGGGGATGTAGCTCAGTTGGTAAAGTGCTTGTCTTGCACTGATAAGGCCCTGGGTTCAATCCTCAGAACCATACACACACACACACACACACACACACACACAAAGTGTGCATCCAGTATTTCCTATCATACTCTAAAATTTTTAAATTACATATCCACATCCAAAAAAGTTCTAAGCTTGCATCTCATAAGTATGTTTTACCAAAAAGTAGGGTTGTGTGTATGTGTGTGTGTGTGTGTGTGTGTGTGTGTGTTTATATGGTTTCTTTTAACTTATTTGTAAAGTATTAATAATATGTATTGTCTTTCTTCAGATTTTGATGAAGTCATAATAATTTTCCTCCTTCCTAATGAAAGTTTCCCCACATGTTCTAGAAAATAGACTGCATACTTGGAGGGGGCTATAGTAGGAAACCCAGAGAACAGGTTCTATCCCCCCAAATATTGTGTGATTTGTAAAGCATTTATTTATTGTATGCTATATAAAGTAGCATACAGTAAGAAGCAAAAGGTCAAGTTGTATAGAAGTTATAGAAGTTTAAAGATGTTCAAGGAGTAGAGGGAAGTGTTCATGAATGAGCTGAATCAAACTGAGCCTTGAATAAGAATAGGTAGAAGAAAGGCAAGAGACACATGAAGCAAATTTCATGACTGATGTTTCTGAATGTATCATTGTACCATGCACAGTAGAGAGAAACAGGAGTTATGTATAGAAATGGGAATAGGAGTGGTCATCTATGGGACCAACCTGGTGATGCAAAGGAGCAAATGAACAACCACCACGAAGTTCTAGAGCATCTGCAGATGCTGCTGAATACTTTCACACAAATCAGCTGCTTAATCTTTACTGTGTCTTAAAATCATCTGGGGAATAAAGATCACGTGGAGATGTTATATAGCAGATTCTGATGGAGTGGACCAGGAATGAGTATGAGATTTAGCATTGCTAATAAACATACTGGCAATAATAATTCCAATGCTGCATGGGACATGGTTTGAGTAACAAAGTCATAAGTGTCAGAGTCTTCACAGAACTTATTTTGTAACTTTTTATTCTTACATAATTTCAAAACTACAGAAAAAAAGCAAGAATAGCACAAGGAAGGAACTCCACTGTTTTTTTAACCCAGATTTACAATCATTTTACCACAATTCATTTTATCATGCTCTTGATTAATTATACAGAAATAAGCAGATACATGATGGATCAGGAAAGAGAGGCAGAAATACAGATAATATTTTGGAACCATTTGAGAATAAAGATATTATACCTCTTTAAATATTTCAATGCATGTTTCCTACAAACAAGAACATTCTCTTACATCACTATGGTATAATTATCAAAACCAGAACATTTAACAAGCAATACTATTGTCTTATTTATAGCCCATAAAATTTTCTAATTTTACAGCAAAATATTTTTTAAAATTTTTTTACTTGTGGATGGACACAATATCTTTATTTTATTTATTATTTATTTTTTAAAATTTATGTGGTGCTGATGATCGAACCTCACACATGCAAGGGACGCACCCAACTACTGAGCTACAATCCCAGCCCCAATAATATATATTTAATAGTTATTTTTTTTCTGAGACCAGGATATAATCTGGGATCATGTGTTGCAATTAGCCATCTATCTCTTGTATTCTTTAACACATAACAACAGTTTCTTCGGGTTCTTGTTTGTTTGTTTGTTTTTACCTCAATATTTTTAAAGATTATTGGCAATTTTTTTTTTTTTTTGTAGAATCTCTCTCTTATTTGGGTTTGCCTGGTGTTTCCTTGTGGTTAAATTTACATGAAGCATTTTGGGCAGGAATATCACAAATGTGATGGTCGGTTCTTTCTTATACATCTATCAGGACACACCTGATATTGATCATGCCAATATTGGTAATGTCAACTTTGGTCTCTTGTTATAATAGTTTCTTAACTATTAAGTTGCAGCTCTTTCAGTTCCAAGATGTTGGACCCATGTTGGTATGGTCAGAAGGTGTTGAGAGGTCAAATGTGTTATGCTATTCTACTTAAAGTCTAGTTTTCTGGTAGGCCTGTCTCTTGGGCTGAGACTCCACAAGAGTCTGTCTCTGCAATGCTGTAATTCTTTTTTGCCTGCATTGACTTGCTTCTCTAATTTGCAGTGTTACCTTTATTTTTTTAAAGGCCTGGTTCCTATTCACCAATCTACCTAGCTTTCAAGGTGGTGGTTTCTCAGCAACCTCAATCATCTGATGGATTGAAGAAAAACTCATTAACTTGAAGTTTATTCAGCTTTTTTTGCTATAAGGGTAGGATGATGATAACAATCCCCAAGATTCTGACACATCAGAACTAAAACTGCTCCTATATTTTCTTCACAGGTTCATATCATTCTTTGAGCACTTCTCCACTTTTTGACACATGTGTAAGCCCATCCTAAACTTACCCTGACGCTGCTGTGGAAATTAGCCATTTCTTCAAGAGGCATTAATTTCTTTTAGTGAAAAACAGATCAAGAAATAAGGTCTATGTGCTAGGTTTATTCATTGATTTTAGAGTGTCTTTACTTCTAGAACTTCCTAGGTTGAAAAAATTAGAAATATAGACATTTATTAAATATACACATATATGCATAAATTTAAAAAATATATATATATATATATTTTCACCTACATATTTGTCTCCATGAGTTTACACGATACTTTCAATTTTAATTTAACACCATAGAATTTCTTTTTTTTTTTAAGAGAGAGAGAGAAAATTTTTTTAATATTTATTTTTCAGTTTTCGGTGGACACAAGATCTTTGTTTGTATGTGGTGCTGAGGATTGAACCCAGGCCGCAGGCGTGCCAGGCGAGCGCATTACTGCTTGAGCCACATCCCCAGCCCATAGAATTTCTTCTAGATTTTTCATCAAGCATATTTTAACTCCTTCCTTTAATAGAGAGAAAACTGGTTCCCATTATCTCTAATATATTACATTTGCTTAAGCTTATAATATCTAGAAAGTACTTTCAGACTGTTTATTAACTGTTTATATCACTGTACAGAGAAAAATATATGTTGTAGTTTTTCTTCTTGAGGTAAAATGCAAAAACAAAATAACAAAGCAAAAATAAACCTTAAGTTTGTAATTCAATGTTTTGGCAAATGTTTGCACCAAAGTAATCTACACCCTTATCATACTCATTACTCCAGAAATTTCCCTCATGACCCTCCCCAAACTTGCATCTGTTCTAGAAGCAACCACAATCTGATATGTTCACAAATTATTTTATCTTTTCTAGAACTTCAAACACATAGAATCACAGTCTATTGCTCTTGCTTCTTTTATTCAGCATAACATCTGTAATATTTAGTCAAATTGTTAAATGTGATTGCTGTAATAGAGTAAGTTCTTGCTCCATTTTCTAGAAATTACCATTTTATAGAAGTATTTCTATTTATAGAAAATTTAAGCATGATTTTTTGAAAGTTTTTGTACCATTTTACATTCTCATCAGCAATCATGTGTTCTATTTCCCTACCACCCTTTCTATATTTGGTATTATCTTCATACTCTCAGTGATTCAAATGGGTGAATCCTGACATCTCAATGTAATTTTCATTTCCTTTCCCTCATGATAATGATGTTGAGCATCCTTTCATGTGTTTATTGGCCATGTATCCAAATTTTTACCAATTTTTAAAATTAGATTGTTGGTCTTTTTATGTATTCCCTCTACAAGTATTTTACCAAATACATGCTTTGCAAATATTTCCCTTACTTTGTGGCTAGCTTATTCATTTCTTCAACAGTGTCTTTTAATGACGACAATATTCATTTTTACTTAATGAAGTCTAATTTAAATTTTTTTTGGTGGTTGATGCTTTCTGTGCACTTTTGAAGAAATCCTTTATTATCCCAAGATTAACATATTCTCCTACATGTTCTTCCAGAAGTTTGAGCTTCTATTTAGTTCTAAGCACAACTGAAACTGATATGCATGTATAAGATAGGGATTGCTACTGTTTTGTCAAAATATATATTTATTTCTTCCAGCACCATTGGTTGAATAAATTTTCCATTTACCATGAAACTCCTTTGATACATTGGTAAAAAAGAATCAATTGTTAAAGTGTATGTATATTTTTGAACTTTTTATTCTCCTGTTTTACATTATTTATGTATTCTTATGCCTATATCATGAAGTCAGGTAATGCAAATTCTCCAACTTTGCTCCAGATTGTTTTGGTTGCTCTAGATCTTATGCTTAGCCATAAAATTTTAGAATCTATTTGTGAATTTACTTTTTTAAAGGTCATATGGGGTTATTATTGGAATTTTATTAAATCTATGGCTAAATTGGAAGAAACTTAACATCTTAACCATACTGATTCTTCTAATATATAAACGTCATATATCACTCTCTTTAGGTCTTTTTCTTAGCAATATTCTGAATTTTTCATCATATATTTTTGTTGCTTATTCTTAAGTAGTTCATAATTTTGATGTTATTGTAAATTGTAGGTTATTTCTGATTATTTGCTGCAAGTAAAGAGAAAAATGCTTGAGTGTATTGAAACTGTACCCTGCAAAATCGTTAGATTCATTCATGAATTTTAGTAGTTCCTTTGCAGATGTCTTAGGATTTTCTACTTAGCCAACAATGTCATATCTGAGAAGATGTTTTAATTCATTTACAATATTTATAAATTTATTTCTCTTTCTTGCCTTTTTTCAGTAGGTAGGAGTCCTAGGACACTGTTCTATGGAAGGAAGGAAAGTCAATATCCTTCTGTGATTCCTAATCTTAAGGAAAAATCATGCAATATTTCACTATTAAATATATAATGGGCTGAGGATTTTATATAGTTGTCCTTTATCAGAATAAAGATGCTCCCCTACACCTGGTTGCTGAGATATTTCATATCAAAATTTGATATTCAATTTTTTCAGGTGATTCATTTGCGTAGTTGTAACTGATTATGTAATCATTAGATATTTCTTCTTTATTCTGTTAATATGGTAAGTTGCTTCAGGAAATGCCATTTGATTGGCATTTGATTATGCTTTTCATATTATTTTAATTTACATTTATAAGAGCTATTGGTTTTTATCTTTTGGTATGTATCAGGTTTTGAAGGAAAGGTTATCTTGATCTTATGACGTAGTTGAGGAGGAGTCCCTTTCTCATTTTTTTTTTTGAACCAGAGTAAGCTGATATTATTTTTTCCTTAAATATTTGATAAATTCCACCAACAAAACTACCTGAGACTAAAGTTTTCTTTGTGGAAAGGTTTTTGGTCACTTTATAGATGCAGAATGTTATGGTTTGGAAATGAGGTGTCCCCCAAAATCTCATGCATGAGGCAATGCAAGGTGGTTTAGAGGAGAAATGATTGAGTTATGAGAGCCTTAACCCAATCAGTGAATTAATCCCCTGATGAGGATTAACTCAGTGGTTGCTGAACGTGGGTAGGATGTGGCTGAAGGAGGCCAGCATGGGGGTGGGGGGCTTTGGGGTATATATTTTGCATCTGGTGAGTGGAGTGTCTCTCTGCTTCCTCATCATAATGCAAGCTACTTCCGTCTGCCACACTATTCTGCCATGATGTTCTGCTTCACCTCAATCTCTGAGGAACACAGCCAGCTGTCTATGGACTGAGATCTCTGAAACTGTGAGCCCTTGAATAAACTTCTCTTCCTTGAAAACTGTTCTGGTCAGGTACTTAGTCACAGCAGTGAAAAAAGCTGACTAAAACACGGAGCTACCTAAATTATTTCTTCTTAAGTTAGTGCTACTGTGTTCTTTCAGAGAATTTTTCATCTCATTCAGGTTGTCGAATGGGTTGCCATAATGTTGTTCACAATATTTATTATCTTTCAATATCTGTAGGAGCTACGGTCCTATCCTCTCAAACCTAGTAATAGAATTTGTGCCTTTCTCTTGTCATGCTGTTCTTTTTTTCAGATTAACAATTCTATTAATATCTGTAAAGAACAGACATTTAGCTTTGTAAATATTGTTTATCATTTTGTTGTCACTTCCTATTTGAGTAATTTCCACTTTTAATTCTGTTTTTCCTTCCTTATAATTACTTTGGATGTAATGTATTTACCTTTGACTAACTTGTTTGAAGGAATCACTGATTTATTTTTATCCTCTCATCTTTCCTAAGCATTTAAACTTATCAACTTTTCTCTAGGCACTGCTTTTGCTGCATCCCACAGATTTTGACATATTTTCATTTTTATTTAGTTCAAATGTTACCTAATTTTGTCATTTCTTCTTTTGTTTATTTATTCTCAGAAATCTATTGTTTAATTGCCAAGTAACTTGGAGTTTCTAGGTATCCTATTGCTGATTTCTAATTTAATGTTTTACATCCTATTTGAAAGCCTACTGAGAGTCCAGTTTTTAAAAATGTACTGTAATATATTTTATGAACCAGTATGTACTTTATTTTGGAGCGTATTCCATGTCCACAGGAAAAGCACGTGCATCCTGTAGTAGTCGGGTATAGAGAGAAATTCACCTAGTCCATCTGCTCGACTGCTCTTCAGTCCTCTTCTACACCTAGGATTATTTTCTAGTTGCTCCATTATTTACTGAGAAAAGGTTTGAACATCATGAATATATATCACTCACCCTGTAGGTGCCTGTGTGTTCCACTACATTGATGCTGTGCTTCCCACAGGCTGCTTCCAGTCAATAACTGAGCACTTTGAGAGTGCTCAGAGGGGACCTTCTGGCAAGACAGAGAACAGCTCCAAAGGTAACTGTGGCTCAGAATCTCCCCATTTATCCAGCAAACTGTTTGGAATTGTATTCTGATACTCTTCTACGCAATCTTGATCCCTTCTCTTTCCAAGGGTGTTACCCTACATCCTTTTTTTGCACCCCTCCCTGTTTTGCTTTGTTTCCCATAAATTGTTTGCATCTCTAATTCCAGCATGGAGCCTGTTTCTCTAAGCTGGAATTAGATATCAAATTAATACCAAAGAGTATAAAAATTTCTATGATGGTGCATTTTTCTTTTTTTCCCCTTTGATAGCTCAGCTTTGTTTAATGTATTCCAAGGCACTATTACTATGCAAATATACATGTATATAATTCTGGAATTAAGATAGAGCAAAAATATTACCTGATTGGCACCTTTATGCCATTGTCGATGCTCTTTATTCTTCCTCAAGATTTGACATTTCATCTATGTGATTTCTCTTTAGCCTGAAGAATTTTCTTAGCATTTGAAGACAATCTACTGGTGATGAATTCCCTCAGTTTTCTTTTATCAGAAAATGTTTTTATTTCACCTTTACTTGTAGAGGATATTTCCACTGGAAACAGAGTTCTATGTTCTTCTTTATTTTTTTTTTCCTCTTAGTATTTTAAGTATGTTTCTACATTATCTTTAAGTTCCAGTGTTTTGGTTAAATCTTAAATGTACTGAACAACTGCTTTTTCCAATATACTTATAATCCTTTTATTAAATTTTGTAATTTCAGTTATAGAATTTAAGTGTGAGAATTTCCAATTGGTTCTTGTTTATAGATTTCTTGTCTGGGATTCTCTACCTGTTCATTAATTATGACGCTAATTTCTCTTTACATTTTGTTGAATACATTCAATGAACTCAAAAGTGTATACACACAGAGTGAGATGGTAAATATAATCAAGAGTTTTATTAAAGTATTCATTCACTAGATTTACCACTTGTAACACCTGGAGGTTTATATGAACTGCTTTTTCTTCTGGCTATGAGTTACATTTTGTTATTTTCCCACCTCTAATAATTTTTATTAATGTTATGGACATAGTGAACATTACATTGTAGGGTCTCTGCATTGTTATCTTCCTCTGTAGAGCATTAATTTTTGTTTTAGAAATAAGTTAATGTAGGTGGATTTAAATTGAAAATATGCCCTAATTTGGTGGGCAGCAACTGAAATCTCTGCTTAGTTAATATAATATTTAATCTGTTCTTTTTCACCAGGCTTCCCTTTCACCCTCTCATAGGCAGTTTAGGGTTAAGAAAGACTCCCCTTTATACTGTTCCTTTCTGAAACTTCCTTCTCACTTTTGAATGTCTACAAGTCCTCACTCCAACTCTGTTGTTCAAGCCATCAGCATCATAGCTTACACTTGAGCTCTGGCATGTCCCTGAGTCATAGATTGGAGAGATTTCTCAGACCAAAAGCTGTCTAAACCCAAATCTTATCTAATACATCATCTTATTTTCAAGGTTTGCTTCTTTACAGTTTCAGTCTCCAAATCTACAAGATAACTGCTCTGCTGTTGTCTGAAGTTTGAAGGTTTGAGCCTTGTTGAAGTTAAGCCACATTCTTAAAATACATATAATTGCTATAAAAAGGTCTCGAGTTTTATTTGAGTTTCCTAGCAGATGAAAGGTAAGGGGAAACAGTCTACTTGTGTGAAGAATCAAGATAAATTTTTTTCTTTGAGGTCAAGAAACAATATAAGAGAAGAATGAGAACTTAGAAATACAGAATTTCCAAGATATAACCTAATCTTCACTGAATTCTTCTTCTGCCTTTTCCAATATGCTTATAATCCTTTCATTAAAGTTTGTAAGCTCAATACTGTAGAGCATAGGAATGGTGAGAGTGGACACTCTTGTCCCTGATTTTCTTGTCTTTTTCCTGAGTTGTACTCACTGCTTCATGTTCATGGGCTTTATAGGGCACTAAGGTAGCCTGATTTCAAAAGGCACCTTTGTACTACATATATTAGATAAGAAAAGAATCCATTATGATAAAAGCAAGTTTTCTTAGAGTGAAAAATCATCTTGTGATCCAAGTCGGAAACCAAAAACAATCTTAAAAGCTGTCTACTATGATAATTTTATGTCATGATTGTTCCTTTAAACATTTATCTTAGCATCTGTAGAAAAATCCAACCTGGGCAGTTTCTGAAAAACATGACTAACTTCTTTTATTTCAAAATCTATGTATAACTTTTAATATGCTTGTCATAACCAAGAAAATCAACAGTCATGTAAGAGAGGAGAGAAATACTTACCCATAATAAATATGCAAGCATTGAGGTAACCTGTACCCACTGGATGGGTACTCTCAAGAGAAGAAGCACACTTTCCCTCTTGGTGTGCTTCCTATTCATTATGAAGAATATATTATTCAACAAGGGATTGTACACTAGAAAAAGAAACTCTGCTTTAGGAAAACAGTAATCTCTTTTCTCAAAAGAGGTTGGAACTCTCAAAAGCGAGAGTATCTGAATTTTCTGACACCTTCCAAAAGAAAATTTCAGCATCTCTTTAGGAAATTCGGAGGAATATCTTGTAACCAGGAAGGTGACAAAGCACGGAGACCTGGTAGTTTGTGAATACTCATTAATTAGAGGTCAGTGTGAACAAGAAAATGATGGAAACCACATTTTGGGGGGCAGAAAAACAGAGGAAGGTGGTTGTCAGAAACAAAGTGATAGAGAAGAGAAAGAACTAGATCTTGTCTTTGGTCCTGGATTTTTCTTCTCTGAGTGGATAGTGAGGGTTCACATTTGAACTTATAAAAGAACATCATGTCCATTACACAGAGGCTAGAAGATATGCTCAAGGTTCTGCTTCTCAGATGACATGAAAAAGAACCATCTTAGTAATAAGCAAAGATATAGCAAAGTTTCAAATTATGGGTTTCAATTAAGCTTTCAAAAGTATTTCTTTTAAAAAAATATTAAATGCTGGGGTCTTTGAGCACAGAACTACAGTATTATAAATACACGAAACACCTATTTATTCTGTTTAAAGTCAACTTCATTGTTCAATGGTAAATTCTATGAATAGAAAAAAAAAAACACTTAGAAGTCTTGAAAGATAATCTGGAAGCCATGTCCTCACACTTCTCCTAATTCATGAGATCAGGACTCTGAGGGCAAAGACCATTTGGTTTTCCTGAAGCCTTGCTGTGAGAACAAGAAATGGTCATGTTTAGTTATTACGGCCTCCTGCGGGGGAAATGGGCAACCTTGAACTTCGGTGTCAGCTACTCCAGATGCATTTTTCTCAGTTTTATGAATGAATGCACTATCTAAAAAGCATCCTGATCTGCTAATTATTTGTAAACCATTTCACATCCACTCAGTTCCCAATTTAGGTTTTGAAGCAGTTTTGTAGTCACCGAAATTCTGTAGTTCACCCTGCAGTTACATATTTTTTTCACCTTCAAAGAATACAAGGAGTGTTTCAGCCTACATTTTAAATATGAAGAAGCAAATGTGTGAAGTGAAGAAACAAAAATACACTGAAGGGTTTTTTTAGAGCATATACTTATATTCTTTCAAAGCATGTATGTTTTAACAAGCTGAATGTAACCTTCATGGAGAATACAGCCCTTTCCTATCTTTTCATTAACATAGTCCCAATACTTATATCATCACCTAGAACACAGTAGGCACTTAATAAATAAATAAATGGTGCTTACTTTAAGAGAGATATTATTATGCATCTAAGCCATTTTTTTCCATTCATGTTAACCATAACCTTTAAAACTATGAAGAAATTAATCTGCCTGCTGCAACGGCCAAGAATGAGCTCAAAATTCTTCACTTCTCTCCTGACTACCCATTAGACACAACCCGTCACCTGTCAGGTGCCTGTCAGACCCAAGCTGAAATCACTGATGTCCTCTTCATCAATCTATAGCATTTATATCTTATACCTTGCCCTGAATTTGAGGATGATATTTAAGTTTTTTTTAAGTAAATATAAATTTAAAGTAAAGGAGATAAAGAATGGTCTCATTAAAGGGTTTTATCGCTTGATTTGTCCAATATGAACTTTAAAGCAAGATTTGCCAAAAATAATAGAGAAGACTAGATTTGTTTTTATTATTGATTCATTAAAGGATACTGCAGTCTCTAAAAATAAAAGAAATCACATACTTAGAGGAGATTTTTTAAATGTACTTACATGTATCAAAAGGAATATTCCTTTTTTAATCTGACACTGCAGCTTTGGTATGTGATAGGATATTTGCTTTCAGGAACCTACTGAGCTCTAAGTGGAAAATTACTCCAACCTCTATAGCTCCAGTGCAAGATTCAAATACCATCTGTTTTTGCCATGCTGACTCTGACCTCACCTTTACAACCCAGGTTTCATATTCCAAAAGACACTTCCCTTCCCCCCTAGGATATGTGAAGGCATCACTCTCAAATCCTGCTTTGGCTAAGCTTGGGGGAGCTAGAGCTGCTGTTAGATGTGCTGTCCCTCCCTTCTCTCTTCAGTGCCTGCAGCAGCACTCAAGCAGTTAACTGCCTTCTAAGTGTCCCTGGTAATACATTCCTGCTGCAACACTCCTCAGCTCTCCAGAATCGGATTTCTGAAAATGTCTCTACATGGAGACATTCACTTGCCCCTGCTCAGCAGAAACGGTTGTAGTCAGGGCCAAAGAGAGTTAAAAAATGAGCTTACAAATGTGGGGCAGGACATAATTTTTTTTCCCTTTGACTCAGAGAACTCCTTCTGTATGTCAGTTGGAGACTCAGGCAACCACCATTCTTTAAAATGCACATGAAGGATGACAATGTGTTCCCTGAATACCGCTGGCTGGCAGAGCCCCTGAACAAATTATTAGAAAGTGCAGGGTTAAGGGAAGATTCAGTCACAAAAAGTTGTATGCATGCAACTATAATCCTGTATACTCATAAAATCTGCAGTTGCTTCCGAGGACTGGCAATTAATGGGTTAAAGTCAAAGACCCCAGCAATTAAGGTTATAAGTAAAATACTCCAAAGCTATTTTTTTTTTTCCTGAAAGTATATACTTCTCTTTGTGCTGAGTGGCAGGAGTACAGGGAGGCTGAAAAACAAGGGAATGGGTTTTGGAGAGCACATTAAGCCAAAATAACACACTTGTTCTGACCATGCTGGGTCCTGTGTCTCAATAATTAGGAGGAGGAATACCCTTCTTGGGTTGGAAAAGCCAGTAAGAAGGAGACTTAAGTTAAGCTAGCATACATCAAAAATAATTGACAATGGTTAGGCTTCATTGTAGAGAAGCCTACACCGGCATTGCAGCCACCAGCCCACCACCCACCTAAGAATTATTATTTGAAAAGGATGTCAGAGGATTATAGAAGATCCTTGTGTCTGCTCCAATTAGGATCAACACTTCTGCTGCTAGCTCACTGAGCATTCAGCATGTAATGATGAAAACATATTGACCCCTGCTGGAAATGTGAAGAACTACATGTCTTTCCCCTGGCACCAAATCTGATCTATAGGGAAGGCATCTTTTAACTCTCATTTTCATGTACCAAGCCTAAGGGGTTCTGTTTTTATATTTGCTTTAAAGAGACCTCTATGTCACAATTCCAATATCCAAATAATTTATCAATTGCAAATATTTCAAAATATTCCACCTACATGAGACAATTAAAGCTGAAAATGTTACAGGCTTGTATTTTCTGTAGAGTTTTGATCATTGTCTTGGTTCAAATTGTAGGCAGCAGTCAACCAGTATCATATTTGGATCCTTCCTACAACTGACTCGACTCCTGACTCACTGGGACCCAGATATTTTATTTTCAAAGAGACTTAAAATGTGGAAAATACTAAAACTTTGAATAATTATTTTATTTGCATGCTAAATATTACTCCAGGTTCTGAATCTTCGTGACAATTTTATTCTGATCTATTTCCAAATGAATACATGCCCTAAATATTGCAATATTATAATATTACTGAGATACTCTGCCTCCTAAGAGTTTTTAGAATAAAAGCTGAGGCAAAAGATCTTGTTTAGTATATTTAGGGTCACCAAATTGCCAGCTGAGTGATTATAGGACAAGGAACGGTTAACTTAGGGAACACACGAGTTGCTATTTTGTGGAATGCACAAAACTGGATAAGTATTACTAGAATTGCTGCTCTGTATTGGGGTTAGAAAAAGGAAGAATTTCTTGATGTAAGTTCACAGAGCAATTCTATCAATGTCAGCAAAGTCAGTCTCCATCAACACCTAGGCTGGTCTCCTGGCATGCTGTGTTGGCCTGTACAAGAGGTTCAATGCTTGGCCAAGACTGGAAGGCCACTGTGTACAGATCATTTAGCCTGACTCCATTTAATGAATGCCACAGAACCCCTCAGCTCGACCAATGTTCCAGAAACGCACTTTATCATTCAAATGCAAAGAATTAGAAGCACCATTCTCATTCCATGTACAGAAAAATTGAAGAGCATCTTGTATTTATAATAGTTTAGTGTTCATGTTAATGTAGCAGTCTTTAAAAAACAGAAGCTCCATGATTAAGTCATTTATAATAAACTGTTAGGTAAGTAATATCATCTTGGTTTTATATTTATAGTAAAAAAAATGAATTGAAATACCCAGTTGAGGAACATGAGCTCTCTGAAAGCAGGATCTTTATCTTTTATCTCCTTCTCTACATCCAAGGACACTGCTAAGAACAATGCTTCACCTATAACAGAGATTTATTAAACGCTTTTTGTTTATAAACAGTATATTTAAAATGTATATCATCTGGCTTGCTGCCTGACTTTGTCATTTTCCAAAAATAATATCCTAGACAACTCACATACATAAACTCTCTAAACCCTCAATTTTTTAAACTATAAATTGAGGACAATTACACTTACCATTGTGAAAAAATAAAATGAGATTAAGTTTACAGATACTATGTAAAAAAATGTAAATATAAAATGAATTACATTTTAAGCAATATTGCATACATATAAAAACGTGAATAAATTTGTTCATCTTCTTTGAGTCAAGAAAAATCTCAAGGTAAAAGAAGAATTGGGGGCAGGGAGGGTTCATAAAGGTGGTAAAATCTGAACCAAAAATCAATATATGGAGTTAAGCAAAAAAGAAAAAAATATGTAGCATTTTATTTTCAAAATTTCAAAGGAGTCACATGGATTATTATTATAGATCATCTTAATCAGGAACAAGGACACACTAGGAACATGTGAGGGAAATGAGTAATCCTTTTAACAGAGAAAGAAAAATAGAAATCAGCTTAATTCTCTAGAAATAATGCTGTCAGAAAAGCAGAAAGAAATATTGCTGTCAAAAAGATAACACAAACAGGAATCCCAAGTTAACACAACTCTGAGTCATAGTGGCAGCCATTTTAAAGCTCCCTATCCAGGACATTTGTATTTCATATTTGTTCAAGAAACAAACAAACAAACAAAATCAATTAATAGTAACATATAGAAAGATATTCCAAGCCAAATTAATCATTTAGGATAGAAAGCATCAGCTGAAAATGACCATTTATATGATAAGGAAATAGGCTTCAAATCAAAGCTAAATTATTTTCCTGAACTTCTGCAGGTTTCCATGTGATACCCTGGAGTTCATGTTCAAAGATGAATATACGATTAAAAGAAAAAAGATTCAGACGATGAACGTTGAGTGCAAAAGCACTTGTAATGTGTTCTAAAATATTCTGCCTGCTATGAGCAGGTTGAGGTAACAGAGGAAATTGCAGTACACTGGTCTCATTTAATATAAGAACCATCATGCTATGACATAGGATGTATAAGACAGCGAAATCTGAAACAAGGCAAGACCTGGTCATCCAGTCCATCAAAGCCCCACCTGAGCAAATCTTTCCATAAGTCGTAAGATAGCTCAGTGCTCTGGAAACTTGGTTCATTCTTCCCACACATGCTATTTTCTACTGCTTGTTATTTTCCAACAGAAATTAAATTTATATCTAAATATTATGCAAAGGTCTGTTTGTTCCAAATACAGGCAATCTCCTATAGATATAATCCATCTCCAACTATTCAATAGACAATAAGTCCTGTACTCCAGAAATATAAATCCCCAGGAAAATTTTTCTCAGATAAGAACACACAGTGGCAGACACCATACAGGTGACTAAGCTATTAAATTTCTATTTATAGGAAAATCACTTAACTGCTAAATGAACAAAATTTATAAGTGGGTGTGGAAAAAAACCTGGAAATTTTAATTATAATTTACACTTTTAAATTCTTCTACCAAATCAGAATTATAAAAGCAACAAATGTCATCAAAAAGAATGGTAGGATGGTGACAGGAAAAAATCAATACAAAAAAAAAAAATTCAGTAGCTTTCAGCCTGAAACCAGTCACTTTTCCAATACAGTTCTTCAGGCTGACCCTAAATCATTCATGTTTCACCTGGGTAATGGCAGTTAAGCATTATTCAGCATTCTTCACTTTTAATTCTCCTCTATTGTCACTTTAACTATAATACATTATTATAACCCAGTCATTATTTAAGTAACTTCTTTGATTAATGGTTTTGGGGGAAGCTAAGCATGATTCAGTTTGAAAAAGTATAAAGTGTGTGCTTTAATTGTCTTAACCTCGTGGTCAAATCATTCCAATAAAGAAAAATTTTCTACTTCAATTTTCACTTTCATTCTACATTCTCTGTTTACATGGAAGTCATAACCATCACACTTAAAAGGGAAAAACAAAAGAATCTGCTTTAAAAAGAGAGAAACTAACCATAAATATCACTCTATGAAAGCATCCTTTATAAAGCGCTAATCTCACATACCTGCACATACATTTATATATATGCATATGTGTATGATACATGGAAAACATATGAAGACTATATAAGAATAATATACATATGCTTGTATATATTTATGCAGAGAAAGAGCGCCCATGATTGCTTTATCACTAGCCATACTAATTTTATCTGCTATAGATCTGAGTTCTTCACTTCTTTCTATACCCAACACCAACCTAGTAGACAAGGTTCCTTCCCCAAGAATGGCTTGTTGGAACTATCCTGCTATAATCAGGAGCACCAGCTCCAGCCAGAGTGTTCTTTCAAATGGAAGGCTGAAGGTCTGAATAAGTCACCAACCTGCTTCTCTCTTTTCATGGCTTCCCACTGTTCTTAGAAAAATTATAATTCTTCCTGGGGTTGTGGCTCAGCAGTAGAGCGCTCACCTAGCACGTGCAAGGTGCTGGGTTCGATCCTCAGCACCCCATGAAAATAAATAAATAAAATAAAGATATTGTGTCCAACTACAACTAAAACAAATATTTAAAAAATGATAAATTCTTAATGTGACCATCAAAGACCTGTATGATCGCTTTCTACTGACCTTTCCAGTCTGAGCTCCTCTTTCTGCCACGGTTTGGTTGGGTCCAATTCTCTGTTGTCTCACTCCTGTTTCCAATGCCTGGAATGCACTTCCTCATCTATCTTCTTGCAGATCTCAGTTAAGTATCTTCCTCTGGAATCTTCCCCTGACATCCAGCTGTGTTCATTACAGACTCTGCCTTTTCCACGAGGCACTTCTCATAGCTGCAATTTCCCATGTATCTGTTGATGAACTCATTTTTATTTACTTGATTGTGGGGGGTATGTAGTATGTATGTATGTGTGTGTACCATGGAGCTACACCCCCAGTCTCCCTTTTTTTTTTTTTTTTTTTTTTTTTGTACTAGGGATTGAACTCGGGTGCTTTATCACTGAGGCACATTCCCACTCCTTTTTTATTTTTAAGATAAGGTTTCACTAAGTTGCTGAGGCTGGCTTTGAATTTGCCATCTTCTTCCCCCAGCCTCCCAAGACACTGGAATTACAGGCATGTGCCATCCTGCCTGGATGTCTTCTTGACTGTAAGCTTTAAGAGAGTTTAGCTTTAGCTTTATTCTCCACCACTTCCTAGAAGTTGGCGAAAAGGTCTGGATCATAGAAAATGTTCCTTAAACATTTTTTTGAATAAATAAATGGATTTGGATTACCTAACACCTTAACCTACTCATCCACCACAAAACATGTTGTAAATTTGTGAAGTCTTACATAAATTGTTTTCTTTTCCACAGTAAGTAAGCCCCACTCTAAAATATACAAAAATCTTAGTCTGTTTCTATATCTCTACAAATATAAAGATAATATTTGAAGGTTTTTATTAAGGAGGTTTGGCATCCTTCCTTTTTATTTGCTATTTTTTGGAAAAACATAAATTCTTTCATATGAAAACTTGATGCTATTCTGTTTTGAACTTAATTTGGGGGAGAAATAAGTATCTGTATATATTCACTTTCTGTACTTCTTTCTGTTACTCAACTTCAATTTTTATTTTTTAATAGCTAAACACTAATATAATGAAAGGGGCAGCTAGCTAGGCTCTAACTTAAAGAATCATATTAAGGAACAGAATAGCTCCAAGATTTAAATTTATTAAATATGCCACATATCTGAGATGAAAAATGAGTCTAATGTCTAAAAGGGATTTTGTGTCTTTATTTTTTTATTCTTTTGTAAACTCCATTAGGTAGGTAGGATCAAGAAGAAAATGTTATTGGGAACACCTGGTCCAGAAGTGGTTTCTAGTCCTTAAATTTATTTCTGTCCCATCCCCATATGAGACCACACACAAGCAAGTCTAAATATATACTTGTTTTTCAACTTTTTTGAAGAGCACTAAAATGTATTACAAATGATTCTTGACCTAATCTAAATAAGAGGTTAACTCCAAGATACTTGCATAAAAACAAATAAATTTTCTAGCATAAATCCAGGCTATGCCTTGAATGAAACTTGGTCTTCTATTTTCTCCTTCTTGCTAAAAGCCACTCTTGTTTCTTGTCACCTCTGTCTCATGATGGCTGTATTTATACCATCACACAAGGCTCTTCTTATTTACTATCTCTTACACAGGGAGTGGCTAGTTAATGGGGTTTGCTGCTGTTTTATAAATTCAGGAGATATTCTTTAAAAAGTTTACATTTTTCTCCTATATATTGTAAAATACAGAGATGCTAAGACTTATTACAGAAATATGTGTAAACTATATATGTTTGACACACAATTTTTACTGTCACCCAAGTCCACCAATCCCTGAATATTGTTACCAGAGCTCGGTAGCATTGCAAAGGCACATCTCTGTGCCTCCTTCATTCCTCTCTGTATCTTATTATCATGCTTCGTTTTATTATTTACCTAAAATATTCTAACTTGCTTTTCCTTCAATATTCTTTAGTTAAGTCATATTAGCATGTTTCTTGTAAAGGGGGAAAGTATACATCAGAGATTCTCCTCTGAAAAAAAAATATAAAATTTGAATTCTTAAATATGAACAATATGTAATTATGAAACAGAAAAGTGGAATTGTCATCTCTGACAATAACAGAAATATAAACTAACACAAGGAGTTCCCACTGGCAAAAACCAGATTTGAAGCAAGTCGGGTAAAGACATAGCCCCATACAACAGATGCAGTTGGTGAACATTCTAAACCATTCTATCCATTATGAAAACCACATCTGTAACGTGGGGATTTTCTCTGTTTCTTTTCAAAAAGAGCAGCATTGTGTGTGTGGTGGGAACTGGGTGGGGTGGTCTAGAAGGGAAGGGCTTGTGGGCAGACTCGAAGTTTCATAAACAACTAAAAAGGAGTTCATGACAGGACTGGAGGTTTGAATTGTGCCTTTTCAAGACTTTACCAGGAAAGTTCTTCTAGTTCCTTTTTGTTTATATTAAAATGGAACTTATCACATTAAGGGCCATTAGTCCACAAATGGAACCAAATTATATATTTTCTTAATTGTGTGTGTGTATATATATATATATATATATATATATAATTATTATATATATGATAATTATATATAATTATTATATATAATAATTATATATATATATAATTTTTCTTCTTGTTATGACCATTATCTTACCAGGAGCAAAGAGGTATAAATTTTAAAAGTTTAGGCTTTTAAAAGTAAAGGCTTATAGTAGAGGATAGGAAAGGCAGCAGAATACAACAGACACTAGTATGGCAATATGTAAATCAATGGATGTGTAACTGATGTGATTCTGCAATCTGTATACGGGGTAAAAATGGGAGTTCATATTACACTTGTATCAAAGTGTGAAATATGATATATCAAGAACTATGTAATGTTTTGAACAACCAACAATAAAAATTAATTTAAAAAAAGTAAAGGCTTAGCTTTTTAACATAATTAGTTGCAATATATCTCTTTTCTTCACCAAAAAGTACATTTTCCATTGCTGCTCATATAGATTCCAACTGATTTTCTCTAGGAAATACTTGCAATATGAACTGCCACTTGGGTTGCATGTATCCTCTTCTGGTTTTAGTGGTCTGTATCCAAGTTACTATGGTCATTTATATGTTGTTTGACAAGTATTATTGCATATGAATGTCCTGAACCTTCAGCTACAGGGTAAATTTGAAGGACAAAAAATAAAGTTAATTAGTTAAGGAAAAAATAGAGAATGTGTCAAAAAAATTCAAATCCTACTTTCATCATTTTCTTTAACTTGACCTTGGACAATTTCTTTAACATTCCTGATCATTAACTTCATCGTTTGTTAAATGTGGAAATCTATAGTATGTATGTGTGTGTGTGTGTGTGTGTGTGTGTGTGTGAGTGTGTGTGTATAGTTCATAGGCAGGAAGACAAAAGTTTGAAATATATAGAATTAGCTCAGTAACTGGCACACATTAAATGCTCGATAAATGTTGGGTTTTTGTTGTTGTTTTGTTTTTTTGTGGTACTGGGGATTGAACCCAGGGCCTTGTGCATATGAGGCAAGCACTCTACCAACTGAGCTATATCCCCAGCTTGTTGTTGCTGTTATTAAATACCTCCATATTAAATACCTTCTTTGGGTTCTTTTATACTTATAGATAGCATCTATCATGGTACTTAATACTTAGTAGGTCTCTAATATACCTGCTTTTGAATTATAACAACTAAAGATATCCAGGCATGGTAGTGCACACCTGTAATCCCAGCAGCTCAGGAGGCTGAGACTGGAGGATCGCAAGTTCAAAGCCAGCCTCAGCAATGATGAGGCACTAAGCAACTCAGCAAGAACCTCTCTCTAAATAAAATACAAAATGGGGCTGTGGATGTGATTCAGTGGTTGAGTGCCCCTAAATTCAATCCCTGGTACCCCACCCAAATAAAATAACATTGAAGTTTATTTTTATTATTGCTGTTATTACCAATGTTACTGGAAGTATACTTCTTGTGAACATAGAATTATTACTAAAATAATCATTGGATTTTTAACAAGTCGTATGACTTTCTTACAATTTTCACGAAAGTATCTGCCTTTGTATATTAAGGGCTATTAAGAGTCATTAATTTGAGTTACTACAAGGATGAAATTGAATAAATGCTGGAGGCTTGAGACAATAAATTCTGGCCAGAGTTTCTGGAACCTGGTGTGGATTTTGAGTTTTTCAAATTGGAAGCCACAGACAGTAGTCATGTACTAGTCATCAATATACGTAATATAATTTCACTGAACACATTCCACGTGACAGGTATTTTTCTGTACCTTGGGGAAGTAGTAGAGAACAGGACAGGTGTGGTTTCTGCCCTCACAAGAGTAAGTGTGAATGCATGGGGTCTAGAACAGAACAGGCTTATGAAATGAGGCAGTATCTCTAAGTTTTATGCATTGAAGTTTGGCTTTAAAAAATAACAAAACCAAGTTAAATTGATCCACACAGAATTATCAGTAGTAAACAAGAAGTGCTATATCACTCACTTGTGTTAAGAAGTTGGATCCACTTGCCCCTTTCCCGTTAATATTCTTAGTGGGATGAAAAAAATCACGAACATTTCAGATATTCATCTGGGAGTGGAAGGAGCCTCCAGAATTAGGAGCCAGGAGGGAGACTCTGCAGGAACAGGCTTCTCACAAACGCTTCCTGCTCAGACTTGTTTTAGACAGACTGAAAATTTTACAAGAACAGGTTTCTTATTATATTCCTTTTAGCCTCCTGGACTGAAATCAGCTGGCTGAGAACCATTAGAAAAGTATCAAGCCTTTTTCAAACCTAAAGTAAAAAGAAGGTTTTTATTGAAAGTTTTTTTTTTAATTCTGCCCATATATCTGTAAGTATGTTTCTGCATAACAGTTTGTGCATATTTCAGATGTGTTCTTAATTTACAGTCTCCAAAAATATGGATAAGTCAAATCAAATGTCAAATTCTAACACCTGTTACAAATAAACAAGCTTAACAAAAGCTTCTTTGGAGGTGGCTGATGGTAAGTCTTAGCTCACTGCTGAGAGTTAATGAAACATTTTGGAGAGCAAAATAATTTAGAGGAAAATCCCCCCAGATATTCTTCAGGAGTTAGAGAATTTCCAGGAGTAGGAAACAAAGCCAAATCTTTGCTGTGTTTTTTTTCTATTTCCAAAGACATTTATTTGGGAAGATTTCAAGAACGAGAAAATGAATTAAACCTGTTCAAAATTAAGAAAATATGACAACATTCTGGTTCAAGAACATATCCATGAATTCGTAGACTTCAGAATAAAGCAAAATTTCCTGCAGTGTCCATTATCAGGGTATGTTCCTAAGAAGCATCTACAAATTATTGGCAATTAATATACATTTCACCATTCCTGCAATTCCTCAGCAAAGCCTCTTGGGCCTTTGAATTTTCTACCTTGCACCTAGAATGTTCTTCACCCATTTTATACATAGTTTGTTCTCTCATTTCACTAGCCTTTTTTTCCTCCATATTTACTGGTGCATTATAGTTGTACATAATGGTGGGATTTGTTGCTATATATCTATCTTTACATGCACACAATGTAACAATATAAATTAGCCAATATCATTCCCCAGTATTTGCCTTTCCTTCCCTTCTTCCCTCTCCTGGTCTCTTTCCTCTACTGTGCTCCACTCAAGTCTTAAAACCCTGTTCTTCAGGTCTTGCTAACTTGTATCACCTTCTCTACACAAATTCAGAAGCCTCACTCCTGAGGGTTTACTTGTTTGATGACATCTGTGTGTGCTTACCACATAAATTTCATCCCAACCCATTTTATCTACAATCATTTACATCTTCCATCATGTGTCTACTGCTTGATTCTCACCATCAAACTCATATTTGTCTAGTTTTCCAGCCTGCAGTGAAAAGATACGGATCATGGTGAAGGCTGATACACTTTCTATCTTTTCATCACAAGAATTGGTTCTGATAGGATTCAAGGTGTTTTGCTCTATACCCCAGATGAGGCAGAACACCATCTCTGAAGTTTTCAGAGGAGGAAATCCGCTCAGGAGATACCATAAGGTAGCAGAGAGGACTCTCACTCACCAGAGACAAAATATAAACCCCCAAATAACCCCCCCCATGACACTCCTCCTCCAGCCACACCCTACCTCCTTACAATTGCCATTCACTTAACCTATTTACATGAATTAATGTATTGATTAAGTTAAGGCACTCATAACCCAATTATTTCACCTCTAAAACCTCTTGGCATTGTCTCACACACGAGCTATTTGGGGACACCTCATACATAAACCATACACAAGGATTAAATTCCAAATGAGATAGAGGGTTCTGCTTCTCTACTGAATTAAGCCTTTTGTATTTTTAGATTCAACATGTGAGTTTAAAATTTTTTACATGCATCCCAAAGGTTTATGTGATACGTGATGATTATTTTCACATAATGTTGTCATGGAGAAACATGACAAACATCAATCAGATGATCACAGTTAATACCAATAAATGATGAGAAAGGCACTTCAATTCTATTGTCTATTGCTCAAAACATGATAACTCCAGTCTAATCATAAGAAAAACATCAAGACAAGTCCCAAATAAGGAATATTCTACAAAATATCCAGTGCTCCCCTAAATTGTCTATGTCATCAAAAACAGAGATACTATCATAGCCAGAGGAGCCTAAGGGGACATGACAGTGGATGGAATGCACTATCATACATGGGACTCTGGAACAGAAAAAAAGACATGAGAGAAAAACTAGTGAAGTCTGAATAAATTTGGACATTAGTGTTGGTCTTTTAGTGGTAACCAAGGTGACATAGTAATGCAAAATGTTAACAACGGGGGAAACTAGGTGTGGGAAACATGGGAACATTGTACCATCTTTATAACTTTTTTTTCAAAATCATATCTAAAAATAAAGTTTTTAAATTAATCTGAAATATCTCAATAATACAAAGGAATATTTTGGGAATACTTCTAATTAAAAGCTTTTGTTCCTTTGAGGATTATACAATATTAATGATAGGAATAATAATAACTATTATTGATTGGGTGCTTACAAAGTGCTGTCACCACGCTGAACACAACACATGTTATTAACTTATTTTATTTATACTGCAAGCCTATGAGCTAGTTACTAATATGGCCCCGTTTTACAAATGAGGACATTGGGAAGGCATCAGGAACTGGTGGCTGAGTTGATAATTAACATTGCTAATCAGGAAAAATGTTATTTAAACAATAAGTTCCATTATATGATATTTCTCAGATAACCATACTAAAATATCAGAGAGAGTATTTCCCATAGAGGGTTGCAGTTAGACAAATTATTGATTTCTCTCTCTCTCTCTCTCTCTCTCTCTCTCTCTCTCTCTCTCTTTTTTTTTTTTTTTTTTGGTACCAGAGATTGAACCAGAGACATTTAACCACTGAACTACACCCTCAGCCCTTTTTAAAATTTATTTATTTTTTATTTTTTTGAGATAGGATCTCCCTAATTTGTTAGATTGCTGAGGCTGGCTTTGAACTTGTGATCCACCTGTCTCAATCTCCTGAGTCACTGGGATTGCAGGCATGCACTACCACATCCAATAATTTTCTAAGTAACATCCTGGAGAAACATGAAACATCAGTCAAACGATCAAGGTTAATTTCACCAATAAGTCAGATCTACATTCTGTGCCCTTAATAAGAGTTAATGGGAAAGGCACTTCAATTTTATTGTCTTCTGCTCAAAAACATTTAACTTCAGTCAAACAAAAACATCAAGACAAATTTGGGAGAGCACTGGGTATTCTGTAGAATGTCCCTTATTTGGGATTTGTGCTGATGCTTTTCTTACAATTAGACTGGAGTTATATGGTTTGGAGTGGAAGACAATAGATGTGATGTGCCTTTCTCATCACCTCTTAAGGGTTCAAACTATCGAGCTGACTTATCATTGGTATTAACTTGATCATCTGACTGATGTATTTCTCATGTTCTCCATGACAAGAAAAACAGAGGCAAAATAATCAGATTTCTTATCCAAAGCTTTGGGTAAATTGCAATAGCCCAACAGAGTATTACACAATTCTAGAATAGGCACCTGGTGATATATTCAGTCCTAGGGATGGGAGGAGTCAGTACTTAGAAATAAACTAGGATTCATATAAGCCAGATTTTTTAAAAAAAAATTGTACATGTAATGGACAGAATGCCTTTGTTTATTTTTATGTGGTGCTAGGGATTGAACCCAGCGCCTCACTTATATTAGGCAAGCACTCTGCCTCTGAGTTACAGCGCCAGCCCATATAAGCCAGCTTTCACTTGTGAATATCAATTCATGCCAAAGGTATGGAAATGGATGAAATGGGGATTAGCCAGCCACAGGCTGCACTCCTTTCTGGAGTAGTGTTTAAAGAGCCAATGTTTCTCTAAGACCTTATTTTAAAACCTGAAAATTAGGAGAATTACCACAAGAACATAGAACTATATTCTTTTGGGGGATGGGGGGTAGGAATACTAACAGAAGTATAAAGCAGAAGAAACAGGAAGGGAGAAGACACCCAGTCTTGCAACCAGTCAGTTGGCTGAGCAGGAGAGTTTGGAGGAAGCCATTGTCAAAGTACGAGCCACAAAGGACCTCACAGGGACAAGGGACTTGAGGTGTTTCTTTATTCACTCTGGTTAAAGGTTGTCCCTAAAGATTTAATGGTGAGGAAACAGAGCCTGTACCAGACGCTTGCCTGCCTCTATTCTCTACTTTTCCTAAATATATATATAGAAAACTGTCAGTGCTAGTTGTGAAGAATACAATGTTGTGGCTCCAACACCTAGAAAGCCCCCTATAGACTGGGCCCTCAATGGACATTTTGTTTACTGAATAATTCTCAACAAATTAGTTTTGTTTTATTAAATTCACTTTTAAGTTGACACCATCAAATGATGTACAAAATTAATTCTGACAGTCAAAATTCTAATTCACAGAATGAGGTGGGGGAAAGGAAGAAGGAAAGAGGTAAAGTACCATAAATCCTTTTCCAATAAGCCTTTTTTTCTGATCTGGTGTTTCATACATGAACTGTGTTCCAAGGTCTTGAGAATTGTTCTTATGTATTCATTATTCAGAATACTCTTATTGATTGCTCATTATAAGTTAAAATCTAAAAAAGAATTTTTTTGAAAACTGAATCTATTTATGATAGGAATACAGAGATGAATTACAAATAATATTTTCCCTCAGAACATTTATCATTAGAATAATAATAATTAGCACTAATTATGCACATGTACCCAGTACTAAGAATTTATTTTGATTCATTACTCCTCCCAATAAATTTATAAAATGGTAATATTATTAACTCCAGTTTTCAGATGATAAAACTGAGACTGAAAGTACTTCAGTAAATGATTCAAGGTTACATACTAGTAAGTGATGAAACTAAGATTTGAGCTCAAGAAAAGCAAATCCAGAGTCCAATAGAGAAATTTTTAAAAATCACATAAAGACACATATGATTCATAAACTACATAATTGTTATGTATATAATGCCTAGTACAATAAAATGGTGCATATTGACTATAATACTGTAAATCTAAAATTATAAAGTCTCACCAACCTGAATGTTCCTAGAAGACTGAGTAGGTATTTGCAGGAGAGTAATTACTTAAAAGTCACAATGCCTAGTAATAACAGGAAAATGCTCTGATTCAATTCTACCAACAGAATCATGAGAACCTAGTCTCCAAACAATTCTTTCATCCAATATCTTTCTGTACATTCACAATCTGAGTCTTTTGGGTCCATCCTAGCCCCAACCCTCCTCTGTTTCTGGCAACAGTAGCCACAGAGGAGAAAGCAGTTGATCTTATTTAGATTTTTCCACTGACAAGTTTGTAGAGAAAGATGTACTCAATGTGGATCTTTAAGGAGAAAGAATATTTCTCTAGACAATCAAAGAAGAGAAAGTACTCTAGACATGGATGAATATTCCAGAATCTCCGGAACATGGTCTATGAAGTATACAGAAAACCATGCTGAAGAGAAGGGCAGAGCAAGTCATGCATAACCTCAGAAACTTTGCCAAAGAACCACTGAGGAGTTTTTAATTCTAGAGGATGAAGGTGTAAAGATTTGTGGTTTAGAGACAGGTGACAATATAAGTGTCTGGCACAGAGCAGACCACAAATTGTTATTGTATCAATTAATTGCTAACAATTTTTATAATTTGGAAAACTGCCAATTTACAAAAAAAAGAGACTGTATTCACTTTGCCAATTTTAAAAATAAAGAAATGAAGAAAGAAATGGGACAGAAAATGAATGTATACTTAGTAGAGATTTATTGAAATATTGAAATTTCCTCACAGGAAAAAAATGAGTGGAATGAAATAATACAAATAACAATGAATATGAATAAAACCGGAATGAAGGAAAACATGCTATTAAGATCAAATTGAGTCTTCCATGACAAGTGAGAGTTTTATGTATTCACAGATTTAAAGGATATTTATTGAGAAGCTGCTACATTTTCGGCATGATTCTACATGCATCAACTAATGAGACAAAGACTTTGCCTTTGTCCAATGAAAGCAGCAGAAAATAAACAAGCAAACCTATATATTAGATAATAATAAATTCAATGAAGAAAAATGTAGCAGAATAAGATATATTGAAGGAAGACGGTGCACAGGATGACGGGAAGGGAGAGAAGTATAGTAGACAGAATAATGATCCTAAACCACAAAACCTGTGAATGCATAATGTCACACAACAAAAGGGAATTAAGACAGAGCTGAGGAAGCTAATTAGCTGACCTTCGAATAAGGAGGTTACCCTGGATTATCTGGGTCAGCCCAATGTAACCACAAGAGTTCTTAAAAGTAGAATAGAAAAATCAGAAGGAAAGGAGAGAGATGGAAACCCAAAAGGGATTCAACTTGATGTTACTGACTTTGAAAATGGAAGGAAGGCCATAAACCAAAAAATATGGGCAGCCTCTAGAAACTGTAGGTAGAAAAGAATCTCCAGTCTCCCAAAGGGAACCCAGCCCTGCCAACATCTGATTTTAGCATAGTAAGAGATATATCACACTATTGACCTCCCAAACTGTAAAGTAACAAATTGTATTATTTAAGTCACTAAGTTTGCAATGATGTATTACAGCAGCAATACTAACACAGGGAATGAGAGCCCCACCACTGGATCTTCCCTTGAATAAAAGTAATGGTGTCATTACTCCAGGTATAGAAGAGGGAGTTTTCTTATTTGTTATTCAAGGTGGGTATCTGGGGAAAAAATAATGAGTTCGATTTCAAAATTCTTAAGTGCAAAGCATCAATAATGACAACTAGACGGAAATGTTTAGAATATTGCTGGATAGAAAAAGATGGAAAAAATATTAGACTAGATTTCAGAGTTTTGCTGTATTTTTCATTTATTTGCATGTGATAATGGAATCCATAAACAAATATGAGGCTCCCCAGACTGTGTTTGTAGTAACATGAAAAGTAAGAAATGCCAAGGCAGACACTGACAATATTTGCATCTAAGAGAAGTTGGGACAATAGTGACCTGCAGAGGAGAGTCTATCTTTTTTTTTTTTTTAATATTTATTTTTCAGTTTTTGGCGGACACAACATCTTTGTTTGTATGTGGTGCTGAGGATGGAACCCGGGCCGCATGCATGCCAGGCGAGCGCGCTACCGCTTGAGCCACATCCCCAGCCCAAGAGTCTATCTTGATATATCTAACCTGATCTCAGTCTCCTTCTTGAATCCAGACTCCCATTTATAACAATACATAAAATATCTCTAATTGGATGTTACATAAGACAATTATTATGGACTGAATATGTGTAGACCCCTAAAATTCATATGTAGAAGTCCTAGCCCCCAATGATGATATTTGGAGATGAGGCCTTTGTGAGATAATTAGGATTAAATAAAGGCATGACCCTCATGATATGATTAGTTCCTGTAAAATAGAGACACCGCAGAGCTTGTGTTCTCTCTATCCACATATTTTCAATGTGAGGACATAGCAAGAAGGAGGTCAACTGCAAACCAGGAAGAGAGCCTCCCCAGAAACGGATTCTGCTGGACCATTCCTAGCCTCTAGAACTGTAAGAAAATAAATTTATCTTATTTAAGCCACCAACTATGGTACACTTTCATGGATCATTCATCAAATTTCCTGTGCACAATTTTAGCAAACATCAGCCATGCATACCTAGGTATGCTTCCCTGTTCTCAGCTTCTACCCCTAAAATTCCCTGAATGTCATAGGCATTTGTTTTTATTTTTAAATCAGGATATGATGTCACAATCTGTGACAGAATAAGGGTCATTCTGGGTGGATTGGACTGGCAACGAAAAAATTACACAATCACAGAAAATACCTTTTTCGGGGTTCGGGACAGCTCTGCAGCCTCAAGCATCAAGCTCCCACACTGGAAGGCACGGAGACTAAGGGAGGCAAGAGGCAGGCAAGAAGCCCAGCATGCCTTGAACCCTGGTATTTATTGGGGGGAAAGACATTTGAGAAAGTTCCACCCGAATAAGGCAAGGGATTGGGTTTTGAAGGATGGAGTCTTGCTTGGTGATGTCTTGGGGTCATCAAATTGACTGACATCTTGGAAAGCCACATCCATCTCAAGTGCTGTGTGGGATCAAAGGCAAAGTGAGCGAAAAGGCACACATATGTCACACAGCCCAATCAGTCAGTAGGGTCAATCCAGTTCCCTCATACCCTCAAATGTGCAGAGCTCACACACACAGCCCATGACTAGTTCGCAACAATATGACACAAGTTTCTCTTTTGCATAAAGAATAGAACACTCAAAGACACACCTTGCTCATGTTCTAGAGGAAGAGTAGTCACAGATAGGCTTCCTCTCAGTGGAATCCCCTAGAAAGATCAGTTGAAAGATGTTAGTAAGAGGTATACTCCTTGGTGTAGTGTTACAAGTCTTAAATCTAAACCTCAGGTTGCAAAATATCTGTTTTCTGCAAATAGGATACTGTATGTCAGGAAAGCACTAGTACTTTCTCCAATGCTTTTACTCTATTACCAAGTCCATTAGAATTTATTTTTTTCTTTGTTGATGAATATCAATAAAAACAGAATTGGATAACTGAATTTCCCATTGACAAAAAGAGGTACTTTCTTAAAATATGTAGGACCACCTAATGGAGAAACTATCAAAGAAAGAAAGTGATAGTTTCTCGCAGAAAAGTTAAAAGTGCTCTAGGGAACACAGCCAGCAGATAAACTTTTAACTTTACTGCGTTTCTCTTTCCTCTAATGTGCATAGGAATAAGAGTTATAAGAGCCCAACAAGATAATTACATAAAGTAATTTGGAAAAAATAGCTATTAAAACCAAACTAAGAATTAAAAAATGCTTTGGCAAATTCACTATTTCATTCAGAAAATAAAATCACCACTTGATAATAAAGTAACTTTCAGATTCAGAAACTAGAGAAGAGTTCCATTTCTATTCACAAATACAATTGTACCAAATTATTTGCCCTTTTTTTAGTTTTAATAATATATTTATACCAATCAAATTTTAAACATACTAAGATAATATAATGTTAATATATAAGAATGTTATAATATTTCATTTAGTAATGTATCCAAATAAACCTTAATATATTTTAAGCATATACTTTCTTTAATCCAATGTATCTAAAATATTATTTCAAAATAATATATATAACATAACATTCTGAATAAAAGAATTGATATTCTTTTTTTGCACTAAGCTTTTTAAGTCCAGTGGGCACTATGTTTATATAGTGCCATCTGAATTTGGACGCCTGCTTGGTAGCCACACGTGACTGTTGGCTCTCCTGCTGAACAGCATAGCTGTAGATTCTGCCTCAAACTGTGCTAACATAGCAGGACTTCCTAGAATTCTTTTTTCTGCATTTTTTAAAATTTGTTCTAATTAGTTATGCATGACAGTAGAATGCACTTTGACACATTATACCTAAATAGAGTATAACTTCTCTAATGAGTGGCTTCTTATTTTGGTTATTATTTTTATTATCTTCTTATTTTGGTTATTAATTTAGTTATTATTTTTCTTTATATGTTATAGGAAACATTATTTTCTATTTTATGGATCTTAAATGTCTCCCCCAAACTCATATGTTGAAGATTTGGTACCCAATGTTCAAGGAAGGGCCTTTGGGAGATAATTGGATCGTGAAGGCTTTGACTTCATGAATACACTAATCCATTTATGAAGTCATAACTTAATAGCCTCTTGGGAGGAGGTGCAAACTTTAGGAAGTGGGGCCTAGTTGCAGAGTAGGTCATTGGGTCCATGTCCTTGAGGAAATATTTTGTTTCCAGTCCCTTTCTCTCTTTTTCTTCTCTTCTCCTTCTCTCTCCCTCCTTCCCTCCCTCTCTTTTTGTTTCCTGGCTGCCATGAGGTGAGCAGCTTTTAATGCCCATCATGTTCTACTTCACACAAGCCCAGAAACAACAGAGCCAAATGACCATGGGTGAAACCTCCGAATCCATGAGTCAAAATAAATCTTTCCTCTTTTAAGTTGATTTTGTCCAGTACTTTGTCACAGCAAGAGAAAGCTGACTAATAAAGAAAAAGTTAAATTTTTGAAAATTATCTGAGTTAGGTAACAATTTTACCAGATTTCATACCTATTACTGTTTGACCATCAAAGCACAAACAGTAAAGAAAATTAGGCATGGCATGAGCCACACTAAATAAGTATAAATGTTGACTATTCATGAATTATATACATGTTGAACCCAAACATTTATTTTTAATTGATTCTGTAAATTCAATAAATACTTCAGAAATCAGTTGGAAGTCCACAAATGTTAATAGTATTTAGCTCATTTCAATGGAAATGGTCTCATTAACATGCCAGCTGCTAAAAATGTATGAGCCCAGCTATGTCCCTTGCAGACCTCAAAGAAGAAATTCTACTTTCACAGTTTTGCTTTAAAAAAAATAATCCTTGTTTAGATTGTTCATAGTTGTTCCAATAGTAGCCAATGGCAGGAAATTCAAGCTCCCTTCTCCATCCAATGTGAGCATTTCCAAATTTCTCAGCTAACTTTTATACTGTCAATGAAAAACAGCTTTTCTGACTACATTTTAAGCTATTTTAACCAGCATTCGTAATAGACACCCTCCTCAGTGCACTATTATAATTGTAAATCTAAATATAAACCTCAGAATACAGAACAATCCAAGTTCTTTGCAAAATATCTTAAAAGACTTGCAGGAATGAGTATTATCATTAATAATATCAGAATAGATAGTAAAAACATCACATAGTGTCAACTAAGCAACACTTTGAGGTTATTTGCTTCATAAGAATTTAACAGAATTAAATTGAGACTTTATAAGGCATTTTGTTGTGACAGGTCTGAGGTTTGCTTTATAGTAGGTAGCTTAGGGAGAGGTTTCATTTCTATATTTGGTGATTTAAGACACTAGTTTTAGGGAAATATTTAGAATCTACCCTGAATTTAAACAATTTTAATAAATAAAATTCAAAATAAAATTTAATCAATGATAAATATTTTTAAACATTATGGGCAAATGAAATATTGATGCTTATATTATTATAATTTAAATCTTTATTCCTTGGAACTGCTCATGTAGCACCTACCTTAATTGTTATTTTGAGTCATTAGCTAAACTACATTTAAGAAATGTTCAAAATAAATTAGGAAGAACAGAACAAGGTTAAAAAAGACTATTTTAATTACACTTTAAAATTAAAATACCAAGAAATTTCTTCCCACTTCCCAGTTTTGTTAAATATTAAATGCCACCGGTTAACATTTCAAAATACTGTGTAAAATTGCTTTTGCTTTTTCTTAGAAAAACCAACTGTGAGTACATCTGAAACCTTGACAGGTTCTCTAAAAGTAATCAGTGACTCTCTCTTTTAGTTACAATGTGAAGCTTCAAGAAAGTTCTGAGTCTCTTGCTTCTGGCCTTCCTTCTAAATGTTTTAAATCGAAATGGCAAGTAGCCAGATTGCATAAAACTATTGAATGCAGAAAACAGGAACCTCTTCATATCTAAAAACCAGCTCTGCCACTTCTACTCCTGGCACCAAGGAATGAGAAGAAAAATAAAGAGAGAACATATGAGAAAACTTTTATGAACTTGGTTAGGCAAAGACCACTTAGGTACTACACCAAAAGCAAGATCTATATAAAAGAGCAAAATGATAAATTCTCATGAACTCAATGAGAAAAACATTTTACTGGGGAAAACAAAATCTGAACAGACACTTCCCCAAAGAGGATGTGCTGATTGTAAATGAACAGATGAAAATTTGTTCAACATCATTAGTCATTAAGAAAATTCAAATTAAGAACACCATGAGATACCATGACCTATTGTTCAAATGAGTAAAATTATAAAATTTGCCAGATCAAATATCTGTGAGATATGGAGAATGTGGAAAGCCTCATGAATTGCTGATAGATGTGTATACTAGCAAAACTACTTTGGGAAATAGTTTGGTAGCTTTTTAAATAAATATACACCAATGGTAGGATTTGGCCATCCTACTCCTAGATATTTACCCAAGAAAAATGAAAGCATCTGTACACACAAAAACTTGTAAACAGCTGCTTTTTTATAATTAAAAAAGAAAAGAAAAATGCAAATACCATGGATAGTAGTTACATGGTTCTTTATCCGTATAAAGGCATACTAGTGTAAAAATTAAAAAGAACTACTGCACATAACAACATGGCTCTCAAAGCGAGTATAGTGAAGGAAAGAATTTTTTTAAAAAAATAGTACATATTGTATTATTTTATTATATAAGTCCTAGAAAATACAAAGTCATCTATAACAAAGAACAGGTCAGTGGTTACCTGGGAAAACGGGAAGGAGTGGGGAGGATGTTAAGGGTCAGGGTCTCAAAGGGAAACAAGAAAACTCTTGGGGTTAATGTCAATCATATTAGTTTTAGGGATCATTTCATAAATATATACATATATAAACTTATCAGTTGTATACTTTTTATATCTATAGTTTAATGTACGTCTCTTATGCTTCCATTTTATTTTTTATTCTATTTAATTTATTTATTTATTTGGGGGGTGAGTACTGGGGATAGAATTCAGGAGTACTCAACCACTGAGCCATATCCCCAGCCCTATTTTGTATTTTATTTAGAGACAGGGTCTCACTGAGTTGCTTGGTGCCTAGAATTTTTTGCTAAGGCCGGCTTTGAACTCATGATCCTCCTGCCTCAGCCTCCCTAGCCACTGGAATTACAGGCATGAGTCACTGGACCTGGCTCTATCTTATTTTTCAAATGAACAAAAGAAAGGAAAATCTCCAGAGACAATGTTAGGATTCCATATGGAGGAAATAAAGTTGTCTGCTGTTGGCACACAATGAACTTCCTTTTCCACCTTATATTGTGGGCAAATTTATGAACTATCAATTGAAGTACATAGTCTTCATGGATGATATACATGCAAAAGGCTGCTGGACAATTAGCCATCCTCCCAGTTTACCTAGGAGAAAAACAATCAATGTGTGATGATAGCAAGGCATACAGATTTGACTTATAGTATTTTTCTACTCTGACAGTGTAGATTGGTAAAACATGCTTATACATTGAAAAGTGCTTATTTTCCAGGTTTCACAAAAGGGACAGATGCACATCTTTTTTTTGTCCATCTTCTGTACCAGCAGTGATCTATTGTCTTGAAGCCTGGATGTCCTTGTCCACAGAGCAAAAGAAGTAGTTCCTACTGCTTCTAGTCAGATACTCACTGTTAAACTAACATTTCCTCCTTGCTGAGTATGCTTGTTCACATGTGTTCCTTTGGCACTGTACCTGCTTACAAGATGTTCTAACAACATAAGTGCCAAGTCATAATGGTCTCACTCCAGGAGACTGGGAGGCTTCGGTATACCATTTAATTATGCCCCTGAACTCTATGATGCTGCTGCTGCTGCTGCTGAAGAAGAAGAAGAAGAAGAAGAAGAAGAAGAAGAAGAAGAAGAAGAAGAAGAAGAAGAAGAAGAAGAAGAAGAAGAAAATGAAAATGACAAAGCTTTAGATTTTTTCTCCAAAACAAAATTTCTGATAGATTAGTTCTGCCTAAGATATTTTTATGAAGATATCAATGTTGACATCCTCAATGCACAGTGAAGGCCAGCTCTTTCCTGTTTCTATCTCTCCTCTACCAAAGCCACCAAAGTTTTTAATTAAAAGGAAGGGATTGTTTGCCATCTGACTCCCTCACATGCCCTATAAAACTGCCAAACAGAGCTGGTGGGTCAAAGAACCCAGAATGCAGCCTGAACTTTGACTCCTAGAAAAGCAGAAAAAAAAAAAAAAGCCAGGATATTTTTTTTTTTTTTTTGCAGTGTGAGGAGCTGTTTTCTTGGCACAAGTACAACTCAGTGTATCTGTCCATGTAAAATATTTCCCACATACACAAATAGGCAGTTTGCATGACCTTGACAGATACGGTAATGAAGTTTGTACTGACACCTGACCCACAGCTGAATTCTGCCAGTTATACCATGATTAATTCACTACACTGGCAGAAAAAAACACAGCTGTGGCTAAACCCTTGTCCTAAGGTTGAGAATCAGTCTACTAAGAACTCGACCATTAAAACCCCAATGAAAGTGAGCACATAGATTTTAAATACCATTAAACCATTCCCAATACATATGAATTGGGAAGGCAGCATCAACACAAGCCCTGATTTTTCTTAAAGTACCATCCCTTTCAGAAGTTTTGTGGCCTTTGAAAGGTTTAGAATACAACACCATCCCATCATGCTTCCAACATTTTTTGCGTTTCCAATGTGTAAATATATTCCAAGGACAATGATGCCAACAATGAGCAAATTCCGCAGGATTCCTACCCACCACGGGATTTGGAGAGAACAAACAGGTTTATCTTCAGAAATACCTTGAATATAACACCACTCAGTAAATGGGCTTTGGTTTCCTGTACTTCTTCCCTTTCCTATGCTGACAGTATGAGGTTTGTAGAACTTACTCTTCAGTCTGAAGGTAAAAGGTCCCTTAGAAACTTCCCAGACCAATTTAATAGATCTCTACCCTAAGCATCAACTATAAGGCCACAGTTTGATATTTTAAAAATCTGCTCAGTTCACATTTTCTTAAATTATTACTGATATTGAGACTAAATTGAAGTGTTGGCTATTTGGTTGCTCTTTGTCTTCTGTGGGTTTTTTTCCAAATTAAATATTTGTCAAAATGAAAGTTGCCAAATATTTTTTTAAAATACCTACTGCATATGCTGAGAAAGCTCCAATTACCATGCTATTACTCTTTTCAGTGCAAGATTAAAACTTCACTTTTTATTCCACTTGTTAAGAAATTGAAAATTTTCTTTTTTGACAGGGACAGGAAAAACAATTTCTGAAAATGAAAACCAAGCAAAGGTGCATGCATATCAGAGCGTATGTCTTCAGGTAGCTCCCAGAAAATAGTGAAGTCATATAGTTAGAGTCACTTTCCTTCTTATGCAGTATTTCCTGGTATACTAAGGTAGAGAGAAAGTCCACACTGGCGTAGTCTGAGAAACTATTGTGACTGTAAATGGCGATAGCAGTCTCAATATCAGTAGTAATTTAAGTAAATGTGAACTGGGTCTGTCAGTAAAGGGGATGACATGGGCCATCAGTTAGAGTGTATAACACAGGTGCCTTTGCTATTTGGTTACCAAATATTTTTAAGAGCATCCTAGGTTATAAATTACAATCAGGACTAAATCAGTAGCATTTTGTTCTTCTACCATAGTACTGTGTTTTAAACAGCCACTTTAGTGTAGATGTTGGTATAGGATCCATTGTGGAAGGGAAAAAATGGGTACAATACTTCCTGGAAAACAGGGAACAGGAACTTGATAAAAGGCATAAGTTAATTCCTCACAGCATCATAACTTTGCTCCATTTCTCAACTTTTTGTTTCTATTATCTTAGATACCAATAGGCCATCATTGAATGTCTTCATCACAATGTAAGAAAGTCACAATGCAATAATCATGGCTACCATGAATTGAATACCTGCTATGCACCAAATATCTCATTAACATTTTTCCCACAAGTCCATACAACCCATAATTCTCATAACTACCCTGTAAGACAAGTGTTATTATTCCCATTTTATATGTAAGGGATATGAGGTTCCAAAAGGGCAAATTATTCACTAACAGACATACAGTGGTAGGTGGCAAAGTAGACCTTCCAACCCAGGACCCGATTGCTTCCAAAGCCACTGTTAAGTCTAAATTTTATATTATTTCTTCTAGAAAAGTTATAAGAGCTATCAAGGTTTCCCTGAGAGTCAGCACATTTCCTCTATTTCTACCATTTCTTGCTTCCCCATCATTGAGTCTGAATCTTAGTTATTTTTATATGGTTATATTTACAGCTATTATTATTATCATTATTATTCCACCAATGCATGACTAATCAAGATGCATTTTGTTTCTTACCAGAGCAATGGCTCTGGATTTGGGAAACAAAATGAATTTCTATAATTTTATGTTTCCTTGGCACTCATGTTAAATATATGTTGTACTTTCTCATACTAAAAATAGATCTTAGCTACCCTTGACACAGCTTTCTGTTCTCTGCCTCCTTCCAGTTCCTCAATGTGATGGATCCAGGTATCTGCCTGAGGCAACTTCCTGACCACTCCCTGTAGACCCCTACACTCTACCTGGATGAAGCAGGTATGACACAGTGACCCCTTGTCAGTCACAGTATGCCCTCCTGGAACTCATGCTCACTCATTTTAAACCTACCAACTAGAAGTTGCCATTAGAACCCTGCTGGTATAATATGCCCTGAAATTCAATAAAGACTTTGGCTTGTAGGTACCTCCTTCTCCTCTTGCTCCTTATCTGCTGATTGAATGTGCATGTGCCAGGTAGCTAGCTCCTCATTTCCTGTTTGCCCTCTGAGGCAAACTGCCCTCTTCTCTACTGGGATCTGAAAACAATAAGACAATACTCCCATTATGTCATGGCATTTTATAGTGCTACCTCCTCTGTCTCACCTGACTAAAACACCTGCACCTAAACCTCCTGCCAGTCAGGATTGTCTTAGAGAGTGGCTTCAAGGTAAGAACAGGCTGGACACAAGTCAAACAAGGGCCATAAGGGTGTCTGTCAGTGTAACAAGTTTTCTGTAAGAGGGTCATTTGGTCATGGTTCAGACACTAGGACATCTGCTGTGAAAGGCACACAGGACACCCACAACTGCCCCAGTATTCCCATCAGAGCAGGGTTGTAGTATATAGCCACTCTCATGAGAGCGACCTCAAGAACAAACTAGAGAAAAATATGACATAAAACAATATGGCCTGAAATGGACCAGACATAGTTGGAAGAAAAGGACAGGTAAAGGCCAACGGACTATGTCAAAAGTTATTAGTACTATGAAGGAAATATTTCTCAGGTGATCAAAGAGTTAGTTTTACCTAAAAATGCCAACACAGACACATACCGATCTCTATAATGAAAACTGTAAAGCAATAATAAAAGAAGCTGAAGAGGATCAAAAACCTGAAAACACATCCTTTGTACATGAATTGGAAGTCTCAATAATGTTAAATGTTCATATTATCCAAAGTGATTTGTAGATTCAATGAAGTCTCTATCAAAATACTAATGCATTCTTCACAGATCTGTAAAGAAAAATTCTAAAGCTTGTATGGGAATCACAAGACAAACCTGAACAGCAAAGCCTTCTTGAGGGGGAAAAAAAGAGGCAGTACGGTACTTGATTTCAAAACATAACACCAAAATATAATAATTAAAACAGCATGATGTTTATTTTCTCTCAGCCTCTAGTCACTTCTATGATTTCAGTTCTAGATGGTGCTCAAGTCCAGATTCACAAGAAGTCTGCGGTTGATGTATTGGCACTATTTCACTAAGGGAGAGCAACCCAAGCCCTGATTGGTTCAAAATATACTGTTGGGGGCTGGGGATGTGACTCAAGCGGTAGCGTGCTTGCCTGGCATGCGCGGGGTGCTGGGTTCGATCCTCAGCACCACATAAAGATGTTGTGTCCACCAAAAACTAAAAAATAAATATTAAAAAAATTCTCTCTTTAAAAAAAAATACACACACACACACACACACACACACACACACACACACACACATATACTGTTGGTGTAATGTTGAGAAAGAAACAGGAAAGTACCTAGAAAGAGTAATCTGTTCTCAATAAGCCTCTCCCTGAGCCCAGGGTTGGCCTGAATGCCTCATCTACACTTATCAACCTGCAGGATTCTCTCTGAACAAAGTCATCATGGATAGACAATCCCTAGGCTCCTGTGTCACTTCTGTGGCCACCAATACCACCAAGCTGTGTCAGACCTTGAACCCATAACTCTTTGAGACTATCATAATACTAGGGTAGGACCAAGGCTTGCACTGCTGTGGGCTGCCCATTGCTGAGGTCAGTTTCCCTGTGACCCAAGACCATTGCAACAAGCCATAAGTGACTCTAGCTAGAACAGAAAACTAATAGGCAGGGTCCATGTGTCTCCCCCAACACTATGGCTACTGTATACAGGCAGGCCAGGGGATGAGGATTATTAGGTTCTGCTCACTGTTAGGGTTTACCAGTCCATGTCCTTGATTTACTATCCTGTTCTACCCCCCAGTGAATGGGTTCTTTTACCACAGTATGCTACCCAAGGTTGGGATAGTTTGGGCAAAGGCAGTCCCTTGGCCACCTAGATGCTAAGGTGGTTTAAGCTTGAGTCTCACAGTCACGGGGTCCTGCACAATCTCAGAGGCATACAAGGGTTCACACCACAGCTGGTGGTGATTCAAGACAAAACACAGGCTCATCCCACAGGGGCTCAAGTGTATGCTTGGCAACAGGGTACTTCTAAAGCCCCATTTGAGAACACTGGTGTGGCAAGAGCCTGTGCTGCCCAAGGTTGGATGATGGATAATAGAGTTCCTAGGCCATCAATGGTACTAAGCAGGGTTGCACGTGAGTCTCACAACTACACACTCTTTGAAGAAGTGTGGGTATTCTAAGCCCACTCCTCCAAAGCTAGAACAGGTGAGGCTGAAATTCAGGTTTGTCTAATCACGCAGGTCACAACCTAATGCCAGGGCCCTACTAGAGGATCCATCCAAGAGCTCTGGCCTGTGTACAGGAACTTCAGTTTCTACTAGCTGCTAGGTCTCACCTCAGTGGGTCTGGCACTGTGATCCAAGTAAAAGTCTGGTGCTAGCTTTCATGCCCTGTTCCCCAGAGGGTGGAATATTGTTCTTGGCTCTGCTGTCTGAGGTTAGATGAGGACTAGTGATTACAGTCAGCCACTTGGCACAGTACAGTTCTAGCAGCTTTGGCCACAGCTACTGGTCTGGTGGTAGAGGTCATGGGCTTTGCCCAGCACTGGGCTTCAACTCTAAGACTTGGATTAATTTTTCCTCCCTCCCTATTTTGGGGAGGGGGGATGCACTGGTATGTTTTGAGTTGGAGAAAGAATGACAAGGGTAATCCTTTCCTTTCTGCCTTCTTCAATGTGTCTTTTTGTTTTGTTATACCAAAAGCAGACACCATGGCCTCTCACCTTATTTCATTAGCTCTTTCAAAGGTATTTTGGTGTGTGGGTAGCTCTTCGGGTTGGTTTGTCTGTGAGGAGATGATGGCTGAGGATCTTATTTAGGAGATACTTTGCTTAGCCTCCTCAATTGGATTTTTTTTTTAAAGAGAGAGAGAGAGAGAGAGAGAGAGAGAGAGAATTTTATTTATTTATTTTTTTAGTTTTCGGCAGACACAGCATCTTTGTTTGTATGTGGTGCTGAGGATTGAACCCGGGCCACACGCATGCCCTCAGTTGGATTTTTTTAAACTTAAGTATTTTATTTTCCCCTTCTAAAGTAAAACAATAATCATGGGGCATCTTTTTTTTCACTTTAATTAAATATAAATTCCTATACTTAGATAAATTAACACAAAGTAAATCTGTGTATTAAATGTAGTCAAAACTATGAAAATAATCAAATTATAATAAAGTTAATTTAAGATCACAGATGATGTTATTTTACTAAAATCTAAGTGTTGGTGTTATAAACATTAGATAATATACCTTCAGATCTATTTTTTTTTAATTTTCTGTATTTTATGTTCAGGAATATATTTCAGGAAAATGCCTCTTTAACTTAAGTATGCAAGTATATAATAGAATATATAACATCAAAATTATTCTTTTCTACTTCAGGACAATCAGATCTTATATTTAATCAAAGTCCAACAATCTATTTTTACATGCCATTACATTATAAATAAAGGCACTCAATAGCTATATAAAAGTTCTTGTTTAGTTTGATGATAAGATTGTTCTGCTGCATAATTTGAAATGGGTTAACAGATCAAAAATACCAGTGATTTAAATTTCTTTAGTTTTCTTTTAATATTCTCATTGTAAAATCTAGAACTAGGTAGCTCATGACCAAAACAAGGAAGCCATGATATCATCAGGAATCCAGGCTGCTATATTTCTGTTCCATTGTCCTAAATCTTGTCTTCCATTCTCAAGGTCAGTTCATAGTCCACAAGTTCATACTGAAGTTTCAATCCACTTATCCACACTGTTGACAAAAGAGAAAGCAAATTCAAAGGGACAAAAGGATTCCTCTCTATTGATTTGGTTCCCTTAAACAGTCTTCCTAGAATATTGACACAGTATTTCCATTTATATCTTATTTACCAAAACATAGTTATATGCCCTTACCTAGTTGCAAAGAAAGAAGAAAAATAAAGTTTACTGTTTTATTTGTTTTTAGTTTCCAGGAAGCAATGTGCTCAGGTGTGTTACTAACGTGAGAGAAGAAAAATGCATATTGGAGTAGGCTACTATTACCATTTGACACATTATATTTTAAGTCTGAATTGTAAAAATATAATGCATTTATTAATAAAATAAGAAACACATCTACTGCTAATAAACCTCCACTTGATACATACTAAGATGATATTCAGTGGGTGTATCTACTTACAATGTGAAGACCTCTAGGTGCAGGTTCTTTTCAGTTCTATTTGCCTAAAGTCTTAGGCAAAGTGATGATTTGAGTTTACTGATATGTTTTTTCTCTTATAAAACATTTTGTTCATACAGCACACAATAGTAGTTTTCAATTTCTAATATAATATACATTCCCAGCAATTGGGGGAGATTAGAATTATCTTTTTTAAAGAAAACAAATGAAAATTCTGAGACACAACTTGTCGAAGGTCATACAGTTCTAGAGCTGGACCCCACTGCAGGTGCTGTGCTTCTACAGGTGCAGAGGTACCTCATGATGATCCAGGCATCTGTGCAAAGCTCCTTCTCCAGAGACCACCTCTTCAGATCTACTTAACACTGCATAACCATGCAACCCTACACAGAGTTCTAGGTTGCTTAAAAGAATGTATTTTACTTAGCATGTCAATTTCAAAACATCACATATGTACTAGGTAAATTCTATTTTCCTAGTTAAAGTGATAAAAGTATGTCACTTTACTCTTTCTTTACATTTTTGTTGGTAATTACATAACAATTGTTAACAAATATAGAAAAATGCATATCACTATGGTTAACAAATATTAGTTCTTGATCCACACCAGCTGAATTGGGGTCCAACTCCAACTTAAGGCTATGTGATCGCCATTAACATAATCAATTTTTCTATGCCTCAGTTTCCTCTTCTATACATTGTAGTTGACCATATACCTCTACTACAGGGTTATTAAAGGATAGATGAGTTAATATCTAGTATTTACAATAGGACATAACACATAGTAATACTATAGTGTTTGCAATCACGAGTGGTGGTAGCAGTTATTATTATCATCATCATTCTACAGAGACAGCATAGGGAAGATTTTTCATAAATGGAATACTCTACTGTTAGAATACTGAAGAAGAATGAATTCAGAATATCATAAAAAATGAAACTCACTGGATAATTATGTAGAGCCTATGCCAAGTAAAATATGAAATCCATTACGTACTTTGAATAGATATTTGTCCTTAGCTGGTAATAAAGAAAAGGACATTTGGTCTTTTTTTATTCAACCATCATAGCATTAACAAAATAAATGGTCTCTTTTACAGTCAGTCTCATATTAGAAACAACTGGACACAACCAGTGTTACTCTACAACATGTACAACCACAAAAATGGGAAGTTATACTCCATATAAAATGTCAAAATACATTTACTGTCGTGTATTACTAAAAAGAAGAAATAAAAAAATTTTCAAAATCAACCACTGTCTGCAAGAGGTAAGCTGGGAATAAAACTTGAGTTTAGATAGGGAGGAGAGATTTATTTGGGAAAGATGGAAAGTATTAATGCAAACCAACACCAACAACCAGAAATGAAACAGAGGGACTCTACTTGGCTTTCCTGAGCATTCTGATTACTGTTGGGCATTAGGATTTGCAGTGATTTTTTTAATTTGATATATGTATTATGTTTAAAATATTTTATAAAGAAACAATAAATTAGTTTAGGATGCAATCCCATTTCCTACATCAGAGGTAGTAAAGGGCAACCTAGTCTTTGCTTTAAAAGACAAAAATACTCATGCAAAAATAATTACTAAAAGAACAATGTATTTCTGAGTGGTATTATAAAAGTTTTTTTCCTCCACATTCCATAGTTATATCGTGTATATGTATAGAATAAGTAACAACAAATCCCGTCATTATGTACAACCAATAAAAAAAAGTGGAAAGAAAAACTGTTTTCCTGCACAGAGAAATTCATTTCTGGGGAGGAGACCTCAAAGTTAGTCTCTCCAAAAGGAAAAAAAAAAAAGAAATTAAAAACATAGAACTAAAAGCAAGAAATTGTCAAGAAAATAAAGCACTCATTAACGAGACACACTAGTAAAATTTGATTTTGGTAGGGCATTGAGATTGGTATATGTAGGACTGATATGCACAAAACCAACTTTAAAAATCATTCTTGGAGGGGCTTAACTGCTTATTTCTCACAAAGTTCAGAAGGAAGCTTTGCCTCATTGTTCTTCTCTTTGTACACTCGTCATGCGAACAGGCAGTTGTGATTGCTTATGATAAAGTAATTGATAAAGTTAAAAAAGGGATTCTGCTTTTCTTCTCTAGTACTAGGGATTGAACCCAGGAACATTCTGCCACTGAGCTACATTTCCACCCCACCTTTTTTTTTTTTTTTAATTTTGAGACAGCGTCTCACTAAGTTATCCAGACTGGCCTTGAACTTGTGATCCTCCTGCCTCAGCTTCCTGAGTAGCCAGGGTTACAAGTGTGCACCACCATGCTCCACAATCTGCCTTTCTCTTATTAAAATGTTGTATGTAACTAAAAGAAGCCATTGCTCTCAGGCAAGATAACACCCAGGTGATAAACCTTGGAAGAAGAAATAAAGGTATGTCCAAAGTAACATAATATAATGGCTGTGAGCCCTAAGCCCTGTGGATGGCTGCTTGAGGGAATTTTTACCCTTCCCTAAGGAAGGGTGGAAGCCTCTGAAGTTTAGCATATCTGTGGACATCTGGAACCAGATTATGTCCTGGGGTTGTTAAAGCAATTATCCAAACTCTTCCATCTCATAGCCTCCATTTTTCTGTCTGGCCATTTTATAACATCGCAGCACCCCACTAGAGAGCAAGAAATGCCATGAAACACCTATAGAGCACTATTAATGGAGTTCATAAAGTTGATAATTAAGGACAAGGACTAGGAAAAAATTTCTTTTGTTCATGGAGACTAAAGTTCTAATTAAAACACATAATATAAAATGGATTCCACTTGATTCCAAGAGCCAATTTTAAAAATTCAAAATTCTAATTTTATTTGGTAGATCTATTCTTCCTCCTGGACTCCCTAATACCTGTAACAGAGTTTTCCATAACCATATGCAAAACCACTCAACTTTTGTAATAAAATCCTGAATAAATTTATTATAACACACATCTTCTCAGAAAAGGGGGATAGAGTTAAAAATTGAGATCCACAAATGATTTTTCTATTTTTTCATAATCAAATCCTAAAATAACAAGGAAACAGACAAATTTCTGCTACAATTAATATATGTATCCAAAGTTCACCATAAAATGTAGCCTCAAAGTATCCAGGTATAACAGGAATGAAAATAAAAAGATGTCAGGATTGCCAGTTATAGAATTGACTCAAGTTGATCTAAATATAAAGTATTTGTACAGCCTCTTGATGTTTTAAAAAAATGGTGTCCTTAATTCAGAGCACTTTTTTTAATACTACTAACTCTTGGAGAATATGGATTAGCTGCCCTTTCTTTATAATATGCAACTACTGTTTCTATTCTAGGGGTTTCTCAGAAGTTAACAACCACACTGTCACATATGGTTTACTTTCTACCTACAACTACATAGGGTTAAATACCTATTGATTTCTGTGACTGGGGCTTGGGGATTTTCTAGGTCAAATGTATTTCATCAGAGAGGTCAGAACATGGCAGTGCAGCTGCACGCTGGGCATTCCCAGCAGGAGGAAGGTAACACTCTGCAGAGCCAAAAGCATGAAGAAAAACTACAATTAGCTTTTGCTGCTTTTCTGAAGAATCTGCATTTGCATTTTAAATTACATTTTGGTGTATTCATTTTCATCTTGCTTTTGGCTTTTAAAGCTGGAACCGAGATTCCCGACGAAAACACTGCCTAAGATTGGCATTTATTAGGGGGAAAAATACGTCCACATGATATTTTTTTTCTAAAATATTCCTTTGAGATTAGTTATTTCAGAAAGTCATGTTGACAGGCAGATGGAGAAAAAGATGCAAGATGGTTTCAGAGATTCTAGGAATCTCGACGCCTGGATTTCCATTTTAACATTTCAATTCCTTGCTAGTCAGTGAGTTTCTCTAGCTCCCCATATTAAAATGTGTATGATAGTAACATATATTAAACTTGCTCTCCTGTTATGTGCTGACAATTACATAGTTTATCACAACAATAAGTTTATTGAAATAGAATCAAATGAAATTTCTTGACTCTCAAATCACTGTAGAGATGTTCTCTCCACAAATTTGTTCTCTGTGATCTCTCCCTTTGAGTAGCCTAAACACTACTGATTGGCAATAGTCTTCGCCCTAAGTCATCACTGGTTGTTAAAATGTAAAGCAAAATAAAAATTCACATGTATTGTGAGCTCATTCTTACTTCTTTGAAATGGGTCAGTGTCTCCCCTTTGAATGTCAACACACTTGACATTCTCATGGACTCTGATCACTTTATGAATGGGCAAATGAAAAAATACCTTATTATTTTTAACTAAAGGACAAATTCTAAAAACAAAACAAAAAAAAATGAAGCTTGAGCCATGTGCCCCTGTGCCAAGGGAAAATGGTAAAATAGTATAAACAAACTGTCAGTTTTCTAAAGGATATATTGATATGGAAATGTATTGCTCTCTTTAACTCGAGTGGAATAAAAGGTTGATATTATTAGATATTTCTAGTTCTCTGTTTCTTATTGATACATGGCTGAGCACATTCTAGTCTGCATTTTTCTAGAATTCTGTGGTTTCTTGCAATTGTTGTGTTTGTGTGTGTAATAATATTGAAACCTTTTTTCGCATGCTTTCATAAAAAATATATTGAATATAAAAGGTATATTGTATAAACTACAAATAAGACACTGGTCTCAAAACATTTACATTGTAGTTAGCAAAAGAGTGGGTAGGAAATAAATTAGTGACCAAAACTTTTTCTGGTAGTTGTTAAGTGTTATGAAAACAAAAATACAGTGATAAGCTAGAATAATGTGAGGTGAGGTGAGGTGTGGTTAATTCAGATATGATCTTCAAGGCCAACTTGAGCTCCAGGACAAGAAGGAGTGTGGCATGTTCAAAGAAGACAGAGTGACTAAAGGTCAAGTAAGCAAGAGGAAGAATAGGAGGAGATGAACTCAGAGGCAGGAACCACCTTTTGGGTACATAAGAGACAATGGGGATATTTCTGTGATGTAATCATCCTCAAAACTCAGAGACTTTACGTAAACATTTTATTCTACTCACCATTCAGAATTTAAGAAATGGGAAAGTTCTCTGGGCTATTCATCCCTGATCCACTGAAACTATACAACATACTTCCCAGTGACTTCTTCTGGAGTCTGGCGCCTCAGAGCTCCCTGGCCTCTTTGATTACATGGAATCTCACTCTAGGGCCTCGTTGAATGGCTTCTTCTCACAAATCAGCTTTTGACTGTCTTGTTGTAGTTAGAACTTTTACATGAAGACTGGCTGCCCTAAGAGCAAGCCAAGCTCCAAGCCTTCTTAACACATCTCCTTGGAAGTCTTAGAACATCACTTCTGCCATTTTGCCATTCTTTTTTTTTTTTTCTCAAATAAAGTACTGAGGCCAGTCTGGACTCAAAGGGAAGAAATCCAGACAATTCCCTTCTATGGGAAGAGTATCAAAGAGTTTGTGGCTATTGTGACTCCACCAAAGAGGGCATGGTAGGTATTCTATTTATTATCCTGAATGGTATGGAAAGTTACTGGAGGTACATGCGCGCGCGTGCATGCGTGTGTGTGTGTGTGTGTGTGTGTGTGTGTGTTTTGAGGTTTATATTTTTTATTTGTTCTAATTAGTTATATATGATAGTGCATTTTGACAAATCATACATAGATGGAGTATAACTTCTCATTCTTCTGGTTGTACCTTATGTAGATTTATGCCAGTCGTGTAATCGTGTAAGCACATAGGGTAATAATGTCCTATTCATTCTACTGTCATTGTTACTAGAGGTTTTTAAGTATGGGAATGATGTTTTATTTTTGTTTTAAAAAAAATCATTTTAACTTTTCAGAAATGAATTGAAATAAGCACAAGAGGGAAAGCAGAGTGACCAATCAGAGGCTACTATAGTCGTCTGGATAAAAGGGGAGCAGTGGAGAAGTGGTGAGTAAATATGGAGTACATTGTGAAGGATGTGTAGCTGGATAGATCTAGAATAAAAGTAAAGAATCAGGTGACTTCAAAGATTTTACTAAGGACATGGATGGATAATAGTCCTATTGCTAAGACAGGAAGGAAGGAGTGAAACTATTTACATGTCTCATGTAATTTTCCCAAATACTTGGTGAGGCAGCCATGTGATAGGCCTTACTATCTCCAGTCTTTTCTCAGATGAGAGCAACAGGATTCTTAAATAAGAGAAAGAGGCTAGGGGAGAAGCAGGTGGAGAAAGTGGGAAGGAAAAAAAGGAGTAAGGCTTTCCTAAAACAATTAAATAATGGAAGAACTAATCTAGTTGTTAACACATCTTGCCATTACATGGCACAGTTAACAGTCACTCATTAGTATAATGAGTTTTAAATTATTTTGTTTGTTTTTATTTTAAACCTATTCAATGAATGTTTCCCTCTGGTAAAAGAAGAACAATGAAGATAAACACAAGCAAAAGTTTTGTTCTTAGTTCCTGCAGAATTTACATAGGGAGATGACTACATCTTTTCAAGTTTTCCATCATTTAGATGAAATTGCTTTTAATATTTGTCTCTTAAATATTACCTTCTACATATACATTTTTAAGTTAGGTTTGGAAAAAAAATGAATAGAGGAAAAGTGTGATCTAGTAGACAGATCTGGGAGTACTAGTCCTTATTTCTGCCTTTGACTTACATAACTTTATGAAAATTGCTTAAATTCTATACTTCTATTTCCTCGTTATCAAAGCATCATTACCTTTATTCATCATGTCATGGGCATGTAATAAAGAAAATGTTGGGCTGGGGATGTGGCTCAAGCGGTAGCATGCTTGCCTGGCATGCGTGCAGCCCGGGTTCGATCCTCAGCACCACATACAAACAAAGATGTTGTGTCTGTCAAAAACTAAAAAAATAAATAAATAAATATTAAAAAAAATATATTCTCTCTCTCTCTCTTTAAAAAAAAAGAAAAGAAAATGTTGAAGAAAAGTTTTATACACTTCAAGAAAACTTGGATGATTTACTATGAATTCTTCCCAAAATATTTTCAATTTTAATTTCACTGCATTATCTACTAAATTTACAAAGTGATATCCAAAGAAACCCACTATGACTCTTTTATCACTGGCAGAATTCCTTTACTTCCCCCTCTAAGCCACATTAATCAGTGTGTTCTACTTAACAGAATTCTGCCAAAGGAGTCATCATATAAGAAATCCCACAATATGGTAAGAAAAACATTCTATGAAAACCACAGTCACCAATACCCACTGGGACCTTTAATACAATAGCATAAATATAAGTCAAATTTTATAACCACTAGTAACTATTTCTGATATTCCATGCCCTTGTTTTAGGTTGACTTGCTTGCCACTGTGAACATCTTCCATTTGGTGAAGACATACATATAAACACTCAGATACATGCAAGCACCCAAGGTACCATTTTTTTTCCACTCTTAGCAATGTTCTTTTAACCACATCTTAAAGTCAATATTGATTAGGCCTGTTTCCTTTTGGGGTAGAGAGGGTATGAGAATAAAGGAGTGTGTGTTGTCTACATAACCATCTGGTGATGAGGTTTGAATGGTATTTTCCTTGGCAAAACCAAGTACAAACATCAAATATGCTTAGTCTTCCCGTTAGTCTTCTGGTGGATACCAAAGTTGGTGCCATATATATGAAGATGGAGGTAGCTTTAAGTAAAGAAAACCAAACCACTTCTTCCCTGCATATTTTGGGAATTCAACTTAACTGATTTGGAAATGCTGAATGTCGAAAGTTTAAATAAACTTTCAGATTTTTCCAAGGTTTGATTAAAGCTTCTGAGAAATTGTAGCCAAAGGACCTTTGGATCACAGTGAAACCAGAATATAGATAAATGTTCCACCAACATCGTTATTCTGAAAATCAACCCCCTTTCCAAACCATAACATTCCACATGTCTTTTTTTTCAATTCTATTAGATATGAGCATTCTCTCTTTCCTCCAAGGTTGAATGCCCTGTCTCTCTCCACTTGCACTGTGAATCAGCCATCAGCAGGATAGTGGCGTTGGTCTACCAACTAGGCCTGGGCCTATGGTGACTCCTTTCACATCCACTAAGTCATCTTCTAGTCCCCTTTCATATTACAATTCTGAAATAAAATGTAATTGCATTACATCATGCTACCTACTCCTTCAGTGTTTTCTTATTAACTACCAAATACTTCAAAGTCCTTATCTCTCTTTCCTGGTCAGGGCCACTTCTATGTGTAGGGGGTTCTGGGAAAATTTTTTTTTGCAGTTTCTGCTAATATGCATAATTTGATTAAAAATATATTAAGACTCCTTAGGCCCGTGTAAGATAGAGTGGTTTGGGGATGAAGGTTTAAAATAATGGGCAGAGAAGAGGGACTTAGAGAACTGGTTTTGGCCTCCTGGGTAGGTGAGGAGTCTTCACTCTGTCCAAGCACCATTTCTTAAGAAAACATTTTCATCATATTCTTTTGATAGTGACAACTCCTCATTCTGTACTTACAGGTTTAATTCTCCATTTCTTATTTATTATTCTTGACATTCTAAAAAGTGCTGCCAACTCCTAACCTAATTTGAATTTTAAAAACAATGTTTTTTCTTATTTTTCCCACTGAGAAGAAAAAGGTGTAGCAGTTCTGCTGTAACTCACAATACCAAAACTCTTTGGATTCCGTTTATATTAATAAAATTTAGTTATTGCCTCTGACTTGCTGATATTATTTACTTATGCTGGTTTCATCCCCCATGAGGCTTCCTCAGCCATTGAACCACCCATGAATTGTGGTTTCCAATGACTCTCCCAGAGGTCACTGTGTTTCAGGATGATGGCCACAGAGCAAGTCTTAACCAGAGTTTGCAGGAAGTGTTAATGGCAATTCATTTTCTGGTAACGTTAAAACTTACTATTGTGAACTTTTTTGCATAAATGTAAAATGACACATATTTTGTCCAAGTCTTCTCTTAAATTCTTGAGACTATAATCAGTTCGTTTCTAGAGTTTACTCTTTTTCAATATTGATAACATCCCTGCCTTGAAAACTCAGGATTGGGAAAAGAGAAAAGAGATCTGTGGACAAAATGAATAAAAGCTGTCCTGCTTATATAAGGAATGTCTGTCCCTCATGTAGCAAGGCTGGCAATCAGCCTAAAAGGACATGACGTCAACGCATAAGTGAGAAGCCAGAGAGGCCATGATGCAGAAGGACTTAATGGCCTTTACTAATAAGCACATTGAGATAAATGCAACTTCAGATCTCATTCCTGCATTTAGGATAAAATAAACCCTGAATAAAACACCTCAGTGAATACATGTAAAATGTTTAAATAAATATTGGAAAGAATGGAATTCAAGTCTTCATTTTTTATTTTATAATTTCATCAGAAACTGTTGTTATTTTTCCGGAGAGACATATCTACTAATACAGTCACGATGAGTTATAGTGAAACCATTTTAATTCCTCTATCTGGAGTGCTTACCATCTGATTTTTGCAGGCCTGTTTTTCTCACAATGACATAGACCTCCACTTGAATGAAAACCAAACAGTGATCTGGTTTCCCCTTCCAGATTGACTGACTCATTAACGATGGTGACAGCAGCTGCTGATGTGCTGGGTCAAGCTGACCTGTTTAACTATCTGTAAATCTATTATGATAATGTCATCTTTCAGGACAACGTGTAGTACAGTTACAAAAGGTGTCAGAGGAAAATGTCAGATGGAGCCTGAGTTTTCAAGGAAGCTGGTTGTTTTCCCTCAGTTTCTAACACCCATTCTGAACTATGAGAGCAGGAATACTGTATATTTAAATGCATCTGTTGTACAACTGCTGAGTTCAGAGTACTCTAGCAAGGGGTGGGTAAGCACACAGATGGTGTGCTTCCCGACCGGAGCCACTTGCTGTAGATGCCACATTCAGAGAGAACATGTAAATACTTGGCACAGTTGTGAGAGTTTTCAGAGGTGTTACATTCATTTAGAGAGTTATAGCTTCAGTGGTGACAGCTTTTCATTTTGGGCTAGCACGATTAATTCTTCCTTTCTTATTTTTACTCTTGACATTCCAGAAATTGCCACCATTTCCTGATGTAGCTTGAGTTCAGAGAGTTTTCTTTTTCTTATTTCCCCTATTTAAAGAGGGCTACTGTACAACAGGGATGGCAGTGCAGAAGGACAGGGTGACCAGGGCAGGTGTCCGTGGCCTCGCGTGCCACAGTGGAGTTTTCAGGCCTATATTTGGGTGCCTTCCCAGGCATACTTCCTCTGAGCATTCACCTCGTTGTTAAATAGACTAATGGGGGACTTGCTAAGGGTGAAATATAGCCATTCTCCAGGTCCTTCCCTAAGATCTCAGCCCCCTAGGAGAAGCTATGTCAAAGTCAGAAAGTCAGAGAAGGGACAGGACTGAGAAGATTCTAGAGAGAAGAAGGGATGAAGCATACCTGAAAAATGAGAAGATGAAAGACAAAAAGTGACCCTGGGGTCTAGGGAAGTTGACAGTTAAGGTGGACAAGATATAAGTATGGCCACCTGAAGAAGCACCACAGGCTGGACCCAGGGAAAGATCCAAAGGCAGAGATGCTCTCCTAAAAGAAAACCCAGAGTCTGAACAAGATGGCAAACCAGCAAATAGGATCCAAATAGAGGTGGAGACAGTCGTGTCACAGCAATCTAGAAGAGCACAGTAACAGTCCAATGAGTGTGTGACTTCAGGTTTCATGGAGATGGCACTTACGGTGGGTTTTACAGTATGACCAGAAGTGTGGCAGCCCAGAGGAAAGAGGGACAAAGTCTCCAGTGTTCCTTCCTCCTCAATCTATAACACATAAAATGGCAGCTGGCACATGATAACCACTCAACCACATTTGCTAAATGAAAAAAAAAAAAAATGAAGATCATGATTGGCTGAAACTTAGAACATAAGACTCAAACTTCAAAAACATACCTCATGCTTGTAATATGTGACAGACCCCATGAAAGTGAAAAATGTACAGAATGACAGTGTATAAATCAAACAAATATAATTGTATGTGAAGGAAGACTATTACTGGTGAGCTTAGAAAGCAAAAGGAGAAACAATGATGGGGAGAAATAGTAGAAGCTAGAAAAGAAGCTTGCATTAAAAGTAAAATTAGTTTGAGCTGAGAGTGGCTATGCACGCCTGTGATTCCAGCAACTTCGTGGGTTGAGGCAGGAGGATCACAAGTTCCAGGCCAGCCTCAGCAACATAGCAAGTTCCTGTCTCAAAACTGAAAAGGGCTGGGGATGTAGCTCAGTGGTAAAGCACCCCTGGGTTAAATTCCCAGCAGCAAGAAAGTAAGAGTTTGGTTTGGGGCAGTTCCACTTTAAATTATCTTCTTCTTTTTATAATAAATTTATTTTTGAACCAGGATGCTTAACCAACCTCTCAGTCACATCTCCAGCACATTTTTATTTTGAGACAGGGTCTCACTAAGTCACTTAGGGTCTCATTCAGTTACTGAGGCTGGCCTTGAACTTGCCATCTTCCCGCCTCAGCCTCCAGAGCCAATGGGATTATAGGCATGTGCCACAGCACCCAGCTTTATAAACATTCTAACAGAAAAATTTTAAAGACTCCTCCAGAAAAAAAAAAAAAATTAAAAGTCACACCAGACTCCTAACTCTAACATCTAGAACGAATCAAGAACCGAGACAAACCATTATTAACACCTGGCCATAATCGTTTAAGGCACTGGCACTAATATTTAAATTAAAATGGGGGAATTCTCTTCTGCAATATGTTTTATTATCCTCCTGTAGTTTATTATGGAGAAGACACAAAAGTAATGAGCGTTAGGTCAGTTTGAGGTGGCTAAGGGAACAAATCGCCAGGCAACCCGTGTGCAAAAAAACAACCAATCAGGTGCCCACAGAGAAGTAGCCATGGTGCCTCATAAACACCTGTCAATCAGCAGGTCTCCTGACCAATCCTGGAAGGACATGGATCTCAGCAAGATCCCCTGACCAACCCCAGAGGACAAGGGACTCTAAAAACCTCCCTTTGTGGTCCCAAGCCCTCCCTTCCTGCCCTAAGTCCAATAAAATTCCAATCCTGCTGAGCCTGGGCGAGACTCCCCCAGCCCTGCTCTGTTGGACTGGAAGGTCTTCCTGGATCGAATCTCAATAAAGCCTTTTTCAGCTGCTTTTAATATGCCTCCTTTTGATCACCAGTGCCTGATTTACAATTAGAAATAATTCTTTTATCTGACTTAGTGCCGTTTTCTGAAAATATTAAGACAACAGGAAACTTCTAGAAGTAAATAACTTTTAGTTACTTGTAGAACATTTTGAAAGACCTTTGTATTCATCTGACAGTGACTTAAAGCAATGAAAATGTTTCAGCAGCTCTCTTAACATGAAGGCAGCCAGTGCCCATGCTCCATGGTCACCTCAGGCCTGAGCCTTTTCTCTACTCCTATTCTTCTGGGACACATTGGCTTGCTCCCTCCAGGCTGTCCTCACTCACCTCCCTGTTTCCATCATGCAGGACACACCAGTATGTGTGGCTCTAGCTTGGTCTCCCCCTTTGAACAAAAAAGTGAAAGGTTTCCCAAGAGCCCCTTCCCACTTCACCCAGTTGGCACCATCTACTTTCAATTGATAAAAATTGAGTTATATGGTCACGTTTAACTTCAAAAGAGGCACAGAAATTAGAGAACACTGTTTTTAGGATTCACTTAAATCAATGATGAGTCATTGCTTGGAACTGGACGTGGTACCAAACAAAACTGGGGTTCTGTTAACAGGGAAAATGGTACAGGGAACAAGCTTGTCCACCATACACAGCAATAAGAACCGTGGGTCCGTTAAGGAAACCCACCTAACACCCTCACAGGTATGTATCAGTTACTTCCCAACCTTTAGGGAAGGCTCACGCTCCGTCTTCTCTAAACATGGTGCCTAATCAGGTCGTACAGCACCAGTCTCTTCACTCTCAGAGACTTGATTTCACTGACAACCCTCCCAGCCTTGAAGGCAGCACCACATAGCCCCACCTTCAGTCCCCCTGCATTTACCATCCTGTGTGTTTCTTGGTACTTCTTTTGTCCTCCCTAGTAGACAGACCATGTGCCAAAGGCAATCTGCTATTTTTGTAAAGTTTTGTTAAAATACACATGTGGTCATTTTTTTTTTTTTTTTGGCATATTGTTTGCTGCTGCTTTTACTCTTTTTGAGATCCAGGATGTGATCTCCAATGCCAGCAATATGTACGATCTGGCCCTTTACAGAGAAAGCTTTGTCAACTCCTTCTCTCCATGTATTTCAATTTCCTGATGTTAAGGTTCCTCCTGCATTTCTCTTGCATATACATGAGAATAGACCTGGAGTGGTAGAAGGTGCTCAACAAATACATTTTGACTGATGGAAATGCAAAAAAAAAAAAAAAAAAAAATGATAAGGTAAGGCACTCTGGCATAGAAAGTGACACAGATTAATTCATTAAACACTAATGAAACTAAGAATTAACTAAGTAATTAAGACAAAATGTCCCCACACTCACAGAGTAGATTCAGGATCCAACTTAGCATATTTAAATGCTGTGTGTCCTAGGAGGTCAATTTAACCTCTCTGTGCCTCAGTTTGCTCCTGCACAAAACAGAAATAATCAGATTTAATGAAGTATGAAGTGTTTAGAAAACTGCCTAGTGCATTCAAAAAATATTAGCTATGAGGAATTCTGTGAGAGGATCCATTTACCTATATTATTTTCTCTCGATGTATTTTCTTCGTCTTTCTTTGTGCATATCTTTGGGCCCATTTAGTAAAAAGACATGGACATGGGGTAGGAGCAGTTTCTAACTTTTCCTGGTGCTGATAAGCCAAGCCTGAACCAGAGGAAGATTTGAGGCAGATGTTGCAGGAACATCCAAGGAAGCAATTGCTAAGTAACAGGGTCAGAGGATCAATTAGCACACACCAAGGGCGGGGGAACCAAAAAGTCACAAGCATGTCAACACAACACTGAACTCTGCTTCCCCTGATGAGCAATGTCAGCGCACAGACGTGAGGTGAATGGCAGGAGAGCTCTTTCATTGAACTGTCAACTAATGAAGTGGTGAGAAATTAGCAGGCCCTGTAATTTACACGCTAATTCTCCCTAATGCCACCTGGGGGCTTCCTGCCGGCAGAGGTGCAGAGAGTGGGAAATGGTGTGGCCCCGGCCAGCAGCCAGCCTGCGCTGCTATTCTCTCTTTGCCAAGCAACACAGCAGCCCAGCTTGTTCCCATTCACCATTCAGCAAGCTTGGCAGACTTCCCCCAGAGCATGGGCAAGCCTCAGCTATCAAGCAAAATGAAGACAATGAAAGGAATGTTAAAAGCCTTCACCTTTTTTGCACTTTCCGTATGTGCTCTCTAAAAGTTGACCCAGCAGGCGGGCAACCCTCTCCAGCTTTTCTTCAACCCTGCCATCTCCCTCTCCCAAAAATAAGTCAATGGAAATGGTCGCCGTAATGGATGCTCTCCCTTAAAATGAACTCTGAAATAAGATTGGGGCGACACAGCATCCAGGAGCTGCTATCACCACATTTATCATCATTATTTTAAAAGCTTTTCTTTTTAAAACAGGTATTCCTCTAGCAGAAATGTGGCTCTGCACTCCAGCCTCCTCCCTAGACTCTCCTCTTAGGAAAGTAACAGTTCTCACTCCAAAAACACATCAGGGCAAAGAGGGGAAGGATCGCGATAGTCTGCCAGCATCTTTTGGGCCAGAGTCCAAGTCTGCACCCAGGATGCAGTGTGTGGTTGTGCAGAGAACTGCCTCCTATATTATAATCCTATACTTCCTTGGACAGCCACTGGACTGCCAAATGAATAATGCCGCATTTTCGCTCCCCCTGGTAAGCAAGGGCTGATTTTAAGACCATTAGAAAAGGGGAAAATTTTACAGTCTTCTCAGTTTCTCTGGGGGTCACAGTGTAATTGTGTGGTGGGAGAAACGGGGCCCTAGAGATGGCGTGACAGTCACTTCTCATTACCTCCCACTTGGTTCATTACGTCTGTAGACAGCGATTGCCCGTGTGTGGATACTTCCATTACACGGAAGGATGTAATGTGCCCGAGACCTCGCACAGCTTTCAAATGGGGAGAAGCCTGTTTATTCCAGGCACATACCTGTCTTACTTCCAGGGGCCATGCCTCAGGAATGGAAAGCAACATTCAGAAGAGATCAGAGGTGATCAATAAAGGAGAACCAGGTCCCATGCATGCTTCTACCCAGTGAGATATTTACATGTGTGTGTTCCACCAACAAAAGACTCACACAACGGACTGAATCCTCACTCATAAATCTACCAGATTTTATTTTAGCAAGCAGCTTTATTCAGGTGTACTATACCTAAGCTTCTTTGTGTAGCACTTCTGGACTGGCAATCATCCTATTCTCTTTCCCACCCACACAAAAAATATAAAAGATCTTCCTCATTTCGCACTTGCAGGGACGAGTCCTGGGAATCATGAAATAGGAATACTATTTTAGACCTTTTTTTGCTCAGGAGTGTAAAAAGCCCCAATTATAAACTAAGGGGAGTTCACACGAGAGAAAACAGAATTATAGTAAATTAGAAAGTGGTAATATCAGTAATTTTTTGAAAATATTATAGATCTTCCCTTTAAAGAAAAAAAAAAAAAAGCACTTGTGTCCCCCACCAAGTTAATAAGAGGTGCCTAAAAAGAGATGATGCCCTTGATGGAATAAATTTGGAAAACCACATACTACATCCTACTGTTGGGAATTCACAATGTCAGCTTTTTAAAGGTTCTGAGAATTACTATTATAAAAAAATCATTTAACTCAGTGTTGCCTTAACTAATTCAAATAACACTTTTTGAAACTGCCATCTTATCAACTTCCTGTGGGACACTTACATGACAGCAGGGGAAATCCTGTTCTACTATAGTCCCATCATTTTCTGTAGATTTCCAGTGTGCTAGTAATTCTCAAATTTTAGCATACATTTGGATCACCTGTGGATCTAATCCATAGCAATCATTCAGAAAACTGGGTAAGGCTCCAGCACGGGACTCTCCAACAAGCACTCATAACACAAGGCAGCTCTTGGCCCACTCTGAGAAAGACCAATCCACACACACACATGCCCTTTGTCTGAAGTCAGGAGGGATTAACTATACCCTGATAACAAGAAAGCTTGACACTTCATAGGTTGGAAGTCTGTAGCTTTGACTCTGGAAGTTGACCAAGTTCCTCATAAAACACAAGGGCTTTTGAATTGAAAATGAATGTCTTCATGAATTTACCACAACTGACAGTTCATTCACCTTTGCCCCTGGCTTTAAAGGTACATCCCTTTTACTTGCAGATTCATCCATTCACTTGCTTTGCTAATCCAGCTTTATTCATTTATTCACTCAACGATTATTTACCAAGTATTCTCTGTGTGTCAGACACTGGCTGAAACACTAGGAATATTCAGTGAATGAGAGTGACAAAAATCCTCACCCTTGTGAGTTCACATCCTAGCAAGGGCGAGAGACAACAAAACATCGACATAATAAATTATATACTAAGAGTTAGAAGGTGATAAGTCTTACAAATGAAATAGATCCGGCTAAGAGATGTGAAGAGTATGGATGGGCTGAGGGCAGAAAGATGTAATTTTCAAAAAGGCAGAGGAGAATACAGCTTAACGAAAGTCACATTTGAGTGAAGTCCTGTAGCAAGGAGTGGAGATGGCCTTATTAGCTATGTAGAGAGTCCATACCTACAGAACAATGGATGCACAGGAAGATCCTCCTGTGAATAAGAAAGAAGCCACTGTAGGGTTTGTGGGACTACTGAGAATGGGACCAGAAAGAAGGAAATCCCACCACAGAGGTAGCAAAACCAGATCTGCCAGGGGGTTGACTTCTACTCCAAGTGAAATGAGAAGATATTACAGTATTTAGAGCAGAGAAATGAGATTACCTGGCAATGTTATTAAAGGATCTGAATTTATTCAACATGGATTAGGTTTCTAGTGAATGCCAGGCACTGGGATTAGGGCCATGTGCACAGAGATGAACTCAGCAGAGTCCTGGCCCTCAGAGTTTCTGTACCTCTGGTACAGCTCTTTGCAGGTTGGTGTGTGAACATTTCAAATCTATTGTCCTTGCCCCTTATATAACCAGACCTCTACTCACTTCCCATCTCACCATCTACATTGTGCTTTGTCCTGGGGCTAAAGCAGGAAGACCTGGGATCAGATCAGCCAAGATGCTCAGGTGGCCCTACCCTGAACATACTACATGACCCTTGGCAAGACATTTCTCCCCTTTTTTCTTGGTTTCTCCGCCTGTTTACACAATTTTCTGTAGAACTATGTTTTTTTTTAGGTCTGATAAGATAACCAGCACTGATTGCTTTAGGGTGTAATGAAAAACTGACAATTTTAATTTTCCTTCAAATTATCATACTCTAAAATAAATAGAGTTGAGAAGATTCTCCAGTTATTCAATCTGGCAGCACTGCCTCAGCTGAAGACAGTCTACAAGTTGGCAGACCAGAAGCGAGGAAAAATTATCTTAGTTCCTGGAGATAAAACCTGTTAGTTATCAACAACTGAAATTGAGAGAGAAGGTCCTCTGGGGAAAAGCCATTTGCAGCGCAGTCTCCTTTTAGAACTCAAACTTGCTTGCCTCCTGCTAAATTCTCTGTTAAGGAAGGATGTGAAAAGTTACATTTAACTTCGGCTTCCAAGGTTAATTCTAAATGATCAGGCATGGCTTGTTCCCCTCACCTGTCAGTCATCAATAGTGACTTGAGATCAAAACCCCCATTCTGAAGAAAGAGAAAATAAAATGACAGATTTCAAGGAACATTGTTCAGTAAACCAGAATTACTATCAGGGCTGTGTTTGCCTTCAGTATGCATATGCAGCCTTTGTGAAGAGCAACACCATTTTTATCAAATGCTTATGATGTAATTTCACCGAAATGGGGGGAATTCAGAGATTTGGCAAGCAATTGGGAACAGAGAAATGCAATACAATGCTATTTCAGCCTGCGGTCTGCATTGGAGCCTCGCTACTCCAGATGTTTCTCTTTTGTCTTCTTTTAATGGTTCCTCTAAATACCACATCTTAGTATCAGCCAAGGCAGCAAAATTTACAACATACTAATTAATAGCAAGATGCTTAGCTAAGCAATTCTGTCTCGGAGTATGTAATTATATTTTTAGAATTTAAATTTTTTTTTTCCTTTTACCTTTCTTCTGCCGGATTTTACTAGTAGAATAAGGCAGTATTAGGAACATATAAAATCTGAATGTTTACCCTTAAATGCCATCCTATGATATGGATAGTTACATCTATTTCAGAATATATGTATCAAATTTCAAGTTGTGTTTATATATTGTTGACAATTTTTGCTATCAAATGAATCTCGATAAAATTGAGAACTAGGAAAAAAAATCTCACGTGAGACAATCATGATTAATGTCACTTAAGCAATCAGAAATATGCATGCATCTCATCCTTCACCCTATTTCTATCGGTTTTATCAGTTATAACCTCAAAATGAAGACAAGTTGTAAAGGGAACAAAAACTGCAACTCACATACCCACCCCAAAAAAATCACAAACTAGGGGTTATAGTTACATAGTACTTCTCACCATTAGTTTTTCTTTTACCCTAAGCAACACTCTAACTTATTTTATTTTTTAAATAAAAGTGAAATTAGTCACTTTTCTTTGTTCTGGAACTCTTGAATTTTAGATTATCAGTAAAACGGGTTGCACCTGCCCTGCCAATCCCCAGCATTGGAGCAGTCCAACTGTTAACTTTCTCAGTTCATAATTCCAGGCAGCTGGGTGTGGAGAGGGGAAAAAGAAACACATAACCCCATTTACTGGCACTCTGACAAATCTGTTCTCCAACATCAGCGGGAAAGCCCTCAGTGCTACTGGTAGTCCTTTTATTTGTCCCCAGTCAGCGCCATTTCAGACTTGCCTTCCAGATGTTTCAAACTCTGTGGTCCCCTCATTCTCATAGTTGACCTTGCTCATGTATCACAGAGTTCCTCTCCTTCCCTCAACCAACTGACTGAGCCACAAGGCTACCTACCCTCTCCCTCCCTTTCTCCTAAATCAAGGAGTGCTCTTTTCTAATCCCCAAAGCTAATGCTTGTGTAGAATATCCATTCCCCCATCTCTTCAGGCAGCTGTAGGGATGTCATTCCATCAGTTTCCCTCACACTTTGCACTCTGGCTTCCACCCTCTGGTCTGCACCTTTGCTCAACTTTTATCTCCTCACCATCCACACGCCCACAGAAACAATTCTTTAATTATTTTAGCCTCTTGCTCAGGCTGCAAATTGCCTTGTATAGTAATTATCTGTTTACATGACAGTTTTCAACTGGTCCAGTGGTTTTTAATTGTTGTTGTGTCACAGATCCCTCGAGACCCTGATTAAGACAATGTACTGTCTCTGGAGATAAGCACATAACTGCACACACACACACACACACACACACACACGCACACCCCTCATGCATACAATTGCAGGCTGCCTAATGACGGACCCTCTGTAGGAGATATTACTTCTGTTGGTCAATATTTTCAGTTCTACCCCCCTGCCAGGCACACTGGAGTCGTCTACTTCCTTGCTGACTTGAGATAAATCACTGCTTTGGCCAATGGAATGCAAGTGGAAGTGACGTGTGGGGAAGTTTCAAGAACCTGTGTGCAATTTGCCTTTTTTTTTTTCTGCCACTAAAAACTGCTGTCAGTCTGGGTTCCAGAGTGAGGTGGACAGAGCAGAGCACCTAGACCACAGCAATGGACGCATAGAGTAAGTAGAAAATAAACCTAGTGTTGAGAGGGGTCCGGGGACATCAGTCACTGCGATTTGAGTGCGGCTGTCTGGCTGGGTGGCAGGGCGCTGTCTGCTAGACATGCAAAAATGTAAGTCAGAAAGGTCCTCCCTATGAGAGCTTAAGCTACTCTTTCCTTTTTCTAATCAACAAGTTCTTTTCACCTCAGAGCTGCACACTTTCTATTGTACTCATTTAGTAGCCGCTTGCCTGGTTCTTTCCAAGACTTCTTGTCCTTCAGATTTTACTCCTTAGTGAGACCTTCCTTGGCCTCCCCTGCCACTCCCGCTCCAGCTGTGACTGTCATTTGTATCACCCGTTTCTTCCTTTCACAAAGTGCGTCACAGCCTGTACTGATCTTGTTTTCTGTCTCTTCAGTTCTGAATTCACAGTACCGACTTCTTGTTATCAACCATGATTCATGGATAATGAGTATCGTGCCACTCTAACCTTGTATGAACTTAAGGGAATGTGCTCAAAATTTGGACTATTTTCGTTCATTAAAGACAATAAAAATAGAACCTTGAATGTTCTATTGCATGTCACATTTCACTCATTTCTAAACAACATTAATAGAACAAGCTGTAACTAAAATATTGGACAGACATCCAAATATTTGAATTTGCATCAAGAACCACTGAACCTTGGTATTCAACTTGTCACTATGAAGAGGTCAGCTTGACTTTCTGGGTCCTTTTCAGAGAGCTGTGGCCAGTAGCTCTAACAACCTTTGGTCTGTACCCAGTTAAATAGTGGTTTTTGTAATTCATTGGCATCCAGTTTTGCTTTGTTTGATTTTTTTCCTCTTTGCTCAGCATATATGCCAAATGTCTTTCTTCACAGCTATAAAAAATTAGTCCTGAAAGCTTCAGAAAGTATTGAAGGGCTAGCTCTTTGTTATGCATCTAGTGACACCGGTATATTACCTTGTCACATAGTAAATAGTTCATACTTGTTTAATGAATGAATGAAATCAGTATTATGAACATACCAAATATTTGTTTCATTTGACTTTACTGAGTTTACAGTCATCAAAAACAGCAAATGGGGCCAAGGTTGTGGCTCAGTGGTAGCGTGTTTGCCTAGCATGTATGAGGCACTGGGTTTGATCCCTGGCACCACATAAAGATAAATAAAATAAAGGTGTTATGTCCATCTACAACTAAAAAAAAAAACTACATAAAAAAACCAGCAACAATTGTAATTTAAAAAAATGAAAGGTTTTACCTGAACATTAAAAAGTAACATGTTTATTGTTAAAAAATTTCAAAACTGCAAGACTTAAAAATCAACTGTGAATTTCCTTGTTATTGTCTTTATAAGATGTGTTAGACACAGCTGACATTTGAGAAGAGATTCAGAAGTTGTAACATGCCCTTCTATCATAAAAGAGGTTATAAAAAAGATTCACTAGAAATCTATACCTCTCAGATACTCAATTTCATTTCAGTTTTAGGATCTTCTGAAATAATTATTAGGATAAATTTAAGTCTTGATGAGAAAAATCAAAATGTTTTCAAATTGCTAAAGAAATAAACTTGGTTTAGAAACAAAAGGAGCTCAGTTTTAACAATAATTCTATTTTCTTTAACTTTCTCTTATGTGACATTGTGCGTTATAAAACGGTATCTCTTAAAATGAGAAACATACCCTATTACTCTACGTCTTATGTAACATAATTGGTATATGACAACTACATTTTTTTCTATGTATTTTATACAAAAAAATCCACATGTGCAACTTTTGTAACATGGATTTCTTAGGATGGTGCTAGGCATTTTTTTCCCTTCTTAAATTGTTCCCTCAATTTTTAATAGAAGGTTATGAATGATCTGCTACCATGTTATAAGATAATGTAAGTAATGTCTATAAAACTGAACATGCAAACATGTGTCTATACATGTGTGTAGGATAGGGCTTTGGAAAAGTTGTTTTGCATACAAGTCATTTCTCAATACAACACATCCTTCCTGTTTAACTAGAAAATCAACCAAAATATGTAACTTCTACAGAAATAGTTGCTATAGAAATGTAAAAGGTACAAATAACATTGAACTGTGCCATCAAAAATTGCAGTTTAAGTAGGACAGTATCAACATTTATGTTTAATAATGCTGACTGCATGGATTCTTATACATTCCCTAAAATGAAAGTGCTGAGTCCCAAGTTGGGAGGTCCTCTATTACTAAAAATAGCACATCTACACACACACACACAAAAAAAAATTAGCAAACTTCCAGATTAGAAATTCAGTACATAACAAGAAATATTCCTTTATACAAAAATTATGAAAATTTAATGAATAATGGATTCAAATGATGCCAATTACTTTTCTTCATTTCATTGTATGAACTGAAAAATAAGCTGTTTCCTACACAAGATTTGTAGACACCTTGACTCACAGGAGTAAATGTTTCTTCAGGTTTCTACATGTCTGTCATTTAATTTGCTAAAGAGCTCATTTTGAAATTATGTTCTGTGACAGCATTTAAGGTAACATCAACCTTTATGTTTGTTAAGAAAAAAGAATCATAGAATGAATCTCTTAAAACATTTGGCTCCGTTTTGGGCTTTTTGGCATGATACTTAAAATACTGAATTGCTAACAAGGCATCTGGTATATATAAAGGTGACTGTTAAACTCTTCTTGCCTTTGATCTTGCCAATTAAGTTTTATAAGAGAAAAAGTTCTATCAGCCAACTTAAAGATTATAGCTTGAGAAAAGTTATTTTAGAAGTTTGATGCATCCTGTGTTCTAAAACTAAAATAACCTTACTTTTAAAAATATGACACTAATATACCCATTCATATTATAAAATTTAACTCCTGGTTTATGATATCAGTACAATCAGCTTTAAAAACACGAGAGGGTGGGTGCTATAGTTTTGATCTTAAATGTTTCCCCAAGACCCATGTGTTAAAGGGTTAGACCCTTTAAGACGCTTTAAGAGGGGGAGCCTAGCAGGAGGTCTTCAGGGGGTTGGGGGTATACCCTTGAAGGAGACAATAGGACCCTTGGCCTCCTTTTGGCTCACTCTTTAGCTTTCCTGCCAGGAGGTCAGTGACCACATGCTTCTGCCATGATATGTTGCCTCATCACAGGTCTAGAGAGTGCAGTTAGCCAATCAGACTGAAACCTCTAATAGAGTGAGCAAAATAAAACCTTCATCTTGATAAGTTGATTACCTCAGGTATTTGTTATAGTGACAGACATCTGACAAATACAGAGGGAGAGAGAGAAGAAGGGAGAGTGAAAAGTGAGAGAGGGGAAAGAGAATCCTCTTTCAGAAAACAGAACAATGGTCACTCTTCTACCTTCTTGATACCAATTTCAATACACCTATTTTACCTATATTATTATTATAATAAAATTCTATCTGAATCTGCATCTTAGTAAACTGAGCTTTTCTGATTCGGCTTCAAAGCATGTAGAGTATGGGTTGCAATACAGGATAGGCAAGAGTTCAGAGCCAAACTTCAACATTAACTGTTGACTATGGTCAAGATTTAATGCTTCTGGTTTTCCATCTGTCATGGGAAAAACATATCACACAATGATCTAAATTTCATGTTAATGTTCCATTGAAATTATCTTGTTAAATACCGATACTCTCAATTATCAAACTGAATATTTATTTGTATTTGAACTCTTTGCAATATTTGACTCTACCATTTCATATTTCTTTAAATTGTTTTTTTTGGTTTCTGTGACCTATCCTGTCATTTATCTTCCTGGGTGTTCATTATCACTGTCTTTTTGAGGCACTACTCTCTCTGGTGTCAATGACCTCTCACTCTTCTCTTTGCAAATTGTCTTTTCAACAAAATTTCCCCTACCACTCCTCCCTCCCCATATCTTCAACCATCACCTAAAAACTGATGGTCCTATAATGCCTCCCTGTCAGGCCTCTGACCCAAGATTTCAGCCTGCATATTACTCCTATTAGACAACTTAACTGGACTGTTCTAAGTGCCATCCACAATTTACACCTACCCTGACCCAAGATGGAAAACTAGAACACATCCACCAGCCTATGATGGCTTACTGTTCCTACTTCTAAATAAGTGTTTATTTCTTCCACAGCCTTAGTTCATTCCTCACGTGTAGAGCAAGAAACTAGCCTCTGAATTATCCAAATTAGTCTGTGTGTTATAACAAAGGATGTTTATAACAAATGTTGCAAGGAAAATATTAGTGATATAGCACAATAAAGATTTATTCCTTGCTCATGTCACAGTCTCTTGCAGGCTGTAGAACAGAATCTACTCTCCTCTGATAACCAGGTTTCTTCCATCTAATGGCCACCTGATCTCTTAGGTGCATGGAGTGCCCCATCAGATCCTGACTTTCACCTGATAGGCAGATGAGAGGACAGAGGGTAAAGTTTGATTATGGGCTTGCTCTATATACAATGATGGAACAGGGACAGGAGAGCTACAATTAAAATTCTCATTCAACAAAGGGATTGCTAGGACAAACTTCACTAGTTCACTTCAATTCTGAAATCACTACGGAAGTCCACTACCTTGAGGAGAAAGGGTCACTTGATTAAACTTTAATTCTCTCTGAATAATTCCTTTGTCCCTTTCTTCCTTAGCCCTCTTTGCTTTAGGGTTTCTTATTGTTTATTTAATCCCCTTGGCCAGAGTTGAAATAAGTAAATCCAAACATTTTAAAGCTAATAAATAATTTTGTACATCAAGGAGTCAAAAATGTTCAATTTGATATTTTGAATTTTTTCACAATGAAGTTCTGCAAAAACTTGTTCAGCTCATGTTGTATTTGCTTCCATGTTATAGTCTCTAGCATTTCTCTTCCTCTCTCCCCCTCTCCACCTTTCTTCTTCCCTTTATCTGATCTTGACCATAGAACCAAGTCATGTTGTTCAACTAAAAACTCTGACTGGGTCCTTCATGTCTTCATATGGGATCTGGAACCAGTTGAATTTCCAACCATTTTTCTCTAAAAGTCTTTGGACTCTTTGTTGTTTTATATTCAACCTGGAAAATGGTCAGTTCTTTCTGAGATCATTTCTTCCTAGAAACACCTTACCAAAAGCAGCCAACAATAGCTGTCACACACTTACACTCTGATTCTTTTAAATATATCTTCTAGGGGCTGGGGTTGTGGCTCAGCCGTAGAGCGTTCACCTAGTATGTGCAAGGCCCTGGGTTCGATCCTTAGCACCACATATAAATAATAAAAAAAATAAAGGTATTGCATCCAACTACAACTAAAAATAAATATTTAAAAAATTAAATAGAATACATCTTCTAAATTAATGGTCCTCATAATGTGATCTGCAAAACCCAGTAAATCCCAAACCCCTTTAGTGAAATCATGAGATCAAAGTTATTTTCAGAATAACACTAAGATGTTACTGGATTTTATTTTTGCATTTGAACTCATGGTGCAAATTTAATGATAGGAGAAATTGTTGGTCTTTTAGAACAAATCAAGATAATATCACCAAATTGTAGGATTGTATTGATTACTAAAAATGTCTATTGGATCATTTCATCACCATGTTCTCAGTTTTAAAAACAAGTTGAACTTAAGATGACTCTGATGAAAAAGTAAGGGATTTACTTTACCAATCTCAACACTTGAGTATAGATCTTTTAAGTATTCTGTTGGACCAAAAGCAAAGAACACATACAGCACTTGAGATGCATACCCAAGTACAATGGTTGCCTTGAGGAAAAGCAATGTACGATTGTTTGAGTTGCAAACTGATTCATCTCTTTTTCATAGAGCACCATTTTTACTTGAAAGAACAAGTGATAAACAAAATATGGTTATTCAGACTTGAGTACTTGGCAGTTGCTTTCTCGAAAATAAATGAAGTGAGCCTGTCACTTGAAGGCAAACAACCTTACAGTATTTGTTGCCAATGATAAAATCTAAGCTTTCAAGTAAAAATTAGAATTTGGAAAACTTGTATACACCACCATGAACTTGACAGCTTCTGAATACTTAAAGACTTTTTTCATGAGATCAATGGCAATATTAACAAATGTGATTTTAAAAAAATTTTATATAATGAAATGCACAATGGTATAACTCAGTAAAACAGTATTTTCCAAGTAACCAATGTAAGACATTACAAAATCATACATAGGTAAAAAATTTATTTAAAATGAAAATATGTCAATAGATTTTAATGTAATAGAATGTGAAAGTTCATTGATATGGTTTGGGATTTCACATTGCAATGAAATTTTAAGAAATTATCACTCAGTAGAAGAGCATATGCTTAGTGTGGGCAAGGTCCTATACACAATCCCCAGCAAAGAAAGAAAGAAAGAAACTATCACTTGTTAAGTTGGGATGTAGTATCATAGAATACCTACAGTTATCTAAAAAGACTAAAAATATGTTCCTTCAAAAGGAGTATGGGTCTTGATTCTAGATGTCTTTTATTCAGATAGAAAATAAAGGGTTTTGAAAAAACATAAAATGATGCCATTCTTTTCATTTTTTGCAAATGCAATTATAATAAAAAATGTTATTGATGGATGTATTATATAATGGATGTATTATTATTTTTGACTCATTAATTTTTTTAAATTTCTCAGTTTAATTTTATTATTGTAATTCTTGCTAAATATAACACATAAAACACATAAAAGCTTTTTGTGAGCTTCAGTAGTTTTTTAAAAGGATAAAGGAGTTCTGAGAACAAAAGTTGGAAAATACCTGTTCTAGAAAGGAGATCGTCAGACTTTGGCCTGAAGGTAAATACCAGCTTGCTGTCTGTTTCTTAAATAAAGTCTTATTGGAACCCAGCCCAGCCATTTGCTTACATGTTGCCATGGCTGCTCTCCCAATGTGGTAGAATTAAGTAGCTCCAACAGAGATTGTATTACTTTCAAAGTCAAAACCTGAAATATTTATTATCTTACCCTCTGCAGGAAACACACACACACACACACACACACACACACACACACACACCACTGACCCCTACTCTATACCTTTGGTTTAATCTTAGCTGCACAGTTAGAATCACCCAGAAAACTGGTTAATCCCTTTGCATCCAACCAGCATATGAGAGAAAAGAAAGAACATAGAGGGTTATGTAAGAGGCATTTCATGGGCAAGGTCTGGAAAGGCATACATAACTCCCTTGGCCAGAAATTAATTACACTGGTCATAACAAACCAAAAAGAAGGTGCAAAATATAGTCTTCCTCTCTGCTAAAGAGGGAAGAAATAGTGAACTTATTTCTGTGGACTGATGTTTGAGGTAAATCCTAAGGGAAAAGTAAGGATTTTCCAAGTAGACAAGGAGTAGAGAGGACAGAAAGTTTCATAATGTGGCTGGGGTGATCCTAAAAAGAGCCATGGAATACCTATGGAATCTCAGAAGAATTTTTATGAATTAATTATATTAGAAATCTTAAGAGGTTTCTTTCTTTCTTTCTTTTTCCTGACAAAACTGCAAAGAGAGCATGTTATATAGGCTGGCTGCAGTTAGATCAGGCAAACACCGTATGGCATGCAACTTCTGGATTCCCTCTTCTATTTCTCATTTTGAAGTTTAAAACATCCAACTTGAAGGGCTGGGGTTGTGGCTCAGTGGTAGAGTGCATGCCTAGCACATGCGAGGCCCTGGGTTCTGTCCCCAGCACCACATAAAATAAATAAATAAATAAGTAAAGGTATTGTGTCCAACTACAACTAAAAAATATTAAAAAAAAATCCAATTTGGAATTTATTTTATTGAATTACAACTTGACCTTTCCTTGCCCTCATTATTTTAACAGGTTCACAAAGAAGTTTCTGGTACCCTTCCTTTTAGATAAAGGTTGAGAGTTTTTATTTCATTCATTTATTTTCTCAAAAAAATTTATCAAACGTGTACTTCAACAGAACTTAATTCTGCAGGAAGATTGATAGTAACACAAAACCCCCAAAGGAAAACGGACAAGTTTCTAACCTTCATTTCCAATATCTTTCCAGCACAGATCCCTGTTTATTTCAAAGAGCAAACCAAAATGAGGAGGAAAACAGAGAAAGTGATAATGACATTGAATATTGCTACCAAACAAGGATTTTGCATGTTCCTCATTAGCTAAATTTCTGCAATTTCCTAAATGTGTAAAGATACCGCAGACCCATAACTTCAACTTAGACCTATAACAACCTACCAGTGGACAGAGTTTATATGAATCACTTTATTTGTATGTGTTTATTTAATTTGCCTACAACAACTGAAGAAAAATCAGCCCTTTCATAAACATTTCAAGTTTAAGACAAGAAATTTACATTGTAAAACTACTTTATTGTAATTCCTTTAAATTTTTCTTGAAAAAGAGCGCTGGTTTGTTTCATATGTTAGCATTCAAGTGTTCCATGTAAGATTCATAGCCAACTTAATTATGTGGACATGAATCTTTCCCATAAATTAAATATTCCTAAATCTGGACATCTTATGTTAACTATAGTGTTCAGTAATATATTTTATTCAATAATATATCTGTTACTTATGAATTGTGGTCTTCTAAATAATTTACTATTCATAGGATTAGTTGGGGTTTTGGCAGTATTAAGATTGAAGTGTTCTTTCTGTGAATTACACTCCCATTGCTTTTTTAAAATTTTGAGACAGGATCTTGCTAAGATATGCCATCAAACTTGGGTTGCCCCTGCCTCAGCCTCCTAAGTAGCTGATTACAGAGGCCACCCTACGTGGCTGTAAAGAATATTTTATATGATTCCTGTCCATTTTATAGAGGTTAAACCATCCAACAGTGCCCAATTTTAATATGTTTCAAGCATTTCTAGAACAACAATTATTTTACACCTAGTAGGATGAAGAAAATCTTATAAAGAAAGGCTTATACAATAATTATCAGTGATTGATACAGTAAAATTTATTCTAACCACGGGTACATAATTTTTAATGTACAAATCCCAACTGTCAATAAATGAAGTTTTTCTGAACCTTTTATCTTTCGTCAGGAACTTCCTTCAGCATCTGGCATGCATTGGACTCCTGCTTTCCCTGTGGCTTTGTCCTCCTGCATGCTGAATATTAATAGTAATTATCTATTGTCCTCATCCTTACCTACCAACACATTATCAGCTTCCCGTGGGCATTGATTCTGTACTATGGAGTCTAACCTTCTAACCACAGTGGTACTGAGTAACAAGGGAATTATCCCCCTAGGAGAACAGGAACTCTTTTCACCTCTGAGTCAATAATCATTAGAAGCAACCAATATATTGTCATGCTTAACAAATCACAATTGGAATAGAGACCATTGCAATGAGGAAGTTGCAATTATCCAGCAATTATGTATAGATATATCTATTCTTCTAATGATTGAGTCACACAAAACCTTAATCTGGAAGGTTTCTAAAACTTGTTTTCTTTTTTTGTTTGTGTGTAGATTTCAGAATCCTAAGAAGCAACTGCATCTGAATGAAATAGTAATGACAAAATTTATGAAGCGGAAAGAAGAGTAATTCATTCACCTAACATGAGCTTAATTTCTTAAAGCGGGGAAGGGAAATTTCCAAGTTCTCTCCCCTAATAGAAGATGGCCTGAACTGCCATGAAAGTTTTAGCTGTCAGAAGAGTGCCCACTTTAGCAAATAATGAACATGAATACCTAACGTTTTAGGAATGCTTTTAGCTACAGGTAATGAACAGAAAGCCTGACTAGAGTGGCTTTAAAAAATTAAGGAGCATTTTTCTCCCATAAAGAGAAGTCCAGAGTTAGCAGTGCATGGCTTATTCAGCAGATCAGTGATGCCAAAGAGTTTGAGATCTCCTTGACCTTGTTCTCACAATTACAACAAGTCTGTTGCAGCTTCCACAATTATATCCCCTTTCCAACAAGAAGACAGGATGAAGCCGATAGAAAGGGAATTGCCAATATCTGAAAGTAAGTTTTATGAGGAAGCTCCCAGAAAATTTCTGTTTATATCTCTTTGGCCATAGTTTTGTTCCAGAGTCACTCCTGGCTGAGAGATGGCCAGAGAGAAGAAATGCAAAGAAAAAAGCAAAGGCAGCTCATGGCATCCAGACATTGACCAGATATTCATACCCAGGCACTGATGTTTAGAAGAGTGTTTTACTTTTGATCTGAAATGTCCCCCCAAAACCCATGTGCTAAAGGCTTGGTCACCAGCCCATGGTGCCTATCAGGGCGGGAGAAACCTTTGGGAAGTTGGGCTAAATGGAAGCAAGTTAGGTCGCTGGTGAATGCCCTTGGAGGGGATTTTGGCCCTTTCTCTTTTTGCTTCCTGGCCTCCATGAGGTGAGCAGCTCTTCCACCATGTGCTCACACAGGCTCGAAGCAACAGAGCCAAGAAAACATAGACTGGAACCTCTGAAACCATGAGCCAAACAAACCTTTCCTCTTTTAAGTTGATTTTCTCAGGTATTTTGTCACAAAGACAGAAAGTTGACTAACACAAAGTGTTAACCCAGCTTTCACAAATAGTCCTTGGCGATCTCTGGTTCAACAGAAACAGGTTTCCATATCACCAATATTGGTGAACATGATGAAGAAAGAAGGATGACAAACCCAATTAAGCATCTTGTTGAACAAAGAGACATGGTTATTGTGCCACCACAAAAATACCACACATCTGAGCACCCTGGCTGATTTGAGGAACTTGCTTTTCTTCCAACTTTGCCTTCTGCGTTGCTTTACTTCTGCCATCTTATAGATGTTTAAACCAGAGCAATTCTGAGTTCCTGAAAGCATCCAATCCAGAGCAAAACCACTTCTTTAAATTTTCCTTCTGAATCAACTACGTCCATGCTTTCAGACACCCTCTTGCTAACACACTACACACCCACCACATATGTGGTGTGTAGTCTCCTTTTACTAATTCCAGTAATAATTCGAACTCCTTCAACTCTCAGTATGTTCCTGGTGACTATGGCTGGTTGATAGCACATTGAGTGGACCAAATAAGTACTTGTCACCCTTTTTTTTTTCATCCCAGTCCATTTTTAACTAAAATGATGTGCTTTAATATGGCATGCTTCAAACTCCTTAACAAGAAAGAGAAATCAGGATAGAGCAAACAGAGCATATGATGAACATTCAGAGGCTAAAGCTCTCGTCAGCTCTATCCTATTAATAACAAAAGTGACCCTGGGCAACTCATTAAAGAAAAGAAGAGAAACTGACCTCACAACATCCAGTGAATCTGCCAGCATTAATATGCTTGAGAGATGACAAAAATAAAGCTCCAAATAATTAAATACTTTATTCTTCTATTTACATTTGTGAGTGGGAAAATCAAGATTCAAAACCAGGTATGTAAGTCTAAATTTGAAAACCTTTTCATTTCACTGGGTTGCCTCATGAAGTCTGAATCCTTCTCTATGAACTGACTAGGTTGTTGCACTAGGACTTAAAAGGACCTTTTCATTCATCAAGGATTCTGAATGATGAATAATAATATTTATATTTACTCTTTTTAGCACCACCTGATCTGTAGATGAAAAGTGCAAGAATAATGTGAGGTGATATATGTTTATGGAATTTTGAATTTCAGCAAGCCCTTTTCTAAACAGCATAAATCATGGATTTGATCTACCACTTGAACTTCCACGTGAAATCAATTTTCGGTTCCTTGTAATTTAAAAATATGAACACCTCACTTAAAGAATTGTGTGAGATTCTGTAGAAAGAGGAGCTGGTAAAAGGGAAGACTTACCTTGATTTTTATCCAAGGAAGTAGCGTAGCTTCATTTTCTATACTTAAACCTTAACATTTGCACAGTCACGTGGAACATCTTCACCAGGAAGTGACAGACAATACAGGAAAACATGATCAATCACACGATTAGGAAAAATAAAAGCTGTATGTGTTTTATCAATTAAGTAAATAGTCTTAAAAAATGATAGCAGTGTTGAGAAGCTGGAAAAACAGGCACTGAGTTACTAGAGGATGGAATGGCATTTTGTAACGTTCCTTTTGGATAGCAATTTGTAATTGGCAGCAAACATTTCTAAGATTTTTGCATATCATATTTGACCCACAGTTTCATTCAAAACACAATTATAGATGTGTGCAAAGATTTTTGTCACAAAAAAATGTTTGTAGAAATGTTATTTATAATTGGCAAAAATCAATACAAAGCTAAAAGGTTTATAATAGGAGATTATTTAAATTACAGTTTATTTATGTAATGGAAACTTGTGTGGGTATTCAAAATAAAATAAAATTATATGTGCAAGTCAAAATAAATTTCTTGGTTGAAAAAATGTAAATTACAAATACATTATTGTGTTTTGCTTTATATGTGAATATGGGTACAAAAGCAATTTAAAAAGAATATAGTTTATCTCTGGTGGAATTTTGTTCTTTTTATCCATGTTTTACAAATTTTCTAATAAGAAGATAGATTACACTTAAATATTTTTTAAATTGAATTAAGTGACATTTTAAAACAAATACTACTAGAGCTCCATAAGAATACACTATTCAGTAATTCAAATACTAAATTTCCTGTCCCTTCAAATAATAAGCAAAAAAACCCCATCCCTGGTATACAAAAACACTCTCCATGATGGGAACAAGCTCATAGATGCCAAGTCAAGGGCCATCTTTATTCTCAGAACCATAAATGTCCTCGTCCTTCAAGGTTCATTATCAATAGTTGCCTCAATTATCTTTTCTGCTTTAAATTGGAAGCCTACTTTAATGAGAATATTATAGGTATAAACTTATAATTTTCAAAAAACAAATTAAAATAAAAGTTACTTAAATTTAAAAAATTTTATCATGATATTACCCATGTGGATTTCTGAAGGTCTTGAAAGGAATTTGTTTACTTAAAGTTACTTCTTTAACTAGTTGCATGTCCATAGTAGTGTTTTTTTAGGCCAATGCAATACTGCAGCCAACAATTGTGCAATGGTACTTGGAGAAAGATGGTATTGCAGGAAGAGGCTGTTTTCAGTTCTTCTTTTTCCTTGGGCATTTTTTTAAAAACAGGAAGGGCCATTAAAAATCATCATCATAAAAAAAAAAACACAGATGCCTCATCTCACTGCCACATTAATAGCATAATTTTAAAACCTCCTAATATGAGAAGTTGAAGAATTAATTTGTCAGCATTTCTATTACAATAGCTGCCTTACATTGGTTTCCTGTTCTTTCTTAGATTCCTTAATACGCATTATCTTATTTAATCCTCACAGGCAACTACAAAGCAGATAAGATTGTCACTGTTTTAAGAGAAAAAAAAATTAAATTATTAAAATTGTTTAAATTTTCTGAATCTCAAAGTTTAAATAACTTAACAAAATCACACAGCCAGAAAGAGAATCAAGATTGAAACACAGGTCTCTCTGACTCAAGACCTATATTTTATCCATTATGCACCCTGAACTCATACCTTTCTGACTAGATTCTTTGAGTTGACTTTTTTCCATTTGTTGGCTATTGAGAATCTCAGAAAATACATCTCCTCATATTGTAGGATGCACTATTATGAAGTTATTCAAGCTCACAATTCTGAAATTCCCCCAATATAAGGTTTTACATATGATCAGTGAATATGAATCTGTAAATGGTAGCTTCTTCCTCAGTTTTAGATATAAAAAATGTCCCTCTACAACCAAATTGCAAAGTAAAACTCCAAGTTTTCCAGTCTATTTTTAAATTCTTCATCCCAGTATACTTAACTATTCTCACAATGTTTATTCTGTCCAAGGGATTAACATTGATTACTCTCATCTTACCAATAGATTCAAAACTACACATTCCCCTTTAGGTTGGTGGTCTCCATAATCATTGTTGTTCCAGAAACTCTTTCCATGTGGCTGTGTTGTGTTAGATGCCAGATTCTTGGTGTTTGTGCCTGATGCAAACCCAAGGTGCCCCTTGAATGGATCCCACACTCTGCGGTCTCTTGCATCTTAACTCACCACTGTGGCTACCACTAGAGCCAAGGGAAAACAGAGATGGACTCAAATTGAGACATCTACTGTGACTTGCTAGGCTTCCAGCTCAGACTATAAGAAAAGATAATCTATGTCAAACTGGGTTCTATTCCTAAAGTTGCAAGTCTTTGGATTCACTCATATATCCACTTCCATTAAGCAAAATGGTTATTACAATATTAGGGTTCAGAGTAAAGCTCCTTGTAGAACAAAAACAAACCTCCCCTTCATACATTTTCCCATGCACTGGTTCAACTTAGTCACACCCTCCTCATATTTTCTTCATCACAGCATTTCTTTGCACTGGAAGTACATCCTGTAGGTTTTAATGACTTTTAAATGAAATAGGAAAAGTGTCTTAAGGTTGAGGCTTTCTTTAAGAGGTCCCCCTGCTCCAATGAAATATCTAAGTAAGTAGGCTGCCCAACTTTTTTCTAACAGGACTTAAGTTTTGAGCACCAATGATATGCCAGGTAGAACCATTTGATTCAGCCTAATGCCTGATTCCAGGGCATTTGCATAAGTGTATTCAGTTACAAAGTTATATTGCTTTAGTTAGTTTGGACTTTGATATTAAAAACTAATATGTAGGTGGCCTAAGCATCCAAAAATTTAATTCTCACAGTTCTGGCAACCAAAAATTCAAGATCAGGGTGCCTGCATTGTCAGATTTTTGGTAAGGGTCCTCTTCCTGGTTTATAATCTTATATCTGCATATATTGGACAGCAAAGAAATAAAGAAAAACTCTCTGGTTTCTTCCTATAAAGAAACAAATCCCATTCTAGCTCTTTAACCCTCAAGACTTAATTCCTGCCCAAAGGACCCATCTCCAAATACCCTCACATTGGAAATCAGGGTCCCAATACACAAACTTCTACATGATAGGTGTGGACCCCATTAGAAATATAAACATTAAAGATTTTCAATCACATTTTATTCAACTAGGTAAAAGTGGAATTCTTGAAATGTAATCAGAGATAACCATGTGGGAAAGAAGGTGGCAAGAGCATTCAGTCTATATGACATATATTTACACATAGACCAAAAAGAAATCTGTGGGTTTTAATAGTTATCAGAGCCACAGCACAGTTCCACAAGGGTCTGTATGTGGCAGAACTCCAAGAAGAGCCAGTCACAGGGACTCCACTGTCCCTGGCACCCCTAGTTGCCTTTCGAGAAACTTCCGTGATAGTTATCACTCAGGAAGATAGATGATAGGAGGTGATCTTATTGAGTTAATCCAGTTGGTCATGCCAGAGTCCAGGTGAACCCTTTATGGAATTTAAAATCTCTTTTCCTTTTTTTCTTTCATGTGGTGAAGGTATATTTTACTCTGCTCCCCCCTATCTCCTAAAAAAGTGGTGGCAAACACTGATTACTATTCACATGGGAAGCTTAAACACATACCTACGCACAGTCTGCACTTACTACGGTGCTAAAGTAGCACATTCAATTTTACATTGACTTCCCTAGAACCATCTAATGTTTCAGTTTAACCTCTTTTATGCAGAAGACATTCTGATAGCAAAATGTGTGAATTAATCAAAAGAAGAAAAAATGCATGTAATCATTAAAAAAAACTTATTTCTGGAGTGAAGTATAACTAAAATGTACCACTTACTTTGTTTACATTTTAATTATGTTGCCTAAAACATTTTTATTATAAGCTAGCACACTGGAGGAAAGGACAGGAAAAGAGCCTAATCCTTATTCTCAAATATTTTTTTAAGACCTGCAGTAAACTTACTAGTCAGTTTCTAAATCCCAGTGGTGAGAAGGCGGTTTTAACAACAACAAAACACTTCAGCTAGACTAAAATTTGCCAGATGGATCCTCATTCCTATGACAAGTTTAAACTCTTTCACTCCATCCACCATCCACTCACATTATGGTGATGGAAAGAAAAAATAAAGCTTCAATTCAAAGTCACATATTCATATACTACAATAGATTTGAGTGCAAGTCACTAGAGCTAGTGAGATAGCTTTCTGTTGTGATCAAAACCCACAACTAAGGAAAATTAAACTTCCTATAATTTAATAAATTACAGAAGGAATACCTGTAATTACCCACATAAATGATGACTAAAATATTTGCCCTTTGGGGGCTGGATTGCTTTTAGAGGGAGGCAGCCCTGTTGGCCACGCTCAAGAGAGAAGGCATGTTGACACACAGGAAAATAATAGCTAGTGAGGTCTGGAAAGCGCTGAAAAAAAAGGATTTTAAAGAAACCTGAAAACAGGACATGGCTGTTTTCTATAAGGAGATTCAACAAGCCTAACAAAACAAGAAGCTACCTGTGACAGCTAAAATTATTCCTACACACACACACACACACACACACACACACACACACACCTTCTCACTAAGCTTCTCAAACACATCAGCTAGCAAATAATAATCTGGAGTGAACCAGATCTGCTCTGTTTTCCTGTAAATCAAATCTAAAACCCATCCCTACAAAAACAGGTGAATTCTAAGGGCCCTGGAAGCCAAGAATGCCTTTACCTGGACAACTGGCAGAATCTCCAAATACCAATCATGTCACAAAAAAGGTCTTATTTCTGTTCAGCTAAATTAGACATATGATAGAAATAGCATACATTACTGCTATAGTCAGTCACCCAAAATAATCAGCCTCTGTTGAATAGAATTTGCTATTTAAAAGATATTTGAAGGCAAGCAGGTTTAAAATGTGTTAGAACATGTCAGGTCAAACAGCTTAGAAAAACCCATAAATGTTATTTTTACCCTGAATTTAGTTTGCACATTCATTATTCCAGGTGGATGGTTCATCAGCATCCTCTAGCACTACAAAACCCTAACCCAAGACTCTTCCACCTAAGAGCAAAGTATTTCTCCTTTACTGTAAACAAGACAAAAATTCCAGAGACCAAAGTCCCCAACACATTCCTAAAAAAGCCTCTTGCCACCTTCTTCCCCACATGGTTATCACTGACTCTATTCCAAGTATTCCACTTTGACCTTGTTGAATACAAATGTGATCTGAAAATCCTTGTCATGTTTATAATTCTAATGGGCCAACACCCATCCTGTAGAATCGATTCACAACAGCCAAACTATGAAACTAACCTGGGTATGTGTGCCAACAGAGGAATGGATAAAGAAAACGTAGGATGTCTACACAATGGCGTTATTACTCATACTCCATGAAGAATTAAATTCTGGCATTTGCTGGTAAATGGATGGAATTGGCTAAGTGAAATAAACTAGACCCAGAAAGTCAAAGGTAGGATGCTTTATCTGACATGTGGAAGCTAGTGAAAAACAAGGAAGAAAAAAAAATGGTGTGTGTGGGGAGGGGTCTTCAAAATAGAAGATGAGTGGACTAGATGAATGGGATTGAAGGAGGGGGAAGAGAGACAGGATAAGGGAAGAACAGGGGAATGAATCTGACCTAACTTCCTTATGTGCAGACATGAATATACCACAGTGAATCTCATTGTGATGTGTAACTACAAGGCACGAACTTAAAAAAAATAATAACAACAGCAGAAAGATCAGTAGAGTAGAGGCAACTGAAAAGGGGAGGGGGGAAAGGAGGGAAAGAAGTACTGCCTGGGACCTAAATTAAAACAAATTATATCCCATGCTTTTTAATTATGTCAAAATGAATCTAATGTTATGTATAATTAAAAAGAACTTAAAAAAATGAACCCAGTGCTATTTAAAACAAAAGTAGCCCATGTGGTGAAATTACAAATATGATGGCAGCCTTTCAGTGGAAAATAGCATCAAATCCATGAAGCCAGAAAACAAGCACAGGTAAACATTGTTCTTTCATAGACAAAAAAAAAAAAAAAAAAAAAAAAAAAAAAATTCTTAATTCCTTGTATTATGTTCTGGAATTTGTCTGAGTATCTTCTAAATCGGTAAATGCCAGTAAAATTAGGTCATATTGTTTTACTCTGTTGTGTAGCACCTAAAAGAGTAGATTTGGAAAGTATGTTGAGTCAACCGTGGGAAAAATCTAACTCGATAGCTATCCACCCAGGTTTGATTTTCCCTTTTGTTAAATATTGCAGGATTCTAGGTGTTTAAATGGTTTCTAAAAATGCTTGCCTGGGCTGGTCATGGTGGAGCACACCTGTAATCCTAGTGGCTCAGGAGACTGAGGCAAGAGGACCAAAAGTTCAAAGCCAGCCTCCGCCACTTAGCAAGGCCCTAAGCAATTCAGGGAGACTCTTACTAAATAAAATTTTTAAAAGGGTCGGGGATGTGGTTCAGTGGTTAAGTATCCCTAGGTTTAATCCCTAGTACCAAAATAAAATAATTGCCTTAAAAAAAAAGATGTTAGCGATCCAGGAAGAGTGAAAGGAAGAAGGAATCACACCTGACAGTTTACCCTGAAACTGAATTCTCTGTTTTAGCCTTAGAAGCAAAACACATCTGGAGCTAAAATTTGAAACAAGCTACTGAAAATTAAAGCACTGACCACAGAAACAAAAATTAAAAATATAATAGTAAGGAAGAGTCACAACGTAAGAACTAAAGGCACCATACAGGAAATTTTTATGTGTAGAGATTTTGAGGTGATCATCAGAATTCATCGAGCTATAATCCTTATAGATGGTTTCTTATGATTGCCTCAAAAATGCACAGTCTGGACCTGTGCTGCCTTGGCTAGCCCCCAACTATAAAAGTCCTTTTAGTAGTCATTAAAATCGGTTAAAAAAAAATCACCAAATGTTTTTAATTATAATGTCACTACTGCTTGTACCTTCTTTTATCTGTGCCTCAAGCCTTGGTTCCTGTTGCTTCAATCTGTGTTAGCAATAGGTATACAATTTTTCTTCCAGATGTGAAAGGCTGTAAGGACCCTACTTCCTAGTTAACATGTCTCAATGAATCACACTTATTTTTTCCTACAGGAAAGGAACATTGTATAATAAAAATAAGATATAAAGTTTTTGCCTCTTTTCTGAACATGCCTCTTGACTCTGTGAACACCCTAAAGCCTCCAAAAACTCCAAAAGGTAAAAACTTTATCCAATTACATAATCAATCAAAATCTATACCAACTGATACCCAAAAGGATACAAGTAACTTCACCACAGATCTGTGATAAATTCTCATACACATGTGTATTTTTAGGTACGAAGACAGCTAGTTAAACTCTCAAAGAATTTTCCTTTGTGGTACTTTCCTTAAAAGAAATTTCTTTTACATATATTACAAATCATTATATTTTAGACCTCCTACCATCTTCCATATGTGGCCAAACATTGTTGGTTTTATAATGATAAACTAAATATATTTTAGGAGAAAATTAATTAAATGAACACAGCAAAACATGGTAGCACAAGTCAGGCATATTTAATGTCTAAGGGATCAGACCACCTTCCAAAAACATCTTGTTTTTATTTTTGTTCATACATTTAGACATGAGGCACCAAGTGTGCAGGTACTGGTCACAAATTCTCTTAATGACATGAGTTAGACAGATGTGGCACTGTCAGGTTTGCGGGGACACTTTCGTCTCCTGATCTCAAGTCTTGATGGAATTCTCAAGCCATAGTAACTGTTCCATAATAGATCTGGCTTCAGGTAGATAACTAGGCCCCTCATTTCTAGGACAACAAACTGAATACCACAAAAATTTGTATAAGCACAATAATATCTAAAACCATAAAAAATACACTGTGGTTTCTGACAAGTACCCAATCTATTAGTTGATGACTTACATTTATAAATCCTAAACTCCTACATCTACCAAAAAAGTCCTTCAAGACTTTTCCATCATCATGTTCATTCTCCTCTGCCTCTGGGAAAGACCGCACTGCCCGCCAATGAGCAATCTGCCCTATTTCTGCTATTCACAACTCTTACTCATGGAGCCTAATGTGTTCATCTCTGGGAGGCGATGATTCCAAAGCACTAATCAGAAATTCTTTCTCCTTGCCAAATAATCATGTTTTACTCTTCTCTGCAACCTGGAATGTTGTCCCCATATTTCCTGATATAAAGGACAAAAATGGACAAAACCTCTCCTTCCCTCTTCTTCTTACAAGGATATGTTCCTGGTGTTCTAGTAGCCAGAGGAAAGCCACAGAATCTCCAGCAGAAAAGGAAAGTGCTGGTAAATGAGAGGTAGAATGGAAAGCTAGAAGGATCCTAAATCTTTGACAGCATTGTGAGCAATCATCTATCTCTTGGCTTCGTGCTTATAAGAGAGGAAAAAAACTATTAAATATTTACACCACTGTCAGTCATGTTTTCTGTTACCTGCAGCCAAAACAGTCTAATAACTTTTACTTCATGCCTGTAGTATAGTCCCACTGGACATTCATCATTGCCACAAATACCACACACTTTTCCTTTCATATTTTTTTTCTATTTCCCATGTAGCTTTACATGTGGTGTTTAATAAATATTAGAAAATTCATTATGTGAACTGGTTAAACACATTTATTTAAGTTTAAGTGGTCTATTAATTGTTCAAAAATTATTCACTGACTATGATCTATATGGCACAGTGCTACGATTGACTCAAATTGAGTTTTCAAATGAGTTATTCTATCCATTCCCAAATGACAACTTCTAGAAAAATTTGTTTTCATAAAGAAACAAAAGCCTCACTACTAGTTTGATACACATGGTTGTCTAAAGAACAGAAAGCAGCTCTCCTGCTGTGTTTTATAGAAAGTCTTGCTCACTGCTCACACCTCAACCAATATTAAATTATAATAGTGCGGCTAAGGGTATCATTTAGGTTCTCTGACACTGTTACAGCTTTTGCTCGGTTTTTGAAGGGTGTGAGATCCTATAATAAAATTGTTTTATGGAAGTGGGTGCCTATTACATATAGCTTTTCATTCAGCTTACCCATGTCTTATTGAGAATGTGTTCTGCTCAAATAAAAACATTTTTAAAATTCTATATTGGCTTCACTCGATTGCCAGAGAATATGATTCATAATTATTTATTATAATAAGTTACTTCTCAAAAACATTTATTGTCAGACTGCAACTACTTTTCTATTCCAGAGGAAAAAAGAATCCATATTTCCTATAGAAGGACTGAAAGGGCAAAAATATTTCCATATAAAACCAATCTTAAATCATAGCTTTACTTAAAAGCATTTCTAGAGGGGAGATTTTGTTTTAATCATTTCTGAACCAATTGCATTTAAAAGAAGCATGTAATAGTTAAAGAAAAGGAAATTTCAAACCCAAATAATTATTATTTTAGAGGGTATAGTCAAAAGTCCTGCAGGGTGAACTGCATTTGTCATGCCTCAAAATTCCAAAGTAGTCTTTATGCTTCATGGAAGTTTGCTTAAAATTGCCTTAGTTTATCCACGTAACAAATTATTAAGGAAATTATTGAAGTACAATAATGTTTCTTTGAGCTACTTGTTCATTCACAATACCAATAATGCTTTCTTCTCACTTCCCTAACTTCATCTTAACAATCACTACTTCAACAGAAGAGAGCAATGTCTTTACTGCAAAATTCTTTAAACAATGAAGAGAAGTTCTTTAAGATGAAATAATTTTCATTTAAACCAACTTACATTTCACTCTGCACATTGATTCTAGAGAAATTAAAGCGGATGTTCACAGAGGAATATGTATATTAATGTTTATGGCAACTCCATTATAGCTAAAAAGCAGAAACACCCATGTGTCCTGCAATGGGTAAATGGTTAAACACGCTATAGTACACCCAGTAAAAAGAATCACTGGAACACTCAGTAGCCTTGATGAGTCTCCAGAGAATCATGCTCAGTGATAAAAGCATTCCCAAAAGGTTACAAACTATATGATTCCATTATTTGAAATGACAAAATTATAGCAATGTAGAACAGATTGGTGGTTTCCAGAGGTTTAGGATGGGAGAAGGACAGAGGAGAAATGAGTGTGCATATAAAAGGTCAAAAATAAGAGATCTTGTGATGATGGAAATTCTCTGAATCTTGACTGTACCAATGTCCAATTCCCGGCTTGATACGGTACTGTAGTTTTGTAAGATATTGTTGAGGGAAACTAGATAAAAGGATCTCTAAATGTTATTGAGCTACTTGTTCATTCACAATACCAAATGCTTTCTTTTTGCTTTCCTAACAATCTTAACAATCAGTCCTTCTGTTTATTAATCTATAATTATCTCAAAATCAAAAGTTTATTCACTGCCCACTATTTATTCCATCTCCTTGTAACAACCTCCTGATGCTCTTGGAAACACTTCTTCCTATTTTCAGTCCATGTGGTTCAGATGGTCAAAGACAATCTTGGGCTTCTGCATGGATATGTAATTCATACCTCACCAATGAGCATAGTCCATCTCTTTGAGCATAGTCCATCTCTTCGACCATAATGATTGATTCAGAAATACTCATGTGATTCACACTGGTGTAACAATACTTAATCTTAGGAATTTAACAGTAGGGGAAGAAGAGGAACCTCTCTACTGATATGGCTTAGTTTTGTCAGTGACAAAGCTCCAACTGATAGGGTCCACCGCATCAAGATGCTCATCAAAGAATGAAGCCAATGCGGAGGAGAGGAAAGCTAAGCCATAGCTAGACAAACTAGAGTCTTGATGACAAAAGTTTATATCTTTGGATTCAACCATGTCTGAAGCTAGTATAATTTCTTGTACTTTTCAAATACAAACCAAAAAATACCCTATTTGCCTAAGTATTTTTTAAAGTTCAATTAAGAAAGATTTTCAGTGAAGATTAGAATCATTCTCAGTACATAATAAAGATAAGTATTTCTATAAACAATGTAGTAAAGTTTGAGATACTTGGCAGCATAACAAAAATTTTATTAACTCACTATTAAGAATTCTGTTTTGTACTTTTATGTCATATTTAATGTTCTTCCTCTTCTGATCTTGGTGTCCCACTAATTTTCTTGAACTACCAAAATTTTTCTAATGTATGCTGTATTTTGGTTTTGCATGATTTCCTGCTGGGTTGTACATTTGTATTGATTTGTAAGAGATTTTTGTATATTCAGGATAGCATGCCTCTGTCACATATGAAAAATACTTTTTATTTCAACCTCACTTACAATGTTTATTCAGAGTATTTAATTTTTAGAATTATATTTATTAATTATTGTTTTTGTTTGGGCCTTTCATTTCATGCTTAGAAAAGTCGTTCTTACCCTAATATTATGCTTAAAATCCCCCCATATTTTCTTCAGTCAGTTTTGCAGTTTCTTATTTTTAACAAGGATGAATAACATAAAAGACCACCACAAGAATGACATTTTTCTCAAGTGATTACATGTTGCACAAACATTTTCTCCACTAATGCATTTTCCCCCAACCAATCAAGATGGTAACTCTCTAATATGCTAAATCCCTGACCATACTTGGGTCCAAGGATAGATATTTTCAATCAGTATCATATTGTCTTAATTTGAGAAATTTTATAATAAATTTTGTACCTGGTAAAGCAATACTTTATTTTTGTTTTCCAGAATTCTTCCAGCTAGTCTTACATGTTTATTCAAAGTAAAATTTAGAATGTTTTTGTCAAGTTCTTTACCTTCTTTGCCACAACAAAAGGGGATTTTCCTTGATATTACAATTCACATAAACAAACAAAATTGACTTTCAAAAAATTAAGCTTACTTTTTCTAAGGTATTTCTCCATTTCTTCAAATGTTTTGTCATCCTCTCAATCTTTTTGTTATACTATCCTATAAAATTTTATGATTTCATTCATCTAGTTCCTGACATTTCCTGTCAACTACTTTTAAATATTAGATACTATTTACTTGTAAGTGAAAACAAAATGCTTTCCCTTCATATTTTCTACATAAGAATATAGTATATCAGAAAGCTACTTGTTTTATACGTTTATTTTATAACCACTTACCTTAATGAATATCCTTGTATTCTTAAATTTTTCATGTCTGTAATGTATGTCAGTTTTTAATATATTTAAAGACGGATCGATTTAAAATAGTTTAGGAAACAACTGCATCGTTAACATAATTTAAAATTTAAAAACTGACCACAGGTTTAAAATACACCATAAAGAAAAATGAAGTTATGTCTTTTTGCTGGTAAATGGATGGAACTGCAGATCATAATGTTAAGTAAAATAATCCAGACTCAGAAAGTCAAGGGTCAAATGTTTTCTATGTGGAAGCTAGAGCAAAATAAGAAAATTTTTAAAGGAAGAACTCATGAAAATAGGAGAGAGAACCGTGGAGTGAGGAAGGGGGCTGAGAGGGAGGGAGGAGGGTTGGGAAAGGGAGGAACTGCACAATGAAATCGACCAAACTATGCTATGTTCAGGTTTGAATATATCACAATGAATTCTACTTTTATACATAACTATAATGCACCAATTAAAAATATCAAATTAATAGAAGGAAGACCCATAGAGTAGAGGAAGAAAACCAGGGGGAAAAGAAAGGGAAGGGGTAGTACTGATGATTGAAATAGAGCACTCATGAATACGTCAAAATGAACCCCATTATGTATTACAATATGGATAACTATAATACATCAACAAAAATTTTAAAAAGAAAAAACAAGGAATTTGGTGACTTATAAAGCATTCACTGAAGTATCATTTTGTTTCTCCAGCAAGAGCATGCCCTTCCCATAGAGGAGTTGCTCCAAAAAAAACCCACTCTTTTTTAGTGACGCTCAAAAATCAAATATCACGATTCAAAAATCAGAAAAGAAAAAACATCTGATGCTTTTGTCACATTTTCTCTTACCAGGTTCACAGCCTATTATTAACAATGCACATAAACTTGGCGCTATGATTTTGTGTATAGATAATGATTGAAATCCATTAAACTATCCTTTTATGGTTGATGTTTTGTCAGCCAAACATCTAGCAGATTCTTTTTATAGAAATATGATTTTATCTGCAATGTCCTGAAATGTGTTTTTCCAGCTATTTAGCTTCAAGCTTATGCTAATTACTAGGCATTATCTCACAACTTCTGGGGCACACAGAAACATTAAAATCCTACCTTTCCCAAGCAGCATTTCTTGAGGGTGAGCCAATTGAATTCCTATAGCATTCCCTGCAGGTATTAATCAAATTATAGGGTTTTTTGAAAACCTTCTTTTGCAATGAATTTTACCTTCCATATGTATTTATCTCCCAACAACACTGAAAAGTTTCTTTCAAGGAGTAAGAAGGAATTCTATTTTTGAGCTCTGACTATATGCCAGACTATTCTAATTGCATTGAGTACATTTACTCAGGGTAACTATTAGTTATTGACAGTCATATCTCCTAAGATACTTTCCTCAATGCCTAGTAAATGAAGTTACTTGTTACCTATTTGGCTGTTAGTATTTTTCTTAATTTCCATCTAAGTGAAACAATAGTTTCTTTATCCTTACTTTAACTTGCCAATTTGACTATAAAACTTCATTGTTAATCAAGAAATGTAAGAATTTTTTTAGATCAGTCAGTTTTTATTAGTGTTAAATCTTCTCAAAGAAACACACTGAGCTACCATAGAACCCTGCTGAAAATATGAAACATCCATTTGTCCCTTTATAGCAGTTTTTGACCACTAATAACTTAATAGCATTAGTCACCCCTTCTACTTTTCTCATTGATTCTTTTAAAGAGACATAGATTAGTGTCTGAATCCCAGAAGATCAAAATCCTTTATGTGTACATAAAGTGAGACTAATAATAATAATCACTCAGTAAATGGTTGCTATGTGTCAGGTATTGAGCTAAAAGTCTTACTTGTATAAGTTTGTCTAATTATGACAACAGGTTGATGCTATCACTATTCCTATTTTAATGATGAGAAACAGTCTTGGAGTAAAGTCAGAATGCAAAATTTTGAGATTATATATTATATATAAAGTATATAAATATGTAAAAATATATAAATATATATCCTAAGAACTAAGTCCCCACTACTGGAAGGAGTGAATTGTGTACCTTCCTAGTGAACTTCACCAGAAATGAGGGGATATATGGATAGCAGTTATTGACGGGAATCAGAAGCTAGGAGAGTGGAAATGAACTCTCACTGGAAATACTTTCAGAAACATCTCATTGAAACCCCACAACCAGCCTGCCTCATCACTTTGTTCTTATGGGAATTGGCGCAAAGTCACACATCCAGGAAGTCGCAAAGACAGACCCAAACCCAGGACTTGTAGATGCAAATCTGACTTGCCCACTTAACTCAGGTTCACAGACATGGCATCAGTGATAGTAAAATGTGTCCCTCACAGTGGCACCCACAAGCTCCTGGAGGCTCACACAATCCATGGTAAAGTGTGACTCCAACTTGCATCAACCAAAGAAACTGCTGATCTCCACTTTCATGTAAAATAAAACATCTCATTATAGTATATTTTCTTTTATATCTGCATTTCATTCTGGATATCAAGAAAATGCCAATCAAACCAAATAAATGTTTAAATTGTTGTAGATAACTTTTATTCCATTTGATATTTCATACACTTCTACATTTTATAAAATTCATCACCTGCTCTAAAATAATGCAGATATATAAATTATTTCAGATTATTCTAGAATAATCACCAGGGGTTATTTATTTATTTATTCATTTTAACTTCAATGGCTTTCCAAACCTCCTATAGGCTCTACAAGGACTGACTTGCTCTGGGCCATGACTACATGGAAGACACAAATATGTTCCTCCAGTATTCTTTGTGTTCTGCTTATGCCTCCATGTCCCCTGAAGTCAGACAGGGAACAGGCGACCAATTTTGGACATGGGACTATTTTGTATGTACTAAATCACTAAAACTCACAATATTGTATGCATTCTGTATTTTCTCAGACTCTGTTTCACAGATTCTCTATTTGTACATCACAAGCTAATTACACAAACTATATTGTCTGTGTTCTTGATGCTCTGGCATTTAGGAGCCTCACAGACCCAGGAGGGACCACCCATCCTAGGCTTCCTAGGGCCAGTAAATTCTGAAAGATGATAGTAAAGGGCTTGGCCAAGAGCACAGTTTTCATATAGAAACCAAGCGTTTCTGCATCTGTAGACCCAACCTCCTTATCTAACTCTCACAAGCCAAACCAATATTTCCCCTGTCCTAAATCATCCCAGTTACCAAGCAACTAGTGATCCTGTAGCCTAAAGCCCACTAGAATTGGTCAAACTGGCTAATCCTAAACTGTGTGCTCTGCTTTGCTCTCACTTTTCCATAGAAACCTCAAGGAAGGTTCCGACCTTGACTTTCCTCTTGTTCCTTTCTTCTGCACCCTGCACGACACGGGTGCTTTCCCCCTGTGTGTCATGTGCTGACTCCCTTTCTGAGCTCTGTCAATAGATATCTTTGCAAGCCTTGTTCTTGTTTCCTCCTGTGGCTGCAATGACTTTACCATACCACAGCCAACATACACATTCTTAGAATAGTAGGTGGTATTTTTAACCTCATTTGAGAGATGATGAAACTGAGGCATAACAAGTTTAAACAAGGTAACATAATGAGCCAAGATTCTAAGCCAGGCAAGCCAACTCCAGACAGCAATAAAAGAAGGGCTTTGTCTTCTTCCTTGCTCCATCGCCACCCTTCCACCCCCACCTTTGCTGCACCTGGAATAGCGCCTGGCTTGACGGTTTCTCTTTGCATCTAGTTGGTATACTACAAGGCCACTTCTGTATTTTTAGTGTTATCAAACAGCAATAGCCATATATGTACTTGAATCGGCAGTCTTCTCTGCTTTACTATTCTAAACCCTACTCTCATTTAAGTCTTACCCAGGCTTCTCATTTCTAGCCCTCAGATTTCCAGATAACTTTCCATGGTTGGCTTCCTGGTCTTCTTTCCACAAACCTCTCTCAGTATTGTTGCCCAGCTCTGACACAAATCTAGTCTATTTTCCTGATGTATATAGGAAAAATAGGAAGCCAGGGAGACTGTCCATGAAGTTCATTCACAAGGACAGGTAAAGTGGCAAAGTGGCATTCAGGAGGTGAGAGCTGTTTGTTTGTTTTTTTTTTTCCTCTCTCTAAGCAATACCATGTTGAAGTCACCTCTATTTTAAAGATCAATATTTCAAACACTCCCCCAAAATCCCATGATTTCTGCTTCATCCATGTAAACTAATCTAGCAATGATCTGCTATACTATTATATATTATATTAATGTAAAGAACAAACAGGGCAGAGATGATTAGCAGCATATTAAGGAAGTTCCCCCACAGAAACATATCTCTGTATGTAATCAGGGCCTCTAAGCTACCCTTTGACCTCCATAAGTAACCCTAATATTAACTCATTCCCCAGTGATCCTTTGGAAGAAGATCAGACTACACAGAGAAGAATTTGAATGTTTTCTCTAGATTAAGATTAAAAAAAAAAGGTTTCTGACTGATAAACATGCACTTGTTCCTAGAAACCAGTTTTGTCTTTAGTATATTCTACTTTAATCAAAATTGTATTTTGGATAAATATTTGTTCCCCCCACCAAGTAGAAAAATAGTATGTTAGAGAAATACTACCAACACCCCAGTCTCATATTTCCAAAAAGAGCTTTTAATATAACACTTACTTCAACTTCCACAGGTATCCTGTGTTTTCCCAAAAAAGGAGGGGAGACAGATGATTGGGCAGATTGAAATGAGGGACTTTGGTCTTTCTATATTTGTTCTTTCATAGCTACAGAAAGAAAAGAGCTTCCATTAGGATAACAGAGCAGACTGGTCCCCATGAAAATATTTTTGGGCTCCTAAGGGAGCGTGGACTAACAAAACTCATTGGAGAGCTTTGTATTCAGACCCACATTCTTTCCAGATCTTCAGCCTCAGATTTTTTTTTTTTTAAACCGGCTTCCCCCTTCTCTCATTTCTCATTGCCACTGGCCATGTCCTCCAGATAGTAACTTCAGGTGGTAAATGCACACAGATGAAGGACCAAAATCCCTTCTTGGAATGCCTTCTCCCTATCTCAACTGCTAGGTTCAGCAGAGATGAGCCAGTACTTCTGAGTCTGGTTCCTTTATGTTATTCTGACAGAGCATCCCCAAACATATGCTTAGAGGAAAATAATAAAAAGTTTTCCACTGCTATGGAAATTGCTAAACTATATACTCCAATCCAGGCTTAATCGCTCACCATTTGATCCTCACCTGTTACTCAACTAGTTCTAGACTCAGGGAGGATTTATAAGACAAGAGTAATAATCCTCCACCACTTCAAACTTTAACAAAGTCCTCTCAAAGGTAATTTAAAAAGTCATAAAAATGTTTCTTTTAACATCTACCTTGTGATACTAAAGAAGAAAAATAAAACTCCTGAAACCCAAGTTTCCCAACACCTTCCTATATCTAAAATTGATTCTGATGGCATCAGGTAGAGTTATATGCCCACATTCTATCTAACTGTACTTCATTCTTGAGACCACAGAATCCTAGAAGTGAAAATAACTTTATGCACTACTGCATAAATATCTTGCACAAGGTGACAAAGCTAGTTGTTCACAGAGCTGGCCTTCCCATTCCCAGCTGGGTTTTTTCCCCAGTAGACTTCCTCTAACATTTTATGGTGAGCTAATGCTATGTATATCTTCATTCCTTTTTTTGTTTAACACGTGAAAGAGATGCTTTGTGATAGGAAGTAATGTGGGCATCATATTAGAACTTGAAGCCAAATTAAAGAAATATCAGCATTCCTTTCATTTTTTTGATGAAACAACTGAAACCTCTAAATAGCACAGCTTAGTTAGACTCCAGAGCTCCTGAGTTCTTCCCTATGCAGGATCTTTCCCACTGCACATTTGTACTTCCCCAGGCAGGAATGCTCATTTTAATCATTGCAAGTCAAAATTGAGCTTCCATTTATTTCTGATTGACCAATAGCAGAGAAAACAGTAGATGTTTAATCTACTGAATGATAAGGAACACATTACTATGATTGTCATGTAGCTCTCTACATAGACCATTTTAGTGATTGACATGAATTAGTTTCTTCCTAAAACTTACCATATACCTTTTTGGTAATAAGATTTCCTATCCAAGCATATAGAGCATTTATATAGAACACCAATTTCATTTCTTAGGTAGAAAACAGTTCAGTGATAAATGCTGGTGAAAACCATTAGTCATGTGAAACCGTATTAAGTTGTTTTAGTAATGAGACAGGAACTGCTTAATGAAGCATGTTTCAATAATAAATAACAACAATAAAGAAAAAATTACTGCTTTTCTGCTACACTGGACATTTGCCACACATCCCAGTGCACTGGAAATTAAAATTGGAAAATATTTTATTGTTAGTATATACATAAAGAGATAGAAAATTCTTAAAGAGGTCAAACTACATTTTGGTCATAATCTTTTAAAATAGTCTCACTTCTAATGCAAATATGTGAACTGCATAAGTGCCACATTCATTATACATTCATTTGGTGTCTCTGCAGAATGGTAATGTGAATGCTAAGACTCCCACACGGTTGTAATGCTTCAGAAAGAATTTACTCCAGACGTTGTGGTTATTTTCACAGAAAATGCTAGGATGAATGAAGTGCTGATCTGCCTAAGATCTGCCAGTGTGCATCCCAGGCTTGAGGCCTCTAATATAATCTGAAAGCCAATGTCCTCCCAAATTCATATACTGAGATCCTAAACCACAAGGTGATGGTATTAACTGAGGCTTATCGTAGGTGGTTAGGTCAAGAGGACAAATCTTTCATCAATGGTATTAACACCCTTACAAAGAGAACTCAAGGACTGAGGGTAAAGTGTTTTCCCAGCAAGTGCAAGGTTCCGGGTTTAATCCCCAGTACTATAAAAATAAAATAAAAGGGACCTCAAGAGTATTTTAACTAGCATCTTTCACCACGAAGGTGCCATCTATGAATCTGGAACTCAGCTCTCCCCAGATACTGAATCCTTCTGAGCCTTGATCTTACACTATCCAGTCTCCAGAACTGTTAGAAATAAATGTCACTGTTTATAAGCAGTCTATAGTGTTTTGCTATAGTATCCCTAATGGACCAAGATAGGCTTCATCTTTAGAATGAAATATTAAAAGAACTCATAATATTAATTGAGACCACCACAGAAGAACACAGACCAATATCCCAGGGATGAATCTTCAATAGGACCAATGAATAAACTGCCCTCTAAAATATAAATCACCCTCTTAGACTGAAGTTCCCTGTGGCATGTTATTCACCACTGTCTATCCAACACATACTGAAAAAAGATGGCCCTCCATATTTGTATCCTCTTTCACTACCCTGTATCCTTGCCTTTTTCTGAGCAGCTTCCCTACTCACTTTCTTTTTTTCTACTTCTTCTACCTTCTGGTTCTTCCAAATTTTGCTTTCAAACTCAAAAGGGAAGGACTATGTCTATATGTTCTTGCTGTTACATAGTATCTAACTCTAAGAAGTTCTCAAATACTTACTGAATGAATTAATTATTGAATACATACTCTTAACCTATGAAATGAAAGTCAATAGAACCCCTTGGACAATGTTTAATTACATCCCAACTCTGGTATTGGGCAGCACTGGATATGGCTGGCCCACACTGACCTGTGCAGGACCCAGGCTCAGAGTAGGCCCAGGCCCATCCTGCCAAGGGTGAGCCCTGGTCCATCTCACCACCACCAGACACCCGCCGGAGCTCAGGCTCTGGAACAGGACCACCTCTTCTGACTAGCAGACCACCACCGGAGCTCAGGCTCTGCCCAGATCCACCCATACTGTCCTGCATGGGACTCAGGCTCAGAACAGTCCTAGGTTCATTTTGCCACCAGCAGACACCCCCTGGAGCTCAGGCACAGGACTGCCCCTTCCAACCAGCAGAACACTGTGGGAGCTCAGGCCCAGCCCAGATCCACCTACACCAACAGACACGGAAACCAGGCCCATGGTAAGTTTGAGTCTGCCAATCCCCTAACACCTGGGAGTCCAAGCCTACCCACTTACATCTAGGGACACTGCAGACAAAGTCATAGCCTTCCCCATGCAGGAGACCCTACCTTTTGACAACAGATACAGGCTAGAAGCAGCTGCATCTCAGAGTAGTGTAAGGCCAAAGACAGCGTAAGGCCCACCCTTTCAGCCCCATCTCTTTATAAGACGTTGCATCCGTCTTGAGGCACCTCCACTATTATCTCGAACGACCTCAACTATTGCCGCCACCATTTTTAGTTGCAGTAGCATACATTCAGGGACACCAGCAGGGTCTGGAAGCCCAACATCAAGGTGAGGTACAACCAATCTGCACAGGTACTACAAGACTATAGGGTAGAAACTGTAATATCTCAGATCCACACTGCAAGAAAGGAAGACACAGACAACATAAAAAAAATAAGGGAGGAAAGTACCCCAAACAAACCAAGATACTACAATAACAGAACCCATGGACAGTGAAGATGATGAAATTTCAGAGAAGTAGTTCAGAAGGTTCATAGTCAAAATGATCTGTGAATTAATGACCTAAATGAGCAAAAACCAGGAAAAAATTGATCACCCCAACAAAGAGATAAAAGAGCTAATACAGGTAGCAAAAGATTACTTCAAGAGAGAAATAGAAACTCTGAAAAAAAAAGAAATCCTTGAAATTAAGGAAACAATAAACCAAATAAAAAACTCAATTGAAAGCATAACCAACAGACTAGATCACATGGAAGAAAGAACATCAGATAATGAAGACGAAGTATACAACTTGGAAAATAAAGTTGACCACATAGTGAAGATAGTAAGAAACCATAAACAGAATACCCAAGAAATATGGGACAGCATCAAAAGACAAATGTAAGACTTATTGGAATAGAGGAAGGCACAGAGTTTCAAACCAAAGAAATGCACAACCTCTTCAATAAGATAACATCAGAAAATTTCCCAAGCATGAAGAATGAATTGGAAAACCAAATACAAGAAGCTTACAGGACACCAAATCTACAAAATTACAACAGATCTACACCAAGGCACATTATAATGAAAATGTCTAGCATACAGAATAAGGATAGAATCTTAAAATCCACGAGAGAGGAATCATGTCACATATAAGGGGGAGACCAATTCATATCTCAGCAGATTTTTCAACCCAGACCCTCAAACCTAGGAGATAGTGGAACAACATATACCAAGCTCTAAAAGAAAATGGATGCCAATGAAAAATTTTATATCCAGTAAAATTAACCTTTATATTTTGATGATGAAATAAAAGCCTTCCATGATAAACAAAAATTAAAAGAATTTACAACTAGAAAGCCTGCACTACAGAACATCCTCAGCAAACTATTCCACAAAGACATGAAAAACTGATGAAAATCAGCAGAGGGAGGTAAAACACAAAAAAAAGAAAGAAAGAAAAAGAAAAAAAACCTATCAGAGAAGAAACCAAGTCAGGTTAAATACCAAAAATAAACAAAAATGGCTAGGAATACAAAACACGTCTCAATAAAAACTCTGAATGTTAATGGCCTAAACTCACCAATCAAAAGACATAGAATAGCAAATTGGATCAAAAGAGAAAAAAAGACCTAACAATATGCTGCCTCCAAGAGACTCAACTCATAGGAAAAGACATCCACAGACTGAAAGTGAAAGGTTGGGGAAAATCACACCACTTACATGGACTATGGAAACAAGCAGGGTTTCCTTTCCAATATCAAATAAAGTAGACTTCAAGGTAAAGTTAATCAAAAGGGATAAAGAAGAACACTACATACTGCTCAAGAAAACCATACACCAACAAGACTTAACAATTATATATATGCCCCAAACAACGGAGCAGCTATGCTCAAACTCTTCTCAAGTTCACAGTCAAATAGACCACAACACAATAATTTTGGGTGACTTTAACACACCTCTTTCAACACTAGACAGATCTTCCAAACAAAAGTTGAACAAAGAAATTATAGAACTCAATAATACAATCAATAACTTAGACTTAACTGACATATATAGATTATTTCATTCTTTAACAAGTGAATACACTTTCTTCTTAGCACAAGGATCATTCTCTAAAATAAACCATATATTATGCCACAAAGCAACTCTAAGCAAATATTAAAAAGTAGAGATACTACCCTGCATTCTATCAGAGCATAATGGAATAAAATTAGAAATCAATGATAAAATAAGAAATAAAAGCTACTCCAATACCTGGAAACTAAATAATATGCTACTGAATGAACAATTTGTTGCAGAAGACATCAAAGAGTAGATCAAAAAATTTTAGAGGTAATGAGAACACAGATACAATATATTGAAATCTCTGGGACACTATGAAGGCAGTTCTAAGAGGAAAGTTCATTGCATGGAGTTCATTCCTTAAAAGAAGAAAAAGTCAACAAATAAATGATCTAACATTACATCTCAAAGCCCTAGAAAAAGAACAAATCACCAAAAGCAGTAGAAGACAGGAAATACTTAAAATCAGAGCTGAGATCAATGAAATTGAAATAAAACAACTGAAAAAAATTGACAAAAAAATGGTTCTTTGAAAAAATAAATAAAATTGACAGACCCTTAGCCATGCTAATGAAAAGAAGGAGAGACAAACCTCAAGTTACTAACAAATGAGATGTAAAAGGAAATATCATAACAGACATTACAGAAATACAGAAGATAATTTAAAAATTATTTTGAGCACTTGTACACCAATAAAATAGACAATATTGAAGGCATTAACAAATTTCTAAAGTTATATGATTTGCCCAAATTGAACCAGGATAATATGCACAATTCAAACAGATCAATTTCAAGTGATGAAATAGAAGACCCCATCAGAAACCTACCAACCAAGAAAAGCCCGGGACTAGATGGATGCTCAGCTGATTTCTACAAGACCTTTGAAGAAGAACTAATACCAACACTCTTCAATTTATTTGAGGAAATAGAAAAAGAGGAGCACTTCCAAACTCATTCTATGAGGCCAATATCACCCTGATTCCAAAACAAGGCAAAGCCACAATAAAAAGGAAAACTTCAGAGCAGTATCTCTAATGAACATAGATGCAAAAATTTTCAATAAAATTCTGACAAATTGAATACAAAAACATTTTAAAAAATAGTACATTACAACCTAGGGGGGTTCATCCCAGCAATGCAAGGTTGGTTCAACATATGGAAATCAACAAATGTAATTCATCACATCAATAAACTTAAAGATAAGAACCACATGATCATCTCAATAGATGCAGAAAAAGCATTCAACAAAATACAGCACCTCTTCATGTTCAAAACACTAGAAAAATTAGGGATAACAGAAACATATCTCAACATAGTAAAAGCTATCTATGTTAAGCCCCAAGCCAGCATCATTCTAAATGGAGAAAAATTGAAAGCAACCCCTCTAAAAACTGGAATAAGACAGGGATGCCCTCTTTCACCACTTCCATTTAATCTAGTCCTTGAAACTCTAGCCACAGCAATTACACAGATGAAAAAAATTAAAGGGATACAGATAGTTAAAGAAGAACTCCAATTAGCACTATTTGCCAACGATATGATTCTATACCTAGAAGACCCAAAAAATTCCACCAGAAAACTTCTACAACTAGGAAATGAATTCAGCAAAGTAACAGGATGCAAAATCAACACCCATAAATTAAAGGCATTTCTGTATGTCAGTGACAAATCTTCTGAAAGGAAAATGAGGGAAACTACCCCATTTACAATAGCCTCAAAAAAAAAAAATACTTGTGAATCAACTTAATGAAAGAAGTGAAAGATTTCTACAACAAAAACTACAAAATGCTAATGAAAGAAATAAAGGAAGACCTCAGAAGATGGAAAGATCTACCTTGTTCTTGGATAGGCAGAATTAATATTATCAAAATGACCATACTACCAAAAGCACTATATAGATTTATTTCAATTCCAACCAAAACCCCAATGACATTCCTCATAGAAATAGAAAAATCAATCATGAAATTCATCTGGAAAAATAAGAGACCCAGAATAGCGAAAGCAATCATTAGTGAGAAGAGTTTAGCAGGTGTCATAACTATACCAGACCTTAAACTATACTACAGAGCGATAGTAACAAAAAAGCATGGTATTGGCACCAAAATGGACTTGTAGACCAATGGTACAGAAGGGAAGACACAGAGACTAACCCACATAATTACTGTTATCTTATATTTTTGACAAAGGTGCCCAAACCATACATTAGAGAGAAGATATCACTCTTCAACAAATGGTGCTGGGAAAATTGGAAATCTATATGCAACAAAATGAAATTAAACCCCTATTCCTTATCATGCACAAAACTCAACTCAAAGTGGATCAAGGACCTAGGAATTAAACTAGAAACACTGCATCAATTAGAAGATAAAGTAAGCCCAAATCTTCATCATGTCAGATTAGGCCACAACTTCCTTAATAAGACTCCTGTAGTGTAAGAATTAATATCAAGAATCAATAAATGAGATAGATTCAAACTAAAAAGCTTCTTCTCAGCAAAATAAACAATCAGTGAGGTGAATAGAGAGCCTACATCTTGGGAACAAATTCTTACCACATGCATGTCAAATTGAGCGCTAATCTCTAGAATATATAAAGAACTCAAAATCTTAATACCAATAAAACAAATAACCCAATCAATAAATGGGCCAACGAACTGAAAAGACACTTCTCAGAAGATATACAATCAATCAACAAATATATGAAAAAAAATGTTCATCATCTCTAGCAATTAGAGAAATGCAAATCAAAACTACTCTAAGATTTCATCTCACTCCAGTCAGAATGGCAGCTATTAAGAATACAAACAACAATAAATATTGGTGAGGATGTGGGGAAAAAAAATCATATATTGCTGGTGGGACTGCAAATTGGTGCAGCCAATATGGAAAGAGATAAGGAGAATCTTGCTCAAAGCACTTAAAAACAGCATACTGGAGGGACACAGCCACATCAATGTTTATAGCAGCACAATTCACAATAGCTAAAATGTGGAACCAACCTAGATGCCCTTCAGTAGATGAATGGATAAAGAAAATGTGGTATATGTATACAATGGAATGTTATTCAGCATTAAAAAAGAATAAAATCATGGCATTTTGCAGGTAAATGGATGGAGCTGGAGAATATAATGCTAAGTGAAATTAGCCAATCCCCCCCAAAAAAACAAATGCAGAATGATTTCTCTGATTTAAGGATGTTGATTCATATATGCTGTGGGGGGCAGTAGGTTGGGAGGATTTAATGAACTCTAGATAAGGCAAAGGGGAAAAGGGGACACAAGGGTATGGAGGGAGCATAGGGGTAGGAAAGACAATGGACTGCGATGGTCATCATCACCCTAAGTACATGCATGAAGACACGAAGGATGTAACTCTACTTTGTGTACAACCAGTGATATGAAAAGACTGTCCTCTATATGTGTAATATGAATTATAATGCATTCTGCTGTCATATATAACAAATTAAAAATTTTAAATGTTTTTAAAAGATATAATATCATGATTTTTATAGTAATATAAAGCATTTTGATCATGGCATCATTGGGGTCCCTGCATTCATGTGGGATTTATTTTCTGTTAAAGACTGGAGAAATATTTATAGGACTTAATCCTTAAAATTATGAAGTTGCAACTAAAAACATGAAATCCAATTCTTATTTGAAAATATAATGAAAAGAATATAAAAGTGTAATGTTTAATGAAAGAATCTATTCATTAAAGTGTCTTAGATAAAAGTAGTCTTTACTTTCTGCCAAAAGTAAATCTTCAACAAATAATAGATGATACTAACTTTACTACTACTGTTTACATTCTTTAATAAAAGAATCTAAGAAATCTTGCCAGAACCAAACAGAGATGTAAGGCTGAATTAGTGATAAGCTGAACATTTGCTATAATATAACGAAAATATTAACGTTATAGTTTAATCTGCAAATGCACATTACTTCATTTTGTATTTTCTGAATCAAAAGTAACATTTGATAAACTTTTTAAATTCTCATTTCTCACTTATGTTTCAAATTCATACTTGGCATTCTTGTTAATTAATACATGTTAAAAAGCATTATAGGAAAATATTTGCCCCCAAATACATTTTTGAATGAAAAAAAAAAGAACCAGATATGAATCCTGGCCCTAGCACTTATTAAATGTGTGACGCTGGTTATGGTACTTAACCTATATGCTGTTTAGTTGCAGAGGTCAATTTACCTAGGCTAGAAATATATTTCCAAAAATTATTTTTCTATAACCCAAATTAGGATCAAAGATAAATCTATTGCCAAGATCATTGTAATGTCATGTGTAGCTAATAAAAAATAAATAAATAAATTTTTAAAAAGATAAATCTACATAGGACTTGGAAGGCAGAATATCAGCAGCTGTCATTTTATGCTCTGAACTATGGGATAGGGCTAATGCTCCTGTAGCATTGACACTGAGCTGCTAGATCACATTTGGTACAGGGCAGCAGCCAGGTTTCCAAGTCATCAAGCTCCTGTCTCAGTGCCTCAAATCAGAGAGATGCATGTGCAACTGTGTGGTAAAAGGGGCCTGTTCCTCCTATACCACTGAGGTTAGGGATTGATAGATATTGATTGATCTTCAGGACATCCCCAAGGAGCAAGTTCTGTCCTCGCTAATCCCTATTGTATGCCCATCTTCCCTGTCTGACTGCCTTCTCTGCTGACAGCAAACTTAACCTCAGATGCAGAACCATCAGCCTTAGAGGTACTATTTAACCAGTTTCTTTAATTGGTTAAGGTTAAGTCCCTAATTCTGCATCAGTGATTCTCTTCCTCTGATTTGAACTAAATGATACCCTTTCCAAATGTTGATCTTCTCATCTGTACTATTATCTGTAAAAAAATAGTACCATTACTTTCTCAAAGTTTTGATGATTAAATGAATTAATTCATGTGCATCATTTGTTTGGTACCTGGCACATAACTTTTCAATAGATAATAAAAATGTTCTCCTGGGATCCATCAATTCTGCCAATATATACGCACATATTAGAAAGTGCCCATATATTCATCAGATTTATAGTTTACCTCTCCATTTCTGTTTTGTCATCAAAAACACACAAGGGGAGATTGTCTATTTGATTGATAATCTGTTGATTAATAAAAGAAAGCCTGGATTTAGTTTTCTTATGCATGTTGATATGAAGATTTGCTTTAGTTTTTTTTTCTGTTTGAGGTTTTGTTGTTTTGCTTTGAGAAGTGTGTAAATAAAACTCAGCAATATTCAAAGAACTATATATTCAGATGAGGATGAACATAACTAAATTCCATAACAAAAGTTCTCTAAAATTTATGTCCTACAAATTCAGATAGGGTATTCTATATTATTTGCCCCATCCCAGTTTACTCTGATTTTATTCTATCAGTCCAAATGTTTAATCTTGATGCTCAAAATAGGAAAAAGTCCTGTGCTTAAATGAGGGCTATACCTTCTGAGAAAAACAATGCTGTAGACAACAAGATGGGCCTAAAATGAGAAGGGACACATTCCAACTAAGCAATAACTTTTGGAAATACAATATACAAATGGAGCACAATAATGATTAATGGGATATTTCCTACCCCTCAGGTCCCCCTATATCCCCCTACTTGTGGGATATAGTGAATATAAAAGAGTCATCTCCCAAGACCACAGTGCCATCTCCCTTGTCCTTTGTTACAAGACGGCAGACACAATATGAATTCTCATTTTTACAAATCGTATGGATAAACATGAACACCCACATATAAGATTTATAGACCTGCCTAATTTTTTTAAAATTAAAGTGCTGAAAATCATCGGTGTGATATTTAATGTAGCTTGATAAGACTGAGTTTTTAAGATTGGTAATCAATAGTGTTACCTTAGATTAGGTAGAGGGAAGTGAAGGGAGAAGAGGGTAAGGATGTGGGGATAGAAAAGATAGTAAAAGGAAAGAGACATCATTACTTTATGTATATATGTGACTGCATGACCAATATGATTCTACAACATGTACACTCAGAAAAATGAGAAATGATATCCCATCTATGTATGATATATTGAAGTGCATAAATACACTCTACTGTCATGCATAACTAATTAAAACAAATTAAAAAGTTAATTAAAGAAGAGTCTATTTACACCTAGGACTTAGTTTACAAAAAATATTAGTTGTCTTCTGAATTAAAGATAGAAGTCTTGCAGGTATGTTTAATTGAAATACATTACCACTTTAGTGTGATGAAACCATCAGATATTTTTATTAACATAAAAGATTATCATCCTATTGCAAAATAAAATTTTAAAATACAGAAAATGATAAAAGAGTTTAACAAAAAGGCTTAAATCCCATTCATCCTTTTTCCAAGAAGTCCTCAAACTTAAAATTACTGCCTTTTACAAAATATTTTTGACTTTTGGATATCCCACTTCAAGATAAAGCCTCATTGCCGATTCATAGTGGGGTTGTGGGGGGGGAGCATGGGAGAATCAGATGAACTCTAGATAGGGCAAAGGGGAGGGAGGGGAAGAGAGGGGGTCTGGGGGGTAGGAAAGACAGTGGAATGAGATGGACATCTTTACCCTAAGTTCATGTATGAAGACATGAATGATGTGACTCTACTTTGTGTACAAACAGATGAAAAACTGTGCTTGATATGTGTAATATAGAATTGTAATGCATTCTGCTGTCATACATAACAGAACAGAATAAATTTAAAAAAAAAATCAAAGGGAGATCAATAGAGGAAAGGGACCATGGGGTGGCAGACAGGAAGACAAGGGGATAGCGCTGGAGCATATTGGCCAAATTATATTGTTATGTTGTGTGCATATACAAATATGCAACAACAAATCCCAACATTATGTACAACTATAATGCACAATAAATTTTTTTAAAAAGATAAAGCCTCATCAAACCTATTACTTTGTCACCAATTTAATAGAATACTCAGATGTGACCTTTTTGGTAAAACTTATATTTGGACACTAAGAAATTCTGGTGTATATTATTTCATCTCCTTTTAGATAACAGGAGGCATTCTTGTTGTGTATCAGATTCACCTACAGTACCATGCTATATATCCTATTGAGTACATGTCTGTATGCCTGTTTTTTGATGCCTCTGTTCATTCATTGGCTATCAGCAGCAGACACTCTTCTAGACCTCAGAAACTGTCACACTGCTTAGTAACAGGAATCAAAACATGAAATCCCAAGATACAGATTTTAAAAATGTATACTAGATTGCATCATTCCTGACCACCAATAGCAAAATTAGCATTCCCTCCTAATATCATCCACTCCTCTCCTACTCTTACCCAGCAGACTCAAGATTTTAAGTTAGAAGAGCAAAGTCAAGTCTCCAGTCATCCAGTCTGTCTTTATTTCTCTGCCTAGCATCTCCCTGGAGCATTCTTTCCTCCAGCAAATACAGTTGGAAGTCAATTTAGCACTTACATCCCAATTTTGGGTTAAATTTGGTAACTTCTTTCCATCAAGTGCCCTTAAAACAGCTTCTGACTACTCTGAGAACTGCCTTCCTTGTTATAAACACTTCTTCCAAATTCAATCAGAAATTGAATGTATAAAATTTGAAGTAAGAAAGTGCTTTAGAATTTCAAAATATTAACACCTACTCTAAAAATAACAAAAGAGTTATTGAATGGTTTGGATGGTCACTTTCTTACAAAGTTTGCTGTTTTTCTATTCATTAGATAGATATGTACAACTGTAAAGTGTGACAAGTTCTTGACTGTCTTTGGTATCACCTCTCTTCTTTAATCACTCAAGTGTGCTAAGAAGCTAGTGCCATTCTATGGGTGATAGTGAAATAAAATCATGTGAGTTTCCAAAAAGAATACAAACTGCCTTCTGTTGAATTTCATCATTGGTCTTTTCCTGATTTTATGAAGCCACCATATAAAGGCTCATTCTTACAAAATGCCTTTGGACATAAAAATATTTTAAAAAGCTTCAAATCCCATGTTATGATGAATAAGCACTGAAAGCCCCCAACAGAATAAAAGAAGGTTTATTATTTTGTTTCCAATTTCTTACTAAAAGTACAATCTATAATAGATATAGTTCCCTGAATAATGCACAATTGAAAACTCTTCTTTAGTCTGAATGTTCAGATAATTTAGGAGACAAAAAAAGGGGACAGGAAATAAGAATGAGATTAATTACTCTGACTGGGTGTAAGCTTTGTACACTACCATTTAATTGTACTCTTCCAATAAATATCCACTAGTTATCTCAGCCCGGACAGCTGCTCATTCTTTTGCTGCACAAAGATTGAGTACACATTGAGGAAAATGTATGTTATTTAGAAAGTAATAGCACAGTAAGGTTTTATGGGGCATAAATACAGAACCCATTTTTCCTGAATATTATTCCTTCAGAACACTACCCACATCTTATTTTCATGGAATCTAAAGTCTATTTTCCAACCCTTTAATTTTAATCTTTTCAATAACATCATTGACAATTGGTCCTGTGTGTACTTGAACAATTCTAGGAACGACGCATTTGAGATGGACCCACCAATCCATTTTAGGACAATTATAATTAATAAATCCTTCAGAACGCTCACGTGAGCATCTCATGGGTGGATGGGAACGAGGTTAAAATTCCACTTCCTAGAAACATTTCGTGCGTGCGTGCGTGTGTGTGTGTGTGTGTGTGTGTGTATGAAGGAGTATATGCTAAATATTCAGTTAATTGAAGATAAGATGTTCACAATTCAAGAAAGCTCAGATTGAATATGGCCATTTCTTCTGATTGCTCTCACATTATTAACTTTCATCCACTGTCTTACATTTTTGGTGCTAAACAACATACTTCAGATAGAGCAGTTTATAAATAATATAAAGTGATTGTTTCAGTCGGCTTTTTCACTGCTGTGACTAAAAGATATGATCAGAGCAATTGTAGAGTAGGAAAAGTTTATTGGGGGCTCACTGTATCAGAGGTCTCAGTCCACAGAAAGCCAGATTGATTCCTTGGGGCTCAAGGTGAAGCTGAACATCAATGGTGCAGAGTGTGGCATAAGGAAACAGCTCACATGATAATCAGAAAGCAGAGAGAGACACTTTCCATATACAAAATATATACCCCAAAGCCACACCCACAATGCCCACTTCCTCCAGCCACATCCCACCCACCTTTGGTTACCATTCAATTAATCCCCATTAGGAGGATTAATTCATTGATTGGGTTAAGACTCTCATAACTCAATCATTTATCCTCTGAACTTTCTTGTGTTGTCTCATACATGAGCTTTTGGGGGACACCTCACAGCCAAACCATAACAGTGATTTTTTACAGTTTTGGAGGAAGGAACATGCAAAATGAAAGTGCCAGCATTCAGTGTCTGTTGCAGGTCGTCTTGCTGTGTCCTCACATGGCACAAGACTATGAAGGGAACGGGGAAGCTCCCCATGCCTCTTCTACAAGGGCACTCATAACATCCCTGAGGTTTGTCACTGCAGCCAAGTTTCAACATATGAATTTTGAAGGACACCTTCAGACAACAGGTCCTGGCTCTTATATACCTCTGCCACTTGAGAACAGCACTGTTACTTATTAAGGGCACAGGGAATGTTACCTAATACTTCAATCTCTAGATAATAAGGTTATAAAATGGGAATCATGTCCTTAAACTTGAGAATTAAAAAGCAGGGATCAGCACATAACAGTTTAAATATATTTAGCACATAAAATATGTAAGCAAAGTATTTTGAACCCAAGCATAAATTTCTTTAAATGACTCTCATGGACAGGCCACCAGCTAATCTTTGGAGAGGAAGGGTAGAAAACTAAGAAAGTTGACTTGGTACTTACACATCTTAATACAAGTATTAACTAATATTATAAGAAAGAAAACCAATTGGGAAAATATATAAATTTGCAAACCCTTTGAAGAAATGCTTCTTAGAAGAAATCAGCATGGTTGATATCATGATCTGTTTCTACTACACAACCGAAACCAAATGCATGGGTTCTTTCCACACCAAAAACCAATTTTTTCTTTCACATATATATAAACTTATATATTTTATAACATAAAATTGAGAATAAAATGTTATTATCTAAAGTCACCATAGTGTATAATACATATAAACTTACTCTTAACTAAAGTTTTGTATCTTTTGACCAACATCACCTCACTACCACCTCCCCACAAGCCTGATTTTACTCTCATCTTCTGTGAGTTCAACATTTCCAGATTCCACATAAAAATAATACCATGACATATTTGTCTTTCTGTGTATGGCTTATGTTACTTAACATAATGTGTCCTCCAGTTTTATTTATGTTGTTAAAAATTGAAAGCTTTCTTTTTTAAGGCTAAATAGTAATCTGTTGTGTATATACCACATTTTCTTTATCAATACATGTACTGATTGACACTTAGATTGAGTCCATAACTTGTCTACTGTGAAGAATTTTATATATATATATAAACATATAAATATATATGTTTATATATAAATATGTATTATATATATATCTTTGTATATAATACATAGGTATATATATATATAATACATAAATATATATGTATACATATCTTTGACATGCTGATTTCACTTTCTTTGGATATGTGCCCAGTAGAATTGTTAGAGCCTAAAATAGATTCCTCAAAAAAATAAAAATAAAAATAGAGCTATCATTTTTCCTAATGAGTATACTAATTTATGTTATCAGAAACTTTGTTCAAGTGCTCCCTTCACATTCTCTTCAACACTTGTTATCTCTCATATTTTTGATGGTAGCCATTCTAACAGGAGGTGAGGTGATACCATTTTAGCACTAATTTGCACTCCCCTTATGTGATGTTGAACATTTTTTTCCATATATCTGGTCAGTTGTATATTTTCTTCTAAAAAATATCTATTCTGGTCCTTTGCACATTTTTAAATTATTTGTTTTGGGGGTTGAATTTCTTATATATTTGGGATATTAATTTCTTATCAGATATATTCTTTACAAATATTTTTCCCATTTTTTAATTGTATATTCACTCTGATGATCATTTCCTTTGCTATACAGAAGCTTTTCAGTTTCATATAATCCTATTTGTCTATTTTTGCTTTTGTTGCCTATGCTTTTGGGGTCAGACAAAAAAATCATTGCCCAGAACAATGGAGCTTTCCCCCTATATTTTCTTCAAGAATTTTTCATGGTTTTGGTTTTAAGTTTGTTTGATCCACTTTGAGTTAACTTTTTGGGTACAGTGCCAAATAATGGATTCATTTCAGTCTTCATGTGGATATCTAAGATTTCCCAAAACCATTAATTGAAGAAACCATTCTTTCCCCATTGTGTGTTCTTGTCACCTTTGTTGAAAATAAATTTCTTGTAAATGCAATTGACCACCATAAAGGCATGAATTTATTTCTGGCTTTATTTCTGGCTCTCTGTACCATTGGTTTGTGTGTATGTTTTTGTGCCAGGATCTTGCTGTTTTGGTTACTGTAGCTTTGCAATATATTTTGAAGCCAGGGTCCTGTGATACCTCCAGCTTTGTCTTTTTTCCTCTTGAAAAATGCTTTCTCTTGCAGAATTTTTTTTCTTAAACATTTTTCTTTGGAAAAATTGAGGACATGATACAAAAAAAGAAAACATCTTTTTTCAACCAGAATGTTGATGTTACTTATTCTTGGAATGGATCCTTTTAAGTCATATTCCTTAGAAAATTATCTGTGGTCTGAGCATCAGTGCAGATAAAACCTCATAGTAAAGAGTGAAGAGACTAATGATCATTTTTAGAGCTCTGGCAACCTGCACATTTCTGAAAACAAGGGATTATCTCAAGGGATCTCATATCTAGATTGAAAATACAGGAAATAATTAACAGTGACATATTCTTATAGCATATCTAACCTGCCAGATGCACAAGCAGAAGGATCACCCAGAGCATCCTTTAGTTAAATGCTAAGCTCCTGAGAAAGAAAATCCAAAGTTGTAAACTTCCCATCACACATATATGAATATAGTAGAAAATCAGAGTGCTTTTTGGTTCCCCGGAAAACACCAAACACTTGCAAAGTGTATCAACCCTGCCTCGAAACAACAGTAGGACTTTTGCTGGGAGCTGTCTTAAACCAGAAACATTCAGTAGGAGATGGAGGTTCCAATGCTTAAAATGCAAACACAGAATCTTTGAAGCAGAATAAACTGCCAAATTTCTTCAGATCTCAGCTTGAAATATCCAATTGACTTTTGAGATTTTTCTCAAAGCCCATGTATGGATTACAATTATTCATTAACTAAACTTGCTTTGGTAAACAAGCAGCCCATTACTTCATCCTAATCCCAACTACACAAAACAATGGTCCCTTCTTAGTCAAACCAGGAGCAATTCCCAGAGCCCTGTGAGCATCTGATTAAATTAAACTGTGAAATCGGCTGAAGCACTTTTTTTTTTTTACCAGTTTATTTAGCAGAGGATCCACAGGTGGTTACATGGAAAACTGGGAACCATTCCAATAAAACGTATGAGAAAAGATTCTTCCCCTTCATTGAGTTGGGAGGAGCTAGTCGTGTTCTAATCCCATCCCTTCATGTTACTGATGAAGCAACTGGATTGCACATCACCACCCAGTTTATTTAGGGCTAAGCCGAAGCAGGAACCTGACATGGAAGCCTAGTTCAGTTTTCACTAACACACAAACAACACATCCTGATTTCACTTGAGTTTCCTCCTCTTACCTGATAAAGAGTAAAAGCACTGGTGGCCTCATTTTATATGAAGCCATCAAAAATTGTTGTGAAAAACTGGATTTACAATCGACTGATTTCATCCCAGGGGAATTTGAAAGATGCCACCAAGGTATCACAAATACTGAACATTCATGGGGACACATAGGAGTACAGGAGATCCCTGAGGGAGAAACTGAAAAAAAAAAAAAAAAAACACCTTGGGTATTACCATGGGAAGATGAAAAAACATTATTTGCCACTTTGGGCTTCTTCCTCAAAGGTTCTTCTGAACTGGTTTTCCAAGTGTAAAGAAAGAGAACAGACAAGCCACAACTGCCCATGGCATGTATTCCTGTCTGCTATATCTATGTGTGCCTCACCCTCTGCTCTCTCCAGACTGACTCCAGGTCCCTGGCCACCATGCAGAGTATGGGTCTCAGAGGATGGCAGAAGAGGACCGAGGAGTGGTAGCATCATAAGACACAAGCATGGCGGCTTTATGTGTTACTCTGGTGTTTCTCTCAATTCCTATTGTGCAGTTTTTAAGAGGGATCTGCTTGCCTGGCTTTCAGTTGGGAGCAACCTGTTCCCTCTAGGACTGATTTTGGCTTTCATTTTCCCTTTACCATTTGAAGCGTTAGCCCAGATGGTACTGGAACTAGTGCATTAGTTCCCATCCTCACCCATTCAACAAAACCCTCTTTATACATTCCTTGTGTTGGCCAAGATCAATGGCTTTTCTTTTGTACATCAAAGGAAATGATTAAGAGCATGAAGAGAGTCTCTAGAATGGGGAAAAAAATCTTGGTCAGCTGTACCTCTGATAAGGGATTAATATCCAGGATATACACAGAACCAAAAAACTTAACACCCATAAAACAATGCAATCAAAAATGGACAAAGAAACAGAAACTTCTCAAAAGAAGAAACACAAATGACCAAGAAATATATGAAAAAATATTCAACATCTGTAGCAGCCTGGGAAATGCAAATAAAAATATTTCATCTCACTCCAGTCAGAAAGAATGATAAAGAATACATACAACAAAAAATATCAGCAAGGTTATGAGGAAAAGAAGACAGTTATACATTATTGGAAAGATTGCAGACTAGTACAACCGACCTAGAAAGCAGTATGGAGATTTCTCAAAAAACTAGGGCGAGAACCACCATATGTGACTCAGCTATCCCACTCCTTGGTATTTTACCAAACGATCTAAAATCGGCATACTACAGTGACACATCTACTCCATAGAAAATGAAATTATGGCATTTGCTGGTAAATGGATGGAACTGGAGAACATCATGCTAAGTGAAATAAGCCAGGTGCAGAAAGTCAAAGGTTAACTGTTCTCTCACATGCAGAAATTAGAACAAAATGGGGGGGGGGGGGCAAATCAGATATCAAAGATACAGGGAAGATCAGTGGAGGAGGAGGAAATCAAATGGGAGGGAGGAGGGACAGGAAAGGGGAAGAAATGCTGAACGAATTTAACAAAATTCATATATAAATATACCACAATGAATTTTACCTTTATGTATATGTATAAAGCACAATTCAAAAATAAATGAAAGGACGATCATTAAAATAGAAGAAAGAAAAAGGGGGAAGGGAGGAGAAAAGGAAAACAGGAGGGAATGGGGAGTGAAATGGAGAAAATCAAATTCCATGCATGTATGACTTTGTCCAAATGAATCCAACTGTTATATGTATAATGCTATAATTTAAAAAAAGAAAAATCATTAATGGCTTTGTTATTCATTTCTCCATCAGATGTGGCACAGTTGACCTCACTGCTAATTTTAAAGTTGAACCTAAAATGAGGGATAGGATCTCCCTCAGCATACTTCAGGAGATAAAAATATTTTTATTTATTTTGAAACTGGGTAAGAAGGCCTAAATTGCTGAGGCTGGCATCAAACTTGCAATCTTCCTGTATCTGTTTCCCAAGTCACTGGGACCATACTTCATTCTTTTACTGAACACCAGCTATTCATGTATCACCTTCACAGTTTTTCCATTTAATATCTCATTCAAACTGACTCAAAATCTTTAATATTTACTTTAGCCTCAGTCTAAGTAATAAAAATCTGTCCAATCATGGATTTCAGGTATATGATCATTTATTTATTTTTTTTTTAGTTTAGGTGGACTCAGTATCTTTATTTTATTTCTATGTGGTGCTGAGAATCAAGCCCAGTGCCTCATGCATGCTAGGCAAGCACTCTACCACTGAGCCACAACCCCAGCCCCAATACGAGCATTTTTTTCCTACTTTATATTACATTTAAATATATATAACTACAAAGTTTAGTTCATTCATGTACCACCAAAAGTACAGCATATTCAGTGTCGTCAGTAGGATATATCAATTCAGGAAACACTGAATTAATCAAACTAAAGTATGCTGTGGAGCATGCATGACAGACTTGTCAGGAAAAAGAAAAAAGCAAAATTAAATAATGTTAGGTACAAAGGCTGGGCCAAAGTAGGCAGGCTTTTTTGTTATTTTGTTATTTGACATGGGAAGCAAAAGGAGGAGGCAAAGAAAATTAGAGCAATGCACAAGATACATTAAATACCAAAAGGGCCTAGATTTGAGATTAGAAATCCATATACACAATGGGCCAGAGAGTAAGGGCCTAGACTAACGGATAGACTCAAAAGAGGAGGAAAGGATGAAGAGTTCTATTGTAGCAGAAAAGACAAACAAGAACCACGAGGAAAAGGAAGCTGAAGAAGACTATGTCAAAGATTACTAGACGTTTCCAACACGGGGAACTGCTCATTGGGAGATAGCATGACGATTTCGGGGTAAATGCAAATCAAAATGTCCAGCAAACTTTGAATATAGTTTAGGAGTTTTTGAGAATTGACTACATTGATCTTGGAGGTATCAACAGAGATATGATAGCTATATTTATGGAATGGATATACACTTGAAGATGAAAGCAAGAACACAGAATCCAAACTGAAAACTGAGTTCTTTCAACAATTTTCTATTTTTTTTTTTTGTAACTGGTACAGAATTGAATCCAGGGGTGCTCTACCACTGAGCTACATCCCCAGCCCTTTATATTTTTTTATTCATTGGTCATTTTTAGTTATATTTAACATTGAAGTTCATTTTTTTTCTAAGTTGGTATCTTTGTAGATGTAAATCATGGTGAGATTTACTGTGGTATATTCATATTTGTACATAGGAAAGTTAGATCAGATTCATATCACTGTTCTTTCCTTATTCCATCCCTCCCCCTCCTCCTCAATCCCCTTCCTCTACTCCACTGATTTATTTTGATGGAATCCCCCTGTCCTTCCTCCCCCCTCCTTATTTTTGACTAGTTTCTGTATATCAGACAAAACATTCAACCTTTGACTTTTGGGGGCTGGCTTATTTCACTTAGCATGATGGTCTCCATTTTCATCCATTTACCATCACATGCCATAATTGCATTCTTCTTTATGGCTGAGTAAAACTTTATTATGTACCACATTTTCTTTATCCATTTATCTGTTGAAGGGCACATAGGTTGATTCCATAGTTTTAGCCCTTTTTATTTTGACACAAGTTCTCACCTTGAATTTATGATCCTCCTGCCTCAACCTCCTGAGTCACTGGGATCATAAGTGTGTGCCAGGAAACCTAGATAAACAACTTTTAAAATATTCCCTAGAGCAGATTCTTAGTAGGGTGTTATATTGGAAAACTTTAAAAATTACCAGGGTCTAGATTCCACTCTAGACTAGTTAATACAGATCTCTGGGACTATGGCATTACTATTTTTACCAGATTAAGATCCTGAGAAGTCTGGAGAACTCTAGACACGTAACAAACTGTCAGAAGTCTAGATACTACACTGCATAAATGGAAATGACAAAGAGTAACCCAATTCTCTAGAGCTTTTTCTTCATGAAAAACCAAAAAATGAAAGGAAATACATGAATATATTAGGATTTTATACAAGTAGGATTTCCAATATTTTTGCTCTTTCTAAACTTACTAGTTTCACCTGTTTTCCCCACTTTGTTTAATATTTTAGTATATGTACATGGAGTATAACTTATTCTAATTAGGGTTTCATTCATGTGGTAGGGACTCAATATTTATAAATTATTTTTAAAATTATATGAATAAAATTCAAAAAGAACTAGGTAAAGTCTAAACCATTTTTTAGGGTTTTTTTATTGGGAGTGGTGGAAACTGGAGATTGAACCCAGAGGCACTTCAACACTGAGCTACATACACAGCCCTTTTTCTTTTTTATTTTGAGACAGGTTCTAACCAAATTGCCTAAGACCTTGCCAAGTTGCTGAGGCTGGTCTCAAACTTGTGATCCTTCCGTCTCAGCCTCTTATGTTACTGGAATTATTATTACAGGAATGCCTCACTGCTAGGTTCTTTTCTAAGTGTTTTTGTTTGTTTGCTTGTTTGTTTTTTAACATTACCTAAGAAGGGAGGGGAAAATTTTCTAAAATACTGATCCTAAATTCAACTTGTCCTCCAAGGGCATAACAGTGCCTCAGTTTCTTTAACTGCCCTAAATAGGGATACCTGATGTCCTCTGAAAGCTGTTCCCTGATGTGAATTTGGATGGATAGAGGTAATCCATTATCATTTGTACAGATAATGCTATTAGATAAGTATACAAGTAATTTGCCTACCTTCCCAGAAGAACCTGTCCCGGAGAGTTAAAAAATCACTTTTTAAAAACTCAGTAAATTATGTTAATGATTTAACCCTTTGTTTTTGCTAGGAAACAACAACAACAATAATAATAATAATGCCTTATCCTGCACAGGACATACCATGTGGTAAAATGCTGAAACTGAGTCCAAAAAAATAGTTAAATGACCTAAGATTATAGAACTTCTTTGAAAACAATTATGAGGCCAACTTGTCAAATTGTAAGTGATCAATTTACAATTATAAATTAATTAACAATTTAACAAGTTAGGGCTAGAGAAAATACACTGAGACATCAACATGCAGGGAAGTTATAAATCATAGAAAATATATTTTCACTTAGAAATCAAACTATTTATCTCATGAATTGTTCTGCAAATTCTTATTAATGAACACACCTCGTGCCACAATCTCCCCCCACACAGCCTTTCAAATGCTTGAGAATAGTTGTTAGTTCCTCTGGTTAGCACTCTTGCAGACCCACACCCCCTTCATTTATCTGTTCCTCATATGGACCTTCTCCTGGTTACTCACCCCTGAAATCCTGAGCTGTCTCTTTTCTGAGCTCTTAATCTGCAGAATTAAACAATACTTCAAATGCATTTCCATGAAACTGAGATCAATAAACTACTTCATTTTGGAGATATGTCCTTTTCAGTGCTGATTTCTGACTTTTCTTTTTTCATATCCAAGACCCATTCTGGATTCATTGTTGATGCTCCCTCTTAATAACCTCAAATCCTTCTCACAGTTGCTATAACTAACCCAATAGCCAGGCCTATGCTGATAATTAATTGTTTCTTTTATAGAAAGTTAGAGAACTTTAAAGTCCCTTTTAACTCAGAGTGGCCAAGACATGACAGAAGCACACAGAACCAAACTCTACACAAAACTCACTGAATATGATACAGTGAAGTACTTGAGCCTTCGTGCTCATCCTATGTGAAAGTTTCAAAAAGTTTATATGATGACTTAAACACCAAAGGAATATTTTCATAATGATTCTTTTGCCTTCAAAGGACTTCCAAAGTCATCACGGGGCACTGTTGCAAAATTTATAAAATGAAGCCATAGTCTCCAGAAATGTGTCCTTGGTTTTAAAGACCGATTTTTCACTTGACTTGGGGAGAGTAGCTGGTGTTTTTATCATGCCAAGAATTCAAGGGCCATCAGAGCCATTTCTGCTTTTCGTGAGGAGACAAAATTCACATTGCATCTTATATATAGACAGGGACTTGGCGGGATGAATAGAAGAACTGAGGTTTCTCCAAGCAGGAGTTAAGCTTTCATGATCTCAAACACAGCACACACACTGAATGAAGGGGCAGAACCAGCCTGTGAGACTGCAAGGGAACAGCATTGCTAAATCGAGAAAGCCAGGATGATCAAAGTTGAAACAGTAGCCAAAAGTAAAGAAAAGATGAAGAAGGAGGGGACGTAGAAATTGGAAAGGAAAAAAATAATAGTTGTCAAAATGTTCAAGTTACAGAGTAGAGAGAGCTAGGAAAAGATTGAGAGTAGAAAGAATAAAGAATGATTTTGAAAAAAAGGTGGAGAAAAAATTCACAGAAAACTTCTAGAGCAGAATGGAACAGGGTACAGGAACTAAGAATTCCTGTTTCTAGGAAAATTTTTAATACACAAGTATTTCCCCATGTTTAAAATTAGCTTAATATGAAATCAAGTAATGTTTTACAGTAGATAGGAGAAAGTAGTTCTGATGAGCTATTGCACAATAGGATAACAACAATAACTGTAAGCTAGGAGAACTTTGGAAGTTTTTACCATGAAGAAATGATAAATGAGATATTTAAGATGATTTAGACATTATATAATGTATACATGTATTTTAACATCATGTTACTCTCATTTATATGTATAATTTTGTTCCCATCTATAGTTAAAAACTAAGTTTAAAGCCAGGCATGATGGCACATACCTGTAATCCCAGAGGCTCAGGAGGCAGAGGCAGGAGGATTGCAAGTTTGAGATCAACCTCAGCAATTTACAGAAGCCCTAAGACACTTACCAAGACTCTGTCTCAAAATAAAAAATAAAAAGGACTTGAGATGTGGCTCAGTCGTAAAGCACCCCTGAATTCAATCCCAGGTACCCAAAAATACCTTAAGAATAATAACAATAATAAAATAAAGCATTAAAATATAAAAGGTTTTACTTTTAGGAATGCAGGTAAATGAGCCAATGAGATAGTCATTTATTAAGAAAGCAGGATTTCTCAACCTCAGCAGGACATTTGAATCACCTAAAGAAATTTGAAAGATTGTTTACATTTTTTTCTACTTGGTTTCTTTTATAGCCAATATTTTTAAATTTTGCCAATAAATTAAAAATCATAGTAATGTTTTTAGTTAAAAGCTTAACACAGAATTGTTACTAGCATTGTGGAAAATCACCACTAGTTTGATTAAGTAATTCTGGAAGGCTCGAATGTCAAGGCATCTTTTTCCCTTTGCAATCCCCTTATAATTTTCACTTTGAATTTTTTTGTCATATAGAAGCATTTCACGATATTGAATCAACTTTGATTCCCAATTCAAATGATTTCCCCCATTGAGAAAGAATACTTTCAAAATCTACTTGGCTAACCAGAGTCTCAAGTTCAAGTATCCCCCAACTATCAACAGATTGTAGGAAAATAAAGAAAGATACTGATTTAAAATACTGAAAGGAAATTATTGGCTTCTGAGAAAAGCATGACATTCAAAGAAAAATAAGATGCTTTGCGTGCAAATATTCCTGCTAAAAATGTAATTTTCAGGAAAATTATACCTTTGCTGCCAGATATGATGATCTAGAATTCATATTATTTTTTTCTAAACCACTTAAATCTATATATCAAGGCATCCCATTTGCAATTCTAAGATACAGATAAAATTGTTTTTATAATATGCTCAAAAGAAAGGGCTAAAAACAACCAATATTTTATTTTCTTATATTAAAACTTAAAATTTCTTTCTTACTTGTGCAACAATCCCTCCATGTGTAAAAACCAAAGTAATGCTTGGTTAGTTGATACAAAATGTTAAAAATTTCATCATTGTAATACAGCAGAAAGGGGAACTGCTATAGAATTAGAATATAAAAATAGCCAAAAAAATGTATAGCTGATGAATAAATGTGAAACAGGTATTTTTTTTGAATGACTAAGATTTGGCATCATGCACAAGCTAAACTGTTCATTCTTTATGCCAAATATATAGCTTCTGTATCCTCCAGTGACCTTTACCAAAAAAAAAAAAAAAAAAAATGGTTTTGCTTAATTTAGCTCAGTGGAGTAGCTGATTTAACCATAAAAAGCTGAGCTCCCTCTGCTTACAGGGTCCCAATCACAACATATCACTCAACTTTCCTTCATGTTACTGTACTTGACCTGATGGTTCCCTTTCTTCATTAAACCTATCCTTCCTTCAAGTATCAGATCTTCCATGAGGCCTTCCCAACTGTCTTTTCCTCTCTCAATCCTGGTAGAATCACAAAACCACAACCAATGAGAAAGTAAAGTGGAAAAGAGGATCGATTCGTATATTAGATGGATTCTTATGTTCATCCTGGCAATCAGATTTAGTGTCAACACAAACACTGTCTGGTGCCTGGTAACCTGTATTCTGTTGAGAAGGAAAAAGGAATTTGTACTTATTACATGCTGTGTACAGGTAGTTCCTAGTCTTAATTAATCCATACATGGATCTGTCTTCCAGGTGTGACTCCTTAGAAGATCTTAATGCTGTGCTTAAAAAAGTACCCCATGAAATCAGTGTGATCAAGACTCCTCAAACTCCTGCAGGAAAGAAGGGATGGACAAACACTAAATCATAGTCATGTGGCAAACTTGGTCTCTGGGAAATGATATCACATAAACTGATTATGTAGAGATGCATATTATGGAAGAAGCATGGCCAGGCAGCAGGATGCTCAGAATCTGACTTTCCCTCTAGATATTTGGTTTTTATGTCAAGAATGACTAAAACACAACTGCTTTAAAATTTTTTCAGGACAAAATAATTTTGGACTCCTCCTATGAAGGATGTCTCAAAATATGTACAGGATATAAGTAATGCTAGGTTAACTATCCCCACTGTTCCATGAATCTCACTTACATCCTGTCTCTTATACTCTAGAGAGCAATATTCTTAGTCCTTAGAGTTTCTAACATTAAATTTTAAATTTTATTTTGGGGGCCTCAACTTCTTAAAAATACAAAGAAATCACTTTTGAAGTTCATTACCATGATTGCTGTAATATGCTAACATTGATAGCCATCTTACCCAGCGCCCTATCAGCAATGCTGTGATATATGTAAAGTTGAATCAAAGAAACCATTGCATTCAATTTTTGCAGAGACATTTTCCCTTGATCTTAATATTCTATTTATATTTAGCTAGGTTGTTTAAAGTTGTCAGCAATTACAAGTTCCTTGTTATTCTGTTTTAGGGTTGTGGGAGATGATATCACATAAACCAGTTTATTTATATATTTTATATATATATATATATATATATATATATATATATATATATATATAAATTTAATATATCAATGCTAAGCACTTTCTATGTTTATGTAACTGGAGTAATTATTTGTTTATTCTCTGCAATTCTAAAAAGTAAACATGATAACATGCAAACCTGATTCTGTCATTCCATGGCAAAAAAAAAAAAAAAAAAATCCTCCCATGGCTGCCACTAGTTACAGTCCAAATTTCTAAGTGTAATTGACCACTGTATTTGTAAAAGTACACATAACTTCTGCTTTTCTCTTTCCTGCTCTCTAAAGAAAGTTTTGCCTCAGGCAGGTCTATTCTGGATCTTAGGGGATATATGATTAAGGAAGTTAGTTAGACTAAGGACAAGAAAGTTTTAGAGATGTTGAATAAAAAGATCAGAAGGAAAGGGACACAGAAGGGAAGAAATAAGAGCTGGTGTTAATAAAATCCTGAGGATTGCTGGGGATCTAGCTCAGTGGTGGAGTGCTTGTCTACAATGTGTAAGGCAATAACTTTTATTGTTTAGACAAGAACCAAGACTATGTCAGAACACCTATAAAATGTGTTTAAAGTGTTTAATTGCTAAGGGTTATGGTGCTAGATTCAATCTCCAGCACCAGAAAAGAAAATAAAAAAAAAGAAAAAGAAAATGCTGGGGATAAGAGATGCAGGTGTAGTTTTGAAGTATTAGATAACAGGACGAAGAGAAAACAGAAATTGGGAGGCAGAAGTGAGAATTTTAATCTTATCTGGAAAATGCAAGTTAAAATCAAAACTCTGAATGAACTTTTTACTATGGATTGGCCTGTTTTAGAGGCCTCTCTTTAATGAAATTGGGCTCTATGGGCCCTTGGTTCTATTAGAATAATATAAGTAAAATGAACTCTTTTCTGTTCATTTGAACACCATGACTTATCCTTAGCCCAACACATTCAGTCTGGCTCTGAGAGTTGCCTACAATTCAGAGTCCACCAGGTTTGTTTTTTCCCCTCAAATTCAAATCTTGGCACTTGTTAAATATTGTTCTCTTTTGAGCACTTATCACCCCCACTCTTACATTATGCTGAAGTCTACAGTTTCTTCAAAACCACCTTACTTATTCCTTCTACAGGAAACCAGTCTTTCCATCCCTCCTACAGCCACAGTTAAGATCTGATAGAATCAGAGAACATAGAGAAAGCGTGTTTGTTTGCCAGTCTGTTTAGATCAGTTGCTCCCATTACAGTGAGTTCCATGAGGGCAGAATGATGAATAGCAATAAGATGAACAGTATCCAAAGTGAATCTGGGAGAAGGGAGGTGGCAGGGGGCGGGGGTGGAAAAGCACCCATGTAGCACAAAGAACTCAGAAGAAATTAAATCTTTCTGAAAAATACATCAGTTGAAAATGTTATCTGGTTCATCGTGAAATGAGTGGGATTATACCACCAAGTCTTTGAAGATAAGGTATTTATGAAATCTCTAAAAAAAAACTATGATCTCACTTCTTAAGAAAACTCCCAAAGACAGTAATGAAAAGGAAACAAAGCTTTGACTACATAAATACCTGAATTTTTATTATATCATAAGCAGACTTCCAGAAAAGATGGTAGTATAGTAGCACAATTTCAAAATCCTTCCTAGAATAATCCACATCACAAAAGAAAACGAGAATAGGGTCCACATCCCAATTCACATTTGGCAAAGTCCAGCGGCAGATAATAAATCTACCCTAGTGAGACAGAAAGATTTTATACATGATTAGATGGCAATCAGTCATTAGAAAACTGAAGAAACAAACTCCAAGTTCAGTTTTCAGAAATGACTAAGAATCACATTACAGAAGTGAGCTATGAATAAAACCACTCCTCTTCAACCAGGAACCTACCTGTAAAACTTGGCAGCTCTTACCCCATGATCAGGAAGCCACCACAGAACTGGGTCCTCAGGATGGCATTTACCAGAAGAACCAAAAACGTGCCTGTCCCTCCCTTCTTTCAAATCTCATGCAAGGGCATCTGAATGTTAAATCCAAATCACCTTTGAAAACCTCGCTGAAAAGAGTCGACATCATGCACACAGAAAGTCTCACTAGAAACAAGTGAACACAAATGCTAAACATCTGTCCACCAGATCATCCACAGGCAAGTTGATGCTGCCTCAAAATGGCACAGCAGAAGCCTCAAAGAATCTTTGCTTAAATGTAGAGCAAATGAGATTAGTTTGAAGAGCTCATCAGAAACATATTCATAATTCTCCTTGCCTTCCTCAAGAGTAGTAAAAGAATATAGGAAAGAATTGGGATGAAAAAACCCAATATATTAAAACTAAGGGAGATGTCTAGAGGTGATGTTGGCACCACTTGGCATTTTACCACCAGAACAGCAAGGGCTTTGCTACTTAAGAGAGGATTCCTGGTCACATGTAATGGGAAATCAGCAATGAAGTGACGTGATCCAACTCTCACTTAATGCCTTTTCCTAATTGGAAATACACTCTTCTGAAGTTTAAGGACATTCTACATTTCTACTAACAAGGTAGGACTGAATCTGGTAACATTGCATACCTGAAGTATCAAAGATATGACCCTGCAAAAGCAAATTTGATGCCCCCTACCATGTGTAATATCCAGAATTATATAACACATGGCTATCTCTAACTTCAGGGGAAGGTAGAATATTTGACATATAATTAGCTATAAAGTCAGTCACTGTAAATGTGCAAAACAGTTGTGTGTTGCTGGGCATGGTGGCATGTAACTGTAATCCCAGCAATTTGGGAGGCTAAGGCAGGAAGATTACCAGCTAAAGCCCAGCCTGAGCAATTTGATGAGAACTTGTCTCAAAATAAAAAGGACTTGAGGCTACAGTTCAGTGGAAAAAAAAACTCCCCTGGGTTCAATCTCCAGTACTAAAAGCAAACAAAAAGTTAATTTTTAAAGGAAATGTGTGTGTGTGTGTGTATAAAATCATATATTATCTTTTTAAAAATATGATATATCTAGCCGGGCATGGTGGCACATGCCTGTAATCCTGGTGGCTTGGGAAGCTGAGGCAGGAGGATCTCGAGTTCAAAGCCAGCCTCAGCAAAAGCATGGCACTAAGCAACTCAGTGAGACCTTGTCTCTAAATAAAATACAAAATCAGACTGGGGATGTAGCTCAGTAGTTGAGTTCAATCCCTGGTACCCAAAACAAATGATATATATATTTATATATTTTATATTATATCTAGCCAAGATTCAGAATATATTCCCCCAAAATTTAAAGAGGCATTTTCCAGGTGGGAAGGAGAGTATGGAGGTCATAAAAGCTAAACTATTATGAGTAATATAGTCCCTTCCTCCTCCTGAGTTCTCTCTCTTGGCTGATAAGAAAATCTCTATATACCCAAATATATAATCCTTGCTCTTAGGAATAGTTGACATACAGGTACAGTTACATGACATCCAAGAACCTTCCTGTGAGTTCAGCTTTATCTTGACTCTCCACCCCTTCTTCCGTAGCACAAAAACTAAATTTCCACTTCTGTAAGTAATTCAGACACTGAGCTTACATTGTTTGTCAGATTTATTCACAAATATTACAAGCAAGGGAGCAAGTTAAGTCTGGGCTTATGCCCTTTGCCAGGTCTAAGCAGAGAAAATATCAGAAAGAATAGTTGCCAAGAATAAAGCCACCTAGCAATATGGAGAGACTCATTCATTGATAAAACACCTACTCATAGCACAAAAAGGCCTGATTTACAGGTTTTGACTGAACCAAAGGAAGAAGGAAGCTATTCATTCCAACTTTACAGATCTCATGCCATGGGGAAAAACAAGGTGAAAGCTGATTCTCATAGCACAGAACTCACCCAGAAGGTAAAGGGGGCACTACTGAAGCCAAGTCAGCACTGGCCTCTTTTCACCTGTTGGAAATTCTTCTCTCACACTCATTCCTCATGCCAACCCCCCACTGTTAAGTGTGAAAATTTATAGATGACATTGGCGACTCCTAAGTCCATGTGCCCAACTCAATTCTCGAGGACCTTTATCCTGTTCCACCTCCCCATTTCTACTGTTCTCTTTCTACTGTTCTTTTCTGAACTTTCATGAAGGAATTAGTAGCAAAAGACGGGAAGAAGAAGAAAGTTTTAGTGGAGTGAGGAGAGCACTGGAAATCCATCATTTTTCAGTCTTTGCCTAACATAAGATACTTCATCCTATTCTCTGAAGGGAAGAGGATTTCTTTACCACCACTACCCACTTTCAATTCTCTCCCCATTCCCAACAAATTTCTTCCACAACTCATCTTCCATTGAACACCACTACACTCAATCCTCAATGCCCACATCTATGTTATTGAAGGCTTCTTCCCTTTGTTAAAAGACAGAACAGTTCAAAGAATAAGGTTTTTCTCAACATTTAAAGATAAATAAATAAAAGCCAACCCTTTTCCATCTCCAGCCCTTTTGCCTCTGAAATACCAAAGAGAAATACCCAGGGAACTATATGGCAAATCAAGTGGTTCTTTGGTATCTGTAGCAGCCCCAGTGTACTTAGTGGGGGAAATTATTACCTATACCTACCTCTGCCTACCAAGCTCACTCCAAAGCTGTCCTCATTCTTACCTTCCATTTAAAAAGAAGTGGTTAGATCCCTTAAGTATGGAACCATCTGGAACACAAGGATACTCGAGCTTCAACTGATCCCAGAGAGAGAACAACAAACAGAGCACCAAGAACCAGAGTCCTTTCTAGAGTATTTTAGGGAGATTAGTGAACTAGGAAAAATACCAGAAGAGAGCGTCAATCAAAAGGAGTAAGCTGGAAGATCTAGATATCCAATGTCTGGAGATGTTTTCCCAGACAAAGTGAGAACAGGTCTAACAACACACACTTTGGGGTTCAGCATCAAGACTGGACCTTAGGGACGCCAACTGGGAAGAATTGCAGATAAAGAATCCCAGAAGTTCCTCCTTCCAGGAGAGAGTCTTCTGTAGCTCAAAGTGTAAAACCAGAGGAAAAGCCAAAAGACCCACAGAAAAACTGAGGGTATCTGCATCCAGAGACCCCTACCTACCCCTGCAATTACCTCCTGGCCCAGACAGATGGTGGCTTCAGTGACAAGCTATTTCTGCTTTAAAATAGGCTCACTTCTAGGCAAAAAGTGCCTGGGACTTCTGCACCCTCTACTGTTCTTTGAGAAAGGAGAACCAGGCGTGGTGGCACACACCTGTAATTCCAGCAGCTTGGGAGGCTGAAGCAGGAGAATTTCAAGTTCATAGCCAGCCTCAGTAACTTAGTGAAGCCTTAAGCACTCTGGCAAGACTATGTGTCTAAATAAAATAATAAAAAGGGCTGGGGAGTAGCTCAGTGGTTCAGTGCCCCTGGGTTCAATCCCTGGTACCAAAAAAATAAGAGAGAAAGGAAGAGCCCTGGAATTGGTCTTTCTGAGTCTCACCCAAGCTTCTTACGCAAAAAAAAAAAAAAAAAAAAAAAAAAAACTGTCCCCATTGGCTGCAGTCTCTGCCTTGTAGCTCTGGCCTAGAGAAGCCTCTTTATACTACTCACCTAGAATCAATGCTATGATAGGCAATGAAGTCCCACTCCACAATAACTCCTGATGCAGCCGGACTAGCACTTTCTCATGGCCTCTGTTGCTGAATTGGGGTCTACACCTAGGGCCTTCTCCATTGCCTGGCCTCGGACAAGTTGGTAGAATGACAGTCCACTTAAAGAAAGTTTCAATTTCAAGCCTCCAACCCCAAAGACTGTCTCTCCTGAGAAAGACACTGGCCCCAGCTTCACCCACATGGGGACCATCAGGGCCTGTGAGTAGAGAAAACCCTAACTTTTTTAGTACCTCCACTTTCTTCTTCAGGAAACTACAGTTACTAGAAGGCACCAACTGTCCACCGTTATGGCCACCTAGGCTTTCCAGGGAAGAGAGGGTGAAATTGAATAAGAGGGGAAATCGGGTGTGCCTTCAATGGAGATGAGCCATTCAGCCTGCAGTTTGAGAGGACCCAAGTGGAAGCTCTAGAGAGCTGATGGTTATCCAGCTGGCTCCTGCTGAACAGAGGAAGTTTCTGGAAAACACACCACCACTCACTCGCCTCCACTCTGAAATAATAAGTGAAAGGGATCCATTACTGCAACTGGAGCCTGACTTAAGATTCAGTCCTCTTTTTCTACCACCTGGAAACTCAATGGACATCCCAAGAGCAGGCCAGGAGTTCAGCACCCGCATGAGTTCCTCACTTACGCTGGAATCCACTGCAAGCTGTTTCTCAGGTTTCTCACCGCTGGAAAAACTTGACTCCCATTTTCCTAATCAAATGCAGCAGGACAGGTAAAAGAAAACTATTCCAAAACCAAACCAAGCCTTCCAACTCACTTTGTCCATGCTTTTACACCCTGGCCTCCCCACTATTCACACATTGCCTCCCTCTTCTTATCTACCGTCAGCTTTGCATTTTTCCTGTAGGCTGCCTCCCCTCTGACCACTTCAGGTTGTTGAAAATGTCAGTCTCTTCAAGGAGAAAGAGGAGAGGAAGGGTACATGGGTGGTGGGGACATTTCTTCTGAGAATGTGTCCCTCATATGTCCAGAAACTGACTTCCCTGGTGATTCTGCCATACCCTACTCCTTGAGCTTCCCCAGCTCCTTCCCCTTCTGCTCATAGACACTGCACCTGTTGGTTGATTAGCAACTCCTGCAGTTACTTTATCTGGCAGAAAAGGAGGAACCATTAAACAGAAAAGGCACACAGGACTCTTAGGTCTATCATCAAGGGGAAATGAAGCAGACCAAACACATATGCAGAAAAAAAATAGGACCTTCCATGGATATGACCCTGGAAGGCTTGCCACCTTCCCCTGAACCCAAAGTCAAGGGCTGGAACTGCCACCCAAGCAGGATCCAGGTCACCATTGCAGCCTTTGCTCTAGGCCTACATAACAGCAGTCTATTAACCTCTCTGTACCTGGGCTTGGAATGGGACAGGAAAGGAGAAAAATCACAATTGTTATTTATTTATTTTATTTTATTTTTTTGGTGGGGGCATACTTAGAATTGAATCCAGTCTAGGGGTGCTTTACTGCTGAGATACATTTCTAACCCTTTTTTTTAATTTTTAGATAGCAATTTAATGAGGCCCTAATGCTGAACTTCAACTTTCAGTCCTCCTGCATCATCCTCCAAGTTGCTGGGATTACATACGTGTACCACTGCATGTGGCTAGAAAGCACTCTTCTAAAACAGTGGTTCTCAGACATTAGTGGACATCAGCATCACCTGGAGGGTTCATTGAAACAGTTTTCAGAACCTAGCCTATGCCCAGAGTTTCTAACTCCAGTTTGAGTGGGGTCTAAGAATTTGCATTTCTAACAAGTTCCCAGGTGATGCTTATGTCCTAGAACAGGGACCACACTTTGAAAACTGCTGTCATACCTGTGACTAGGCAGAGATTGAAACCTCCCCATAACCAACACTATGTCCTAGTTTCTACTCACACCAATTCAATCAGTATGGGTGCTAGGGAAGAAGCCAATTGTATGAATATTTTTTAAAGATCTCCTGATGATTTCAATGTACAAGTTTTAGAACCATGAGGTAACGAATAGGTAGTCATTTCCCATCTCCACCAGGTGAAGAAAAACCATGGACTGCCCCAAATAGCCACTACAATATAAAACATCAGGGACCTGAAGCCCAAAGGATTCCTTAACTCTCTTTCAGTCCTAAGTGACCTGGAGAACACCCAGTCTACCATGAAGGAAGTCCAAATATCTGAAGTGTTTCTGCTGTTCTCATTCTATACTTCAGTCCTGTAGGGAGGGCTCAGGTCCCCAGAGCAAACTTCTTTATCTTTGCAGAAAGACAAAGAAGAAGCTTTATCCTTTAAGTTACCCTTACTTTATGCTTCATTAGAAATGAGAATATGGAGGTGGCTAAGGTCACTGGTTTGGTCACCTGTTTGACTATTATGACCAAAACACCCAAAAGTACTATTTTAAGAATAGAAATTTATCGTGAGGCTCACACTTTCGGAGATCTCAGTCCACAGATGCTGACTCCATTCTCTGAGGCTTGAAGTGAGTCAGAACATCATGGCAGAAGGGTATGATGAAGGGAAGCAGCTGACGACAAGACAAAGAAATCAGCACCTCTCAACAAAAATGGAATATATACCCCAAGGCATGCCCCCAAGGACCCACCCGCTCCAATCCCACCCAACCTGCTTTCAATTACCACTCAGTTAATCCCATTAGAGGATTAATTCACTGATTGAATTGAGGCTTTCACTGATTGAAACCCAAATGGTTTCATCTCTAGACCTCCTCAAATTGTGTCACACATGAGCTTTTGGGGGACACCACAAACCTAAACCATAACAGTCACCAAATCTCAAAGACAGCATCACTGCCTTCTCAACCCCAAGACGTTCCCTCACCTCAGACAAGAAGAGCTTTCCATTCTGTAAAGTCAGCACAAAAAGTAGTTTATTGGGATCAACTGAACCTGGTTGTGCACCAGAAGTGGTTGAGCAGGAAATTGTCGGTGTTTCAAAGCAGAAATAGAGAAATCCAAGTGGACAGAGAGGAAAGGATCCCATGACGGGGGTTATCACTAAGGTAAAGCAGTCATACACACAGAGCAGAAAATCCACGTAGACCAGGCCAAAGTCATAGACAGGGAGAAGTATATTAAGTAATGAGAAAGCTGGAGCTACTCCCTAGGATCAGAAAGGCCTCTTCATGGGGTTCCATGATGCCTGCTGAAACAAGGAAAGCGTCAGGAGAAGCAGGATTTCCACCAGCTTTCTGCAAACCAGCCATGAGTCAAACAAGGAACTGGAGCCTGCCCAAGCATTGGTTATTTCACCTTCAGTTATAGTTCCTCTCCTTTCATTGTAAAAAAAAAATTATCTTAACTGGAAAATACTTCAGAGATCAAATAGTCAAAATTTCTTCTGCTGCTAATAAAGAAAAAGACTCAGTCACACACTGTGGCAAAGGCAGAAACGAATCCAATCATTTTAATTCCAAGTTAATTTTTTCCATGATACTGTACTTCCTCACTCTCTAATTCATCTTCCACCATCTCAAATCTATTTGTTTCCCAGTCAGCAAGCCAAATCAGAGAATGAATTCTTACCTAGTGAAGCCAGCCACAGAAAGCCCCTTTTCCCAGAATGATTCCTTTTTAAGGCTGATTTGCTCTCTTGTTGGAAGGCTTTTTGATTTCTTTAAAGAGAAGACAAATAGAAATAGGAACAGTGAGGAGATGATGTAAGTGGAAAGCAACAATAGTGGCTGGTCATTGTCATTCCCTCTTCTGAATCTGGAGGATTTCCAGCATGGAGACCCAGCCTCCTGGGGATGGCTAAATATTAGTAGTGCATGGGGAAGTTCTGAAATTCCCCATGCCCAGAACAATTAAATCAATCTCCTTATAGGAAATCCAGACAACAGGATTTCTAAAGCCTTCCAGGTGATTCCTATGTGCAGAATCATTGCTCTAACATGCCATATGTTAGTCCCTCTCTTAGATGCTAAAGACAGTCAGCTGGGGGTATAAGCTTTGTAAATAAGGAACAGCTGAATATGAGTGAGGGAAGTTCTTTGGCAGTCACTTAAAAATTAAAGCAACCACACAGCGAGGAATAAAGTCATATTTTCATTTGAAAAACAAAGCCTCTAATTTTCTTGGGTCAACCTTCATTTTATCTTTCAGTAATTTTCCCCTTCTTTTCAGTTCCATAAAATTATAGAGATATAGCAGTAATACTAACAGTATTTATATTATTTATTAATAGAGATAGATGCCATAATTTTTCTTGACCCATGGAGCTGAAATAAAGTACGCTTACTCCTTCCACCAGTTGGCTAAGTGGGCTACCTTGTCAATTGGTTCCTGCTTCCCACTTCCCCAGACCAGCACTTCCTGCTATCAAAGTTCCTCTAAGGAGTCACCTGCATGGAAGAAGTCTGGGAAGAATTTATAAGAGATGCATTTATCTGGTTAGTGTTTATCACTACTTAAAATATATATATAGCTTGGGTATTATCAACTGTCAGGGACATGGATAACAGAATAGAGAAGGATCCATAGAGGACACACAGAGATCAATAGCATATGCATGTTTGGAAACCCATGATATTACATTAGCACCCCTTAAACATGTGACTGAGAATTTCTTTTTGATTCTGGATAAGTAAATTGGACTCTCTTTCAGATGTTCCTTTATAAATGAATTGAGAAAGTCATCATGGTGTAATGATGTAGGATTAAAAGTCAGATTCAAATATGAACTCTGATACTAACTAGTCCTATGTCCACAGAGAAGGTGAAGTATTTTTACCTCCCTCCAGCTTGCTTGTCTATAAAATAGGGATAACAATATCTCCTTACATTTTCTTTTAAAGATTAATGTTCTCATATGTTAAGTACTTAATCTGGTGAGTGAAAATAATGGGTACTCAGTAAATGATTGTGGCTAAAAGAATAATGACAGCAATTGTATTTGCAGCAGCAGTTGTATTGAAGCACATAGAGAGATATAACTTATATCCCAAATGGAAAACTCTCACTTTGTTTAGGTTTTTGTTATTGTTGTTGTTGTTGTTGATGATGATGATGAAAATTTGACCTGAGTAGTATTGACAGGTATGCGGTTGAAGCTCAATGTTATTAAGAAAAAAAAATTTCTTTAAGAAAATCCTTTTATGGTTTTAAGTACTGAAATTATATAATAAGGCTTAAAATAACCCTTTTCAGTACTAAAAATCAATGAGACATGTTAATCAAATGCTCTCTAGTTTCAAAACCAATGATAAAAAGAGATTCTATAATTAATATGCCAAGCAGAACTGTGGAAATGAGTATAAAATGAACAAATTTGAAATCAAGAGAGGTTTCTTACTGAATATGTGAAGACATAACCATTGATTTGCAGAGTACTTAATAAAGAAAATAAAGAGCTGTCACAACCTGGCAAAAAAGGTTTATAAAAACTTCTTACTAGTTGTATTTCAGACAAATTACTAACAAATGCATAAATTCTTTTATAGATCAAAGAAAAATACAAAATAGTTATGTGGCCTTGGAAATGTTTCTTAACCTCTATGAGCAACCATTTCCTCATCAGTAAAGTTGAAATAATAATAACAGGTTGCTATGTTGTGCATAGAACTAATGAATTCCTAGTGTGCATAAAGCACTTAAAATGATACTCTGTTGTCAGCTATCATTTTATGCTGCTGGTATTAAAGTAATTTAGTAGAAGCATTGAGAGACTATCAGAACCATTATCCAGCTACTTTCCAACAGCTGATCTTGCCACAAAATTAGAGTGAAGTTTCAGGTATGTCAAAAGTTCCTGGGGTCCTCACTTACTCTCAGTATGTCAAGTAGAAAATCCTAAACTTCTGAAAACATTAACAAGAATTCTGGGTTTTAATCAAGCAGATCAGTTATGCTAAGGAAAAACACCTCTATCAACTCCTTTCACTTTTTTTTTCTACAAAATTTGGATCAGAAAGTTGTGCTAAAAACAGTTATAATTTTTAACAATGGGAAGTCCTTTCTAATTGCCATGCTAGACTTGTAGTAACTGAAGTAACTCCCCATTTGAGGAGCATGCAGGAAGTTATTAAGAGGAGGAAGCATTCTTGACCACAAGAATGGAGTCTGCCTGTCAGGACACTCATTCTTAAGTAAGGGTCCAGTAGACTTTGCAAAAGTCATAGTAAATCTTTCTATTTTATTCATTCATTATCAAATATTTCTTAAGCATTTAGGGTAGGTCAACTGCTATAACAAACAAGCCCTAAATTGTGTTGGTTTTACACTAAAAAATTCAGTTCTCATACACAGATTCCAATCAGATACTTCTGGTTAGCAGCTTTTGTCCTAGTGATGACCAAAATCCCAGACACTTCCATGAGTGATTCTATAATAGAAGCTCTTCAGAGTCCTTTGGGGATGTTCTAACTCAATGATGACAACAGGCAGGAAGAACAACTTGAAAAACTGACTGCCTTGTTCTTATCCACCTCACCTTAGAAAAGAGACACATCATTTCTGTCCACAGTGCATTGGTAATAACTAGTTGCATGGTCCCAATTACAAGCTCACTTCCCAGAAGCAATGCTACACTGAGAGGAGTGTGACTGTTTTGCTCAGCTAATCATCTTTGCAATAAGCACCTACATGATGGGGATACATGGATTTTTTTAAATAAAAATATCTGTCCATAAGGAGGCCACAAACTAATGTATTCTTACTCCAATGAAGAGCTCCTTCCCAATGGATCTGTGTGTGGAATTGTTGCTTTTTGCCTGAACATTACCCTCATCCTTATCTACATGGTAGAACTACATTTCCCGGAATCCCTTTCCAGTATCATTCAAGGTTAGATTCTGCCGATGGAGCCTTCACAAATATTTTGACGGGAAGCCATTTTTCTCAGCAGCAGCTGTTTGCAGGCAGATGAGATCATTGTTGGCATCACTCCTTGGCTGTCAGTACTTCTCCCAGGAATCACCTGCTATAAGCAGGCAGCTGAGATCATCAGTAAAAGTTTCCAGTGGTTCGAGTCATCCTCCTGAGAATAACCCATGCCAGTGCTCCCTGCAACAAGGATCATTAGCAGTGGCTCTCCTGCAATGCTGCCCTTTCAGATTTTCTGAAAAGTGATCTTCCGGACCTTCTCTCTCACAGAACTTCCAATACTCTGCATTCTTCCTAACCAAAATACTAAAGTACTCCTGTTTCTCACAAAACCTGAACATACTCAAGATGAAAAAGATCAGTGCATCTGTTCAGTAATACCAAACAAAAAAAAATTTCTATTCTGATATATGCCAGGCCCTGTGCTACATGCTAAAGGACGCAGTTACAAGCCAAACAGATAAACAGCTGCTGCCTTCTGCCTATTTATAATCTCAGTATTTATAATACACCAATAAATATATACTCTGACAAATGCTTTGAAGTAGAATTATAGCTAGGAGAGTGTAACAGAACTTTTTTCAAATACAGTAAAATAAGAGAATAGGTAGATTCCCACTATAACCATCAAGTTAGAAAAGAAAGAAAATCAAAAGTAATTCAATGCTATGTAACTAGTCCAAAGAAACTTGGCAGAATCCTTGGAAATATATGACTAATTGAGTGTCCTTAATGCCTCTGAGTTGCAATGATGTGATGACATGCCACATAAACAGGACAAAAACTTTCCTCATCTATAGGGCTCCAGAACTTGGGTCATCAGTGAAATTTTTTCAAGTTTTATACTCTTAAATATTGGAATATTATATAAATATATATATTGGAATTAAAGAGTAAAATTCATTGGAAAGGAGAGTAGACAAATAGTAAAGCAGAGTAGACAAATGTTTTGGATAATTGTGGTCAGGAAAATAAGAGTGTTTATACTGTTCACACATATTGATTCCATTTATCAGTCAGTGGCTGAAATGTTTATTCAATTTGTCTTACAAACATCTAGATTTGAGAAAAGCCATCAATATCCACTTTTGCAATAATAATATTATTAACAATAGTAATTTCCTTGGTAACCTGAAAAGAGAAAAAGAAAGTCATAGATGGACAACCATCAGTCTCTATGCTGATGGCATTTTAAAACATATACAAACTTAAAAAAATCTTTTTTATTACTTATATATCTTCAGCCTGCAGAAGGTGACCTCTTAATTCATCTGTTCCCAACTTCTCAATATAATCCAGGAAATGTCTCATAACCTCTGTTGAGTAGTTCAACTCTGGCAGTTGCTCAGTAGTAGTCACTTGTCCTGTGATGTCATTGACCAGTAAGAGAGACAAGACCCAGTCTTTATAAGCATATGAGCATTTACTCATTTATTGATAAGCATGCATTTATCTATTCAACAAATACACACTTTATTATGTTGGGTTCTGGCGAGTGTAACTGAAGAGGATATACAGAGTCCCTATTCTGATGGGGGTGAGGGATGAGGTGGGAAGTACATAAGAGGAAGCACAGTGGCAATTAATTGAAACTCAGCAAACTTGAGATAGTTTCCCAGGGGGAAAAAATGCCTTCTAACTAAGACCAAAGGGATGCTAAAAAACATTATCCTGGCACAGAAAAGAGGTGAAATAATCTGGCAGAAGAAACCGAGTTGAGAAACCCGGGGATTTAGAGAGACCGCAGCAGGTGTTCTATTGGGAAACTGAAAAAAGTTCAATACAGCTGGATTGTAAAGTCCAGTGTTGAGTGAGATAATAGATAAGGTCAAAGAATTTAGAAGATTTTACAGGATCTGTTATGATATGTTAGAGAGTTTAAATTTTGAGAGCGATTTGAAGCCATGGAAGGTTATAAACGAAGGGAACGGTAGGATCAAATTTATACTTTGGAGATTTTAGCTCTGGCTGCCATGTGGAGAATGAAAAGAATAGACTGGAGGAGCAGGAGCCATGGAGAAGATTACTGCTAAATTTGAAGTGAGAAATTATGACATTTAAATCTAGGGCACTGAATCTTCCTCTAGATTTACTGACCATTGAATTTCATTTAGAATTGAATTTCTAACTTCCCCTCACAGTCCTTTCTAAATGGTAAAGTCCTATTCCAAATTAGCCTTAATAGTTGAATTTCAATTTTATGATACCAAATGTACTGGAAAGTTATTGATTGCCAGGTTGTCCCCCACCCCAACTCACGGCTTTGCCATGTGTTCACTCAGCAAGCTGGGATGTACTCACCAACTGAGACATGTATTTCTTGGCTACTGTAGACCTTTTCCTAAAAAACTCCTATTAATGCTCCTATTTTCTGATGATGGTACCTCTCAGTGTACTGACATTTCTGTTAAACTGTCTGGGCTCCAGGTCCTTGTCATGTTATTCTCTCCTCCTATGACTAAGCTCCATTTAGAACAGCATCAGGAAAATGTACTCTAAGATGCCTGGATATAGATCTTAGAATTCTGATCTGCCCTGGTTTTATACTTCTTAGGATCAGGTCTGACTTCATAGAAATCTGCTCAGCCTGTATTTAATAGCTGTTTTGACCTGGATAGGCAAATCCACCTTTATTTTGTATGAGAATAATTCTAAGTTTACAGGTACATTGATTGGGGCATTCATTCAGTAGTCATTGAAGATCAGTCCTGAAGTAGAATTTTATTAATCTCTGGAAAGGGTTTTAAAAAGTGTCAAATGGCACATAAATTTTCCTTCCAAGCAGGTAAATCAGTTGGTAAGTTAAAGCATATAAATATAATGTAAAATATTTAATCATATCAAGAAAATAAATATTTAATTTGAATGCTTACTCTGCACCAGGCTCTTTGTCAAATTCCTAATTTTTAACTCTTATAATGATTTTTCAAAGCTGATGTTACTATTCTGATTTTTAAAATGAGAAAATACTACTATGCTCAAGATCATATAGTTGGTAAATAGAAAAAATTGTTTCAAACGTAAATCTGTTCTTCCACAGAGGATTTGTTTTTCCCCCTTTCGCTAGAAATGCTTGCCTCCTCACACCTGCAAACCCCTTTATATCCCAGTTTAAAACCCTTTATGTTCACTTAAAGTAAGTTCTGGAAAGGAATATTGTGTAATAAACAAAGATACATATGGCAGATTGCTTTCAACTTTCATAGTAAATCCAATTAATTTATTATAGCTAAATTAATATTGTATTGAGAGGAGTCGTACTAGTTAAAGGAAGTTGTAAAAGTGTTTTGAGGCTGCTTTTGGGTTCAGTGGGAAAGAATCCCATTTTTGATTTGTGATGTCTGCCTGAAATCAGAGTAGAGCAGCTGTGATCCTTGTGCCATGTTAGTAGCTATCCCTGTGCAAAGAGGATCATGAGACATGAATCATAAGATTGCTGAACAGCAGTCAGGACTCAACTGAACTTTTATATCACATATCTGTCTTGAGTTAGCATCTTAAAATTCCACATCTTCAATGCATCTGTATATGCAAATAGAAACCAAAAGGAAGGGAGTGGAGAGAACCATGCAGGAATAATAGACCAAATAAGCATTTTCTAGTATATAGCCACCAACTTTTGAACACTTAAAATGTTCCTGGTGTGACTGAGGAACTGAAAGTTTTATTTAATGTTACTTAGTTAAAATACTGAATATTTGATTGTTGTAAATGTTTAAATATGTTTAGAATAACTTGGGTATGTGATTCTTTTTAACTTGTACATTTTATAAGATCTAATAGATCAAGGAATTTCAATAACAATTAGCCTACAATTAGAAAAATACTGTAAGTATAAAACATGCACTGAATTTTGAAGATTATATACTTGCAAAAATAATGTGAGATGTCTAATTATTAATTATGTTGTTTGCATGTTGAATATTTTAGATATACTAGGCTAAGTCAGAAGTTAAAATATATTATTCAAGTTAATTTCCTTTGTTTTCACTTTTTTAAATGCAGTTACTAGAAAATTTTAAATTGCATGGGAGCCTCACATGTTGCTTCTTTTAGACATCAGACCAGACAGAACAAAGGATAACAGGGACAGAGGAGTCTGGAGCCAAGTGTGTTGATATCATCAGATATACACATGGTGGATTTCCTAGGTTGGCACTGCCCAGGCTCTGTTGTTTCATGCTTACCCATAAAAATGTTAAACTATTTTTCCCCTAATCACTCCCACATGAAAATTTCTTGAGTGCCTATCCTTTAATATAAATTGTGTTTATTTATTTTTCATTATTGATTAAACCTAATAATTGTACATACTTATGGAGTACAATGTGATGCGTGATGTTTTTATTAATGTATACATCATGTAATGATCAAGTCAGGGTAATTAACATATCCAGCACTATAAAATTTTATCATTTCTTGGAGATGAGTACTTTCAAAATTCTCTTTTGAAGCTATTTTGACCTGTATAGTGCATTACTGTTAAATGTACTCATGCTACTGTGCAATAAAACAAAATATTTTGTACCTCCAATCTTACTGTAACATTATTGACCAGTCTCTCCCAATCCTCCCTCCCCTCTACAGTCCCCATCCTCTGGAACCCATATTCTTTCCCCTCAACTTCTATTAGATTAACTTTTTTACATTCTGTGTATGGATGTAATAATGTGGTATTGGTCTTTCTCTGTTGGGTTTATTTCACTTAACAAAATATCCTCCAGGTTCATCCTTGTTGTTACAAATGACAGATCTTGTTCTTTTTCATGACTGAATAGTAAGTATATATTATAAATATTTTCCACATTTTCTTTTTTCATTCATCTATTGGTGGATATCTGGGTTGATTCCGTATCTTAACTATGGTGAAGTAAACATGTGGTGAAGTGAACATGTTGCAGTAAACATGTTGTAAAGATTTCTTTTCAATATATTGTTTCATTTTCTTTTGACATGAAACCATTGGTGGGATTGCTGGATTATATGATAGCCCTATTATTATATTTTTTGAGGCACTCCCACACTATTTTCTACAATGGTTGTACTAAATTATATCCCTGCCAACAATGAATATATGTTCCATTTTCTCCACATTCTCAACAACATTTGTTATTTTCCATTTTTTTGTTAATAGTCTTTCATTCTAACAGCTGATAAGTGATATTTTATTTTAATTATAATTTGCAGCTCCCTGATGGTTAGTTATGTTGGGCTTTTTTTAAATTAATTGATCATTTGTATGTTGCTCTTTAAGAAATGTCTATCCAGCTCTTGAAATCTTTTTTATCTTGGATTATTCAGGTTTTTGCTGTTGAGGTTTTTTTTTAAAGCTTTTTTTTGTGTTTTTTTAAATAAATTCAGAATATTAATTCCTTGTCAGATGTGTAGTTTGCAAATATTTTCTCACATTCTGTAGGTTATCTCTATTACAATTATTTCCTTTGTTGTGAAGAAGCTCTTTTCTTAATTGAAAACAATCCTATTTGTTTATGTGTGCTTTTGTTGCCTGTGCTTTGAGGTTTTACCTAAAAAAGTTCTTGCCCAGAAAAAGGTCGTGTAATATTTCTTGTATGTTTTCTTCTAGTAGTTTCACAGTTCAGTTCTGGGTCTTACCTTTAAGTCTTTAACTCATTTTGAGTTGATTTTTGTACGTATGTATATAGAAAGAAAGATATAGATATAGATATAGATATAGATATAGATATAGATATAGATATAGATATAGACATAGGGATGTAATTTCATTCTTCTGTACATCAATATCCACTTTTCCCTGCACTGTTTATAGAAGAGACTCTTCTTTCCCCAATGTATATTCTCATCACCTCTGTAAAAAATCAATTGGCTGTAAATGTGTAGTTTCATTTCTGGGCTCTTTTTTCTGTTCCATTGTTCTTTGTGTCTATTTAATGACAATACCATGCTGTTTAAGTTATTGCAGATTTGTAGTATTTTTGAAATCAGATAATTGTGATGCTTCCAGCTTTGTTCTCTTTATTCAGGATCTTTTGTAGTTCCATATAAATTTTAGGATTGTTGTTTCTGTTTCTGTGAAGAAAGACATGGGAATTTTGATAAGAATTGCAATAGGGCTGGGGATGTGGCTCAAGCGGTAGCGCGCTCGCCTGGCATGCGTGTGGCCCGGGTTCAATCCTCAGTACCACATACAAACAAAGATGTTGTGTCCGCGGATAACTAAAAAATAAATATTAAAAAAATTCTCTCTCTCTCTCTCTCTCTCTCTTTCTCTCTCTCTCTCTCTCCCACTCTCTCTTTAAAAAAAAAAGAATAGCAGTAAATCTATGGATTGCTTTGAATAGTAAGCGCATTTTAATTATATTAATCCTTCCAATCCATGAATACAGACTATCTTTCCATTCATTTATATTCACTTCAATTTATTTAATCAGTCTTTATAGTCTTCTGTGTGGATCTTTTTCATCTCCTTGGTTGAATTTATTGAATGTATTACTAGCCATTTTTTGTAGCTATTGTAAATTGGACTGTTCTCTTTTTCAGATAGTTCACTATTAGCATTTAGAAATACTACTTACTTTTGTGTTTGGATTTTGTGTCCTGCAACTTTACTGAACTTATTCCAACAGGTTTTTGTTTTGTTTGGGTTTTTTTGTGAACTCTTTGAGGTTTTCTATATGTTATCTGAAAACAAGGACAGTTTGAATTCCCTTTTTTTTATTTTAGTGTCTTTTATTTCTTTCTCTTGCCTAATTGCTCCAGTTAGATCTTACAGTAGTACACTGAGTAAAAGTGATAAGAGTGGTCATCCTTTTCTTGTCCTGATCTTAAAGGAAAAGCTTTCAATTTTTCCCTGTTTGGTCTGATGTTAGCTGTAGGTTTCAACCTATCGTCTTCACTGCTGAATTCTACCTAACATTTAAAGAGTAACTACTCCAATTTTTCTCAAATTATTGCAAAAAAAAAAAAAAAAAATTAAGGGAGAATTCTTCCAAACTCATCCTACAAAGCCAGCATTACCAAAACCAGACTAGGACACAACCAAAAAAGAATATATAGTTCAATATTCTTGATGAACATAGGTGTAAAAATACTCAGCAAAATACTAGTGAATCAAATTCAATAGCATGTTAAAAAAATCATTTACCATGATCAGTAGGGATTCATCCCAGGAGTGCAAGGATGGCTCAATGTGTACAGATTAATAAATGTGATACCTCCAAGGCAAAAACTTGATGATCACCTCAAAAGATGCATAAAAGGTATTTGATAAAACTCAACATCCATTCATAATTAAAAATTGTCAACACATTAGATGAAAAAGGAACATACCTCAGTACAATAAAGACGATATGGCAAACTCCCTATAAAATTTGAACACCAAAAAACATACTATATATCTGCTCATGTACTTATTCTAAGTTTTATTCTATAATTTTGCTCATCCTGAATTTAACAGCTTGTTCTTTGAGGAGTGACGTAATTTAAACTGGAAACTAACGTTTTGGATTAATTGGGAGTAGTTAAGTGACTAGAGGCCTAATGGTGAGAGACAGTGAAAACTACAGGATCATGAGTTAAGAAAGAAAGAAGTAAGTTAATGAATGATGAGGCAGAGGTATCATAATGAGATTTTGTCTGAGGGCATGAGGAGCTATCATTAGTGCACACAGTTATCCAACACATTTATCTATATCTTTGACCTATACATTTTTCTATATGGGTATAAGTTTGGGGCAACATCTAACTCACATGAACGTCAATTTTATAATAGAGTTGTAACATAGCATATATTTAAGAGATATTGTGTACATCATTGTGTTCACCATTATTCCTCTCAGGGCAATAGATGCTGTCAGTAGGCTTTCCAAAACTATAACAAAATACTTTAGATAATCAAATTTTAAGGAGGAAAGGTTTATATTTGATCATGCTTTAAAAGGATTGAGTCCATGGTCATTTGGCCCTTTGTTTTGGGTCTGTGGTGGCATAGCACATCATGGGAGGGAGCACACGATAGAGGTCTATTTACCTCACAGTGGTCAGGAATAAAAAAAAATGGAAAGAGGCCAGGGTCCCAGTATTGCCTTCAAGGGCAACCCTAAATGACCCAACCTCCTTCCACGAGGCCCCACCTCTTACAAGTTGCACCACCTCCCAGTAGCACAACAGGCTGGGGTCAAGCCTGCAACACATAGGCCTCTGGGAGACGTTCAAGATCTAAACTTTAGCAGATGCCAATTCTGCATTTGAGATAATCTGAGGAAATAAACAAGTGTGTATAAACACGTGACAGCTTCATTTTCAGGTTTTAGAATATGATGTAGTCAGTATTTAACCATCACAGACCCCTCCCTGATTATTTTTCTTCCTCTTCTCTCCACCACTCATCTACCTGTATTGGATAGTAAAATGAGAGTAATTGATGCTAGAGCAAAAGATGCACCAAAATGCAGGGAAAGGGTCAATCAAGCATCATTTTTCTGTAAACGAAAATTTATATAAATAAGATTCACGGTACTCCAGCGCACAATGTGATTCAATATAATTTATTTTGAGACAAAAAAAAAATGTTACCTCTTAGATGTTGGCAAAAAGTGACTTTGTTAAAACATGTATGGTATAAACTGGGACTTAACCTGTCAGAAGATAGTGTGATATAATGATAAACAAAAGGAAAATCTATACTGAATCTTGGAGATAAAAAGAGAGGTGATAATTAAATGTTTTCCAGGCTTGTTCTATTACTATTAGAACAGGTACCCAGTCAGCTAACAAAATATTCAAGTATTCTTGACAGATAAGTTCTCAAAGAGAAGTTGAGTATCACAGCTACATAACAATTAAACAGCATCATTTAACTTGTTTTATTTTGACTCAAGCAAATTTCTGATTTAAATTTAGCTTCACAAATAGGCCCATTACTGAGATGTGAATGTTTGTGCTCTAGAATTCATGTTTTGGCAACTTCATCTACAAAGTTAGACATTAATAGTATTTGGAGATGGGTCCTTTGGGATATTAATGTGTCTGGGGGGCTGGGCTCCATATATGGATCAAGGGACTGGGTTAGTTATCACTAGAACCTGTCTGTTATAAAAGCCAGTTTGGTAATCTCTCATGAGTGTCTTCACCATGCAATGCTTTTTTTGCCCTAGAACTCTACAGAGTCTCTCCATCAGCAAGATGACCCTCCCAGATGCCTGCATCATGCACTTGAGCTTCCCAGCTTATTTAACCATAAACTCAATAAACCTCTACACTTTATAAATTACCCAGACTCTAGTATTTTGTTATAGTAAGACAAAAAGACTGAGATACCCTTCTTATAAGTTTTTCCACCCATTAGTTGTAATATTTTTTCATTGATAATTTGTTAGTTGGCATTTCAGGCACTTAAAATACACCATATTGTAAATTGAAACATATAACCACCCTACTCTTCACCTATTCCATTTTGTCCTGTCTCGTATGTAGCCTCACTATCCTCCCATATCACCTAAATGAAAAACTGGAAAGCTGTCTGAGAATTCTTGCTCTCTGTGATCCTTCCCTTAAACCAGTCAATATAGATTATTAATTCTTTCATGCAAAATTTAGCATCACTATTGCCACTAGCTTAGTCCTTCATCAATTCTCCATGATTTCTGTAAAGGTTGCTCTACCATTTGTTGTGTCTTCAAATCAATTATTGCCTTCAACAGGACTGTTTCATTCACGAGTGACATGACTCAAATGGTTGAGCCCAAAAGATAACTTATAGACTCAAGTAACTAAGGATGATAAGAATAGTTCTGCCCTCAAGTACAACTGGACCAATAGCTTCTAAAGTATTTTCTCCTATCAAGCCCACCTACTGAGGAAACTGAAGCAAGAAGATCACAAGTTCAAGGGCAGCCTGGAAAACTGAATGAGACTTTGTCTCAAAATAAAAAATTTAAAAGGACTGGGGATGTAGGTAGTGGTACAGCACCTGCCCAGCATGCACAAGGGTGCTAGATTCAATCCCCATTACCACCAGTAAATAAATAAACAAACAAACATATTTGGGTGTTCCTTTTTTCATTTCTCAGCTATGATTATGTTTGCCCAAATGTCACCTATTAAAGATAGACTTTCTCCATGACTAGTGTGTTAGATAGTAAGATGCACTGCCTTCCCAGGAAGAACAAACTCTCCAACTGTAGGGAATCCAGCCAGCCCTTGCAGGACACTCATGCATTCCACTCACTTCTGAGCTCCCTGCCACATTTACAGAGGCTTTGTCAGACCCTCGTTGTAGCTCAGCTTTCCCCTCTGCCTGATTAGACATCTTTTCTATTTTTTACACCTCCTGCATCCCAAGCTCCATCTCAGTATGAGTCCCCAGAAATGGCCTGTGACAGTGAGTTATACGAGCTATATGACAAGGCCACTGAGACTTGGTAGTACCCCCAACTCCATGATCCTGGAATCAGAAATCAGTTCTCCTCTTCTACCTCTAATAAGAATATTCTTAGGATGGATTTTGACCAGGCACAGAGGGGCATACCTGTAATCCCAGTGGCTCAGGAGGCTGAGGAAAGAGGATCACAAGTTCAAAGCCAGCCTCAGCAACTTATTGAGGCCCTAAGCAACTTAGCAAGATCCTGTCTCTAAATTTTAAAAAAATTAAATTAAATTAAAAAATTAAAAAAAAAACTTGGCTGGGGATGTGGCTGAGTGGTTAAGCACCTTGGTTTCTATCCCTGGTGACAAGAGAGAGAGAGAGAGAGAGAGAGAGAGAGAGAGAGAGAGAGAGAGAGAGAGAGAGATGGATTGTTATTGGCCCTATTTGCTACACACCTGATTCCCTGGGATACTTACTGGGGCCATGAGGTCAAGGATGTGTTTGACAGCCCCACCAGGATCATATGAAGTGAGTAAAGAAAAGTGAGCCAAAGGAAGGAAAAAGTTACCCCCTCTAATCTTCCATACAGTCAACTAAGGGCTCTTCTAAACTACAATCTACGTATGAGTTTCCTTTGGTTAAACATCATCAGCTTCCCCTATTTGCCTACAGCAAGATATTGGTAAATAAAATTCATCATAAGACAAAACATTCTAAAACACACAGATTCAGCACACCTCTTATTTTTGGAGGATTATTACTTAAGAATGTTTCCTACCTTAAACAGAGGATTGTTTTCTGCAATTATTGCCTTTGGCTCAATGGCTTCACTGTGATAGGGGAGTCAACATCTTAGCCGTTCTCATGGCTTTTTATTCATGGGTGCAATGTGGCTGCCAGGGCTCTGGCTATTATAACCTGATTCAAGGTAGGACAAATTGGGGAGGAAAAGGACACACCAAAGTTTTCCCAAAACCATGCCCGACACAAAACCAACAAGATCTCCACCAACAGTTTATGGTGCAGAAACGAAACCAAGGAAAACAAACCCCTAGTTTCAAAGGAGATGGCTGAGAAAGTAAGGATATTATGGGAATTGTGGGGGTGGGGGACTGGAAGGTTAGCTAAATAAAAGACAAAGTGAGGACATGAAAGTGTGGAGACAATGAAAATGTTCTGGAATTGCAGGTTCAGGAGACAAAAGGATTATTTAGGGTTAGGCTATCAGATGGAGGAGAGTAGAATGAGGAGGCAGTGAGCAGAAAGTTGAAATGGATGAAGTTATTTGGGATGAAAAGAGTTAGATTGGGACATGGGAGTCAGAGGCTAAGTGGAGGAGCAAATAGAGGCGAGATAACGGGAGATAAGGAGGACATGAAACAGATCAGGAGAGACCTCTATATTAACAGCTTTCACAGGCCTAACCAGTACCTATCACAGAGCAGACACTGGCAAAATGACTGACTTCCTGTCAACATTTAAGTACAATCTTAATGTGTCTCCTGACACTTAACCCTCTTGTCCAACAGCTTTCTCCTCTCTGAGGTCCTGCAGGTGCCTAACCTCAACATGATCAAAGGTCAACTCACAATCGCTCAGTTTGGGGCATGTCCTCTCCTCTTACTGTCTCTGATTAGATAAGTGCATCCAGTTATCTCAGCCAGAAATCTAGGAGTTGTCCTTGACTCTTCTTTCTCACTACTACATCATATCAGTTACAACTTTCAATAATGTTAACTTAATGTCTTTTCACCCTGTTTCTTCTTTATTTCCAACGCATGGATTCAGAGACACAGAACCTCCTAGCAGGCTTTAAAATAGTTTCTCTGGATTAAATTTGATTTGTCATAAAATTTTAAAATTAATTTTAAAGATTATTTTTTTTTCCTAAATTCTCAAAAGTGTTGATCCCAAGTTGTGGATTTAGGGAAAGATGTGCAAATAAAAGAATCACTTCTTCTTCCTCCTATCAAAGCGCTGTGAACAAAGCAGTATTCTTCTTTCTCATCTTTTGCATGAGCATACACAAAATTGGTCATTTATAGAGTTATTTTTAACTGATAATAGTTTTACAAAATGGAAGAGGCTCACAGATCTTTGGTACTTAAAGATTGTCAAAGCTAGTATCTAACTCATCACTAATTTCTAGTAACTTGTGGGTTATTTCAATTATTTTGTTGTCTTTGCTTAGCATAGTAGTTTTCACTTGTTGTAATCACACATTAATGGCCTGTTAGACTCAGCACAGAAAGGATAGCGACTATGACTGTCGTGTTCACAGTTGTGTTCCTTCCACCTAAAGCAAGATCTAGTGTCAAGTAGAAGTTCTGAATGAATGCATGAATGGTTAAAATAACAACAGAAATAATGGGTTACTAAAATGAGATGAAACTTATTTAGAATGTACTATAAGCCAGTGCTAAGAGGATGTACTATGTGCTTTCCTGTGTTATCTCCTTTATTACTCAGAACCGATGAAAAAAGTATGATGACTGCTTCATCAGGTGCATGAGGAAATTACTGCTTAAAGAAATCAGGCCATTTTCACAGGTGTCATGACTAAGTTAATGACCCAGAACATGGTGTCTGATTCCATGCTCTTAATGACCGTGAAGCTAACAAATTCCTTTTTAAATTTTTTGAGCATATTTCAGATTTTTCCTAAAATATGCATTCTATCTCTCTTCTACTTTATTCAAGTTTCTTTAATAGGAAACTTTAATTGAGCAAGGGATGGAGTCACCAAGCAGCTCAGCCTCTCATTCCTGAAGCCCCAGTCCTCTGCGTAGCCTGTGTAAGCAACCCTTAGAAATACATTCTTCATAGTCATAAGGACTGTAAATTATCTTATGAACCATCTCATTTTTGAGACAGGGCATTAAATAATTGGATAATTTTTAGTTGGTCAATAGACCAAGCAACTAGAGTTCATATTTTTACTACAGCATATTTTTACTACTATTTTCAAGAATAAGTTTACTCATATTAAATATATTTTATTTTGCTCTAAGATTAAAGCAGCTGTAATGGAATGTTCCAAAATTTTCTTGAATATTACACAATAGAAGCATTTATTTTGCTCCTGTATGAAACACATGGAAAATACTTGCTTTCTTGGCAGCTTGGAGTGAGGAGTAAAAGGCTTGGGATCTTTTGGCAGCATTGCTTATGCACAATTAACGTACTGCTTGCCAAAGAAAGGGCATATACAATGCTGTGTGTGGAGCTAGACTAGAGTATCTTTTTTAAAAAATATATGACATATGGGGCATTTGGGTAGGGGATTGGGAATTTTGAAAACAGAGATTGTATTGTTTTTCCTTGTGGTATGCAATATAAATGCCCTGCACAGAAAAAGTTAACATAACAGACCCAATTTCTATCTTTTAAAAGCCTGCTCATGGGGCTAGCCCTTGATAGCTGTGTGGGAACTTGGATATCATGAGGGTTCCCACCATCCTCAGAACTGATACAAAGGTCTCACTGTGCCTGAACTGTGCAAACAGTATGGTTTAGCCTCAACCTCTGCTTTCTTCTAGGAGTCTGGAATTCAGATGTCAGGTAGAGAGTGCTTATGTGATCAGCCCACCAAAACAAACAAACAAAAAACTTGAGTGCTGCAGTTCTAAGAGCTTACCTTGTTGGCCACAGCCAGCAAGATTCTCATATCATGTTATAGGTAAGTTAAGTGTGTTCCATATCACTCCCCTAGAAGAGGACCCTTGAAAGTTTGTTCCTGGTTTTTCTAATTTCATCCCATGTACCTTTTTCCTTTGCTGATTGCCTTTTGTGCAATAAATCAAAGGCATGAGTACAACTGCATGCTGAGTCCTGTGTCTGGCAGGTGGATCACCAAATTTGGGGGTGATCTTGGAGATCTTCAGCACAGTACCATACTCATTATTACTAAAAATTTTCAGTTGGTAACACATCTATTGAGCTTTTACTATATGCGCAAATGTTTTTTCAGCATTGAGAATGTAATAATGAATTATTCACAATGGCAATTTAAAAGCCTATGGACCAATGGCGTGATTCTCACCCATGATGTTGGCCGTGTGTGTATATATATATATACACACACTCACATATATATGTATTTTATCTCCCAGGAAACATTTGGTATAGTATCTTGAGACTTTTTTTTTATTATTGTCACCACTAGGGTAGTGCTATTGACATCAAGTAGGTAAAAGCCAGGAACGTTGCTGAACATGCTACAATAGAAACAGAACAGCCTGACTCCTGCCAACTTCCATAAAGAATTATTCAGTCCAAAATGGTACCAAGGTTAAGAAACCCAATTCTAGCAGGAGAAACACACGTAAACATGTGTTGTTTCAATATGATGTGAGAACTGTTCCTTCTGTGATCTTGCCCTCTGCCCTACCTTTAACCACTCACCCCAAAACTAGGGCCTCCCACCTGCTGCCTTTTCACTCTCCTTCAACCTCATGAACTCACATTTTCTCTGATGAGGTTTAATTCCAAAATCAATTATTGTAATCATCCCCTGTGATGCCCCCATATGCTCCTGGGTCTATTTCCCTTTGCAGGCCTCACTTGGAAAATCACAACAATGATTATATCCTAGTCCATGCCCACTCCAGCTGACCTTTATGACTTGTGCTTTAAATTCCTGATTGTTCACCATCAAGTGAGCCCTGAACACAGCTGTGACATGACATTCCTGTAACTGAACATGTTCCTGTCTTCTGTGAGCTCAAATCTCCCACACCTCCTGTCCCTTCTTCACCCACTTTCTCATCTGGTTTCTAATTTCTCTGAGAAAATAAAAACAACCAGAAAAGAGTATCCACAGCTTTCACTGCCAGCTTCTTACCTGTGTGCAACTGGCCCTGCAGACTGTCTTCTTCCCACAATGGTGAGTGGACTTCATTTGTCATCCCATTTCTTACTTTCCCTCCATTGCTCAAGAGCATCACTCTAATAACTCCATCCTTTCTTTACTGTGTCATCATTTTTTCCCTCTCTGTTAAATCTTTCCCCGTGGCATGCAAGTATGTGGTTATTTTCCCCATTTCTCATCTTGAAGAAAGTTTCTCTCCCGATTGGTATTTTTCCCTCTTGTTGCTACCCCCTTTTCTCTCCTTTTCTTCACTGCAAAATGCCTCAGATTGTTTATATTTGCTGCTGTGAATTTTCCTTCTCCCATTCTTTCCTGAACTAATTCAGGTATTCACCAACTCTATTCCTCCAAATTTGCACTCCTCCCCTGCTCCCCCCCTTACATCAGGCCATGGTAATTTATCCTTTTGTAAGTTAGTGTGATATATCCATTGTAGGAGCCCTCCCAGCAGTGCACAGCTATGCTAAAGCCCTCAGGTTTTCCACTAACCCAGCTGCATAGTCCTCTCCACCCTCTAAATTATGACTTTCACATTTAGCCCCAGTGCTAATTGCTTTGTTCTCTTAGTGGCTCGAGGCTCAATTCCAGTGAAATAATACAATTGGCCAATTCATATTTTCATGTCGGGCAACATCCTATAGTATCCACCAGGCTACAGACTAGCTGACTTTGTTCAATATAAACTGCCAGTCCAATCACAGACTGTACTATGCAAAAATTAACCCATCGCCACCTCTCTGAGTTAGTACCTAAAGACAAGGCAGCTTTATCAAAGGAGCACAAGGCAATAAAAAAAAGTGTGATATATCCACTGTCGGGGCACTCAGTAAATTTTTAATTATTTCTTCCCTCTCTAATGACATGGAACACATTCTGCTTTGTAACATAGTAATTCATGTTCATTGGATGTGGCACCTCCTAGATTTAAGTGCCTGCATTCAAGGACTATGTCTTAGTCATCTCCATGTCTTTCAGCCCATTGACTCTGGGTCTTCCTCTTAATAAAGCCCTGTTAAGGCAACAAAAAATGAACCTTCACACTTAGTGCTTTGGGTTTCAGGCAGCCTGCCTCCCAGGGCCCACCATGCTTCACTCTGTCTTGGTGACAGCCTGTCTCCTCTTCTGCCATTGCCTCTCCAGCCCCATGCTAGATCATAAATCTTGTGAAGAAAGATTAACAACTCCTATATTTACTATTCTATACCCAGAATCTTGATCCACACCCAAACTCATTAGAGGTTATTGGCAAATATAATTTAAGTGAATAATAACTTAGAATTGATCCCAAATTGGCCTCTGTAGCTCCTTTTAATGGCTCCTTGGATAGCCCCTTTTGATGTGATAGTTTATGCATCTTGGTCTACTGATGAAACTTTTCCTTATATCTACCCACCAAGTCTGTTAGGAGGTATGTTAAGGCACATGAAATAGACATACAATGTACTTTTATCAAGTAGTCTTCAGGAAAACATAAACTACCACTCTAAAGGCCCAGTGGTTGCTAATATGGCTATTAGCTTTTCCTCTGCTCACTATACTTGGTGCTGTAGGAAAGAAATTAACCCACTTAATAATATCACAAGTGTTACTAGTAATGGAGCTAAGAGGTATATTAAAGTCAAATTATATATTGTTTACAAAAATGGGAAATTTTTATATGGTTCTGCTTATTGTTCAAGGAAGATTTTGTTGGTGGAAATGGTCTTTACCTTTTTTTTAATCTACTAATATTTATTTTTGATATTTTATTATCATCTCTAATGTCATCAATATCTCTACTAGAGTAGGGGAAATATGAGGAAATTTATTTCATGGACACATATTAATTGTTTATACAACGGGATTCATTGTGATAGTCCCATACATTGATACAGCATGCATTGGTCATATCCAACCACCCTCCTTCCATAATTCCTTTGCACATACACACCTTTTTTAATCCCAAGTAATCGACGATCCTACTTTCAAGTCAACATTTTTTAGTTTCCACATATGAAAGGGAGAACTTGGTACCCATCGTTCTGTGTCTAGCTTATTTCACTTAATTCGATGTCCTCCAGTTTCATAAAATTTGCTACAAATGATAGGATTTCATTCTTCTTTATAGCTAAGACTCCATTGTGTGTGTTTGTGTATGTGTGTGTGCTACATTTTCTTTATCCACTTATGTACTGATGGTACTATATTTGCTACAGCGAACAGTGCTACAATTACATGGACATGCAGTGTGTCTTTGATATGCTGATTTTATTTCCTTTGGATATTTCCCAGGTGGGGGAGAATTGCATCATATGGAATGTCTATTTTCAGTTTTTTGAGAAATTCCGATACTGTTGCCCATACTAAAGTAATCTACATTCCACCAACAGTGTATACGTGTTCCTCTCTTACACCGCATTCTTACCAGCACTTGTTACTCTTGTTTTGTTTCTAATAGTCATTTCAACAGAGGCAAAATGGTATCTCATTGTAGTTTGACTTGCATTTCCCTGATGGCTAATAATATTGAGCATTTTTTCCTATATTTATTAACCATGTGTCTATTTTTTTCTAGTATTTCATTGAATAGGTTTCTATGTGCTTAACCTTTATTGCTTCACCATTGAGCATTCAATATCTGCAGATGTTTGTTCATTAATGGTGTCCCGAATAACTTGAATACTCTCCTCATTCTTTCTTTTTCTTTTCTTTCTTTCTTTTTTTTCTTTTTTCTATTTCAAAAGACTGGTCTTCAAATTCAGATATCCTTTCTTCCACTACTGTTGAAGTTTTCAACTGAATTTTTTGTTTGACTCAGCTCTTTAATTTCAAGGTTTTGTTCTTTATCAAAATCTCTCTGTGCTGAATGTCTCATTCATATACTGCATTATCTCCTTCATTTAACTTTATCTGCATTCTCTTGGATGTCACAGAGCTTTAAAAAAATCATTCCTTTGAATTTCTTATTATCTATTTTGATTTCTATGGAACTTGTTACTGGGGAGATAATCTTTTGGTGGTGTCACATTATCTTTTTCCATATTTTTATTGGTGCATTATAGTTACTTTAATGGTAGGATTCAACATTACGTATCCATACATGTACACAATATAACAATAAAATTGGGCCAATGTCATTCCCCAGTATTTCCCTTTCCTGTCTTCCTTCTGGTCCCTTTCCTCTACTGATTTCCCTTCAATCAGGATATTCCTTCACTCAAATTTCTTCTTTTTTTCCCCCTTCTTTAGCTTCCACATACGAAAGAAAACTTGTGACCCCTGATTTTCTGATTTGGCTTATACTGCTTAATGTGTTAGTCTCAAGTTCTAATCATTTTCCTGCATAATTTTGTTCTTCTTTATGTCTGAATTAAACTCTATTGTGTATAAAGACGCCACATACTCTATCCATTTGTCCACTGATGGACAACTAGGTTGATTCCATAGTTTGTGTGTATCACATGGGTCTGTGTGTATACTATTGTACAATAGGATACATTATTAGGAGAAATATCAAGGAGTAATATCGCTGTATTGTATCATCGTTCCATTCCTAGTCTTTTGAAGAACCACCACACTAATTTCCAAACTGGTTGTACTAATTCACAATCCCACCAACAGTGCAAAAATGGCAAAAATGTCCCTTTTCCACCACATCCTCTCCAGCATTAATTATTGTTTGTATTCTTGATGACTGCCATTCTGATGGGTGTGAGATGAAATCTCAAGTGTAGTTTGGATTTACATTTTACTAATTGCTAATGATGTTTAACATTTTTCATATATTTGTTGGCAATTTGTATTTTAACTTTTGAGAAGTGTTTGTTTAATTCATTTACCCATTTATTATTGGGTTTTTTTTTTGGTGGGAGGGGAGTTAAGTTTTTTGAGTTCTTTATATATTCTAGATATAAATCCTCTGTCAGAAGAGATTTTTCTCTCAATCTTTAGGTTCTCCCTTCACTTTCCTAATTACTTCCTTTGCTATGCCAAAGCATTTATTCACTCTTAGCATTGTTTCCTGAGCTTTAAGAATCCTATTGATCCTATTGAGAAGGACGTTGCCTGTGCCTGTATGATGGAGTGTTTACCCTCTGTTTTCTGCTAGGAGTTGCTTAGTTTCTGGTCTAATTCCTACATATTTGATCCGTTTTGAGTTGATTTTAATGCAGGGTGAGAGACACGGGTCTTGTCTCATTTTCTACATATGAATAAACAGTTTTCCCATGACCATTTGTTAAAAAGGTTTTCTTTTCTCCAACATATGTTATTGGCACATTTGTAAAGGATCAGATGACCATATCTGTTTCTTATATTGTATAATATTTGTCTACATGTCTATTTTATGCCATTATGTTGCAGTCTTTGTTACTATAGCTCTGTAGTATGACTTGAAGTCAGGTATTGTAATGCCTCCAGCATTGCTTTTTGACTTAGAATTTCTTTGGCGATTCTGGGTGTTTTATTCTTCCAAGTTAATGTTAGGACTTTGTCCTAGTCCTGTGAAGAATGTCATTGGTAATTTTATGGGAATTGCATTGAATCTGTATATTGGTATACAGATTTGGTAGTGTGGGCATTTTAACATCATTAATTCTGTGTGTCAATGAATATGGAAATCTTAACATCTTATATCTTCTTCAACCTCTTTCTGAAAGTTTTATAGCTTTATTTGTAGAGTTCTCTTTCACCTCCTTGATTAGATTGATTCCTAATATTTTATTATTCTTGAGACTCTTGTGAATGGGATTGTTTTCCTGATTTCTTTCTCAGCAAATTCATTATTGATGTATGGGAAAGCCATTGAATTTTGTATGTTTTAACCTGCTACCTTGGTGAATTTGTTTATTAATTTTAGCAACCTTTTGATAGAACTTTGTAGATTTTCTTAGTATCAAATCACATACAAATAGTGATAATTTTACTTCTTCCTATTTTTATTACTTTCATTTTCTTCTCTTGACTAATTGCTCTGGCTGAATTTCTAGTACTATATTCAATAAGAGTGGTAAGAGTGAACATCCTTATCTCATTCTGGAAGTTAAAGAAAATACTTTCATCTTTTGACTATTCACTATGAAAAAATTGGCTTTGTGTTTGTCATATATAGCCTTTATGGTGTTGATATATGTTTATTCTATCACTAGTTTTTTTTTAGCATTTTTATCATGAATGGGTACAAAATTTTTTTGAAGGCTCTTTTTCTGCATCTATTGAAGTGACTGTGATTTTTGTCCTTAATTCAATTTATGTGATGAATTAAATTTTTGAATTTGAATATATTAAACCATCCTTGCATCCCTGGGATAAAACCAACTTGATTATAATGTAATCTTCTTAATATGTTGTTGAGTGTGATTTGTAATATTTTATTAAGGGTATTTGCATCTAACTTCATTAGGGATATTGCTCTGTAGTTCTCTTACCTTGATGTGTCCCTATCTAGTTTAGTTTGAGAGTAATACTGGTTTAATAGAATGAATTTTGAAGTCTTCCATCCCTTTCTATTTCATGAAGTAATTTAAGGAATATTGGCATTAGTTCTTTAAAAGTCTAATAGAATTCAGCTGAGAATTCATCTGGTCATGGGCTTTTCTTTGTTGGAAGGCTTTTTATTGCTGTTTCTATCTCATTGCTAGTTATGGGTCTATTTTGGTTTTCTATATTTTCTTAATTCAATTTGTGCAGATCATATGTGTCTAAGAATATCCATTTCTTCTAGGTCTACAATTTATTGGAGTATGTTTTAAAAATAGCCCCTCATGATCCTCTGGATTTGTGATGCCTGTGGTGATTGTTCCTTACATCTCTGATTTTATTAATTTAGGTCTTCTTTTCTTTTGCTTATTTTAGCTAAGGGCTTATCAATCTTGTTTAACTTTCCAAAAAACCAACTCTTTGTTTTCTTGATCCTGTGTATTGTTTTTTATTTTCTATTTCACTGATTTTACCTCTGATCTTAATTATTTTCTTCCTTCTACTAATTTTGGAATTGATTTGTTTTTAAGGAACTTAAGAGATATCATTAGGTTGTTCGGGATCTTTTTTATTTTCTTATGTAGGCACTGATAGCTATAAACTTTCCTCTTGGAACCACATTCATAGGGTCTCAGAGGTTTTGGTATGTCATATCACTATTCTTGTTTGATTCTAAGAAATTTTTAATTTCTCCTCTAATTACTTCCATCATCCATTTACCTTTCAAAATTGTCTTGTTCAATCTCTATGTGTTTATGTAGTTTCTCTAGGTTTGTTTAGTGTTGATTTCTAATTCCATTCCATTATGATCTGATAAGATGCAAGAAATTATATCAGTCTTTTTGTTTTTGGTTTGGTTTGGTATTTGATAAGAGTTGTTTTGTGGCCAAAATATGGCCTATTTTGGAGAAGTTTCCATGAGCAGCTGAAAAGAAAATGTGTTCAACTGTTCTTGGATGAAATATTCTATAGTTATCTGTTAAGTGCATTTAACTTTTCAGGTCCAAAGAATTGTTACTGTGTTCATGTCTGTGTAACCTATCTATTAATAAGAGATGTATATTGAAATCACCCAACAGTATTGTAATGGGGTCTATTTGAGGCTTTAATTTGAGTATGGATACCTTATGCAGTTGGGTGCACTATCATTTGAGGCATAAATATTTATAATTATTATATCTTCATCTTGGATTGTTCCCTTTATCAATATGAAGTGACCTTCTTTTTTCTCTTCTGATTAATTTTGGCTTAGAGTTTGCTTTGTTGGATATGAAATTAGCTACTCCTGCTTGTTTGCATGACATTTTTTGTCCTTTCACTTTCAGCCTGTAGCTCTGTGCCTGTAAGGTGAGTGTTTGGAAGCAACATAGAGTTGGGTCTTATATTTTAATTCATTCTATTAATCTAGGTCTTTTAATTGGAGAGTTGAGACTATTTACATTCAATGTTATTACAGAGAGATGTTTATTGATTCTTGCCATTTTGATTTATTTCTAATGTTTAATGTGATCTGTTCCTTGTTTGGTTAGCTACTTTTCAAATGAGATTTGTTCATTTGTTTTCTCTGTCACTTGTTTTTTATTTCTTCTGTGTCAAACATTTCTTTAAGTATTTTCTGTAGTGCCAGCTTAAGAGTCATGGATTCTTACAGTTTCTGCTTGTCTTGGAAGGCTTTTATTTCTCCCTCAGTTTTGAAGGTACCTTGTTTTTGGTTTTGTTTTCTCATATTTTATGCATTTTTATCTTGTCTCTGCCACTTATCTGGGGTAGCTATATTAATAAACAACTTTTTCCTAAAGACATGTCTTGAAGCCTGAGTTTGCTATGAAATGTCCACTTTGCTGAGCACCACATTGTAGTCAGTCTCCCTCTAAGTTCTGTGGCTTTGATCAGTGAGTCTGGGCTCAGTATATACTGTGTCAGCATCAGAGAGATCCACTGTCTCTGCAGGCCACCGGCAAGTGAGGGTACTCAAGCAGCTCAGGCACGTGTGGTGTAGACAGAAGTGGGTGCAGGGAGCTTACTTGTGGCTACCCCAGCAACAGGCCAATGGCTCCTATCATGTGCTAAAGGTTTCTTCAGGCACTTTTGATATTAGCATTGTGTCACATTCAGGTGCCTTTTACAAATCCTTCAGCTCTAGTACCCTCCTGGTAACAGGAGGTGACTGGAGTAGGGCTAAATTTCTCTGGGGGCTCCCTTTAGACATTTGCTCTCAGCATTGCTCAAAGTTCCCTCAGCATCCCCCTGTGGACAGGGTAACAGTAAAACTGCAGTAGTCCCTTCTCACCTTGCCAATAACAGGCACTTGAATGGGGCACAAGGGAGAGGGGTGTACAAACTACATAGACAACTGTCTTCAGTCCTGGCACTGGCAATAATCCACACATACCTGACCATTCCCCTGATCTCTGAGAAAAAGTTCCACACCATCCAGGTTCTTAAGAGTGGTACCCTATTCTTCCCTCCATGTCCCATTTGTTTCCCACAGTACAGGGCACCCAGCAGGTTTGAGTAAGATTCACTGTGCTGGGCCAAGCTGGGTTCACAAAGGCAGCTCTCTTCTTAGTCAGTGCAATGGAATGAATGTCTGTGGGGTCTTAAAAATGGAAATATCCAGGGATTTCTTAACCCTAGAGAAATCCAAATTAAGACAATAGTTACCTTCTCTAGATGGTTCCTGGCTACAGCCCCCTGGTTTTCACTGGCAGATGCTGGGAGATACTTTTCCAAATCAAGGGTACTGTGCAGAATTTAAGTAAGGGCACTTATTTAAAGGGGCTGCCAGCCTGTGAGGATTGTGAAACCATCCAGCAGCTAAGATTACCAGCATCAGTGCTGTCAGCTTGCTGATCCTCTTTTTACCCCTGACTCTCACAAATAAGAGAATTCCCCACCCCTGGCTGTGGAGCTGGGATGACAGATGCCGGGATATTTTGTTTCTCTTACTATGCTCCTGTCCCAAATCTCTAAATCTTACAAGGTTCCAGTGTCTCTCTTGCTGATTTCCAGTGCTTTCCCATGGTCACTCATTTCAAAATGCAGCTTTACATCTGTTATTTTGGCTCTTCTTTGTGGAGAAGTCAGTGACTGCTGGGAATCTTTACTCCAGTCATCTTGAAATCTTCTAGTTTATTAAGTAAGTCACCTGCTCTTACTCTGATAGTTAAAACAACAATTCAAAGGAAAAACTGTTAGAAAGGGTAGTAGGCTGGAAATTAACAATACATGTAGAGCTCATCTATGGAATTCCTTTATTGAGACTATCCCTAGTTTTCATCAAAATGTACCCATGCATGTTGCCAGGCATGATGGTGCATGCCTGTAATCCCAGTGGCAGGAGATTTGTGAGTTGAAAGCCAGTCTCAGCAACTTAGCAAGTCACTTAGCAACTCAGAAAGACCCTAATAAAATATAGAAAAAGATCTGGGGATGTGGCGCAGTGGTTAAGCACCCTTGGGTTCAATCCCTAGTACCAAAAAAAAAAAAAAATGTATCCAAGTCAGCCATAGTATTATCTATATAATATGCCAGCTTACTGGCCAAGAGGAATACACACTCCCTCAGCAGGAAGCATTTCACATGTATAAAGAGTTCAGAATTTGAAATGGGGAGGGAGCGATGTGATGGAAATGAGCCAGAAGAGTGAATTACACACATGTTTGAGTTGAAGCCGCTCCTGGCAAGCTGTAAATTATGAGAGTCATTTATGAGAGAGTCTATAATTGCTAAAGGAATTTCTGTGTTAATCATCAAGAGACAGATCCAATAAAAAAAAAAAAAAAAAAAAAAAAAAAAAAAAAACAGTGCCAGCTAAGGAAAAGTTCCCCCTTCGTTTACAAATCAATTATTGGCTATTCTCTGTTGATGACTGAAGAATGATAGTAACTTAATTAGCTCTTTTTCCATTTAAGAAAATCACATTGCTTTGATTCAAGCATGCCCATGCAAGGTATCCAGAAGGTCTGAGTTTACAATGTAGATTTCAAAGAATTCCAAATCTAGCCCCTTTGGTTCAAATGCAACAATATGAAACCTATTTTGACTGTCATTTTAAATGATTAATTCTGCTTTAATGCAAAACATACCTTCTGCTCTATAGTTACTGTATAAAACTAAAAACTTTCATGAAGAAAATCAGTAAAACTTTGTTGTATTTTGTTGTATTTGGATTACACACATATAATCCCAGCAGCTCAGGAGGCTGAGGCAGGAGGATCACAAGTTCAAAGCCAGTCTCAGCAAAAGCAAGGACCTAAACAACTCAGTGAGATCCTGTCTCTAAATAAAATACAAAATAGGGCTGGGGATGTGGCTCAGTGGTTGAGTGCCCCTGAGTTTAATCCCCAGTACAGCCCCTCAATAAATAAATAAATAAATAGAACTGAGATCCATAATGGGGGGCATGGGAAGAATATAGGAACTTTGGATTGGGCAAAGGGGAGGGAGGGGAGAGGAGGGGGCATCAGGGTAGGAAAGATGGTGGAATGAGACAGTCATCATTACCTAAGTACATGTATGATTGCATGAATGGTGTGACTCTACATTGTGTACAACCAGAGAAATGAAAAGTTGTGCTCCATTTGTGTACAATGAATCTAAATGCATTCTGATGTCATGTATAACTAATTAGAATTTAAAAAAAAAAAAAGAACTGGGGATGTGGCTCAGTATTTAAGCACTCCTAGGTTCAATCCCCAGTATCAAAAAAAAAAAAAAGAGTAGTTGTATTATAAGAAATATACATCATGGGCCAGGGATATAGCTCAGGAGCAGAGTGCTTGCCTAGCATGTGTGAGGCACTGGGTTCGATCCTCAGCACCACATAAAAATAAACAAATAAAATAAAGGCATTTTGTTTATCTATAACTACAAAAAAATTAAAAAATACACACTTGCTAGAATCACCTCACATGAAGAATGAAAAATATCATCCAGACAGAAAAACTAACCAGAAATTTTAAAATACAAATCAGTCATTAATTTTCTCTTCTTCCTAGTTCAACAAACTATCTTGTTTTATAGATTTATTTAGTATAATTTGAACATTTTAAATTTCTGTTTTAGCTCTTTCACTGCTGTGACTGAAAGATTTGACCAGAACAATTTTCGGGTAGAAAAGTTTATTTTGGGGCTCACAGATTCAGTGGTCTTAGTCCATAGAAGGCCAGCTCCATTCCTTGGGGCTCAAGGTGAGGCAGAACATCTGAAAGAAGAGTGTAGCAGAGGGAAGCAGCTCACATGGTGATTAGGAAGCAGAGAGAAAGACTCCTATCACCAGATACAAATATATACCCCCAATTCCCACCTCCTCCAGGACACACTACTACTTCAGATACCACTTAGTTAATCCCTATTGGGGGAATTAATTCATTGATTGGGTTAAGATTCTTAGAACTCAATCATTTCTCTTCTGTACCTTCTTGCATTGTCTCACACATGAGTTTCTGGGGGACACCTCACATCCAAACCATAACAATAGCTATAAAATAAAAAAAGTTAAATATCAAATAATTCCTCAAAAATCATATCAGACCACTATAAACCATGATAGTCTGAGATTACATCTATTTCAAATTATTCACATAACAAAAATGAGGAAGTCTGAATTTGTACTCTTTTTTTAATTTTATGGACACTCCTTATTTATTCTAAACCTTTCTATTTTTCTGATATATAACTTAAAATTTTTTAATTTCTCTTCAATCTAGTTAAATTCTGTTTTTACCTATTCAGATGAGTAGTTATTCTAGTAGTCACTGTGGAGATATTCTGAATTAGTTAAGATATAACTAAGAATCTCTCCCCTAGGAAGTTTAAATTCTAGGAGAAAAAAGTCATAGTTACTTAAAACACTATAAAGAATACAGATAAAGATATATGGGAAAGAGTGGTATATATAAATCTAACTTAAAAATTCCAAAAATGGAAAGATTAATCCTAGAAAGGGAGATAAAAGAGGTATCAAAGAGAAAGTTTTATTTGAGCTGAGCACTAAAGAATGGGTAGGGTTTATACATGGTGAGACAGGAAAATAAATGGTCATAATTGTATGAGATAACAAATGTTAGTAACTGATAGCCATTTTATTTTTTTTCTCTATCAAGATTTCTCTCTTTCTCATTTGGGAAAGCATACTACTATTCTGATCTCCCTTATTTTTTAAACTTAACCTTCATTTAACCTTGTAAGTAGCAGGAAATAACTACAAGGAACTACCATGTTAGAAAGAGTGAAGGAAATAGTGCACAGAAAGAAAAGATAGAAAAGATATCTTTAATAATTTTAAGATAACTAACATTTTCCATCAACATATAACATGTAAAATAGTTCTAAAACTCTTAAAAACAGTTTTTAAGTTTCCACTAATCACCAATATTATATTAATGAGAGTATTTATATAATTTCTATATTATATTTTTAAATCTATATTATATTTTTAATCATGATGTGATATATGAAAGCCCTAAAAATTATCATATTCAACTGTATAAAACTATATAACTTTAATATGAAAAGGCAGTATAAACAAAGTTAAAAGACCACATAAACAGGGAGAAAATATTTTCAACATATATAGCAGAAGTATATATTACCTATATAAAAAAGCTCTTACAAAACAATTTTTTTAAATAACCATAGCCATCATTAAGAATATAAAACTATTCCAAACTTAATTAATAATAGATTTAATTTAAACAAGATGAAATTAAATTTCCTTATGAGACTGAACAAGATTAAGAAAAGCAACCAGGGATGGTGGTGCATGCCTGTAATTCCAGCAGCTGGGGAGAATGAGGCAGGAGGATCTCAAGTTCAAAGCCAGTCTCAGCAACTCATGGAGGCTTTTTGCAACTCAGCGGGACACCATCTCTAACTAAAATATTTTAAAAGGCTGGGGCTATGCCTCAGTGGTTAAAGTGCCCCTGGGTTCAATCCCTGGTACAAAAAAAAAAAAAAAAGATTAAGAACAGCAATTACCTCCTGTATTGGTGAAAGCAAGAAAGTATTAGCAAAGTCATGCACTTTTGTAAAAATATAAATTACTATAATATTTCTATAAGCTATCTAGCAAAATTTTTCAACATAAAAGTGCACATTTAGACTCAGTAATTCTACTTCTGTGAGTTTATCCTAGATTAAAACAGAAATATATTAAATATATAGGCATGATCACAATAATATTTGTCCTAGCAAAAAATTAGAAGCAAGCTAAAAATTTATCAATGGCATTGATTAAATAAGTTACAGTAAATTTTACAAGCATCTATTCATTTTGTAATTTCAGCAAATATTTAAATATTGATGCTAAAATTTTTTCAAAATAAAATTAATTTTAAAAATTAACAATAAATTATATGTTTGTGACATAAAAGGTTGAAGTATTTCTCAGACTCAAACCCAAGCAGACTCCCACAGTGTGCCACCCCTAACAATTTGGTGTATATCCCTTCAGAAATGTATCAGTATTATACAAATAATATATACATACGTTACATATATATATGTATACATATTATATATGTGTGTGTGTGTATATATATATACATATATATGTATATATATATATATATATATTTTTTTTTTTTTTGTATAAGAGATTAAACCCAGGTGCTTGTCCACTGAGCTACATCCACAGCCCTTTTTATTTTGAGACAGGATTTCACTAAATTGCTTAGGATCTCACTAAGTTGCTGAGGCTGGCTTTGAACTTGCAATACTCCTGCCTCAGCCTCTAGAGCCACTGGGATTACAGGCATGTGCCACTGCACCTGGCTATATTATATTTTTAAATCTATGGCCAACTTCACTCTCAATAAAGCAAAATATAGTTAAATATTAGTTTTTAAATCTCATAATAAAATACAAAGGTAAACAGACCCCAAGTAATTACATGTCCTGAGTCTATAGTATCTGAAAGAACTAAAACCACCTGAGAGACATTATACAACTATTCTTTCTAAAAAACAAACTTTATTTCTACACTTCTTCTGTGACACATTAAATATCACAGACTATACAGAGTGCAATTCTCTGAGCCTTAACATAATTCTTTCAGACTTCCTGATTTTCCCTCATCTATTATAAATGATTTACTTCCTCATTTTAGGCCAATAATGTTTTATCATTTCCATCTTCTCTTTTTAACGTGTTCTTTTTAAGTTCTCTTCAACCCTACCTTTTCTTTCTCCTTTTAAAATCCAAAAGTCAACTTAAGCTGTTTTGATTTAACAAACATATAACAATGATTGGAATGATTGCTATGAAGAATGGAGTTATATGGCTGACATATAACTCCATTGAAACCAATTGACAGCTGAAACAAATTCAGTTTTTTCTTTGCCTTTGATCTACTTTCGTTGCCTTGAGAGACTTTGCTTATTTCCTATTTCCTTCCCCTCTTTGTTTGCTACCCCTTCCTCTTCCTCTCCCATCCTTTTCCCTTCTCTTCCCTACTAGTGTTCCTATGTCTTCTAACATTACCACCAAAACTGCTTTCACCATCCATAATTTTCAACTAAAGTATGTGCTGAAACAGAATTTCAGGATTGCTCTGAGAGCCAAAATATGATGTATGCCATAGCTTGAAAGACTTGAATAGACTTTACTTTAAAAATTATAATATTACAATTGTTTCTCCCAATCCATCAGTCTGTGGCCTGGTACAGGGTAGGAAAGGAGTACAATTACTAGAGAGGGAAGAAATGTTTTTCATTTGCAGAGGTTTAAGCCTGTACATTGCCTTCTGCTTAAGAGGGCCTCTTTAATTTGATCATTGTTTTTTGTTTGCTTATTTTTTTGTTGTGTGGTGCTGGGATTTAACCCAGAGATGCGTTACTACTGGGTAACATCTACAGCACTTTTTTATCTTTTATTTTGAGATATAGCCTCAATGAGTTGCTGAAGTTTTCCTGGAACTTCTGATCCTCCTGCCTCAGTCTCCTGAGTAACTGGGATTCTGGGCATGTGCACCACAACAGCTTGACTATTGTCTTCAATTAAATTATTTTTGGCTTCATTCTGCTTCCTGTTATATGATCACTCTCATTATCTATTACTCTTTGTCCCTATGTACATTGTACTTATTCAGACTTTTTACCCCTTCCTGTGGCAATGCAATTGCTGCAACAGCAATATGCAGTCAATGAACTTCAGTTGGTGCACAAAATGCTTCCAAGTTGTTTTGATCATTCCTTCTGACGAGGTAAAATTTTTCATTGTCTTCCAATAATGTGAAGGCATGAATTAGAGTGGCAATATAATGACAAATATACCTATGCGAAGGAAAAAGGTTGCTTGTAAGTCTTAATATCTGGGGAAAAAATATGAAATTTACTAAGAGAAACACCACGATTCTAACTGATTTCTTTGCCTCTTGACTCATTGCCCTACATTCTTTTCTTACCATAAATATCTTCCTAACATTCTCTTCTCTTCTCCAAATCCTTACCGTGGCATCTATCTGCACATTCCATCTTTTCTCCTGACATTTTTCTACCATGTATCTCTCCCATAACCTTAGCGATTTCTTAGGTTTCCCTGAGAAGGGAATTACGGTACTTGCTATCCCCTCTGTCTAGAATCCCTTCCCTGGTACTCCTTAATCCTCATGGCTACTCTACCAGCTGTCTCTCCTCACCTCCAGAATCACCAGCAGTGAAAAGCATCTGACTCCCTAAGCAAGCACAGATGCTTCTTTCTCTGGTCCTCTTACCCATAGACATACCTCCACCATAGCCTCCTTACATATAATTACTCATTTGACATTACATTGTACTTCCTAGGGTAGATTTTTTGGTTAATACAACTAGTTCCACACTGTATAGGACTTTTATGTAATCAGAATCAATGTATTTTTATGTGTATGACCTGAGCATCCCTAGAATGGCACTTGGCACTTGAAAGGTGCCCATATCAGGGAGAGTTCTTTCACTTAAGCCACTATAGGTAACTATACCTAAGTTAATCAGAAATGTATTAATAAAAATTTTGAGTATATTACAAAATTAAGGAGAAGGCTGAATAGAGATTGTTCTTAAAATACTGGTTTCTTTTTTGGAGGGGACAGGAGGGAGGATGCTGGGGATTGAACTCAGGGGCACTCAACCACTGAGCCACATTCCCAACCATATTTTGTATTTTATTTAGAGACAGGGTCTCACTGAGTTGTTTAGTGCCCTGCCATTGCTGAGGCTGGCTTTGAACTGGAGATCCTCCTGCCTCAGCCTCCTGAGCTGCTGGGATTACCAGCATGCACCCCTTCGACAGGGTAATGGTGATAGGATAAAAACAAATAAACATCACATCCCACCAATCTGTATAATGGACATTACCACTAAGTAGGAAGGGAAAGTAGTCAAATAACTCAGTGGAGCAGCCAAAATAAATCTGTAAATTGCCTGTGAGAGCTACCCAAATAGCATCACACTGTCACCATAAACTATAATAATACACTTCATTAAGGTACACTTAATGATCTTAAATATAGCTTTAAGGATAATGGATCAAGTCTTATCTTTGCCTATTACAGACAGATGTAAGAGAAAAATTAAATTTCATTAAATAAAAAATTTAGTCAATTTTTAAATAACATGGACTTTTCCTTTTTTGTATTCATTCCTTTGTTTTTTAATGAGTGCTCATCTACCCATTAGTCAATTTTGGTATAATGTGATATAGAGACACATGCACATATGTAGACACAACATACACAGGGTGACAAAAATATACATAAAACAGACAAGAAACAAAAGATCTTATAGATTTTATCTAGATTTACCATTTGCCAGGTTTTGTTGTTGTTGTTAACTAAAGTTCATAATTTATTCAGGTTTCTCTTATTTGGTTTTTTGTTGTTGTTGCTGTTGTTTTGATTTTTTGTACTGGGAATTGAACACAGGGGCTCTCAACCACTGAGCCACACCCCAGCCCTATTTTGTATTTTATTTAGAAGACAGAGTCTCACTGTTGCTGAGGCTGACTTTGAACTCGCAATCCTCCTGTCTCAGCCTCCCAAGCCACTGGGATTACAGGTATGTGCCACCATACCTGGCTGCCAGGCTTTTTTTTTTTTTAAATTAATCTGATGATTACCATACTCATAAGCAATTCTGAATCTTAAATCTGCACTTTCAAAGATATGACTTAATTGAAACAAAGGAGGAAATCTACATCTTGAAAACATAAAACTTAGTTTAAATATCACTGAGGAGGGCTTACACAATTGAAGGTCACAGGTTTAAAGATGGGGCTGGTAATGAAGACCTAAATTAATATCTTTTCCTATTTTAAGAGCTTGTCAATAGAGGATGAGGCCCTTAAAATGGAAATTGCGTTTTTAAATAGTTAGGTAAATCACCAGTGGTCAGATATCGCCTTGAACCAAGCAACAGAAAAGACAGCATCTCATGAGACCAGCAAAGGAAAAAAAGATAGGTCTGTGAGTTTGCAGAGACCTGGCATTGGGCACCCATAGACAGGAGATAAGAAAAAGTTACTTATTAAAAGGAGTGCACAGCAGATTTAGAATTTAGAATTTCAGAAACCAAAGTAGTCTTTCACAGATGCTCTTTGTGTGATGGTGAATAACAGATCATAGAACAGAAGGCATAGACCTAAGGGAGGACTCTAGAGTTGGGGATGGCTGGGGCAGGTTCCACCAGTCATGTCCAGACACTGAATCAATGGTTCAGGTGGCCAAGTGTCCCTCCATGAGGTAGATCCACACCAACCATCACCACTGTTTACTCTTCTTCTTACTACCTTCTAAAGGAGAAGATCTTTTTTTTTTCCAGTATATTTGAAAATTAGCCCTTGAAAAATCAGCCTCTAAATAAAAACAGCAGGGAAAAAAGAAAAAGAAAAATCATCGAGTTAAAAGAAACCCCCAGTTTGATAAAACAAATCAGAACAAAAATATTAATGTAGTTGCACAGGATCAAATGGGAATTCACCAGACAAAAAAAAAAAAAAGAGCAAAAAGACATGTGGCTTGTGGTTGGTTATGATGTGACTGTCATGACTCTAGTAAAAGGGGCATATGCAACATCGATATTCACTACAGAGTTCATTTTGGAATCAGATCAGAGTCAGTCCAAATATTAAGGAATGTGAGCGCCTCTGAGATCCAAGGAGAGAGTAGACCTCAAGACAAGGTTCTCAATAAAAAGAAACTGTCTGCATACGGATTTTTTACATTTTCCTTCCCTGTGCACTCATTTCTCATCTGGAAAGATAAGAAATTCCTGTGGAAAGTAGGATGTCTCCTGTCATTCCTAGGTCTGTCATGTCTACTTCCTTTTCTTATGGAGCTGAGTCCTTGCAGCTTGGGGAAATACCTGAATTATCTCCAAAGCAGAATATAAGACCTTTGAGCATCCTCAAAATATCTGAGACCCGGTACAGATATTTCCCTCTGTCTTCCCCTTTCTCTGCTATTTAGGGAGGTACTTAATGAGAGAGCAGAATCACAGAATACAAGAAAAGAGAAAGCAGGCATTTATGTTCCACAGTGGCTTAGATTTAAAAGTGAAACTTTCAAAAATAAAAATAAATAAAAGTGACACTTTTCCCTCTGGTCTCAAAGCAGTTTTGAGCAGTTGATTATGCAGCTTACATTCCAAGTGCAAGCCTGGAAGGACAGATATCTCACAGTCAGCCAAGGAATAAGGAAATCTGCTCTTTTAAGCATAAGAGGCAAAGTGTATTCAATAGGGCATCCTGACCCAAAAAGATGGAAGGTACCTCTTTACCTTAGCCATGAATTAGAGTTCACACTGATGTGAGCCTTGAGTTTGGTTGCACGATGTTTTGTTGGTCCAGAGACAAAGATGAGAGGATAAGAGGAAGAAAAAGAGGTCTCTTTACCCTAATGGGCATCAGGATTCAAATTTCATAAATACAATCCTTCAGACTTTACAAGGATGTTACCCTAACCAAAAATCTTTCAGTTATCAGTAAGTGAGCTTTATTTCCCAAAAGACAATGTGTAAAAGCTTCAATTCTTATACCTAATGGCTACGGCATCTGGGTTCCAATCAAGTATCATTTTAATCCTTTCTAGAGTATGCACTGGCACAGAATCATCAATTATCTTAAGATTTTTCCTCCAATCACCAGAATCTAAGGTGGAATAGAGATTCAGGAGGCTGAGGAAGGAGGATTGTGAGTTCAAAGCCAGCCCCAGCAACAGCAAGGCACTAAGCAACTCAGTAAGACCATGTCTCTAAATAAAATATAAAATAGGAGCTGGGATTGTGGCTCAGTGGTTGAGTGCCCCAGAGTTCAATCCCTGTAACCGTCCCCCCCACCAAAAAAAAGACTGAATGTTCAGAGTGGAATAAAAAACGCAGAAAAGAGTAAATAGACCCAATCTAAAATGTGAAGGAAAAAGACAAAAGAGGGGAGAAAGCAAATAAAAACCAAAATAGCAAGATGGTATATGTAAATCCATTAAATATAAATAGAATAAAGATTCTAATTAAAATGTCATGGTACTGCATAAGAACAATCATGTGCTATTTACTACAGATACAATTTAAATGGAATAGAACATAAAGAGAAAAAATTATAGAATGGAAAATTATATGCCATGCAAACACTAAAGAGGGGAGTGTGGTTATATAAATGTAAAATAGGCTTTATGATAGAGGCTCTTATATGATATAAAAAAGGTATTTCATAATGAAAAGTTAATTCATCATAAAGACTCGAATATGGGGAGATAGAGATAAATATATATGTTTAGTAACATATTTTCAAAACTTTCAAAACTTATCAAACAAAATTAATTCAAATTTGAAAGAAATAGATTACCACACGAGCATAGTTGGCTATCTTAATACAATGCTTTCATAATTTATTTATTAAGAAAAGAAGAAATAGTAAAAATATAGAAGTTACATAACACTACTTACTAATATTTAAACTTATGGAACACTATTTAAACTTATGGAACACTATTCCAACCCTATGTTCAAGTACACAAAGAATGTGCTGATACATTAGACAAGTCAAAAAATTTCATGTCTTGAAATCATATAAAATATGTTTTCTGACTACATGGAGCTATGCTAAAAGATAATTTGTAAAGAAAATTAGGAAATCTAAATTTCCCAGGCATAGTGGCACATGCCTGTAATCCCAGCTATTCAGACACCTAAGAATTTCAAAACCAGCCTGGGTAACCTGTTAATATTATGTCTCAAAACCAAAAATCTAAGATCTGGGGATGTAACTTAGTGGTAAAATTCCTCTGGGTTCCATCTTCAGTACTGTAAAAAAAAAATTAAACAAATATATGTATAACATATATATGTATAAAATATAAGTAAGCAATTAAGAATATCAACAAAGCCACAAGTTGAACTTTAAGGGGGAAAAAATATATAGACCCCTGATAAGATGGATCAAGAAGCAATCTAAGAGCTGGGGGAATGGCTCAGTGGTAGAGCAATTGCCAAGCATGCATTAGGAATGGGGTTCAATCCTAAATATAAAAAAGAAAGCAGGGGTGGGGGGCACCCTGAGTGCCTATAACAAAAGAGATAAGTTAATAAATCAACTCAGCTAAATTCAGACAGGAGAATACCATTACTAAGCAATAGCAAATATTTAAAAGAGATAAGCATCCATGCAATGACACAAATAAATCTTATCATTATATTTAGCAAAAGAAGCCAGACGCAGCAGACTGTAAGCTCTATGATTTCATTCATAGAGAGTTTAGTTTAGGAACAGACAAAAATAACTTCTAAGTGAGAATGAGAATAGTGATTCCCAGTGAGGAGAGGAATGGCTATTCACAGGAAAGAGTGTAAGGGAATTTTCTAAAAGAAATACAAATGTTATAAAACTTGATCTAGGTGGTTTGTGGTTTTTACATGGGTATGTACATATGTGAAAATTTATCAAGCTGGACACTTGTAATTTGTGAATTTTACTAATAAAAATAAAAATAAAGAGGAACAACATTATTTAACTAATTTTTCTCTGAGGAACTATGTTATGATCAGTTGTCTTCATTTTTAAATAAGCTCCACTAGAATAGGAATTTTTACTATTTCACAGATGTATCCTCAGCCAGTGACTTACAGCTCACAAACATTCAGGGAATGGCCATTAAAAAAGGGGAAAAACCATTGGAGTGTGGCATAGTGCTAAAGCAATTGCCAAGTAAGCCTCAAGGTCCTGGTTTCAATCCTCAGCTCTGTGGGGGGAAAAAAAAATTGTTTTTAATTAAGTAATATAATTGTGTCCATTTTAATCAACACTTTATACTATCTGATTACAACTTTTTTTTTAAGTACTGGGAACTGAATCCAGGACCTGGCACAAGGTAGGTAAGGGCTCTATCACTGCCCTATATCCTCATTCTACCCCAGCACCATCCCTGCCCCCACCCCTCCTCCCTCTACACTTTTTGTTGTTGTTGTTTTTTTGAGACAAATTATCACTAAGTTCCCCAGGCTGGCTTTGAACTTACACTCAGTAGTTGGATTACAAGTGTGTGCCACCTCGCCCAGTTTAATTACAACTTTTTTTGAACTCTTTGTGTGATTTCTGAATCATTTTCCTCAAAGAAAGGTAGTTTCTAGAATTCCTGTTCCCACTTCTGGTTATATAATTTTAATTTTTGAACCCTTAACGTATAGCTTTCACATCTAATTTTCTCTTTCTAGGTTATGCTGTTACCATTTTGAAGAGAATTTTGAAGTTAGATTTTTTTTTTCACACAGAACTATTAGAACGTGTAAACCTTTTAACTAAATCAACTCATTAAATTAAAAATATGTAATAATAAATGACACCCTTGTATATCCTGATTTAAATATGAAAATTTTGCTACCCCTGATTTGATTGTATTATACCTAGATATAAATCAGTTGCTTGTTTAATCCACATACATATTATACCAAGCCTTCCTGTTCCTATAAAACAGTTAACATTATTTTTTCCTTTGTGCTTTTGCTCTTTAGTAGCTATAACGATAAAAAGAGATAATATTTTGGACTCTGTCAAGCACTAGAAGAAGAGTTTTACATATGGCTACCCAGTCGCCTAACCTTACTACAACTCATCTGCTGCAGTCTGGCTGGGCACAAGATCACGAGCCACTCAAACAGGAACAAACTTTATTTTTGAAATAACCGCCAATACCACTTACATGCCCGGGAAGATTCCCGATCCACCCACGCGGAGTTCTGCCGGTCTCCTCCCGGAACCCCAGCACAAGTTCCTCCCCCGGAATTCCCTCCTACTGCACTTTCCCAACCAATGGGAACTCTCCAGGAGTCCCGCAGCAGGCCGAGGTAAACAGCAGGAGTCCGGTATCCATATGAATGTAATTTTTAACATAATCATATCATCTCAATGGCTAGCTGGCATCACCTTTCAATCAAAAATGCCATGTATCATATTAATTGGCTGTGGCTCTTAGCACTCATCAGTGGTATGATGGAGTCCGCCCCATCAGTTTCTACAGGCAGAGCCTGCTTCATCATTGACAGCGTCTAACAAAATGAAAATGTGGCCCATCCCAATATCTCCTTCTGAAAGTCCTGGCCACCCAACCCATGGTAGATGGACAACCCCAAAAGATGTACTCACTATGGGGATTGAGAATGAGAGGCCCCAAGAGAATTGCTTGTTGAAAACTCAGCCTGGAAAGAGAAGGGAATGGCCTACACTTTGCCCTGAGTTGAAGTGCCACAAGATGTGCACCTGATCCTCACCTGCCAGCATGTGGCCAGGCGTTCTCCTCAAGGAATGATACTGTATTGGAGGTTCACAATTGGTATCAGTTGCTGAAAGATCAAAACTTAAGTGGTAATTGTAAAAAGGTTAGTTTTATGAAACAGGAATCCATGTTGAAGGCCTCTTGCAGAGCCTCCATCCCTGTCACTGTGGCCACTTTGCTCATGTGCCTATTGTTCTAGCACGAGGTAACTACTAACAAAATCTGTTGATATCAATCAGCCACATTATTTGATCTGCTTCATTTGTTAGTCTCCTGTGGTGGTTGCTTTTTTGGTGACTGTTAATAAGTAATATGAAACTGAAACTTTGTGCCCACTTCCATATATTCATCCACATGGTTCCTGACATTTTGTGCCTGAATATGGGATCTTTTTCCTTACAGTCACAGACTATCCTGCCTAACCATTCACCACTGTCCATAGTTTCATATACTCCGGTAAGCATAGTAGAAGGCCAAATGTATCACCTGAAATTCTTCCTACTGGAGGTGTTTTCTCTCACTACTATCTTTCAAAGCCTGCAAATAAGGTATAATGAAGTTGCTGTCCATTTGGCTCAGGAACCAACATACAAACTAGCTCATTCATAAACAATCTTAGGCTTTGTTTTACTCAATCATATTTCTGTAGGCAGCATGTCATTTAACTAAAATGTGAGTCCAAGGGTTTCTGATACAATAATGGCAGATGAAATGGAGGTCTAGGTTACTTATGTAGCTGACTTTTGCCCTCTGCTCATACTCAATTCCAGATGTAAAACTTCCATTTTACAATGGATTGTTGCTGGTCAACCAAACTGCACATCTTCGTGAGTCTGACAGAGTTCCACTCATGATGGAAGTTCCAGACACAATGCCCAGTAGCATGTTTCTCAAAAGGTTTATAATTCCCTGGCTGACTTTATTGTTGTTTGGTTTTACTAGGATGCATCTAAATTGCCTCATTTGGGATTTATTAAATAACAGTCATATCTTTCAATATATCTAGAAAGATCTCAGTTATAATATCTTTAAATATTTTTCTGCTGTTTTCTTTCTCTATTTCCCTTCTCTCTCTCTCTTTTCTCTTGAAATTTCAATCACATACAAAGACGTACACACACTTTTGACCTTTTCTGTTTATCTGCCTTTGTTTTGATCAGTCTTGGATGTTTTCTACCTCTCTGTCTCTATCTAGGCTGATTTCTAGATATTCTCTTTAGGTGTTCTATGAATTTTTTTGTTTGCTTTGTAGCTTTTGTTTTCATTTGTTTGGTTTTTGTTTTGTTTTTACCTGGTTTACTACTTCTTTTTGGTTGTATAAAATCTGATATTAAACTACTCCATGAAATTTTAAGTTTTAATAATTAAAGTTCACATTTATAGGAGCTCTGCTTTTGTTTTGTTCTTTTATGAATTTTTTAGATTTTATCTGCTGAAATAAATTAACATGCTTTCATATTCTATGTCGTACTGTTCCAAAATGTGAACTTTGAAAATCTTTTTTTTTTTTCTCACACAGGATGGTTTCATCCCTTATACTTACTGATATTTTCAAATTATAAACTTCCCTTATATTTTGGAATTTTACAGAATATGTGCTGATGTCTGGTTTGAAGGTGTTATTTCAGAAATAATTTCTCTTTGCTCCATTCGGGCATCTATGAATACTTTAAATTGAATTCTCAAATTAGGTTTTTGGTCATTCAGGTGGTAAGAACTAAGTCACAAAACTGAACTGTGGTTACAAATATAAAAGGATTTTTTTCTTCTAGTATCAAGGTTTGAATCTCATTGTTTTTCATATATATTTCCCTAAAAGAAAGGAAATCAGCCTTACTTTTGCTTGACATATACACTGAGTATAGAGTTCTTTGTGATTCATTTTAGATAAGGTCTTTGTTGGACTTTCATTTTAGATGGATTTCAGGATTTTTTTTTCTCTCCTAGAATTTTATAATCTCACCAAAACAGTCTTCATATTCCATGGTATGTTAATGCACTCAAAGGAAAAATAGACTGTTTTGAATGTTCTCTGCTCACTTATCTGGGTACCCATGTACATCACAGGCTCTGGCCTGAATAGGCCATACTTCCTGACAATTATATTTCATCCAGCATTTTATTCTGAAGAAAACAGGTAGTCTAGACTCTCCTTTATCCAGAAACTTCTTTTGTTCTTTTCCTTTTCAGTTTGTCAGTGTACCATAGTGACAACTGATCAAAAACCAATGTGTTTTGAGCTATTTGTTGCAAGTTTAAAATATATATGTATTTTTTTTACAGATAGTTACCTTTTCTCATTAACAATATCTGTAGTTATTATGTATCCCCAGCCAGTGCAGCTGCTCTATTCTCTATGGAATGACAAGGACCCAGGCTCTTTTTACCTCTCTATTCAAAGTAGTAGTTGGGATTTTAATCTATATTTGTTAAAATGATTATATGTTAATTACTGCTCCTTCAGAAGTTAGTACAGTGTACAAACAAAGGAGAAAAGCCAAAAGGACAAAAGGCTGGGTCAACCAAGTTTGCCCCTTTTTATTAAGAAATAAAATTAACTTGGTTTTATTTCTTCTTCTTTTTTTTTTTTTTTGTTTTGTTTTTTTTTGTTTTTGTTTTTTGATGCCAAGGATTGAACTCAGGGGCACTCAACCACTGAGCCACATCTCCAGCCATATTTTGTATTTGATTTAGAAAGAGGGTTTCATGGACTGAGGATGTGGCTCAAGCAGTAGCACGCTCGCCTGGCATGCGTTAGGCCCGGGTTCGAACCTCAGCACCACATATAAACAAAGATGGTGTGTCCACTGAAAACTAAAAAAAAAAGAAAGAAAGAAAGAAAGAGGGTTTCACTGAGTTGTTAGAGCCTCATTTTTGCTTAGGCTGGCTTTGAACTTACAATTCTCCTGCCTCAGACTCCCTCACAGCTGGGATTGTAGGCATGTGCCACCATACCTGGTTTATATCTCATTTTCAGAACTGAATTATGTGATCACCCTAAAGCAATCAGTGGCAAATGCACATAAGAGTATCGTGACTGAATCACACCAACCCAATCCATTTCCTGAAACTAGTAGAGGGTCCTGCTTCACTTAAGATCAGGGGTTCTCCAAACTGCCTGAATAAATGTGAATTCTGTGAGCAGAAAATTGGCAGGTAGAGAATGGACACTAGGTAGGCATTAGTTTATGTCTGCATAACACCCAATACTTTGTCAGCATCTTGTCTTTCCTATACAAAGGATCTTTTTCCCCCTTCATCTGTTTATCCAGATGACCTTTAAACCCAGGCTCTATCTAGGCTACTTCCATTAAGGCCTTTGACATCTTCCTCTATCCATGGGGGTTTACTCTTTTCCATGTATCAACTGCTAACCACTATTACCTGTCTTCTAAGCACAATCACCTGCTGCTTTTTCTTATTCTTTCTTATGTTTTTGTTATTCTTTTCACCTCCTAATCCAGAGTGTAAACTCCTTGAGAGTAGGAATCCTGGGGCACATCACTAGCCTAGTGCATTGAGCACACCATTCATGCAATCAGTCAGTGCTAATTCTAGAGAACTGACTGCCTCTATTACTCATGTTCTTCATAACTCCCTCTGCTTAATGATATCGCGTTGCATTTACCCTCAACCCTAATTCCATGACCCCATGTCATGTCTCAATCTTAATGATCTTTTTGTTTTCAGACCCTAACTACTCTACCATAGAAGTCATTTTCTTCCTCATCCCTTGCTACTGATGATCTGCTACCAGTTACCCACTCAACAGTTGGCTTCTGTGATTCTGTATTATTCTAGTTATGTTTCTATGCTTCCAACTATCACTTTTTTGATTCATTTGCTCTTTTCTCTTTTCACTTTATTCCTCGTTAGGGTTGTTGTTGTTGTTGCCACTGTGGCTGTCTCTGATGTCGCCCCTCCTTATTTATTTATTTTTTTACTTATGCAGTTTTGAAATTAGAAGATGAAAAGAGCTTGGTTGAAACCATTTAGCTGACTGGGGATTTGTTCATCTTTACACGATTCTAGTTTTATTTTAAAAAAGAGCAGTAATTCCATCTGGATATTGGCCTTTTGGGGACTTTATTCCAGAGGCAGGCCACTAAACATGGAAGAAATTTTAATTATGTGCAGGTTGACTCCCTCCCACAAAGCAGGTATTCGAGACTGATTTAATTTTGACATTCTTAGTGTTCATATGAATCTTTTTCTTTCTTTTGAAGATTGTTAATTGTAAAAACAGGTTTGGTTTTTAAAAATCAGATCCATTTGATCCTAATTTATTTTCTTTCCCCATAAAGAAGAGGTATTTCAAAAATGTTTTACTTTAATGGTTTTTTATCTAGACTAATCCCTTGTAAAAGTGCAAAGTGTCTGCATGCTAAAACAAATGTGCATTTGAATGCACAATTGATTAACCAATTTTCAAATAATTAACTTTTTAGGTTTTGCATGTGCATTTGTTGCTCATTTGACCATATAATAATTAATTAGCCTTAATTATTATGGATTGCACTTTCAAATCCTGCACACATATTCTAATAGATGACAGAATTTCACATCACTTTTTATATTTTAGTCAAATAGACAAGCACTCACAAGTGAAATTTTAAGGTGGGGGGACATTTCACATCTGTGGAAGTCGACATTTTGATTAATGAAGTGTTACAATTGTTTTTAATGTATTTATTTGGTGGTGCATTCAGCAAAATTAATCCTGATAGATGAAATGTGTTTAAAGCACGGCTTACAAAATGAATGGTGTCTCTAAGCTAATAGAGTTATAAATGAACATAAGAAAAAAATGAAGAAGACTTTAAAAATGAGTCAAGTGAAAATAAATTCCAGATTAAAAGAAAATTTACTGTGTGTGTCTAGAGAGCCAAAGGGAACTCAACTGCAAAGAATTTGACTTATAGACTAAGTGAGCGGTTGGAATACTTAAATTTCAACCTGATGCTAATCAGACATAATGGTGGCAGGCTGCATGGAGTTGGGCTCCTTGCCTGCCCTTATGGTAGGTAAGGCTGAAAGGCAAAAACTAAACTCATGCCCTAGGGGGATATTAAGAGATAAGTCAGCTCATCAGTAATTACTTGAAGCCCCTGTATAGCTTGAAAATCAGGGAAAACGGGAGCCAGAAACAATGAGTGGGGTCAGGCATCTGAGAAGCAACAGGGATAGTGCTACCATCTGGGGCCAGTTCCTCCACAGTAACTCATCCTGGATTGAATGGGCTTCTGTAAAGTGACCATCACAGAACAAGATATTTATCTACAAAATTCTTCATAAAAAGCAGCTTTCATTTCATGAGTCTATGTAGGTAGTTTCTCCTAAGATTTTCAAAACATATAAATAGCCATGTTCTCACTCTTGGGAAGGGTCAAATAAGTATAAATATTTGCCACCGAGGATAGCGTAAGGCTTCAAAGAGAGCCCAAAGTAGAAACTCCAATTATTATCACTCATCACTAGTTTGACCTTCAGCAAGTAAAAGGAAATCCCTGTACTCTCATCTTTAAATAAAGATTATTAAAATGTTATTGCTTACATCTAATGTTACTAGAATTTACAACATCGTTTTTATGGTGGTGTTTACTGATATAACCCATGTGTTCAAAAAGTACCCGACACTTAGGTGGCCAGTAAATATTTACTCAATAAGTAAATGGATATATACTTTCCACACTTTCTGGTATATAAATGCTCTGAAATTCAATAATAAACCAAATATAGTATAGGAGACATTTACTTATATGTATAAACGAACAACAGCAAACCCAATTTTCAGCTAAAAGAAATGAAGAACCCCAGATAATATCTAATGGCATTGAACAACTGCCAAAACAACCAGATTTGAAAGGACACATACAGAGAAAAGAACTTCAGAGAAGCACTGTGACAGTCTGAATATATAGCTGTCCAATCTGTTTTGTTTGGGATATGAGTTATCTCCCTTAATCTCTACTGTTTATGCAGAAATACTTAGAGGTGAATTGAAGTTATGAGAGCTGTACCCTAATCAGTCCATACTAGTTTGAGTGGACTAACTGGATGGTAACTGTGGACAGGTGGGGTGCAGCTAGAGGAGGTGGGTCACTGGGGGAATGCGGGGGGGGGGGTCTTTCTTGCACACACACACACACCCCTCCCACTCCATCCCACTTCCTGATTGCCACAAGCAGAGCAGCTTTATTAACCAGGCCCTTCCTCCACGAAGCTCCATCTCATCTCTGGCCCAGAAGGATGGAACCCACCAACCACGGACTGAACCTCTGAAACCCTGAGCCAAATAATTTTTTTTCTAATCTTAAATTGTCTTGTCAGTAGTTTAGTCAAAGTGAAGAAAAGATTGCTAATAAATCCTCCCATGCCCCACTCATCCCCATTATGGATCAGCATCCTCATATCAGAGAAAACATTTGGCCTTTGGTTTTTTGGGATTGGCTTACTTCACTTAGCATAATATTCTCCAACTCCATCTTTTTCCCTACAAATGCCATGATTTTATTCTCTGTATGTATCTTTATATTCTTTTTCTTTCCTTATTTTATTTTCCAGTGCTGGGATAAGAATTCAGGGCCTGGTGCATGCCAGGCTAGTGCTGTACCGGGGAGCAACATCCCCAGCCCCATAAATATCCTTTAGTGTAAATAAATAAGAGACAGAGAGAGAGAGAGAGAGAATTTTTTTAATATTTATTTTTTAGTTTTCGGCGGACACAACATCTTTGTTTGTATGTGGTGCTGAGGATCGAACCCAGGCCGCACGCATGCCAGGCAAGCGCGCTACCGCTTGAGCCACATCCCCAGCCCAAAGTGGTACCCTTCTATTCTTACTCTTTAAGCTCAATTTTCTGACTTTGGGTACAAATTAAATTACCCCAAACTTGGACATACAATAACAAGATTACTATGTATTTTTTTTCAGTTATACTTGGAAGCACTGTTTTAAGAAACACACCCAAGAACACATTACATCTATAGAAAAGTGCACCTTTGACTTGCTAATCATAGTTTAATGCCCATATCTTTGAACTTAACAGTGAAGTTGAAAATGTTTCTTTGTTGTTGATGTTATTTGTTTTTGGTTCCATGGAGAGGCAGATGATTTGTGTCTAGTAGAAAAAAGACAGCCACATAATAGGTCATAGTTTTATGGCCCCTCTTGGGCATTAACGAGTTTTTTATGTAATTGACAAAGCTTATTTCGGCTTTCCTTTCCTGACTATATAAAACTTGTCTTCCTCAAGTCTTCTTACAACTGACTCTACCTCCTGCTGGTGTCCTCACTGAGGAGTTAAATAAACATTTAAATCAAAACAACAACAAAAAAAAAGATTGCTAATAAATATCAAAGCCTGGAATGGTGCAATAAATTGGGGGTGGGGGTAAAAAGTCTTTTCTAAAAGGCAAAGAACCCAGCAGAGCTGAAGAAAATTCAAAGTGCTGAAGAAAAAAATGATTAAAGTCTGAGGTGCCCAGGGAGATAAAAATCCCAGAGAGAGATTTGGTTCTGAGCAGTGAGTCAGTGTTCAATGGATTCCCTGAGAAACCAGGCACAAAGTCACTGGAGAGGAGACTAGACACATGGTCAGTCTTCTGATACTGAGGAAAAGACTGCTGGAACTTAAGAGTAACCTAGAAGGAGCTTTCAAGTAAATATCCAGGTCTTTAAGATGAGAACACTGCAAGGCCGCATTTTAGCAATGGTGGCTCTCCAGAGGCAAACCAAAACATACCCAAATGAAATCTAACCTCCAGTCAATTCACCTTCACCCGCCATATTATTAAGGTGAGAGACCTTTATGCTAGTTACAAATGGATAAAGGTAACACTTTCTACAAGGATATGTTCTAAAGATTCCACAATTTCTTAGATACGATGCCCATTAATTAAATTTAAAACTTACCAGGCATTCTAAAAAAAAACAAGACCATCAGGTAAAAAGTATAACAAAAATAAACCCACAAAGACTAGACATATTGGAATTAAAAAACATGTTCTTTAAAATAATTGGGATTAATATATACAAGAAAAAAGGTAAGATGAAAATTACATCAGGAAATGGAATCCAGAAAAGAATCAAATGAATATTCTAGAATTAAAATATTTAATAGCTGAAAGTAAGAACTAAAAAAAGTCTTGACAGAAAATAATGTAACTGAAAATAGGTCAGTAGAAAATAACAGAAATATGGAGAGAGAGGCAAATGAAAAAACTTAAAAAGATATACACAGCATATACAACACACTGAAATTTTATAAATAATGTATCATTGGAGTCATAAGATGAATGAAATTATGATAGAAGGAAGTAATGTTTTAAAAAAGAATTGTTGAGGCAGGCATGTAATCCCAGAGACTCCAGAGGCTGAGGCAGGAGGATAGCAAGTTCAAAGTCAGCCTCAGCAAGTTAGTGATACCTAGTCTCAAAATAAAAAATAAAAAGGGCTGAGGAGGTAGCTCATTTGTTTCAATCCCTGGTACCAATAAATAAATAAAAGAGATTGTCAAGAATTTTCCAAATCTAATGAAAGACATTAATCCACAGATGCAGAAAGTTTTATCAACTAAGCAATACAAAGACAAATGAATTCATCCCTAAACATCTTGGATTTCAAAATACTAGGACTGGGGTTATAGCTCAGTGATAAAACACTTGCCTAGCATGTGCAAGGTTCTGGGTTTGGTCCCCATTATCAGAAAGAAAAAAATTAAATACTAAAAACTAAAGAGAATATATAAAACTACTGGGAAGAGGGGACCATACATATTCTTAAGGAAGAAACAATAAGAATGATAGTTAAATTCTCAACACAAACTATGGAAGCCAGGAAATAATGCAATGATATTTTCAAAGTGGTGAAAAAAAAATCTGCCAAACTAAAATAATAAACACAAATATAAAAATATACTACTTCAAAGGTGAAAATTAGCCAGGTGTGATGGCATACACCTGTAATCCCAGTGGCTGGGAGGCTAAGGCAGGAGGATCCCAAGTTCAAAGATATCCTCAGCAGCATAGTGAAGCCCTAAGCAACTTAGTAAGACACCATCTCAAAATAAAATATTTTGAGCGTGTGGCTCAGAGATTAATTACCTCTAGGTTCCATCCCCAGTACCAAAAAAAAAAAAAAAAAAAGTGAAAATTAAATAACAGTCCACATGGGGAAACAAAGTTCATTGCCAATAGACCCACACTATAATGAGTACTAAGGAAATTTTTCCATCAGAAAAAAAAAAAATCTCAGTGTAAACATGAAATGCTGGGAAGAATGAATTGCAACAGAAAGGTGCAAGTGTAGATAAATCTCAGTGAATATGAGTATAAAAAGATATAATATATTGTAGGATTTTAAATACATGTAAAATTAAAATAAATTATACTAATTACACAAAAACAAGAGAAGGATAAATGGAATTAAGGTTTTCCATTGTCCTAGTATTGTTTGGAAAGTAAGGTAACCATTATAAGAATTGGATGGATGCATGCATGGTATATAAAATGTATTTCATGTAGTATAATGTTAAATTTTATGTATATAGTAGTTTAACACAACAATCAAAAAGGCAGCCATAAAGAAAAAAGAAAAGTATAAATCATGTAACAGAAAACAAATAGCAAATGGCAGGTAATAACCTAAATGTCTGAGTAATTACGAAAAACACAATAGACTAAGGGCTACAATTAAAAGATAAAAGATGACAATCCTCAGGAAAATTAAAACCCAAATACATTCCTCTTCAAACAGAAGCATTTTTAAGTATAGGGACATAGAAAGTTGAATATAGGTGTTATAGTTCCCCTTTTCACTGCTGTAACTAAAAGATCTGACCAGAACAACTGTAGAGAACAAAAAGTTTATTTGGAGGCTACAGTTTCAGAGGTCCCAGTCTATAGAAAGCCAGGCCCATTCCCGGAGCTCAAGGTGAGGTGAACACCAAGGTGGATGAGTATGGTGGAGGGAAGCAGCTCACACGGTGATCAAAAAGCAAAAAGAGAGATTCACTTTTCAGATTCAAAATATATACCCCAAGCTAGGCATGGTGGCGCAGGCCTGTAATCCTATTATCCCAGCAGCTCAGAGGCTGAGGCAGGAGGATCAAGAGTTCAAAGCTAGCCTCAGCAAAAGGCGAAGCACTAATCAACTCAGTGAGGCCCTGCCTCTAAATAAAATACAAAAAAATAAAAAAAAAATAGAGCTCGGGATCTGGCTCAGTGGTCAAGTGCCCCCGAGTTCAACCCCTGGTACCAAAAAAATACACACACACACACACACACACACACACACACAAAAAAAAAATATATATATATATATATTATATATATAAAATATGTGTGTATTATGTATATATACATGAATACATATATAAATATATATATCAAAAACTGTAGAATGTAATAGAGAAGTAGGTACATTCACAATCACAAAAATAGTTGGTGTTTTTTATCTCAAAATTTATAGAGACTAAAAAAAAAAAAAAAAACTGGCCTAATTTTATATTCAGTGCCAGATATCAAAACCAGGACCTGGTACATGTCAAGGAAAGTACTTCACAACTGAGCTGCACCCCCAGCTAGTCCTAATTAATATATCCAGAATCCTGGATCTAACAACTGCAGAATATATATCCTTCCATATATACATGTCACCTTTGGCAAAATTATCCTATAAATCAAATGTCAGAAATTTCAGACTATTGAAATAATTCAGAATATATTCTCTAACAACAGTAAAGCAAGCAAAACATGAAGCATAGAAAACATAAATAGAAAATTCTCAAAGTTGGAAAAGTAAGCAATATACTTAAACCCAAAATTATATCTTGAACAAAAAAACTCAAAATTTTAAACTATTGTTCAGCTAAAAGATAATTAGAGTAAGGTGAAGCATTAAAACTCGTGGATTGGGCTAGGAATGTGGCTCAAGCGGTAGCGCGCTCGCCTGGCATGCGTGCGGCCCGGGTTCGATCCTCAACACCACATACAAACAAAGATGTTGTGTCTGCCAAAAACTAAAAATAAATAAATAAATATTAAAAATTCTCTCTATCTCTCTCTCTCACCTCTCTCTTTAAAAAAAAAAAACTCGTGGATTGAATGTAAAGAATTACTTAGCAATGGGTGGACTTAAGAATATGGTATTAGAAAAGAATAATGAAAGAAATGACTCTAAGTGTTTATCTCAAGAAAACAGAAAACACAACAGTTAAATAAGTACAAAGAAAACAAATTAAAAAGATAAGTCAAGATTTTTTTAAAAATAGAAAACTATAAAATACAGAAAATCAGGCTATTCCAAGGTAAAAATTATGAAAGGTTCGTTTTAAGACTTCTGGTAATATTGTTCTTTGGGGTTTATTTTTTTTCTAATTGCTGGTTATATTCATGCAATTACTTTGCAAAAAATTATCATAGTCTATGCTATGGTTTGTGCATCTTTCTGTATGTAGTCAAATTAAGAAACACACACACTATTCTGGCATATGGCCAGGAATTCTTTTCTCCAAGCTACATCTGGCTTGTCTGTGGCATCTTTCCAGCACTTTCAAAGGGAGCATAACGAGGTAAGCAAAGCCCATCTTTTCCATCCTAGCCCTTCACCCTTCTTTCTCCTTGCCTCTCCCATTCCTATATTTTCATTTTCCAAGAATTTCCTTTAAGGTACTCAACAGTAAAGCTGCAAAGCCCTCCGATATACCAGAGTAAACCTCTTAGGATATGCCCTGCTTTGTCTCATCTTTGAAATGCTTATTTCATTACATAAGCACAATACTGCTAGGGGTAAAATAAATAAATAAATAAAAGGTCAGAGATCAGACGTGTTGGAGAAAGGCAGAATATTTCCTCCCCATCTTAAGATTCATAATACACATTGTATATTAAACTGCCCGGTGAGTCCTGCAGAAGATAAACCTACTTATCTTTGTTTAACCCAGCATTTTCAAAATGAATTTGTCCACAGAAGTCTTTTTTTTTTTTTCACATCATGACAAGCCTTCATTTATTCAAATTTTATGGAGTGCCTAGAATAAACCAAACACTATTTTCTGCACTAGTGATAAAACCATGAACTCCAGGAGTTTACACTACTACTGATGAAGGGAGATAGAAAAGTCAAAAATAATGTATGATTTCAGGAAATAATAAATGCCATTAACAGAAAGAAAGTAGGGTATGGAGATAAATAGTGGCACCTGAGAGTAGGGTATAGGTGATACAGGAATCCACAGGTTATAACTAGGAAGTCCTGCCTGAGGTATATACCCTTGTGCTGCCAGAGGTGACAAAGTCCTATGAAAAGAGAAAGTTTGATAAAATCCTCAACATGCTCCTTCATTCTCATCAATATGTCAGGATAAGTGCAAAGATACTTATTTTCTGATTCTGATGATCAGACCAGTTGATGGGGATTGGGTAATCCAGATAAGAGGGAAGGCGGTGTCATGGGAAGCATTCAAGGGACTGATAATCCCTCAAATTATACTTTGTAGATGGTACATACTGAATGCACTCCTAAGGCAATTTTCTCTTGTTGTAAAATCGGAGAAATTTAATGTTTACAGGCTTTCTTGAAGATCTCAGCTGCTTAATTTACCCTACAATGTTCCTCATTAGTAGAGAGTTGGCATAATTTTTCCTTTCTACACACATAGAAACAGAAATCTCTGTGGACCATGCTATTCCTCATATCGTAAAGCAGATTAATCCAAAACTTTTGTTTGGTACTGGGGATCAAATCCAAGGACACAACCACTGAACTATATCACCAACCCCTTTTAATTTTTTATTTTTTTTAAGACAGAGTCTCAGTGGGCTGGGATTGTGGCTCAGTGGTAGAGTGCTTGCCTAGCATGAGTGAGGCACTGGGTTCAATTCTCAGAACTGCATATAAATAAACAAAATAAGGTCCTTTGACAACTAAAAAAAATATTTTAACAAAAAAGACAGGGTCTCAGTAAGTTGCTTAGAGCCTTGCTAAGTTGCCCAGGCTTGCCTTGAATTTGTGATCCTCCTGGCTCAGCTTCCTGAATAGCTGGGATTACAAACATGTGCCACTGCACTTGGCCATACAGGAGATCCTGAGTTTGAATCCGAGCAGTGCTTCAACCAATAGTTCAAGCTCAATCCATGTATTCTTCCATTCATTAATTCATAACACATGTACCTATTATATGTATAACCCTGTGGTAAGAGCTAGGTATCACTGGATGTGTGGCACATGCCTATAATCTCAGTTATTCAAGAGGCTGAGCCAGGAGGATCACAAATTCAAGGCAAGCCTGGGCAAATTGACAAGATCTTATCTCAAAATAAAATAAAAAGGGGCTAGAGATATAGCTCAGTGATAGAGGACGGGCCTGGCATGTGCCACACTTTGGGTTCGATTCCCTAATAAAGAAAAAGGAAAAAGAGAGAATGAGCATGTGGTAGGTATGCAAAAAATGATTATTACCGAAGAATCTTACTAACACTTTGTAGTCAGAAGGTTAAGTATTTTTCCCTTTGTATTTCCCAGCCTCTGTCTTAAGAAATCAGTAAAGACTTCACAAAGAGAAGTAACTCATTTGTTTATGAATCTCTCTCAAGCCACAGAGAACACAATAAACAGGGTAAATGCCTGATATATACTAAAGTCTTCATCCATGAAGCCTTTGGAGACTTTCAGGGTAATGATAAATAAGACAATCTCTTGCCTATCAATAGAAATATAATGTCATAAAACAGAACTGCTGCCCTTTATCCTCACTGAGAAGGGACAACTCAGCAGCATAAGTTCTAAATACTCATCAGACCCCAGAGGATACTCAGACCCAGTTACGGCTATGAAAGAAGTGACTCTAATCCACTACCTGAAAACATATGACTCATCTGAAGCAGAAGTAGTAAGAAACATCAGGCCAGGAATCCGAAATTATCATGGGCAGCAAAGAAAGTCATAATGATTGTGCTAATGAGTCATCTGCCAACTGTTTCTCATCCAGAAAAAAAAAAAAAAATATGTCAAGGTACAGGGAACCAGGAGTAAAGCAATACCAAGAAAGTAACAAGCAATAAACCATTTCCTTCCAGAATGATAGAAGGAAAGGTGAAGCCTATGAGAAGCTATCATAAGGAAACTGGGTTGATTCAGAACCACACTGTGCAGGCTGGGTGGAAATAGGCTTTACAAAACCAAAAACCTGCAGTAACTGATATGGGAAAGAAAAGGAGGCCTATACTTTGGCCAAGCAGACAACTGGAAGGCAAGATACCCAGTAGGTGAGTACCAGTCAACCAATTTACTCTTTTTGTCTGCTGGCTCAAACTTGGAATACCAAAAGGCGGAGAAAGACCCTAAAGAGAAAATTCCAGTGAGGAAAGAGACACTGATAATGCATTTGAGGTACTCTTAATGCCTCCAGACCCATCATTGCTCACCAGAGATCCACTCTGGTTACCTTCCTAGAATACAGAACTCTTCTGGGTTCAATGGAACTCCCCGGTCTGCAGCTCTTGACTGATACTGCTAATTTAGCATTCTTCACATTCTTGATGCATCTGTCTTTCTATTAAATGGGAAACTTCTTGAGAGCGGAAGTACTAGCTTATCCATCCCTGTCTCTCCAGCACCCAGCATCATTTCCTGAACCAGAATAGGCATTTTAAAAGACTTAATGAACTGAATCTAACGGAACGGCCCCTAATATTTCTTTTATAATCTGTCATCCTATATGACTATAAAGTTCAGACTTTGGTTACAATTCTTTTACAGAACCCTACAAAATTCCACTTACATTCTAGCTGCTCCACTCAAAAATTCAGCCAACAGATGGGCAATGGATGGATAGCCACCCATTCATTCTACAGATCTTTACTGAGTATCTAGTCCATGATCCACATTGCTCTCGGGGTTTGGGATATATGAGTAAACAAGGTCGTATCTGTCTTTATGGCATTATCATTCCAGTGGGAAACAGGAACAGAAAATAAACATAAGGGGATAAACTAGTGTGTTATAAGTGCCATAGAAAGGGAGCGTCAGCAGAGTAAGGAAGATCAGGAGTGACAGGATGTAGGACTGGAGGTGGGGTGGTTTGCAGCACCAAAGAGAATAATCAGGGTAGTTCTCATTGACAAGATTTGACCAGACTTGAAGGAGACAACAGGGTTAGCCAGGTGGCTATTTCTTCACCCAGCTCCACAGAGCACTCTCAGCCATTGCTGCCTTGGGACACATAAGATGTGGTAAATTTGCCAAGCTGCCAGACCTCGTGCTTTTGGCTCAGACAATAAGTTCAGTGAGTAAGATTTTAGTCATTTTGCAAAGGCTATGTGACGTGGGAGAGCAAGAACAGGAACAGAGAAAGAAGAAGCAGCACAGTGATCAAGAATAGTGTGGGGGAGGGGGAGGGGGCCTCCCCTTTGACCTGAGATCAAGGAAGTTTCTGGGTAGAACAAAATGAAAACCCAACCTGTTTCCTAATAAGTTTAAATTATCCAAACATGACTTAAACCCTACAGAATTTCTTTGCTGCCTGTAAAGACCTCTTTTAGCTGGTCTTTTTCCTTCTTTATATATTTCCATGGTGACCAAAGAGAGCAATCCCAATTATAATTTCTGATCCAGCAGAGAAAGTTCTGGTTTTGTTGCTTTAATCCTAGCTCTGTACTGTTCTTCTTACATTATATTCCTCTCTTCCTTGGGACTCTCTCAAAGAAAATAACCAAAACATAGTTGAAAATTTAGTCATCCAATTAAAAATGTTTATTAAGTAACTGCTACAGTTCAGGCACAGACTATGTACCAAAGACACAAAGATGAGGTGGATACAATTGGACAGTAGTGAAAAAAAGATCCTTAATAACTTACTGGCACAGTGCTACACCACAGCCCAGAATAGAATAACTGCAAGTTTTGAGAAAACAGTAAAACAAGCTTGTCATCCGCTAGACACAATTCAATCAAAAATAAACTTTTTTTTCTAGTGGCTTCTAAAGGGTGAAACTTAAGAAGAGTCATATTCTTACTGATGATATTGTTTCATGATTGTCACTGTCTTTCCCATAAAACTCTAAAACCCCAGCAATATTGAGCCCCCCCTTCTGGTTCCTGTTAATAGGTCTGTTTCACTGACATTTACCACACTATCACTATTCAGGAAAGAGGAAGGGGGATGGAGACTTCACAAAAATCAGTAAAGAAGAACTGGAAACAATGAAGTCTTGAGGGAGCCACTAAGAACAACGTCAGAGCACAAAGGATGACAGTGGTCAGGCTGATGGAGACAACAGGACTTCGTGGAGTGACTCATTTGGAGACCATGCTATTTCTGCTCTTGGCTCCGCAATGAGACCTGTCCATCTGGTGTCGGTGATGTTATTTTATGTAAGATGGAATTTGTTGCCAGAGAAATACATGTTTTCTTCATGTATGTAAGAGGAGTACAACTTCCTCTAAAGCTTAAATGAACACATAACATCAATGAACAGGTTGTCATTACTGGATTTTTCTGCAGCGAGAATTGCAGATATGCAAATCCACAAGGAAAAAATAAGCAAATCTCTCATAGACTGCTTCATGTGTTTTATTTATTCACTAGCCTCAGCCTTCTAAGGAGGATTTTATGCTGCTTTTGCTTGGCCTATCCTGTTTCCATTCCCAAATGAGGTGCTCCTGAATTGAAGGTATCATTTCAGCAGCCTGGCCACAAATTTCCCATTGTTTCCTCTGCTCAGCTCCCACCCTTGAATAATACCTCTCCCTCTATATTAAATTCACTGTCCCTGTCTAGGACCCAGAGAATACAGAGTTCTCAGCCCCCTGCATATCTTCAAAATAAGAAAGACAGACTAGCAAAGCAATAAAATGACAGGCCCATTGTTTGAGACCAACGCTGGGACTTCCCCTTTTGTATAAGCTGAGTCACATTTTTCCTGTTGTCAACTTGAAGGCTGTTGGTTGATGGACGATAGGGTTATCTTGCTGATGTATAAAGCCTGGCAGACAGACCTCCTTGCATTTGTTTGCCTTACCTTGGACCCTTACCAATTAAAAGTTGTTCACTGGCCAAAAGAGATAAGAAATGGGTTATTAAAGCCGGGATACTACATTGAATGAACTAATTTCTGACAATTTTCTTCTGCTAAAATGCTATCCAAGGTTCCTGCCTTGTGCAATCTCACTGATTTTAACAGAGGTCTTTGGGGATGTATATGTGCGTTTTATTCTTGATATCTATTCAGTTGACACGTGCTTTAAAACCACAGATATATTTGATTGGCTGGCAAATTGTGAAAACAGGAAGTCAGGGGATGGAATCAACTGTAAAGCAACCATAACAAGTGAGGCTTTCTGCTGAAGTGCCAGGATGGGAATGCTGTTATGAGAAACAAATAGATAAACAAAATGAAATGATAATACCAATAGAATTCCAACAGAAAGAATGAGCATCCAGATTGTACTAATTATCATACTTTCGGTGCCTCATAACCAATGAAACAGTTTTCAGATCTTAATCCACAATATTGTCACTAGACATGATAAAATCTCCAAAATTGAGAGAGGGATGTGAGGACATTTGCTTGCTAGGAAATATCTGAGATAATCTTTTTGTCACATAGTCACCAGCTGCATTGAACTTTAAAAAAAAAATGTGTTTGAATTGTTCCCTTCATTTACTCAGCAAATATCTACTGAGCATTTGCTCTAGGACAGGCAATGTTATAAGCATTAGAGTTACAAAGATGACAGCACATTCCTTTCTTGCATGAAAGCCATGCATGTTGCATGGAGACTATTCATATAATTCTTCAAGATTTCCAAGCCCAGTCCTCCTGTGATTTTTATTTCTTCCATGATGTATTTTCAAAAGAAGTTGTTTTTTTTTTTTTTATCAGCAGTGTGAGGATTTTTTTTAATATGATTCTATCAATGGATATGGGGAACACAGATAAATAATGAAGGAGTTCTAAACAAATACCAGGAAATGCTAACTCTGTGTAATGAATTTATGAACTTCAAAAATATCAGAAATGTAAATGGATTTTTAAAACGCTTGAATAAATCTTGAAATGGGACCACTAATCAGTAGATGGGGAAGGACAGAGAATGCAGCACACTGCGTACGGGAAGTCTTTAAGGAATTTCAGTATTATATGTGCTATGTAAATGATGGTATGTGTCATCTATTAAGATAATTGAGTTTTTAAAGTATGATCAATATCTCTCAAGGTCTGACTCTACCAGAAAAAAAAATTTCTGAATATTGCAATGGGACATTTTAATGTCATCTTGTTGAAGAGAGAATAACAAATTAATAATGAAGACTTAGCACAATTGATAAAAGATTGTCATGATACATATATCATCTATTTAACCTTCAAACAGAATTGTAAGAAACCATTTAGGAAGAAATTTTGAGACAGTAGATACTCATTTTAGACAGTCTTAATTGAATTCAAAAATCTGTTTCTAGAAATTTAAAATCAAGGCTGTGAGAAGACACAAAGACAACCTACTCTAACCTTCTCATCTTACAGATGAGGAAACTGAGGGCACAAACCAACTGAATGACTTACAGAAGCTCATACAGTGAAGGAGTCATGTCAAACACAGATCATTTAGATTCCAGAGCTTGGCCCATGTCTCCATACGAACTGGAAATGAAATAAAACTGCATCTAAGAAATTATCCAGTTACCCTGTATCCCACATTATCAAGCGATTGGAGACAGAATCAGTCAATAATTAGAAAGGCACTGCTTGATGTCAAGCTTATGAATTCCTCTGAAGAGGTGTTTTACTTATCATCACATCTGTGGAGCATTAACAGAGCTGCTGACTAACCCTATATCAACACAAGGATTTTTTTGTGTGTAAAAAAGGTGAAAGTAAAGAAAAATTCTAAGTAAAATGGTCCTCCCAAAGAAAAATTCAGAGAAAATAGCAATAATAATGCAAAATATTCAACTATGTAATTTCCAAGACTTTCATTTATCTGGATAGTCAAATAATACTATTATTCATTTCACAGCTATAGATCAATTTGCTCATGTGTGAAACCTAAGAAATACAACCATTTTCTCTTCAGATGAGTGATCCTGGTCTGAGTTACCCATACAATTTGATCAAAATACATTATTCCAGATGGACTCCAGTTGCTGGGCAGATGGAAATATTTAAGTATAAGTCCAAAAACTTTATTATCCTAAATTAGATGGTCATGGTTCTGATAATTCTCCAATTATTCTGATTTAACAACTTAGAATACTGGAGAGGGGAAAACACGTTCTTTTTTTTTAATCTTAGGAAAAGTCTTATAAAATCTCTAAAACTCTGTTTGTTGAGCTTTTTCCTTGGCGAACAATAGAGGTAGGTTATAGGAATCAGCAGGAAATCCTTACCTCAGGATTTTCCCACTACATGCAGAAATGACTATCAGAAGCATAAATGTAAAGAGTGCATATGATTTGGGAAACAGATCAGGAAAGGTAACTTCAGGCAATACGACCTTGACAATGACCTTCAAGGTTTACATTGTGGTGTAAAGCACAGACTTTGGAGACAGATCAACCTTCGTTTGAATCCTGTTTGTGACCCTGGAGCTGTGTGACCTTGAACAAGTTAACTAACCTCTCCAAATATGGTTTCTTTGTACGTAAAACAGAGATAATAATAGTGTTATTGTGAGAATTAAAAGCAAGAGCAAATGTAAAATAGTTGCCACATGGCCAGCACATGATAAATACTCATTAAACAGGAATTCATCCTCATTATTATTTTTACTGTGCATGAAACTAGCTACTTCATACGTCTGAGCTGAATGATAATAACATTTGGAAATCACAATTTTAATAGGTCTATGCATTCCCATAGCTCCTTTCATCTCAGAGGACCAAAGCGCTGGAACATATTAATTCTTGCCTATTTTATTTATACCAGTATAGGTAGAAGTACATATAATGGCCTAGTTATTTAAAATAACTATGGTATAGAGAGTTAACTCCACATGTCCAAAGTCACAGATAAAACCTTAACAAAATCTAGTACTCATTTTCTAAGATTCCTAGAATTAAATGGGTCATATTATTTTTTCCAGTGGCTAAATATTATTTATTGTCAGTGTAAATCATTGCTGCTGATATATTACTCTTTCGGAAATTTTTTTTTTTAAACTGCTCTCAAATTTTCTAAACGTGAATTTAAAAGTCTGTCAGTCTATGTGCCGATAACACGAAACAGATTGTAAATGTAACGGGATGCAATCAAGTCCAACAAATCCAATGAGAGCGCCAGAAGGCTTAATATTAGGACTGCTCCTGTTCACAGGCTTTGCTAATGACGGAACAATTGTTTGTGCTGATTTGTAGCTGGCATTGATATGCAGACCGCAACACTTTCATCTAAAATCCAGCTCCAAATTTTTTTAACCCTGTCAATGAATTTGCTGTATCTGCAAAGAGCAACTCCAGAGAATCTTTCTAAATAATAAGAAATGGGGATCTTCAAGCCCAGTCTTTAATTCTAAATCCAGAGCATTAGTTGAAATATACAATGGTTATTTTCTTTGTCATTGTTTTGTCACCTACCGGGAAGCCTAAATCTTATTCATCTGTATGAATTAATCACAGAGTTTTAAAATATTGGGATTGATCAGTGTGGAAGGGAAGTGGGTGATGAACTGCAGACAGATATTCCAAGACTCCAAACTTATCTAACATTTCCTTCACAAAACACAGAAATGTAAATGTGCTTTGACTGCTGCTAGCATTTACTGTGGGGACCATTTTTTTTTTTTTTTTTTTATCAAGCAGCACCTGCCTCTCTATTCAGAGATGACTGCGTGTGAGGATTAGTGCAAACAACAAAGACTTTCACTGTGGCAGCGGCTGCATCATTTTCTTGGAACTTGCCATTATGTTTCAGGTCAGAGATTGAGGTTCAGTGCAGGGAAAGGAGCTTTCAATATCAGGTGAATGGATTTTTATAAGAGGTTGGCAAGCTGTGGGTCTTAGAGAGAAAAATGGTGCTTTAAAAATAGTCACATTTCTTTTGTACTCTAATTATCAGTGCATGACGAATCATTTTTTATTCTGTTCGTGTGGGCAAAAGGAAATATCCTCTACCCATCTCTGTGGGCTGGCCATCTTAAGAAGTGAAAATGTTCCCATATTTAATCAGTTTTTTGAGAATATATAATTTACCTGAAAAATTGATCCCAAAACATTGCTTTTAAAGAAACATGAAAAGAGGGTTTGAATTCATTAATTTATTCAGGAGGTCATTGTCACATTTGCTGTCTAAGCCTACCGGCTTAAATTTTGAGTAAATTGGTGATTTTCTCAAAATTTCTATTAGGAAAAAAGTTTCATATTGTATAAGTGAGCAAATGTCAGAAATAGGAATAATCAGTCTTATTTTTTTAAAATAGAAAGAATGATAAAATATAAAGAACAACAACCTGAGTTGAGTGCAGCTCTAAACATTGATGGTGAGAGTCTAGGCCCATCACTTAATTCTATAAAGTTTTCATTGCCTCATCTATAAAATAGAAATGGTAAAGGTCTCCTTTCCAGGGCTGTCATGAACAGAAAATGGGGAGATATTTGTGAAATACTTTACAAATGGTAAACATCATAAGAGCATCAGAAAGAAAGGGAAGATCAAGAGGAATAATTGTTGTAATTGCAATACATAACAATTATAATATTTAATATTAAATGATACAATAATTATTATTCAAAAACAGTGAATTTTGCCCAGAAATGATGAAACTTGACAGATGACACAGCTCAGGGTATGTTCTTATGTTCTCAACTGGAGGAAAAGGAGACACACGGGCCCTCTAGTCTCATTGGAACAGGTGAAGTCTATTCTGAATGAAGTGGACCTCAGACTATATTAGCACCCGTTCTTTGAAAGAAACTGAAGACCTTGAATTAAAGTCATATCTTTGTGAGAGTCCTTATAAAAAGCAAAAGGTGGACCGATGCAGGATCTTATTCTTCAAAGAGCTTCAAATGACTTTTGCCCACAGAACAGGGGAATCTTGTTAACTTGTCAAGGTCTTGTTTCTCTCTCAATACCTCAGTCACCCACATGTTTGTGCAGCCTTCCTGAATTCACCAGTCAATGGCAGGTCTTCACTACCATATCTCTGCTCCAGAATGTACAGCTTTCCATTGTTATAGGAACCAAAGGGTTTTAAATAGGATGCTTAAAAAGTTGTAGAAATTAGGGATGGAAAACTATGGTACATCTTTACTTTGAAACCAACCAATAACCCAGGAAAATTAATTCATTGTTAACACTAGATGCCCCACATGTACAAGTCCCATATTGAGTATACAGTGAGAGGTGAGAAGGTGAGGGGCGGGTAGTCACTTCTAAAGAGTCCTTAAGTGTTACATATCCTCTGCTCAGAGATGGTAAAGAGATGCAACTGACATGTGTGGGTTATCCATTCTTCCCTTCTTTGGTGGCTCTATGCCATGAGATAAGCTGGAACTATATTTCCCGGAATCTCTTCCCATTCAATCCTGGGTTAGTGTTGATCACATGAGAAGTTTGCATGAGATCTGGGAGAGGGACTGAACCAGCAGCCCTTATGCTCAGTTGATGTTTGCTCAAGACAGAGGGACAAAGAGGTACCAGTAAGATGTAGTTTGTCATACTCATTCTGATCTACGTCCCACCTGACAGCCTGACCTGTGGACCAATAGCAACAGGCTACTACCAACAGGCTACTACCCTGCTGTGAACTCAGAGATATTAGCCAAAAAGACTCAGTAATGATCTGCAGACTTCTGTCCCAGTCCCATTTCTGGTTCCATTCTAACAGCTGGACATGACTGGCTTCCTGAAAATTCTAACATACTTACCAACTCTAGACCTCATTTAAGTCAGGTTCACATATCAACACAATACACATCACTTGAAGGCATTTTGTATAAGGGAAATATATTGGCTTCAAATTTCTCTAAATATCTGAATTCATTCTAGCACTTTCTTCTAGTTTTATAACCCTAACCTTCTTAAGTCTTCATTCCTACCTTCAGAAGAAGTAGTAAGAAATACTGAATTGAACTTAGGTAAATAAAATGAAGACATTTCCCATGAAAATTCTTAATCACAAATTATTCTTCATGTATATTTGAGACTAGAATTCATGATACCTGGTAAGCCATAAAAATCCCGAGCTGAGAATTTAATTTAAAATGGCCCCTGGTTGTTAGTGCCTCCAAGGTATCTGGAAAGAGTAAATATAGAAAATTTCCAAAGGAAAGTACCTTAAACACAGGACAGAAAATTGTCCAAATGAAGTTCCAATAAACATGAGCTGACAATAAAAGAAAAGAAAATTTCCCAAGGAATCAAGCCACTATTAGCAAGAGTCAGCAGATACAATAAATGACAGAACCTGAAAACTTAATATTTATCGATTTCCTACTCTGTGCCAAGTTCAATTTCTGAGTTTCTATGTCAGACAGCAAAATTAAATTTTTTGCTATGTGGTGCATGTTTATTATGTATGTTTAAAATATAAAAAAGTCTCTATTTTTTAATAGACTTCATTTGGGGGGGGTACTAGGGATTGAACACAGGGGTACTCAACCACTGAGCCCCAGCCCTATTTTGTATTTTATTTAGAGACAGGCTCTCACTCAATTGCTTAGGACCTTGCTAAATTGCTGAGGTTGGCTTTGAACTCACAATCCTCCTCCCAAATCATTGAGATTACAGGCATGTGCTACCAAGCCTGGCTATTTTTTTTAAAGAAATAAGGAGAGTGTTAAAAATAGCAGGCAGATTTGACAAAGAAACAAATAAAACCTGAAGCAAAAAATAATAATCATTGAAATTAGAAGCTCAGAGGAAAAGATAAGTCATGGGTTAAAAAAAAAAAAAACAAAGAGAGAATTCAGGCATTCATTCAGAATACAGAGAAAAAAAGAAATGATAGAGAATATATTAAAAAAAGAGGTTAAAGGATGTGAAAAATAAAGAAGTTCTGACACACATCTGATCAGAGCTTCAGGAGAAGAAAATTGAAGAAGAAGCAATATTCTAAGAGATAGGTTGAGAGTTTTCTAGAACTGAAAGGGAACACTCTTCACACTCAAGAAACCCAGCAAAACCCACCAGGATTAAGAACAAGAGAAAAAAAAAAAAAGCTGTATTTGGCAACAAATAAAATTTAATGGCAACACATAATATTGTGTTTAAGTAGAAATATATATTAAAAGATTAAAAAAAAATTTACCTTCCGTGCTTCTGTGAATTCATCAAAAATGGTGAGGTAAGTGAAGCCCAGCGAGTCTTAGGGACGACGGTGGGGTTGGTCCTTTCAGGAACCTGGCAGTGAACACCTCCTTAGATCTAGTGCCCTGAATGCCTCATGTACCTCACCCTGGGCCTGGCCCTTATACAAAAAAATCCACATTTGTAATTTCATACTTGGAATTGTTGCATATTTTTTAAAATAAACCCAGTTATATTAATACATGTTAATCTGTGTTATTATCTAATTTGCATTCAATATAATGCACCCATGGTGAATAGTTTATTGAATTTAACAAGGTAACCACCTCCACAATCAAGATACAGAGCACCTTCATCATCCCAAAAGTCCCCTTGGACTGCTTTGTCCAAGGGGACTTTTGGACATGCCTCCCAGGGAACCATTGATCTGCATATCATTAGAGTTTAGGTTTCCCTTTTCATAATCATATATAAATGGAACAATACAACACCCACATTTTGTTTTTAAACAAGATATGCAAAATATCCAAGGTAGCACTTCTCTAAAAATGTCTCATAACAGATATGCGTTATTGCTTAAGTGTGGTGATGCATGCCTGTAATTCCAACAGCTCAGGAGGCTGAGGCAAGAGGATCAAAAGTTCTAAGTCAGCCTCAGCAACTTAGCGAGACCCTATCTCAAATTTTTAAAAAAATTTAAAAGGGCTGGTGAAGCCAATTCCAAAAAATCAAAGGCCAAATAATATGCAGATGCTAACACATAATAAGGGGAGTGGGGAGGCAGGGAAGAATAAAACTACTTTGGATTAGACAAAGGGGAATGAAGGGAAGGGAGGGAGGATAGGAATAGGTAAGATAGTAGAATGAGTCGGATTTTACTTTCCTGTGTTCTTACATGAATACACTACCAGAGTAACCCCACATCTCATGCAACCACAAGAATGGGAAGTTATAGTCCATTTGTGCATAACATGTCAAAATACTTTCTACTGTTATGTATAACTAAAAAGGAAAAATTTAAAAATTTAAATGAAACAGTAGAAAGGCAGAGAGAAGGAGGAATAGAAGTTCAGTGGATTAGATAAAAGAGAGTGAAGGGAAGGAAGGAGGGATGGTAATAGGAAAGACAGAATGAATCAAACATAACTTTCCTAGGTTCATACATGAATATACAACAGTGAAACTTCACATCATGTACAACCACAAGAATGGAATCCTAATTAGAATAAGTTATACTCCACGTATGTACAATATGTCAAAATATACTCTATTGAAATGTATATATAAAAGAACAAATTTTTAAAAGTGGGAGGGCTGGGGATGTGACTTGGTGGCTGAGTATTCCTGAGTACTACTGAGTAATCTCAATACCAAAAAAGAAAAACAGATATGGGTTATCTTTAGCTGTGATAAGTAAAAAAAAAAAAAAAAAGCTGAATTGGATATATTTTGGGATTCATTCTCTTTTTCCACTTGTTTTAGAAGTTCTAGAGAGATTCTGATGTGCTGTAATAAAAGTGTGATTTTATTAACAAAACTTGAATCAAATTAGCAGAATTATCATTTTTCATTCTTAATTAACTTATATTTTACTTCGGTATTCATTTTGATTTTTGTCTTGATCAAAGGTCCCATCATGGATAATAAATTAAACTTTAAAGATGCCTAAGAATAAAAAGAACTCTTTGCTCTATAGTAATCAAAATCAACACCGTGGGGACTGAGGTTGTAGCTCAATGGTAGAGCACTTGCTTAGCATGTGTGAGGCACTGGGTTTGATTCTCAGCACCACATATAAATAAATTAAATAAACATCCATTGGCAACTAAAAAAAATTTTTGAAAAAAAAAATCAAGGGCTGGGGATGCGGTTCAGTGGTAAAAATTGTTGCCTAGTATGTGTGAGGCCCAGCACTGAAAAAAAAAAAATCAACACCATGGCTAAAGATATTCAATTGACTAAATATAAATATAATAATTTAAACACTAGTGTACCCAGTTACTCAATGCACTGTACAAGCAAAGCAATCAGTTTTGAAAGGAAAAAAACTAATCACACCATCATTTAATTTAAACATTTTTAAAACAGAATTAAATATTAATTTTTATACACCTCTACTTTTTTTTTTCTTTGAAAAGAGATGTATTACCTTTGGAAAAAATCTGTAAACCTAACTTCTAATAAAGAGTTTTGGATCTGAGCACAGTGACACACAACTGTAATCACAACTGGCTGAGGCAAGAGGATGGAAAGTTTGAGTTTGACCCAGGCAACTTAGGAAGACCCTATCTCAATTTTTTTTAAAGGGTGTTGGGAATGAAACTCAATGGTAGCGTGCCCCTAGGTTTAGTACCAGTAATAATAATAATAATAATAATAATAATAATAGTAATAATAATAATAATAATAAAAGAGGATTGTGAAAACATAAGAAATCAAAACAGATATCATTGCCATTTTTAATGATAAATCCCTGTGGCATTTCTACAAACCTTTGAAGATATTCAAACCACAGTTTGGGAAGGAAAAAATAATCTATGCTTGTAGACCACTCATGGGTCACTAATTATTACATCTCATCAAATATAATCATCTCTTTGAACTCTGTACTATTTTACATCATTTATCATGCTTCTCCCTATTCCTTGTAATACTCTTATCTTTTTATTTCAAGTCAACATTGTATTATTGCCACTCCAACCCATCTGGATGACTTATCTCTGCATACCCGTTGCTCCCTTCTGCAGAGCCACAACAGAGGTATAAACTTCTGCTTTTCTCCCACTTCATGCTCACTTTGATTTGTTTAATCCTCTGTGCTGATCATGGGACCATTTTTCCAGCTCCACTTCATCCTTCAGGCTGCATTTCCTAGGCCCCCTCCACCAACCCCTACCCTTCAGCTCACTCCATTTGGTTAACCCAAATGGAGACACTTGAGAAACAGAGAAGGCTCTGGAAGAAGACACTGAGAGAAGGTAGCTGGTAAAGAATGGGGCAAGCCAGGATCTCTCTCTCCCTTCCTCTCCCCGCTTTGGGTGTCATCTCTGATGTCTTGACTATAGCTGGTTGTTCAAGATGGTTTTACTTAAATGGTTGGCTATATATTCTGGCTGTTGGCTGGGTTCCCCTCCCTGTGACTTCTCATCTTTTAGCAGGCTAGACGGGGTTTCTTGACATCATGATGGTCTGGGGGTTTTGTGAGAGACAGGAGCTGCAGGACCTCTTATCTAGAGTTTCTAGCATTTATAGAATGTCACATCTACACCTTCCATTGCTCAGAGTAAATCACAAGGCCAGATCTTATTCCAAAAAATAAAGCAAAATAAAAAGGGAAAGTAGACTTTGCTTCTTGATAAGAACAACAATATGTTGTTGTAAACTGCATGGGGAAAGGAGATGTGGTTCAATATTATTATTATTCTTTTTTTACTTACTTACGTATTTATTTATTTATTTATGGTCAATACTGTGGATTGAATCCAGGGGTGCTTAACCATAGAACAACATCCCAAGCACCTGCCCCCAGCCTTTTTTTTTTTTTTTTTTTTTAAGACAGGGTCTCACTAAGTTGCTTAGGGCCTTTGCTAAATTGCTGTGGCTGGCTTTGAACTTGTGATCCTTCTGTGTCGGGCTCACAAATTGCTGGGTTTACAACACCACCTTACCTGGCAAGACATGGTTCTTTAGAAGATTGTTTTTACTATCTACCTCACCCAGGCTCTGAGCCCCAGAAGCAACAACTCTCTCCAACACAGAGTTTGTCCAATTTCTAATCTCTACATCATCCCCTATTTGTATCCTTGGCTGCTTTGCCACCTGTTTAACCCATTACTTGCATTAGATAGACTGCTGGGTTATGTGTTCCTAGTTTGACCCTAGATGTGCAGCTACTTTCTCATTTAAACATTGGTAACTCTCAAATCTGCATCTAGGCAGAGTCTCTCTTCCAATCTAATCTCAAAATCCAATCCTATATTTCCAAAGACCTTCAGGATATTTCCACATGAATTTCTCCTTTATCACCTCAAAACTGGAATAACCAAAACTTAGAGTTCTCTCCCCCCAAAAATGAACTTTCTCATTTTATCTGTTCTCATCAGGAGTCACATAACACACAGACAGCAGCCACTGCAACACTGCCACTCTTATCAAAACACAACCATGCTCTTTTATTTTTCTGTCATCTATGGCTACTTTCACCTAGATGGGCAGAATTGAGCAGCTGCAAAAGAATTAAAAAAAAAAAAAATTACTATCTCGTCCTTTATAGAAAAATCCTCTGACCCTTGCTCTAAACCTTTGATTCTTTTTCATGTAAAATGAGGGACAGTTTAAGTCAGGCTTTCTTCATTTCTAAGTTATTTTTATATTCTTTTATCTATCTTCATATCTTTAGTTTGCACACCTCAATTAAATTGATCATTGAAAAACACCATTTTAATTCTGCCACTCACCTAATAACAACTCTTCCGTGGTGACTTGTTATTATGTGTATAATAATTACAAATGGAGCATTCCATCAACTCACCTCAATTTACCTGACAAGGTTGACATTGCATTTTTCCCAGACACCTTCTCCAGTCAGGTATTATAGGAATATTGTCTTATTGGTTAAGACGACTGAATTTATTTCCACTTCTGTCACTTTCTTCACCTAGGAGACTCTCTTCCTGCTTCTCTGTCTATCCAGACCTCTCTATTTTCTCTCTAATCTCAACTGCTCTCTGGACTATCCTAAGATCTCTTCCTTCATTTACATTCCTGACACTAAAACTGTCAATCTTCCAACAGTCCATGTCCACCATGCACAAGAAAATATGGAGTTAGCCAAAATATTGGTTCTTGAGACAATAAGAACATACCTTCAATTTAAATATGCGCAGTTTGTAGCATCCTTTCACATATTTAACAACTATCCTTTGAGTTACTTCTTACCCTTGGTTTGAGGTATTTCTTATAATTCTCACTTTGGGATCTTTTCCAAAGTTACATAGTTTAATAAATACTGAGAGCCAGAATAACATGGTTGGGAGTACAGCTCAGCTGTAGAACATGTGCTTTGCATGTGCAAGGCCCTGGATTAGATAGATTCTTAGTACCAAAAGAAGAAAAAAAAGCCAGAATAACAATTCAAATGCTAAATTTATAAGTTCTAAGTACAAGCCTAAATTTATAAGACTCTGTAGGAAATTTTAGGTGAGTTGTGTAATATAAGATTTTATTCTAAAATATTTTTGTAAATCAAACCGTATAATTACTCAGAAAGAGAAAAAAGAAAGAGTTGGGGGAAAGATAAAGAAAACACTCATAGATTATTACCTATGAAATAGGTATACAGAATCTAAATAAAACATACACTTAACAAAGAATCTAAAATTCACAATTTGCATTTTGAATGCTTATGAACAAAATCCTGCGAACAATACAGATATCCCTGGAAACTAACTTTTTTAATAGTTGTGGGCTGGAAGAAGATTGTTTAATTTTCATGAATTTTGCAAACCAAGTGTTAAACCACTGGTAGCTTGAAATCATCCAGTATAAGCATCTTTTCATGGAAAATGGCAAGTGCTACAATCAAGGTACATTTTTCCTTGAAGTTTTCCAGCAAATCACTGGATGTATACATACATACAAACATAGATAAAGGAAGAGGAAGAGAGATAGCATAATACATAATACACAATCATTGATAGTAGAATAAATGATAGAAGCACAACTTAGTGTAGAATTAACTATGTTCCTGGCCATGTTTTAAGCACTTAACATATATTCATTCAGTGGTTTCCTAGGACTAGCTCAGACTAGCTAGTACTAGCTTTCAAAACTGACAATCCACATCTCTTCCTAACTGCACATTCAGGGGCCTCACACTGGTAGCTTGAAATCAGCCATAGTAGAAATCAGCAAATACTCTGAATAGGGACTTTTTTTGGGGGGGGTGGGTAAGGGGTACCAGGAACTGAACTCAGGGACACTTAACCATGGAGCCATATCCCCAGCCCTATTTTGTATTTTATTCAGAGACAGGGTCTCACTGAGTTGCTTAGCACCTCGATGTTGCTGAGGCTGGCTTTGAACTCACAATCACTGTCTCAGCATCCTGAGCCGGTGGGATTACAGGCATGTACCACTGCGTCCAGCCTGAATCAGGACATGTTATACATTTGACCAGTTGTTAAACATTTATCAGTGCATCTTTGTTCTTAGGCCATATTCTTTACAAGGCAGCTTGATCAACAAAATAGCATGCTTGAGCAAAAGAGGGAGAAAGAAAAATATGAAAGAGTATAAAAAGTAACGAAGCACCTGACCATAATACAAGTAGTTCTGATAACAGATAACCTAGAAAGTAACCAGTGTGTTGCCTCCCCTCCAACATAAGGGTTTCTGGGGGAAAGCCGGCAGCATATTCTTTCTCTGGCCATGCCTTCTCCACCAGGCAGGTTGTCTTAGTCCAGTTTGTGCTGCTTTAACATAACAACTGAGACTACTTCACTTCTAATGAACAAAAATGTACCAACTCGTGGTTCTGGAAGCTGGGAAGTCAAAGATTGAGGGGTCAGCACCTGACAAGGGCCTTCTTGTTGTGTCATGCCATGTTTGAAAGTAGAAGGACAAGAGACAGCAAAAAGAGAAAGGGAAAGGGAAAGGGCCCAATTGGCCCCTTGTCAAGACTCCACTCTTACAACAATCTGTCAATCTATTCATGAGGGTGGGGCACAGTGATCTAATCACTTCATAAAGGTCCCTTTCTTGATACTGTTACAATGGCAATTAAATTTCAACATGAGTTTTGAAGCACTGGACTTCTCCCTAAAAACCAGAATTGTGAACAATTCAATCACCTCTCTTCGGTTTCTCGAGAATCACTGTTTTGATCAGATAACACCCTTTGCCCATCATAAGTATAGATACATCCTAAACCAAATCTGCTAGAAAATATGACTTTGGACAAATTTATAGGAAACTCCAGTTCTAATGAAATAGGGAAAATAGTTGGGGAAGGACTGTGGAAAAAGAAAGAATGAATAGGAAATAAAGAATGGCACCTTGAAGTGAGTGAGGTGAGTCTGTGAGAGTTTGAACTTTTGCTATGAATAAGGCTTCCCTGATGTTTTGAAATCAAATCTGCATTCGCTCGCCCACAATTCTCCAAGTATCTCAATGAGAAAATAGCACACACAAGAAAAATTATAAAAAGCTTCTTTTATCATGTATGCAGCAAAGGAGAAAATTTCTGTACATCTAGGCTCAAAAACAGAAATTAATTTTTAATTCTAGTGTATCCTTCCCTTGGGAGAAGACCCACCCAGTGAATTTGCAAGCAGAAAAAAAAAAATCCAGTCAGTTGAAGGAGGAAAATATAAACAATAACAAGTGGTAAGTTATCTGTCATAAACATTTCCTGGGTCCTAAGAGTGGGAGAGAGAGGTGGGCAGCTTAATTAAAAAGGGTCCTTGCCGGTCCTCCCAGAATACCAATGTCCTCCCAGCTGCTCTGCTTAGTTTGCTATGGACCATTGTCTTTCTCCGTAAATCTAAATTAGCATCTGCAGCCACTCTCCTAGAAATAAAGACTTCAGCTCTGTGCTTCATTTTGAACACCCACTGGTCTCGAACTAAATTTAAATCGTGAATGGAGTATTATTTAAAGGTTGATAATCTTCATGCAACATCACTTCAGCAATGAAACTAAAACCCCTTGAACAGAATTCTGCTTTATAGCCAAGAGTGTCAAGCTTAGGTTCCAGTTTAGTAAAATTGCCTTGCATTTGCAACTTTAAATGTCTTTAGACATTTTCAATGTGCCATTGTAATCTATACAACACTGAGCTAAAGTGATTAGCTAATAAAACCTTGAGCTAATTTGTAGGTGGAGGGTGGATGACAGCATTTTATGGGAAGTTTCATGAGAAGTTCCCGGGCCCTGCCCAAATTGGGGGAGGTGAGAGAGAGTCTCTTCTCTTGTCATCTCTTATGTCAAGCAAAAAGCAACTCTTAGGAAGGAAACACTGATTTCCCTGAGAAAATTCAGTAGCCAAATGTGATCACCAATCCAGAATCACCCGTTAGGGAGCAATCCAAAATAACAGTTAGAGTTGGCAAGTTTTGGTTATTTATGTGACATCCAGAGGACACCTGCAGGGGCAGTTGCTTATATAGGATATAGTTGAGAAAGGGTGGGTAATCTTGTTATTAGATAATCAAATCTGCAGAGCCTAACCTAGAGATGGTGTACAATATCCTTTTCTCAATTGTGCCCACAAAAGAAGCAAGGCAGGTGCTTGTAGTGTTTAGGCCCAGAAGGCTGTTGGTCCTACAGACTCCTCAGCAAATGGCAAGCACCATGTGAGACTGTTGATGTTATTCAGCTCTTGTGAGACAGAGGAGAAAGAAGGAAATCTGGAGGGGGAAAAAACCCAGTCTGTCAACCTGTGGAAGACAAGAACTATCTAGAGGAATCAAAGAGGGTTCTATTTCGAGGTTTTTTTTTTTTTTTTTTTTCATTTGAAAATTTAGATAATGCAAATTGTATTAGTGCACAAATGAAAGGTAATATCCTTGAAGCAAGAAGCAAACATCTTAGCTCAAAGTAGACCTTGTGCTAAAAACAATGGGGCAGACAGAGAGGTTCACCTAACGTGTGTGCCAACCTGCTACCTAGTCCTGACATATGAGCCTAACATGGTTGGCTCAAAAGTCTCCTCCAATAATTCCTGCATAGTCCAGATTGGATATAAACTAGAATTGACTTTGTATCTAACACTTGTGAGTATCAAATATCCTAAAACTACATTGTATCAAAAATTGAAGAACTGATGTTCAATGTGGAAATTTCAAAAATATATGAAAAGTACATGCCTATAACACCAGTGGTTCTGGAGGGTGAGAAAGGATGATCACAAGTTAAAGGCCAGCTTCAGCAACTTAGTGAGGCCCTAAGCAACTTAGCAAGACCCTGTCTCAAAATATAATATTTTAAAAAGAGGGGGCTTGCTAGGGATGTGACTCAGTGATAAAGTGCCTCTGGGTTCAATCCCCAGTACCAAAAAACAAAACAAAAACAAAAAAACAGACAGACAAGTTCACTACTATTTCTACTTCAGTTGCATGTACAAGGTAGGAAGAAAGAAATATTGAAATTAATTGCTGTATTGCCTTCAGTGATATCATCTTTGATTTTCCCACCAAAGTAGCAGAGGAATGATCACTGTAATTGCAAAACAATACGTTGGACTCTATGAAGTTTAAAATACTTTCTTATGTGTTATGAAATCTCATAATAACCCTGTGAGAAAAGCAAGCTTATCCGAGCAGAAATAGTAGCATTAAGAAGAGGAAGCAGGATGTCCAACGAAGTTGCTTGAAACTGGATGACTTTGTTCTTTGTTTTTGTTTTTGTTTTTTTGTTTCCTGTAATGCCTGTACTAACTTTAAAAGATAACAGCTTTTTTCTAAGACCTGAAAAAAAAAAGGATAAAAAAGAAAGAAAGGAGGGGGATATAGGGAAGGAAGAGAGGGAGGAAGGTGGAAAGCTGCCTACCCAATTCTTCCTGTAATAGGATATCAGTCTTAATCCTAATTATATCCCCAAATACCCCTATCCAGTGCTATAAAGGTTAAGATCCACATAGTTCTTTTGATTCCCCAATAAGAATTACTCCACGCATTCTAAGTAATAATATTATTATCTCCAATCTCAGCTATAAAATTTTTTTCGTAAACTCAAACATGAAGACAGGGGAGCTTCAGAAAAAAAGAAAAAGGGTGGGTGGGGGGCAGTAGGAGCGCTGCCAAGCAGACAGTAAAAGTAAGAAAAGACAGAAAGAAGGCTGCAAGCCCTTTCTCCAGCACCCTCACAATCTTTCTCCACCAGGCATGCGTAGCTAAGTGGTAAGATTTCATTAAACACAAGCGTGTGTAAAAAGTGAGTGTACTGTGAGAACACCTCTCTCCAAGCCTAAGGAAGGGAAATCCCTCCCATTTCGTCCTCAGTTCAACTCCCCAGATCCCCACCCTCAGCCTATGAGTCACTTCGCAATTGCCCATGATATGCATCTGCACGGATCCCTTCTGCTCCAGCAGAGAATTTCAAGCTCCCGCCTGCCACAATGAAGGAGAAAATCGGTGCAACGATGTGTCCGGATGCTGAAAAGCTGGCAGCCAGCAAAAACAGTAGTGCATTTGACTAATTTTCTTTTCTAGGGCTTTTTACTGTAAAGAAAATCGGCCTCCTCAGATTAAGGGAAATTCAACATTTGCATCCCTTTCTCGAATTTGATCTCTTTGTTTCCATTTTCATGCGTCGTGGGAAGTTTCCTGTGAATACGTAAACACGCTTTGTGTGCATTTTAATCACTTTTTTCCCTCCTGTTTCCAGGCTCTAGACAGCCCCAGCCTTCTTGCTTACACACTAGTGGTTAGAGAAGAACACAACCAAGTTATAACCTTAAGTCTCTTTTTGTAAGAGGAAGTGGTGGGATAAATAAAAGGTTGGCATTTCCTAAAGTAGTGAACACTCCTATTCACTGACTAAGGAATGAGTCAACTGAAGTAGCAATTTAGAGTTTTGGAACCTGAATACCCACCTAAAAACTAATCTCTCCAGCCGGCACGGTGGCACACACCTATAATCCCAGCGGCTCAGGAGACTGAGGAAGAAGAATCAGGAGTTTGAAGCCAACCTCAGTAAATTAGCAAGGCCCTAGGCAACTCAGCAAGACTCTGTCTCTAAATAAAATACAAAGGGCTTTGGATGTGGCTCAGTGATTAAGCACCCTTATGTTAAAAAAAAAAAAAAAAAAAAAAAAAAAAAAAAAAAAAAGTCTTTTTTTCCTGATAATCCTGAATACTGTATCTTTGCTTTGCTTCTCAGCGAATCATCTTGGAAGTGTTGCCTATTAGTGTTTCTGCTTCCTCTCACCTGATTTATTAACCAACCATAATCCACCCTCCCTCCTTATTTCCTTGCTAGAAATTACCAACACAGAGGTCCATGATGACCTACTTATAAATACAATGCATGTTTCCTAGTGCTAATTTTTCTGAATTTCTCTAATATTTGAAGATGTATTCAACTCTCTCTCTCTTAAGAATACACTCTTCTTTCATTTTGCATGGCATCCTGCTCTCCTGATTCTCTCTCTATGTGTCAGACCATCAATTCTTAGTCTTCCATGTTCTCTTAAGAACAGGTGTTATGCTATTTTTTCCATTTCATCTTTGATGTTCTCCTTCATTCCCAAGTTTTCAACATTACCTCTACATAATTTTTACATCTATAACTCTACACTAGCCTTCCTTCCTAAATCCTTACATCTTCATCTGAAGAATACCACTAAGGTTCTTTCATGTCTTTTCATGTCTTGATAGCTCATTTCTTTTTAGCGCTGAATAAAATTCCATGGTATAGATATGCCATTTATTTATTTACTCACTCACCTACTGAAAGACAGCTTGGTTGCCTCCCCAGTTTGGCTATTATGAAGAAACCTGTCATAAACATCTATCTACAGATTTTTGTGTGGACATAGTTTTCAACACCTTTGGATAAATACCAAGCATATGATTGCTAGGTTATATAAGAATATATTTAGTTTTATAAGAAATTGCCAAACCATCTTCCACAGCAGCTATTTTTGCATTCCCACTGGCAATGAATGAGCCTTCCTGTTGCTTCTTGTCTTCACCAGTACTAGGTGATGTGTTTGGATTTCAGATATTTTGATAAGTATGTAGTTGGAGCTCACTGTTTTTTTTAAATTTGCATTTCCCCAATGATGTATGCAGGGGGACATCTTTTCATTTCTTATTGCCATCTGGATTTTTTTTTTCCACTATGCTATCTACCAGGCTGGCCTTAAACTTGCAATCCCCCTGCTTCAGCCTCCCAAGTAGCTGGAGGTACAGATGTGTGCCAACACACTTGGCTATGTATATCTTCTTTACATAGGGATGTCTGTTAAGATATTAGAAGTGTTTCTTAAAATATTAGACTTGTGGGGCATGATGATACACATCTGTAATCCTAGCCAATGGGGAAGTGGAGGAAGGAGGATCACAAGTTTTAGGCCAGCCTTGGCAACTCAGTAAGACCTTGTCTCAAAATAAAAAATAAAGCCAGGCTCAGTGGCACCTGTAATCCAGCATGAGCTACACCTTTCCTCTGCAACAAAGAAGTCTCTTACCTGAAGATCTTTCAAGACCTTACATGAAGCAGATGCCTCACAAGATGATATTTTTTCCTCCAGACTCATCATCAGTTCTCCTTATAGTTTCCAAGCCAATAAGAAACTCACTCAACCAACTCACTGTTGGCTGAGTGGGGAAATCCAGTCACCACTCCAGAAGGAAATACTTTATTCACTGAGAATGTATCACTGGCTTATAAGTTCTGAAGGGAATGAATAGGATATATGTGCAAGTGGATTTTGAAGGTTAAGGTGGGGAGGCAGTATATAACCCTAAACGGCAAAGAGTGTTGACTCCACAGTTTGGCTATTATGACATTGGAGTTCTCAACCATGACTCAGGATTGGTGTCTTGGCAAGATTACCTGGATTCAGTCCTACTATGGAGTCAGGAAGCCTCCTTGAAAATAGTCACAATCATAGCCTATAGTAATAAAGTTAGATGTGCTGGAATTGCCTCAGCAGAGTATTGGAGAAGGATTTGACAGGCTCATAGAAGTAGGGGAGAAAATTCATCTTGACTAGGTTTGCAGGAAGGCCCAGAGGATGCTGCTATTACTAATATAATAAAGAATAAACTTTCTATGGAAGGGTAGCCAGTTATATCTTTAAGAATTTCAGCCAGGTGTGGTGACGCATGCCTATAATCCCAGCGATTTGGGAGGCTGAGACAGGATAGTCTGAGTTCAAAGCCAGCCTCAGTAACTGCAAAGTGCTAAGCAACTCAGTGAGACCCTGTCTTTAAATAAAATACAAAATAGGGCTGGGGATGTGACTCACTGGTTGATTACCCCTGATTTCAATCCCCAATACCAAAAAAAAAAAAAGTTAAGAATTTCAATGATAGATCTTCTCCATGGCCAGACTAGATAGAAGGAAATGATACATGATGAAACTCACTTCCATTATGTCAGTGAGTATGACAGAATTCCAAAAATGTAGAGACCAGATTGTAAGACTCAACAGTCAGACACATGGTGGGAGTGATTACTATAACAGGGAATGAATCTAGAATGGCAATCAGGTTACCTGGACTATGATGTTCTTAGGGATAAGCCAGATAGGCAGCTGACTATAGAAAAAAATCAATGGCTGATCAATAGAAGGCTGATATCAGATACCCACAGTTACACATCACAATTATTCTACCAGCTGGAAGATCTCATCCAGTTCTTAGACAAAGAAGCAATTTGAGAAGAGAATGGCCTCCTTTAAAGAAAGCATATTGTATATGCTGCTCCAGAAAGTATATACAATAAAGTCCCCTAAATACATTCCTGAAATGACCTACGGCCACATCATACAGTAAATTTTGTGGTAGGGAAAGAGGAGGACTCTAGCGTTTCAAGAACTTTTAGTTATACTACGAGGCCAACACTAATAGAGTCCTGAGATGCCGTCAGTCCCTGAGGCCTCAGTGAGAGGAGGGCCTTTGAGGGTCAGACGAGTCCTGACCAAACTGAGTCCATAGACTAAATCTGTTATTTCCCAATTGTTGAGTGTAGAAATGGGATTTATATACTTAGCAACTAACAAACACTCACATGGTCCCCTGGAGTCTGCAATTGGAACGTTATGAAAGGCCAAAGATAAGGTTTTGAAACTACCCTTACCCCTCTAGGATACTAAATCAGAAGCAATATCACACTCTGTGAGAATAGACGCTTTGTGCTTCAATCAAGACCTAAAAGACATAGGTATTGTGGTCTTTGTCATTTTGCTACCCAGTTAACATCATTATAGATGATGGCAGGTCACCATTAAATTACCAAATGAAAGCCACAATTATGTGTCTGTATCAGATGTGGTATGTTTACAAGAACTGATAGAATCGCTTGATCCAGTGGTGACATTTGGTATGTAGATGTTAATCTGGTAAGCATGTTCTTTTAAATCCCAACAAATAATGAAAATCAAAGTCATGCACATTTGTTTGGAAAGGACAGCAGTAAACATTCACTGTCTCATCCCAGGCCTTTATTATTTCTCCTGTTCTCTGTCAAAATCTAGTACAAAGAGACATGAATCATCTTGGCATTCTACAGAACATTATGTTGTTCTCCTATATTGATGACTAATGAACAGGAAGTAGTAAGTAGTTGTATTGCCACAGCAAGACAATCTATTCAGTGAGTCATAGATAAACTACAGATATTTGGGACTTCTCACATATTTTGAAGATTTTTAGGGCGGCAATGGTCTGGAAATGTTGGGACATGTCCTTGTGTACTCTAAGATGAAGGACAAATCATTGTACCTTGCAACTTTGCTGCTAATTAAATGTCACAACATTTGGTGGTGGCTACAACCATTGCTCTCAGTTCCTTGCACAGAATACCCTATTACTTTCCATTCCTGTACTTATAGGCCAACTTCCTATTGCCAACACTACACTTTTTGCTTGAGGGATCTCTTTCCGGAGGCCAGCATACAGAGAAGGCCAGAAGTGCCAGGTAATTAACATTTCCCAAGAGTAACCTTCAACTAGTGACTAATAAGATTTAGGGGATACTCCCGTAGCTCTTAACTGGAATAAATTCTAAGCCCTGCATTTTCCCAAATCTACAAGACTTCTCTAATAAGATTATTTCAGTTGCCCTCAGTGGTAACTTTCTTGAGAATTTAATCTTCATGGGATGTAACTCACAGAATGCTTAGGAATTTGTAGCTGCAAACACCTATATTAAAAATGAGGAAGATCTTAAATCAATAGCCTAAGCATCCACCTTAAGAAACTAGAAAAAGAGTGCAAACTAAAGTCCTAAGCAAGCAAAAGAAAGGAAGTAATAAATGTTAGATAGAAATAAATGAATGAGGGAATAGAAAAACAATATGTAAAATCAACAAAACATAAACTTTCTTCTTGGAAAAGATTAATAAAATTGACAAAACTTTAGGAAAAAAAAGGAATTACTGAAACATGGCATAAAGAGGAAACTTGCTACCAACCTTACAAAACTAAGAAGGATTTTAAGAGAATACTATGAACAAATGTGTACCAACAAATTAGAGAACTTAAATGAAATCTACAGCCTCTTAGGAGGAATATTTCAATTTAAAAAAATAGGCTGAACAGACCTATAAGAAATAAAATCATTGGATTAGTAATTTTAAAACTTCCCACAAAGAAAAGCCCAGATCTACAAGGCTTCCCAGTTGAACTCTACCAAGTATTTAGAAGAGAATTAATACCAATCCTTCAAAATATATTCCAAAAAATGTAGGAGAGAACATTTCCTATTTTATTGCATGAGGTCAGCATTATCATGACACCAAAACTAGACAATTAAGAAACTTATTATTATAGATATAAAAATCCTCAATAAAATACTAGTATACTGATACCAAAACACATAAAAAGAGATAATACAACATGACCAAATGAGATCTATTCTGGGAATACAAGGCTGTTTAATGTCTGAAAAAAAATCAATTACTGTGATGCCCAATGTTAATAGGATAAAAAACAAAACCAGGTCTGGGAGCATAGCTCAGTGGTGTAGTACATGCTTAGCCTATGTGAAGTCCTGGGTTCAATCCCCAGCACCAAAATAATTTTTAAAATAAGAAAATTACCCTCATTACCCTCTTCCTAACCACCATCTCAATAACAGCAGAAAATGCATTTGACAAAAATCTTATCACCCTTTCATAATAAACATACTCAACAAACTTGGCAGAAAAGGGAATTCTCTTAAACTGATGAAGAGTATCTATGAAAAAACTACAGTTACCAGAACACTTACTGTGAATGATTGAATGTTTTTCCCTTTAAGATCATGAACAAGACAGCAATGTTTACTTCTGTCACTTCTATTCATCAAGTACTGGAGGGTTTAGCCAGGGCAATTAGGCAAGAAAAAGTAATAAAATGTGTTCAAATTGAAAAAGAAGAAGAAAATTCTATTTGAAGTTTATATGATTTTATATATAGAAAATCAGAGCAAATAAGAAATTATTTAAAATAGCAAAGTTTAAGATTGCATAATATAGGAGCTGGGGATGTGGCTCAAGCGGTAGTGTGCTCGCCTGGCATGCATGCGGCCCGGGTTCCATCCTCAGCACCACATACAAAGATGTTGTGTCCGCCGAAAACTAGAAAATAAATATTAAAAAATTCTCTCTCTCTCTCTCTCTCTCTCTCTCTCTCTCTCTCTCTCTCTTTAAAAAAAGATTGCATAATATAAAATCAATATATAAAAATCAACTATAATTCTGTATTCTAGCAATGAAGAATATGAAAATAACATTATTAATTCCATTTACAACAGCATCAAAAAATGCTTAGAAATAAATCTAGAAGAAGTACAAGACATGCACACTGAAAACTGAAAAGCTTTATTAAAAAATTAAAAATTAAATGGGGGACATTTCATAGGTCAGAGAACTTATTATGCTAAAATGGCCATATTTCTTAAATGTATATACATATTTGGGAAAATATGTATTAAAATCCCAGTCAGATATTTTGTAAAAATTGTTAAAAATGATTCTAAAATTCAGCGGAAATGCAAGAACTCCAGAATAGAAAATATAATAATTTGGAAAAAGAACAAAATTGGAGGACTCACACTTCTGTTTCAAAACTTGTCATCATAGGGGTTGGGGATGTATCTCAGTGGTAGAGTGTGTATTTAGCATGTGTGGCCCTCAGGTTCAATCCTCAGCATGCACGCATGTGCACACATACACACATACTTATAATAAAGCTACAGTAATAAAGATAGTATGGTTCTATAAGACTAGACATATATATTGATTGGATAGAATAGAGATTCTAGAAATAAACCCTCACATATAAACTAAATAACTTTTTATCAAGGGTCTAAGAACATGTAATGTGGAAAAAAGAATCTCCAACAAATGGTGTTGGAACAACTGGATATTCAAAGGAATGAATTTGGACCCATACTTCATGCCATACACAATCATGAGCTCAAAATCAATCGTAGATATAAATGTACAGGCCTAAAAATACAAAGTCCTTAGGAGAAAACTTATGAGAAGATCTTCATGACCTTGTAATAGGCAATGAGTTTTTAGCTACCACACCAAAAGCCCAAGTAATTTTGTTCTTCAAATGTTACCATCAAAACAAATGAAAAGACAATTGTGATGGTTAATTTTTTGTGTGATTCTGCTAGGACATGGTATTCTGTTCAAGCATCAATCTAGATGTCTCTGCAAAGGTATTTTTTAGATGTGATTGATATTTAAATTAGTAGACTCTCTATAAAACAGATTTCCCCGTTCATTTTGTGGATGGACTTCATCCAATCAATTGAAGACGATCTTAACAAAAGACACATACAAAGAGAGTGAAGGAATTCTGTCTCCAAACAGCCTTCTTACTCAAGACTGGAGCATCAGCTCCTGACAGGATTTTGAGCCTGATAGACAGCTCTACAGATTCCAGACTTGCCTGCCCCAGAATGATGAGAGCTAATTCCTTGGAATCTCTAAATCTGGCATGGTGGCACACTTCTGTGGTCCCAGCTACTCAAGAAGCTGAGGCACGAGGACCATGTGAGCCCAGGTCTCAAAACGAACCTGGACAACACAGTGAGACCCTGCCTCAAAAAGAACAACATTGTTCTCTCTAATGTGTGGGTGCGAACACACTAGGGGGTGAAGGTATTGAAGTTCAATGGAATACCTTTGAACAAAGGGGAATGAAGGGATGGGAGGGGAGATGGGAATAGGAAAAACAGTAGAATAAATCAGACATAACTTTCTTATGCTCATATACGAATATACTACAGTGAAACTCCACATTGTATACATTCACAAGACCGGGATCCTAATTAGAGTAAGTTATACTCCATGTATGTATAATATGTCAAAATACACTCCACTGTCATGTATATCTAAAAAGAACAAATTAAAAAAAAATAACAACATCAATAAATTTCTCCATAAATATGTTTTTCTTCTTTCATTTTGTGGAAGATTCTGATGGATACATCAACCTATGAAATGCAAGAAAAGTATTTTAAAATCATTTATTTAACATGTTTGGCTAGAATGTATTTAAAACTCTTAAAATTCAACAATAAAAAGACTACCCTAATTTTTTAAATGAGCAAAGGATTAAATATACATTTCTCCACAGAATATACCTGACTGGTCAGTAAGGACAGGAAAAGATGCACATTATTGTTAGTCATTAGAAAAATGCAAAGCAAAACAGGCATAAAATACTACTTCACATTCACTAGGATGAGAAAATTCAAGAAGTCAGACAAAAACCAGCCACTATGACAAGCACCTGTAGTCCTAGATACCCAAGAGTGTGAGGTGGCAGGATCACTGGAACCCAGAAAGTTAAAGCTAGCCTAGGCAAAATAGCAAGATTCTGTCTCAAAAATAAAAAAAAAAAAAAGTCAGACAAAAAAAAATGTTGGTAAGTTTGTGGGAAAATTGTAGAATTCATATCATTGGTAGAAATGTAAAATATTGCAGTCACTTTGGAAAATCATTTGGCAGTTGACTTTTAATGGTAAACATAGATTTATCATGTAACCAAGTAATTCCTTCCCAATGTATATACATACAAGAAGTAAAAACATGGCAAACACAAAACTTTGTAAGTGAATACTCATAGCAGCATTATTCCTGTTAGTGAATAAATGGAAGCAACCCAAATATCCACCAATAAGTAAATGGATGAACAATATATGCTGTGCCCATGTGATAGAATATTCGACAATAAAAAAAAAATGCATTTCCAGTACATGCTATAATCTGGATGAACCTTGAAAACATTGTGCTGGCTGTGGTAGTGCATAACTGTAATTCCAGCTACTCTGAGGCAGAAGAATCACAAGTGCAAGGTCAGCCTTAGCCACTTAGCAAGGCCCTAAGCCACTTAGAGAAACACTGTAATCTAAATAAAATAATAAAAAGGAGCTGGGAATGTAGCTCAGTGAAAGCACTCCTGGGTTCAATCTCAAGTACAAGAAATAAAGAGAAAGGGAGGGAAGAAGGGAGAGAAGGAGGGAGGGAGATGGGGAGGAAGGAAGAAAGAAATGCTAAGTGAAGGAAGGCAGTAGTAAAAGACCAAATAATGCATGATTCTATTTATTTGACAGGGGTTGGGGATATGCCTCAGCACTAGAGTACATGCTTAGGAAGCACAAGGTCCTGACTTCCATTCCCAAAACCAAAAAGAAAAAAAATCATTTATATGACATATTCATAATAGTCATATTAATAGAGACAGAGTTGAAGAGTGGTTGCCAAGGACCAGGATGAACAGCAGAGGGAGAAGTGTGAGGAATGAAGAATGACTGCTAGTAAGCATCAAGTTTCTTTTGGGGATGACGATAACATTCTAAAATTAGATTATAATGACCTCAGGCCATCTTTCTTGCCATCTAACTTCATAAATAGCCCTGCTTGTGTTTTTGCTGCAGTTTATTCCCACCCCTACTTCGACTTTGACTTCTCTTGCTTCTTCTACTTTGGCCTGACAAGCCAAGCCCTAAGCACAATAACAAGTTCCCAATATCCTTGAATCAGAAATATTAGCAACTCTAAGAACCACCACTTTGCCAGAGCCCTCCAAACCAGTCCCAACTCCTGTGGCCGAACCTGTGGATACAGATATTTGGAACTGGGGATATGTTTTTTCACTCTATCTATGGATAGGTTCTGTGTGGATCACAGAAATCCTAAACAACCGAGATGTGGCTACAATCTTACTAAGAGTTAAGGTATAGACGCCTGGGTGTAGAGTTTTTGTTGTTGTTGTTTTTGCATCTTAATTACAGGGAACTCTGAGGGTGGGAAACCAGAGGAAGAGCAGGTACTTCACTAGCCTGGAAAGATGGCTGTCATGACAACAGCCATCTGTATACTGTGTGCAGTTTTCCAGAAAGCGTGCTTTGAAGCAGTGTGAGCTGGAATTTCTTTTTGAATACCCAAAATGGCACATCCATCCATCATCCCTCCTAATAGATGAGCTTACACAATAAGAGACACAGTTCTAGTTTCTAGAACTGTGAAAATTTTGTGAAAGTTTCTTACAGCATATAAGGAACAGGGACTTGTTCTCTAACTAGGCCTTGTTCCACATGGTAATAAATATATTTTCTGTGTTTCTTAATCTACATCCCCACTTCAAACACGGAACAAGATAACAGTGGTTGACACTCAAAGTGGAATGATGTAGGCTAGCAAGAGGATGACTTTTAGCCATTTTCTCTTTTTCTGCTAGCCACCCTAATATTGACTGCAATATCTGTTAAACAGCTAATGGACAAAAGAGAGGAAGGGACAAGGACATCAACTTGCAAAAACTAAAAGAGAGAGAGAGAGAGAGAGAGAGAGAGGCAATTGACTGAACTTACAAGAGCCAAGGAATGAGTTCTGTGCCACCTCACCATCTATGGCATTCAACATAGAACACTGATTTCTGGAATCAAAATTGGGAAATTGGTGCTGGCTCTGGTAGGGCTGAGCAGTACTAGCAAGACAAGAAGTATCTGGGGGACCTGAATAGTTAAGAGAGTTTTGAAAATTAAAAAATAAAAATAAAAAAGTAAATTTCTCCTTGAAAATATAAGTTGCTAGCCGGGCATGATGGTGCACACCTGTAATATCAGCTTCTCAAAAAACTGAGGCCAGCTTGGGAAACTTATAAAGACCCTGTCTCATAATCAAAAATAAAAGGGCTGGGGATATAGTTTAATGGTAGAGGACCCCTGAGTTCAATCCCCTATACCACAGAAAGGGAAAAAAAACTGTCTGAAAAAAAAATAGCATGAGGTAAATGCAAAAGTGTGAGGGAAGGTAATGTAGAATTATGGAGCTCCACTCTGGCTCCGCTTGTAGTTCAGCCCCAGATAACTATCCCTGTATAAATATTAACACCCCATATCAATGAGTTGTTGTCTCTCCCTCTGGAGAGAGCCCACATTTTCCCTTGAATGCATATTCTCCACTTTACCCCAAAGGCATCTATCTTGAGTTTGCTCCAATTCTATCTTGTATATGTATCTACTTTCCTAATAAAAATCTTTCTATGCCTTTGACTGACTTGTGCTGAAATTATTTTCTGTCACATATGACAGAACCCCTCTGATCCAGAGTCAAGCTCCTCCTTCTCTACAGGAACTCCTCCAACCCTTCTTTGGAGACATCTCTTCTCTTGTGACAAACCCAGAGGCTTTTAGCAAATATGAAAATTGCCTATCTTGCACCAAAAGGAGATAATACGTCAAATGTCAGGATGGAGATGTAATTCCTCAGAAGTCAGCCGAGAGTAAGGAGAGCAGGCTTTTTGCTTTTTTTTTTTTTTTCTTATTTTATTCTTTTTGTGCTTTTAAAGACCTCTAAATCCAGACAGTACCTGAAGTCCCCAAAACAGAAATACTTGATTAAAAAAACAGTTTACATGTCTTTACATGCACAGAATTTTGGAAACAGTCAGATTAAAAACAGAATGTGGGGCTGAGGGCATGGCTCACTGGTTGCACACTTGCCTACCATGTGTGAAGCCCCAAGACTGATGCCCACCACTGCAAAAACAAGCAAACAAAACCCCAGAATGTGTTCCAAAATGCTTCAAAACCAACTGATTAGAAGTACAACACACTTTCCCTCCTAAATCTACAGTTCAAGTTCCCAGAGGTATTCTAGAAATTCTACTTAAATCATAGGCAGTTGAAAATCTGAATCATCCAGATGTTGAATACTAAGTCTCAAGTTTTTGGAGTCATAAGTCACAGTAACCTTAGAAGGTAGGGATCAGAGGAAGGTCAGCTTTTGAAGTAGTCCATAAATAGAGTTCTTCTTGTGGCAAGATAGATAGACAGACAGATAGATAGATATGATAGATTAGGTAGGCAGATAGGCGGACAAATGTGTGGAGGGGTATAAATGCTATCCAAATCCCAATCTGACATATACGAGCCTGAATCATCTTTTCCATTTTATTTGTAATTTTAAAAAATTTAATGGCACTTTAAATACAATTTCACATTCAGTTACCTTTTTCTATCTCAATCCTATGTCTTTTCTAAACCTAAAATGTTCCAGTAGCACTTTTCCCTATGGCCCAGAAACCTCATGATAAAAAGCAAGACTAATAATAATAACAAAAAGAAAAAAACAAACACACATATCACCCTGTAAACATAAGAAATCATCAGCTTTAATGTACCTTTTCCTCACAGAGGTTTTTACTGCCGTGTCCTTTATCATGTCTCCCTTGAGAAACGGTTTCTGTCAACTCGAGACCACTCATTTGAACTTAATGAAGTGCTTAATCCTGGTGTTAGGGTGTACCCCAAGTCTCTGTCACAGAAAACAAACTTACAATTTGATGCTCTTCAACAATAAATCCTCTCAACAAAATTGTGGCGCCACTTTACATTTTAGACTTGCATAAGATTCTCTACATAATGCCTTTATAACCCTATGGGCATAAGATTTTGGATTTCTTTTTTCAGTGCTAGGGACTGAATACAGGGCCTTGTTCATACTAAGCACATGCTATGCCACTGAGCTACACCCCCAGACCCTAGAGTCTGGAATTTGATGCAATATCTAGAAGACCAAAAGAGAAGTTTGTGTTTTGAGTTCTACTTTGTTATAATTCTCTCTCTGTCTAGGTGTTTTGTTTTGTTTTTATCAGAACCCTTGCTCAGTTATGCACATGTCCTAATATGGATGAGGCCTCAGCCTCTCAAGTCAATGGTATTACAATTGTGTGCCACAGTGCCCAGCTTGTTTTCCATTTTAAAAAAAAGAAAATATTAGTTGTAAATATTTGCTGACTAGTAGAAACAAGTGACTTAATTCTGCGTAGCAAGACACAATTCCATAACCAAAGATGATATAAACTATGTACAATCATCTTGTCCACTCATATTGGTAAGAAGAAATTAATATGAACCAAGCAATGAAAGTGTAAATAAAATTTCCAGGACAAGTCCGTGGTTCATGTTCTTAAAAACTTTGTGATATTGGAAAATTTCCACTTTGAATCAAAGTTTTTTCAGGGTGGAGATTGTCATTTTATTAACTGAGTAACAATTAGGAAATCATTCAAACCTATCTATGTCTTAGTTTTCATTTCTCTGAAAAGAAAAAAAAAAAAAAGAATGACATTTGTATTTGAGTATCTTAAAATCAACAGAGGAAACACCCCCGGAAATATATCCCCTGAGTTTGTAGTCCATTCTGATACTTCGCGTCAGTAAATGACTTTAGAAAAGTTATTCCAATGCAATGCTTCATTTTTTTTTCATTTTAAAATAAAAATGATAATATGTAAACATTTAGTGATATTATAAAGTTTAAATTGATGAATTATATAAAATAACTAGAATAAGACTAGGCACAAAACAATAATTAAATTGCCATCAAAGCAAGACCACTTTATTTTAGAGTAACCAGAGGATAATAAGGTTTTAACTGGTTTTCTTAATTCTTTGTGGTCACACATTTCTAAGAAATTTACAATTATTTCTCTTATATTTTTGAATATTATTTCTAAGAAAATATTAAATTAAAATGCAATGAGGCTAAGAGAAAAAATGTTGAACTGAGAATCAGGTTATGGGGTTCCTTATAGTTTGTCACCAACTGATTGTGACTCTTAAGTGATTTGGGTTTTCGGAGTAAACTATAATTTCTAAGGCCCTTTGGCTCTAATTTTCTCTCCTATGAGACTATTTGATACCATTGTCCTGAAATATTTCAGATGTCATTTTATAATAATCATTTTCCAACATGTATATTTACTTCAGTATGTTAAGCTCTTTTTTCTTTATTTAAACCTTAAGTCTTCAGTTTAAGGTCCACCCAAATTAAAATTAACACAATCCTATCATTGTTGAACTAGGAATACGACAAAAGGCATTTTTTTTTTCTGTCATACAGTCCAGTATTGCATACTATATTCTAAGTGAACATATTTTTAATAAAAATAAACTGGCGATTTACAGCAATTTGGAAAATGAGAACATGAGTTAAGACTTACCTAAAGGAAAGAACTGGGAAGATGAGAAAGAACAAGAATGACTCTTGAGAGAGAATTTTAGTTACACTTTGAACAGTGTAAAACAAAGAGCTGTCTTCACAGGGAGCAAGTCATCCATCCTGAAGGGAAATGCTAGAGTCAGAAAGAAGACAAATGGCACTGAGCCAACCATTTTTAAATTAGTATTATCTCAAGGAAACAGATGAAAGCTTACAGGGAAGGAGGAAAGATGAGTAAGGAAAGGAAAGGGGAAAAGTAAATATAAAACAGAAAGTTGTCCCTAAAATGAAAACGAGAAAAAAAGGGACTTTCTAGAGAAAGTACAGTAACATGCAGGGGTAGAGGGAAAGACATGAAAGAAGGCTGCATACACAGTAAAGACGTCAAAAGTAAATTGAAGGGCTATGGGGACAGCTCAGTGGCAAAGTGCTTGCCTAGCATGTGCAGGGCCAAGGGTTTAATCCCCAGCACCACAAAACTAAACAAAACAACAAAAAATAAGTATATTGATATGACATCAAAAAATGTCTTTCATATTCAAAAAAAAAAAAATAGAGTAGGAAAGTAAAGCCCTGAATCTTTTAAAAATGGCACAAAGACAAAAAGTTCAGTAAACTATTATGAATTAAAAGAGACTAAAGAAAACAAATAATTCTTCTTTTGGTACCAGGGATTAAACCCAGGGGCACTAAGCCCCAGCCCCAGCCCTTTTATATATTTTATTTAGAGACAAGGTCTCACTAAGTTGCTTAGGGCCTCACTAAATTGCTGAGGCTGGCTTTGAACTCTCAATCCTCCATCCTCAGCCTCCCATGTTCTGGGTAAACAGGAATACCACCAATATGTAATTCTTGTTGGAATCCTGGGTTTTACCAGCCACAGTGACACAATCCTGTTATCCCAGCAACCTGGAGGCTGATGCAGGAGTATCCCAGTTCCAGGCCAGTCTCAGCAACTTAGGAAACCCTGTCTCAAAATAAATAATTAAAGCCAGCATGGTGGCACACGACTATAATCACAGTGGCTTGGGAGGCTGAGGCGGGAGGATCAAGAGTTCAAAGCCAGCTTCAGCAAAAGTGAAGTACAAAGCAACTCAGTGAGACCCTGTCTTTAAATAAAATTCAAAATAGGGCTGGGGATGTGGCTCAGTGGTTGAGTGCCCTGGGGTTCCATCCCCGCCACTCCTCCACTCCGCAAAAAATTTTCCTAATGTTGGAGTAACCCTAGATTCAATCCCCAGTATGGGAAAGGGTGGGGGGAGGGAAAGAAAGAAAAGAATTCTGGATTGTTTAAAAAAAAAAAAAAAAAAAGGTCTGGGTATGGATCATACATTAGACAAAAGTATTATGCCAATGATACATCTCCTGAGAGTAATAATATTGGTGTTGTGGTAATGTGTATGTTGTGTGTGTGTGTGTGTGTGTGTTATTATTAGAAGACACATGCTGCCATATTTAGGGGTAATTAATGTGCTGAGATTCCTGCAACTTACTCTCTACCAGCTCAGAGGAAAACATATAAAGAAAAAAAAGCAAAGAAAATGTGGCAAATTGTTGACAATTCTAGAATATATATTATATATTCAAATATTCAATGAATTAGTTTTGTAATTTGTCTTTAGGTTTGATGTTTTCAAAAGTAAAATGTTTTTCAAAATAAAATCACACATAACTTGCCAATAAGCAAGTTGTAATACCAGTTGAGAAAACAAAAATGTGTAATGTACTGAGTTTTCAGCCATGCTCAACCCTTGCCATCCTCCTCTCCCTCTAGAATCCCAACAAAAGGAGAATGTATGAAACTTAATCGGGACTAATTATTAATCAGTTCTGCAAATAAGATTCCTGGTTCTTTGGAGGTTAGTGCTTTTCTTGTAATCAGAACCACAAGAGTTCTCTACTGCCAGTTTGGACAGAAGCAGTTACATTGTGGTATCTATTGGGTAACACTGAGAGAAAAAAAAAATGGGAACCTCTAAATGCAAATTAAGCTTGTTGTGAAAAATAAATAAAATATAAAAAACTATAGACATTAGCTCACCCAGGGGAATTTCTTTTCCTCAACTGAGGTGGGAGTATAATGTCTTAAGTGGACAAGCAAGGAGAGGATAAATTGATAGATACAGTGATTTGCCTCCTACATCTCAGGCAGATATGGTAGAGAATAGACTGACTTGGGTTGTCTGTCTCCAAAAAGAGAATTACTGGTCATTGTACATGCTTTATCAAAATATTATCTTCTCCAACAATCTGAATATGAAAAACTTAAAAGGAACCTTTTCCAAAAGGAGAGAATTTTTGTTAATGAGGAAGCATTCTACCATTACATTAAGTTTAAAACTATAATCAATGGTTCTGGCAAGTGTGAAAAGAAATGGTACACCCCTACATTGCTGATGTCAGGGTACACTGTTACACCATTTTTGGTAAACCATTTGGCAAGAAGTTTCAAGAGTTACAAAAATGTTCTTATCCTTTGGCTATTTCTCAGAATATATTTTGAGGAACAAAGGAGAAAGCAATACGGGTCCCCCCTTATATCTTATATCTTATATCAAGGAAGAAGAAGACAAGCTATATATAGCACAATGATCATTGCAGAATACATATGGTAACAAACAAAGGGAGCAAGAGAAAGAACATGCTCAACAATGAGGAAATGTTTACATAACACATTTCAATGTTAAGTACATGTAATATTTTCAAATTTTAGGATTGTGCAGGGAGAAGGAAAAGTGCTCACACAATGCTCTGTGAAGTGCAGAATATTAAATATGACATCAACATTATGATTCAACTCTGTAAAAGGTAAGTACAAGAACTTTGAACAGGATGGTTTATCTTCTGAGTGAGGTTTATCCTATTTTAAGCCTCCCTTGCTGTTGTTACAATTGTAGATATTTTAATTACTTGCTCTGTAAATAGGATAGTCTGGAATGTAACAAAATCTACTAAGCTGAATACTTCTTTTGGAGAATCAATAAATATGAATTCTGTCTTCACCTCTGCTTCAGACTATCCATATCAAATTATGTAAATTTGCATTACTCTTCAGTCTTTTCTGCTATATGACCAATCTTGTTATATATAGCTTGTTCTCTTGCTCACATTTTCTCCCTTCTAAAAAATTATTTTCTGGACACAAAAAAATGATATCTACAAGATTAGAAAAATATTATGCCAATTGGATAAAGGCAGTTATTGCAGATTGCACCTTTACAGTGCTGTTGTGTAACTAGAGACACTTCTATTTGTGGTTTTGAGGAAGTTCAGTTCAGAAGGGCCACACAGAGTACCAGGAGTTAGAACAGGGGTTCTATGGTTAGGTAAATTGGGGTTTGAATCTCCTCTGTGCTTTCTAGTTGAATGTCCTTGGACAAATATCTTTATATTTCTCTGTAGCTCCATTTCCCCCATCTGTAAAGTGGGTTCAAAAATCATCTACTTTTTAGGGGTATCATCATCCCTACTTTATAGAGATATCTAGTTTCATTTAGTCTACCACTTTTATGCAAGCAGTTGGATCTGGGAGTGGTCAAATTAAGGTACATCTTTTAATATTATAGGACTTGTTTCTCTAGTTAGAATTATTTCCATATTGGCCCAAATATTCAATGGGTAATATTCCTTGAAGATACCTTTAGTAGGCCTGGGGTTGTAACTCAGGGGGTAGAGCAGTTGGCTAGCATGTGTAAGACCCTGGGTTTAATAACCAGTACCCACACGCCTCTTGCCCCCTCAAAAAAACCCACCTTCAGGGTCCTACTTCTGTTGCCATATAAGATATTATATAATAATGTAATAGTAGAGTATAGGAGATTTTTTAGGAATACCATGAAAATTTACATCCCGATATGTTACTTTGTGTGCCCCATAGAATATATAGGGTTGAACTGGGCACCATGGTGCATGCCTAAAATCCCAACAACTTTGGAGGCTGAGATAGGTGTATCTCAATTTTGAAGTCAGCCTCAGCAATTTAGCAAGATCCTGTCTTAAACCAAAAATATAAAAAGGGCTGGGGATGTATTTCAGTGGGAAAGCACCCCAGGATTCAATCCCCAGTATTGGAAGAAAGAGAAGGAAGAGGAGGAGGAAGAGGAGGGGGAGTCAGCATAGGGCTAAAGGGAGGCTGAAGATTCAATTTTGGTCCTTCAGAAACCAAACCAGAAAAGAATTGACTTCTGTAATGCCTCTTGCATATTCCCAACATAGAGTTTGACTACCCCCAGAAGATTTGCAATCTACACTTCCCTGTTTCTAAAGAGAAGTCAATTGTGGAGTCATAGCAATTTGATCAAAACATCTTAGAGGAATTCATCTAATAATATTCTAATCCATCCATAATTAGGAAAGTAAGAATGAGCCAAGTAAAACTCTTTGGAATAAACAGAAAGAATCTGGTGCAAGGAAAGATTAGTAGAGAGCTCACGTTCTGGTTTTACTCTCACCAAGCAATCTGACCAATTGTAATGAACAAGGCTGTAGTCAGGCCAGTGTGGAAGCCGTTGGCACCATCTTGCTCTCAAGTATCTTAAAGTTCACATGATAAAAAAAGAGATGCACAAGTAAGTAAATAAGAGTGACCTGGTAAATGCATACTAAATAGGGTCTTACTGATGCACGATTGTGAATAAGCTTTAAATCTTAAAAGCTTTATTCCAGCAAGCTGTATACTTCGAGTTCTCATTAGTTCTACCAATAACATGGGTCTTGAACTTTCAACATTTCATTAACTGAAAGAAGAGACTGCAGCAATCACTGTTGCAATCGTATGACTGCTATTTTTCCACTCTCATAGCCACCTACTGATCGCTACAAAGCTGCATTTCCTAGAGATGTGTTGAGAGAAGTTCAAGGCACCACAGAACTCCCCCTGTGGCTGTCAGGAGTGCAATTAGACATTTGATGTAGCTTCCAGGTTAATTATAAAGTAAGCATCTCGTTGGATTAATAAATGCTGGGGTTGTTGCCCTTGCAAAGAGGGATGACAGTTCAGAATCATTCAGCCCACTCTTTCTGGTTGGCACTCAGCAATGCTAGTTATCTGGCAGATCAGCCTGACATGGGTTATGTTATAAAAGGCCACATGGGGCAGCTGTGGAAGCAGATGAGTAGTCACAGCACAAGGGTCACACCAAGAATTCTGTGCACATTTAACAGATTCAAGTATCCAATAATATAGAAGAGTTTTACCCAGATTTAAAAGAAAACATGTTTTCCACTTACTTGTTTGATGAAATATTTTTATTTTTGAGAATCATATCACTGAAAGTAATCCCCAAAAGTATTTGCAAATTCCAAGAACTTGAATATGGGGATAGAGTAAGAGTCTATTTCTGAAAAATGTCTTTCAGCACATATAATCTATGTCCAAAGTACATGATAAACCAACCCTGAGCACAACAAAAAGTGATTTCTAAGTAAAGAAAGATTTGGCACTTTGCTTTATTATGATCATACAAATGACAGTAAAATTTTTGTCTTTGCTCTTCCCAGAAAAATATCCGGTAAAGTCTTGAAAAATATTTATTGAATCAATATTTGGCTAGCCTGGGAAAATAGAATTTGTAATTTAAACCTAATACTAATTTCTTTGTAATTTCTACAGGTATTATAGGGACAAATTTTGACACTTAGTAATCTAATTCCTTGTTATCCAAAATATGGTTCACAGACAAGCATCATTGCCATAACCTTGAAGGGTCTGACACCTGAAAAATCTCAGGTGTGTCAAAGAATAATGAGAACAAATTTGTATACCTTAATTGGCTTTATTTGTTATTATATAATCAGACATTAGAGTCCATAATACTGGCTAAGTGTTCTGATGGGCTGAGCAGAGGAGGTTGGTTTCACAGACAGAAAAGGACTAAAGAAAACAGAAACAAAAGAACAACAAGTGGATTGGTTATTTCTAAGTTATTTTCCTTGTAAGGCAGAGACAATAGAAAAATAACTGGTCAACAACAGATTACTTAAGATTCCTTTTTTGTTTTTTTTTTGTAAGAATCGAAATAGAGGGAATTCATTATCTTGACATTTTAATCTGGGCCATTTGAGAAATTAAGCTGTTATCTCTCCTTATTTCAGCTTGGTGATATGAAACTGCATGAGTGACTCCTTTTGGATTTTTAGCTGGTCTACTGGGACCTAGTATAGGAGATTAGTCTAAAATAATGGCCTCCTAAATTTAAGTTTTATAAATCTATTGAATCAGACCCACTGAAAAAATCTGCTCATTAAACTTCACAAAAAACTGTTTTAAAACAAGCGAAATAGTCTTAAAATAAATATCAAAGCCTGCTTTGAAGAGAAACACAGGGGAAGTAAATCTCAGAAATGGCAATGGAAACAAAGAGGAAGTGTGGAAGGTCCAAGACGTGGTTTGTGTGTATGGTGTGGCAGACGCATAAAGTCAAATGGCCATAGCCAAATGATTGTGTGACTCAGGTAAGTTTCTGAACCTCTCTTGGAAATATTTCAAAGCAAGAGCCAAGATAGAAGGCCTATATTCCTCGTGTGACATTTGTCTACAAGTCCCCTGGATTCTTTGCCACAAATTAACAGGGGCCCCTTTTTCAGCCCAGGTCATTCATTTCTGCCAGTGCATATGCCCCTCTCCTCTCTTTTCACCTCCCTTCTACCTACTTCCCTCTACCAGGCACCTGAGACACATGCTTCAGGCATTCTCAGTGTGCTTCTGGCCCTGGAAATAGGAAAACAGCACTTATTCTGGAAAGTCCTTTGCATTTCAGATAGAGTAGATACACATTTGCTCATGAGTTATAGGAATATTCACTTGACTAATTGGGCACAATAAAATCTGTGTAATATCCCCTCATGAACACATACCCACATCTATTGTACTTAATACTGCCAATGAAGAAACAGGCCACTTGTATTTTACTGTACAAATTTTTATTTTTTTATTAAAAATATTAGCTCATATTACTTATAAAAAATAATGAATGTCGTTGCGATGTTTCTGAGCATGCGTATATTGTGTTTTAATCGTATCCACCCTCCCTACTATCTTTTCTTGCCCTCTTCTCTGATTCCCTCCTCCTTCCCTATTAGATACTTTTAGGTACTTTTTTTTCCCCTAAGTTTTCACATTATAAGAAAAAAAGTGATACTTGATACAGGTCTTTCAGGTATGACTGATTTTGCTTAACATGATGACCTCCAGTTCTATTCATTTCAATGTAAATGACATAATTTCCTCTTCTTTATGGAAAAAATTTCATGATATATAATATATGTATAACTTATATATAATATTTTCTTAATAAATTTATCTGTTGATGGGCACCTAGGATAGTTCCATAACTAAGCTATTGTGAATAGTGCTGCAATAAACATCGATATGTAGGTGTCTATTTTGTATAGTGATTTCATTTCTTTCAGTTATAAACCCAGGAGTGATAGAGCTGAATTATGTGATAGCTCTATTTTTAATTTTTTGAGGAAATTCCATACTGCTTTCTGTAGTGTCTGTACTAATTCACATTCTCACAAAAATATATGAGGGTTCCTTTTTCTCTACATACTCACCAACATTTTTTTTCTTGTTCATTTATTGTTTTTTGTTTTGATAATAGCTGTTATGACTGGGGTGAAATGGAATCTCAATGTAGTTTTCACTTGTATTTCTCTCATGGCTAAAGCTGTTGAGCACCTTTGCCTATATTTATTGGTTATTTGTACTTCTTCAAAGAAGTTTCCATTCAGATTCTTTGCACATTTATTGATTGGGTTACTTATTCTTTTGTTGATAACTTTTTCTTGATTTCTTTGTATATTCGAGATATTAATCCTTTGTCAGACGAATATTTGGCAGAGATTTTCTCCCATTCTGAAGATCATCTCTTCATTCTGCTGAGTGCTTCGTTTATGTAAAAGCTTTTTAACTTGATGTAATCCCATTTGTTAATTCTTGCTTATTTCCTGACCTACTGGAGTCCTATTTAGGAAATCATTGACCAGGCAGTGTCTTGAAGTGCTTCCCCTAGGTTGTCTTCTCATAATTTCAAAGTTTTAGGTCTTATATTAAGGTCTTTGATCCATTTTAGGTTGACTTTTATACAAGTGGGGAAAAGGATCTAGCTTCAATCTTCTACATGTGGATATTCAGTTTTTCAAGCACCATTTGTTGAAAAGTCTGTCTTTTCTTCTACATATGTTTTTGGAGCCTTTTTCAAGAAAAAGTTGCTGTAGATGTGTGAGCTTATTTCTGGGCCTTTTAATCTATCCCATTGGTCTATCTGTCTGTTTGTATGCCGATACCATGCTGGTTTTGTTACTGTGGCTCTGTAATACATTTTGAAATCAGGCATTGTGATGTCTCCAGTGTTGCTCTTTGTGCTCAGAATTGCTCTGGCTCTTCAAGCTTCTGTATGAATTTGAGGTTTGATTTGACTAGTTCTGTAAAGAATGCCATTAGCATTTTGATGGTTATTGCATTGAAGTTGTACGTTGCTTTTGGTAATATGACCATTTTAGTAGTGTTACGTCTTCTTATCCATGAACATGGGAGGTTTTCTATCTTCTAGTGTCTTCTTTTCTTTCTTCAGTGTTTTATTCTCTTCATTATAGAGGTCTTTCACCTCCTTAATGAGGTTTATTCCTAGGTATTTTTAATACAATTGTGAATGGGATTTTTTTCTTGATTTTTTTATCAGCAGGTTTGTTATTAATATCTAGAAAACCCACTTATTTTTGTATGTCAGTTTGTGTGTGTGTGTGTTACTGAGGATCAAACCTAGGACCTCATAAGCCTAGGCAAGTGCTTTACTACTGAGCTGTTCATCTCCAATCTATGTACAAAATTTAAAGAAATCTTTCATTAAGAACTGCTTTATAACGCAGCCGTGGTGGCATACTCCTGTAATCTGAGCAGCTCAGGAGGCTGATGAAGGAGGATCAAAAAATTGATGGCAACCTCAGCAACCTAATGAAGCCTCAAGAAAATTAGTGAGACCCTCTCTCAAAATAAAAAATGAACAAAGGCTGGGGGTGTGGCTCAGTGGTTAAGTACCCCTGGGTTCAATCCCTGGGAAAAAAAAATCTACTTTTTATTTTTATTTTTATATTGTTCTAGTAACTTAATAAGGGGTTTGTAATACATTTAAAGGGTATCCCATAGAAAAATAATTGCTAGCAGGGCTTTAAGAAATGTTAATGTCTCTATTTATATCTGTCAAAGGATAAAATTATAACAATTTAGCTAAAGATCTTAATTGGCTCTGTTCACAATTTTAGAATCAGAAAACATTTCATTCCAGAAAATAGAACAAGTATTTTAGTGTGCTGAGCAAAGGAGTTTAGTATTAGAGATAGAGACAGGTTGAAGAAAACAGAAGCAAAAGAACAAAAAGCAGGTTGGTCATTTCAAAATTACTTTCCTCATAAGGGAAGGACAGGAAGACAGAATAATAGAAAAATAACTGATTAATTAACATCAGGTTATTTTAGGCTACTTTTTTATGTGAGGATTAGAGAAAAGGAAACTTCATTATCATTCCAATCAAAACCGGTGCGTTTGGGAAATTTGGCTGTCATCTCTCTAATCCTGATTAGTCAGATAAACAGCTTAGTTTCAACTTGGCAACATGGAAATTTAGCATTAGTGATTCCAATTTGATTTTTCACTCTGGTCTGTTCAGAAGTTTAATTTAAAATAATGTCCTCTAACTGGGTGCAGTTGCATATGCCTATAACCCCAGCAACTTGAAAGTTTGAGGGAAGAGGATCACAAGTTCCAGGCTAGCTTGAGCAATTTAAGATGACCTTGTCTTAAAGTTAAAAAATAGAGAAAGGGCTGAAAGTATAGTTCAGTAGTATAGTACCCTGGGTTTAATCCCCAGTACAATAGATAGATAGATAGATAGATAGATAGATAGAGATCAAGCAGTGTTCTCTTGTAATCTTTATTTAACATGTCTCTGGAGTAGGGGGATGTTGTATATGTGACATGATTTAAGGAAACCATTGCTAAATAGGACAGTGATTGTCAGCTGATCATGATTTAAAGGATAATGAAATCATCCTTTTCCTCCCAAATCTATTTTCTGTTGGGACTTTCTGTTTGCTTAATACAAAGATGCTGAATTAGCAAGCCACATGATTGCAAACTAACCCTGATATGGTGACTTAAAGGTGTCATCAAAATCTTGCCACACTTTACCCAGTGTTGAAGTCTATTTTCACTCTCTTTGGATGCAGACTGGCCCCATCACAGACTTTTTTTTTTTTTTTTTTTTGTACTAGGGATTGAACCCAGGGGCACTCTACTACCAAACCACATCCCTTTATATGTATAATTTTTCTTTTTTTGAGACAGGGTCTCAATAAATTACATAGGGCCTCGCTAAATTGCTGGGGCTGGCTGTGAACTTGTTAGCCTCCTGACTCAACCTTCTTAGACACTGAGATTACAGACTTTGACAAATAGATCATGGCAAAAGTGACTGTGTAGCTTTCAAAGTTGGTCCTTCAGAGTTATGTAGATTCGGCTATTGCTTGGAATGCTCTTTCTGGGAGGTAAGCTACCAGGGTAAGCAGTACAATGACCCCGAGACTACCAGGCAGAGAGGAAACCTCATGGAACCTTGTGGGCACTTTTCTTTGAGAACAGAGGTGCCTTTTTGAGTGTTAAGCTTTCTTGAAACTTCCAAGTTCAGCTCAACCACTGTGTGAGTGTAACTGAGTAAATGACGCCAGCCAAAGCCAGGGGAAGCAGAAAAATTGCCCAACTGAACTCTTCCTGAACTTCTAACCCACAGTCTGGAGCAAATAAAATGGTTGTTCCAAAGCAATACATTTTGGGTTAATTTGTAATGCAGTATTAGATGACCAAAATACCTGGGGACATTTCACTTCCTCTTTTATTACCCCTGTGGTCTCTCTCCTGTGGTATGTATCTGTTTCTCCTCACCAGCCTGCTGAACCTGCTGTCACACCTTAATAAGAAGTTCTTCCAACAATCTCCAGTCAAGATTCTGGAAGCAGAAAGACTGATTGGATTAGCTCGTTTTCTCTTCTGAACATTTCACGATTAAATCCTCAGTGCTTTGAATTAACCAGTCATCCATTGGTCATGACTCCTCTCCAAGTACCCTCCTCTCCATTGCTCTCTTCTCTGGATCTGATGTTGCTATTTGTGATTCCCTTACACTTCTTTTAAATCCTCCTCAAATTATGCTAATTTGAGTATGCTCTTTCTGGTTGGACCACTTCCTGATTATTCTTTTTTTTTGGAGGATGTGGGGTACCAGGGATTAAACTCAGGGGCATTCAACCGCTGAGCCATATCCCCAGCCCTATTTCGTATTTTATTTAGAGACAGGGTCTCACTGAGTTGCTTAGAACCTCACTTTTACTGAGGCTGGTTTTGAACTTATGGTCTCCTGTCTCAGCCTCCCAAGCCACTGGAATTACAGGCATGCACCACCGTGCTGGGCTTTCCTGATTCATTTTTATTGGAATTTTTGCAAAATGTTTAAGGGATACATTCCTAGAATTATTACTTCAAAGGGGACCAATTCTTAGAACACACCTATAAAATAATAGAGTGGTCTACGTAAAAAGTATGCCAATAATCCCAAAACATAGTTAGAATTTGATAAAGTAAAAATTCATTTTTTTTTTCATTACTGGGAATTGAACCCAGGGATTCATTCATGCTAAAATAAGCTTTCTACCACCAAGCTACATCTCTGGCCCTTTTATTTTTATTTATTTATTTTTAAAAGACAATGTCTAACTAAGTTGATTAGGTCCTCACTGAGGCTGACCTCAAACTTGCCATACTCCTGCCTCAGCCTCCACAACCACAGATATTTCAGGCATATGCCACCGTACCTATCCCTTTTCACTTTTTATTTTGAGAGAGGATATTGCTAAATTGCCTAGGTTGGTCTCAATCCTAAACAGCTGGGATTATAGGGATATGCCACTGCTCTAGATACTTAATGTAATTTATAAAGTTAACTATTATAGGGATTTATCTTCTCTGTTCAATGACTGTTGTTGAACAGTAACAAGAAATTAGCATCATTGAAAACAAGACAGGTTTTCAAAAATTAAAACAATCTAAGAGTCTCAAAGTCAGTATTTTTCCACATTCCTGAACAGTACTTTTTTAAAAGAATAAAACTCTGGAGCTGGGTGCAGTGGCGCAGGCCTGTAGTCCCAGTGGTTTGGGAGGAAGGAAGATTGTGAGGCAGGAAGATTGTGAGGGACTTTGAGTTCAAAGCCAGCCTTAGCAATTTAATGAGCCCCTAGGCAACACAGTGAGACTCTGTCTCTAAATAAAATACAAAAATAGGGCTGGGGATGTGGCTCAGTAGTGGAGTGCCCCTGAATTCAATCCCTGGTAGTCACCACCACCACCACCCCGCCCCCGGAAAAAAAAAAAAAAGAGAGAGAGACTCTGGAAATGCTGACAGGTCATACATTTTATGGATCAAAATAGCCTTTCAAAAAGAAAGTAAAATAAAATTTAAAAATCCACTTAATACCAAAACTGACTGCACTAGTCTTATATGATTGATTTCTAAGGTTGATCTTGACTGCGAAGAACTGTTAACTAGTTCTAGGAAGAAAATTACATTAATGTCTTTCTAGCCAGAAGTGGTGGCGCACACCTATAATCCCAGCAACTCAGGAGGCTGAAGCAGGAGGATCGTAGGTTCAAAGCAAGCCTTAGCAATTTAGCGAGGCACTAAGCAACTCAGTGAGACCCTGTCTTAAAATAAAATATAAAAAGGGCTGTGAATGTGGTTCAGTGCTTAAGCACCCCTGTGTTCAATCCCCAGTACCAAACAACAGCAACAACTACATATGTGTTGTTGTTGTTGTTATTGTTTAGAAATATAAATGTATATATTTCTAAGCAATGGTCTTCAGCACATATATTAATAAGAAAACTTACTCTGTGCCATTTTGTGGAAGGAAAAAAGTCTATCCAATAGCACAGGCTAATCCCTTAAGTAAGCTGTTTGGGGAAAGCTTCTAAAAGCTGTTTTTGACTAATGGAAATGTATGTCTCTATTATCACAAACTATGATCATATTTTCAAATTTTGATGAAACAGAAAATCCAGTGCTTTTCCTTTTCTCTAAAGAAAACCAAACATTTCAATAAAATGCTTGCCTTTGTAGGTGTTCTTCTTGGCTAAAACAGTTGTTCGTGGCACAGAATGCCAAAATCCAACCTGAAATGGAAAGTAATCTGGAGTTTTCTGGGCACAGTGGTGCTTACTTATAATTCTAGTGACTCAGAGTTTTGAGACAGGAGTACCATAAATTCAAGGCCCACCTTAACAATTTAGAGAAGCTCTCAGCAACTTAGCAAGACTCTGTCTCAAAATAAACAATAAAAAACTGGGTGGATGTAGCTCAGTGGTAGAGCTCCCTTAAGTTCCATCCTAAGTATCTGCCCCGAAAAGTAACTGGGCTTCACAAATTGACCTTAACCTAATGTCATCACATCTTTCCCCTAAAAAAAAAAAAAAAAAAAATAGATTGCCTTTCTTCAGGAATCAATATGGTAGTAATCACAGTATTGCAAAATGTCTTTAAATTAGATTCCCAGAAACAAAGTAGAAACAAAAGCCCTTACAAAATCAGTTTTTGAGGCTAAATTCCATTTGTTTCCTCAGTGCCAACCAATGCCCTCCATATTTTGAAATATTTGGCAAGTGTCCAGAACACTATAACATTATGAGTGCAGACAATTTTCTTGTGTCTAAACTTATACTTAGATTGTGGTTAAAATAGAGTAGGGAGTGGAGAGGTTACTTTTTAAGCTGTGGCCTTCACCAATACAAATGTAGATTGATATGAAGAAACCAGGACTTTGTTCAGCATGGTGGTGCATGCCTGTAATCCCAGCGGCTTGGGAAGCTGAGGCAGGAGGATCTCGAGTTCAAAGCCAGCCTCAGCAATGGCGAGGTGCTAAGCAACTCAGTGAGACCCTGTTTCTAAATAAAATAGGGCTGTGGATGTGGCTCAGTGGTCAAGTGCTTCTGAGTTCAATCCCTGATACCTGCCTCCCCCAAAAAAGAAATAAGGATTTTAAGAACAGTTACTAGTGAAACCACAAGAGGGTTACCCTAAGCCCCAGCTACCTATAACTATAACTAGCCACAGAAGCCTGGTTTTGAAAAACCAACTCAAACAGTAAATTAATTAGGTCTCATGCTTACCATCCTCAGCTTCGGCTCAAAACAAAACCTTTAGTCTTAGAATGTTAAGAGATTACCTCATTGATTAAATTTTCTCAAGAGGGGTATTCCTACACCTACATTTACAAATCATTTCCTTTTTTGAAAATGAGTACGATAAATGGCCCAAAATAGTCTTGAGTTCTTCATGCAAATATCTCTTAGTCAATCATTAAGCAAGAATACACCTACCAAATGCATTAACCAAGATTTTTAGGTCACTCTTCCACAGTAAAATATGTTGAGAATTATAAAATAGGATGATGGTTGTTACTAAGAAGGAAATCGCTGCTCTGGAATATTTATGGGTGGAAAGTAAGTAAAAAACCAAAATATATGCATAAACTATTACTTTCTTTCTTTTTTTATTTTTATTTTTTTTGTTCCAGAGATTGAACTCAGAGGCACTCGACCACTGAGCCACATCCCATCCCCTGCTCTATTTTATATTTTATTTGGAGACAGGATCTCACTGAGTTGCTAAGTGCCTTGCCATTTGCTGAGGCTGGCTTTGAATTCAGGATCTTTCTGACTCAGACTCCTGAGCCACTGGGATTACAGTCATATGCCACCACTCCCAGCTTATTTCTCATTTTAAATATGCACTTTGGTTTACATGTACAACCATGAGGTCAGTCAAAGATATATGAAACTACCATGAATGATCATTATCAATAGAGATTTATTCCAAAGAGGAAATTTTTCCTCAATAATAAACTGAGACAGAATTGTTTCCTAATAATTCTTGGGAGGGGAATTATATTTAACAGTGACATATATATATACTTAAATTTGTTGACTTCCAAAAATTGAGAGTCACCTAATATGTGGTAGAGTGGTGGTAACATTGAATGGGGAACAAAACACTACTTGCTTTTAAAGTTAAAACTTTATTTATTGTGGAATTTATTCCATAATCATACAAAACCACTGAAAAACTGACTTATTTTTCTCCAAATTATCTTTCCTGAAAGTCTCCCTAAGAGGCATAGTATTGGATTATGTTACACAGTTATCCCTCACAGCAGTGTGACACACAGTGAGTATCTTTGGGTAAAAATCTCATTTCCACAAATTTCTCTTTGCAATATAATGTAGATAAAAGCATTTTATTCACATCTAGATTCACAACAGACTGTCAAGAAATTTGATATTTTTATTGATAGTTATATATATCTCGAATAAGACTTCGAATAAGATTTCATGTTCCAGAAATCTGCCTATGCAAAGCAATTTTTTAGTGTTTGGGGGAAAGAAGTTTGTATTCCACAATAATATTTGTGCTTTTTACTGCCTTGTTACTAGAATCTCATTTAATCTTTACTAATTAATTTAGTCCTCCATCATATTGTTTGGATACATCCCTTAGAGTGAGGCTTCCAAGGTTTGCAGGCTTCCCTGTGATGTTACCAGTTTCCAAAGCAGGAGTGTGAGTCTCAGCACACAGGTAGCTTCACCCTTCAACCATCTTAAGCTGGGTATGTCATCTCTTGAGCAATGTCATCTCTTGCTCTGAGCTTCTTTCCAGATGTTAGTGCAATGTCGGATTTCCCTCATCACACATCCTATTTCTTTATCACTTTAGCCTTAGCTACTATTCTTTGTTCTTTCCATTAATACCGAAACAGTTCACCTTTGGAAGGGACATTAGGTTGGAGCCACTGTGCTCTATGGGACCACAGGCAGCAATACTAGTCTAGCAAGTGCCTCCCCCTTAGTCCACTGCCATTCAGATAGGGTAAGGTTACTCAGGTATAGACCTAGTGGGCTAGGATCACCATGAGGCCATACAGCTGTAGTCACTGATAATCCCACTTTTGCCGGGTGGGGTGAACACACAACACACCGCTATTAGGCCCTTAGGAGTTCTATCATAATATCCCAAAACATAATTCCTTGCTTAGAAATCATCTCTTCTCTCAGCACTTATAGCTGTTGCTCTGATCCTGTGACCACAGAAATCAGGTCTGTGAGGGTGGGGGAGGACAGGGGCAGGACTTGAAATGATATAGGAAAGAAAGAAAAAATAGTGATTACTAGACCAGTGTACTTGTTCCTTGGAGTCATACCAGCATCCTTCTTCACCCTCTTCCCGAGACAAAAAAAAAAAAAGAAAACTTTCATCCTGTTCAGTCTAAGTATGGGCTCACACTGTGAAGGGCCAGCACTTCAGGCTTGTTTTCCCCCCATTTTAGACAACCACTGTTTTAATTGCCCAGTTCACTTCTCTCTTATTGCTCTGAGGAGGGTATCTCTACCATTGTTGCATTGTTGCATGTTATGGGTTGTACAGTGTGTCCTCTGGTCTGAAAAAAAAGGACTGTTGGTTGTTCATGGGATGTGCTCTGTTCTGTTTCTTCTGTAGCACTCAGAACATTTGCATTTTTCTATAAGCTAAGCAAAACCCAGTCCAGAATTGATGTCTACTCCTGTCAGGACACCCAAAGCTACTAGCATCAGGTATCAGTTGCCTTCCCACCAGGGGATCTGCCCCAGACCCATTGACAGACTAGGTCTCTTTTGCTAGAAGACAGTTCTTTCTGGCATTTTGTGACTCTGAGAGTACCAAGGAATACCCAGATTCAGCCCATCTCAGCATGGCTGCAGAACCCATATCTACTCATTTCATGGGCCCATATGGCCACCTAAGGCCATACACGGGGTACCTGCTTGTCAGTATCACCTCTCAAACCTGGAAATGGGTTCTTCTGATGGGCATGCACATGTACTATTTTAATGCATACCTCAAAGTTCCATAAGGCCATGTTCCACATTGGTATTGGTTTAATAGAACAGGATTCGACTGTTTTCTGCCTGACCATAAGACCAAGCCATTAGTCATTGCCTGGGACTAAGTAAAAACTCAACAGAGGAGCTTATTGCTACCTTCTTCCATTAGAGTGGCATCCTGCCAAATAGGATGTTGTTCCTTCACCCTGGAACCACCATTCCCAAGCCCAGAAGCTCTAGGGTGGCCATCTGAGAGTTGTTTATAGGACACTGTCCAAGTGTCAAGGGAACCTAGGAGTTCCTCACATAGTGGTGGAGTCAGTAATAGGAGGATAAAGGCTCCTCATTAGGATATCTCTTCCTGTCATTCCCCAGGTAACATGATATTTTATTTTTATTATTTATTTATTCGTATGTGATATTGGGGATTAAACACAGGGGCATTCTTCCACTGAGCTATATCCTTAGTCCTTTTAATTTTTTAAAAATGTCTAAATCTATTTTTCTTTATTTAATTAATTGATTTATTTTGTGCAATAATGCGATTGAGCCCATAGGTGCTTTACTACTCTAGCTATATCCATGGCCCCTTTTATACCTTATTTTGAGATGGGGGTCTTTCTAAATTGCCCAGACTGGCCTTAAATTTGAGGTCCTCCTGCCTCAATCTCCCAAATTATTCAGATTACAGAAGCATGCCACCACACCCAGAGATCTTGTATAAACTGCTTAAATTCTCTAATCCAAAATCCCTATAGGAATTGCTGAGAGGTATACATAAGCTTTTGCCAAAAGCACTAGCCTGGGCTTCACATGGAACTATCCAATAGAGAATTTTTCCTACTAACAACCCAGTTTCCATTCTACACTGTGTGCACCCAGGTAATCGTACTGGTCATCTGTTAGCATGTTTAATTAATATTGCTTAAAGGGAAGATGCACATGCCCTCCATTTTACAATGTTAGGAAAAATATTTCCCTAGATAGACAGGACGTCCTTTCCCCAAAAAACAATCAGGTGAAATAGACACAGCTTCATTACCTAAAGTTTATGTAAACATTTTAGTTTTTATAACTCTATTCTTACATTTTTATATTGTAGTGCCAGAAACTTCTCCACCCCAAGACCACTCTTTTTTTTTTTTTTGGGGGGGGGGTACCAGGGATTAAACCCAGAGGCACTTAACTAATAAGCCACACCCCCCAGCCTTTTTATTTTTTATTTTGAAAAAATTTAATTTTTCAAATGCTGAATAATATTTTTGGAATATTATGGAAATGAGGACAACCACTCCATTCACAATATCCTCAAAATAAAATAAAATAAAATAAAATACTTGGGAATCGACCTAACAAAAGAGGTAAAAGACTTATACAATGAAAACTACAGAACCCTAAAGAGAGAAATAGAAGAAGATCTTAGAAGATGGAAAAATATACCCTGTTCATGGATAGGCAGAACTAACATCATCAAAATGGCGATATTACCAAAAGTTTTCTATAGGTTTAATGCAATGCCAATCAAAATCCCAACGGCATTTCTTGGAGAAATAGATAAAGCAATCATGAAATTCATATGGAAAAATAAAAGACCCAGAATAGCAAAAACAATGCTAAGCAGAAAGTGTGAATCAGGTGGTATAGTATTCCACACTTCAAACTATACTACAGAGCAATAGTAACAAAAACAGCATGTTACTGGTACCAAAACAGGCGGGTGGACCAATGGTACAGAATAGAGGACACAGAAACCAATCCACAAAACTACAACTATCTTATATTTGATAAAGGGGCTAAAAGCATGCAATGGAGGAAGGATAGCATCTTCAACAAATGGTGCTGGGAAAACTGGAAATCCATATGCAACAAAATGAAACTGAATCCCTTTCTCTCACCATGCACAAAAGTTAACTCAAAATGGATCAAGGAGCTTGATATCAAATCAGAGACACGGCGTCTGATAGAAGAAAAAGTTGGCTACGATCTACATACTGTGGGGTCGGGCTCCAAATTCCTCAATAGGACACCCATAGCACAAGAGTTAATAACTAGAATCAACAAATGGGACTTACTCAAACTAAAAAGTTTTTTCTCAGCAAAAGAAACAATAAGAGATGTAAATAGGGAGCCTACATCCTGGGAACAAATCTTTACTCCTCACACTTCAGACAGAGCCCTAATATCCAGAATATACAAAGAACTCAAAAAATTAGACAATAAGATAACAAATAATCCAATCAACAAATGGGCCAAGGACCTGAACAGACACTTCTCAGAGGAGGACATACAATCAATCAACAAGTACATGAAAAAATGCTCACCATCTCTAGCAGTCAGAGAAATGCAAATCAAAACCACCCTAAGATACCATCTCACTCCAGTAAGATTGGCAGCCATTATGAAGTCAAACAACAACAAGTGCTTGCGAGGATGTGGGGAAAAGGGTACACTTGTACATTGCTGGTGGGACTGCAAATTGGTGAGGCCAATTTGGAAAGCAGTATGGAAATTTCTTGGAAAGCTGGGAATGGAACCACCATTTGACCCAGCTATTCCCCTTCTCGGTCTATTCCCTAAAGACCTAAAAAGAGCATACTACAGGGACACTGCTACATCCATGTTCATAGCAGCACAATTCACAATAGCAAGACTGTGGAACCAACCTAGATGCCCTTCAATAGACAAATGGGTAAAAAAAATGTGGCATTTATACACAATGGAGTATTACTCTGCATTAAAAAATGACAAAATCAAAGAATTTGCAGGGAAATGGATGGCATTAGAGCAGATTATGCTAAGTGAAGCTAGCCAAGCCCTTAAAAACAAATGCCAAATGTCTTCTTTGATATAAGGAGAGTAACTAAGAACAGAGTAGGGAGGAAGAGCATGAGAAGAAGATTAACATTAAACAGGGATGAGAGGTGGGAGGGAAAGGGAGAGAGAAGGGAAATTGCATGGAAATGGAAGAAGACCCTCAGGGGTATACAAAATTACATACAAGAGGAAGTGAGGGGAAAGGGAAAAAAAATACAAGGGGGAAAAATGAATTACAGTAGAGGGGGTAGAGAGAGAAGAGGGGAGGGGAGGGGGGAGGGGGGATAGTAGAGGATAGGAAAGGCAGCAGAATACAACAGACACTAGTATGGCAATATGTAAATCAATGGATGTGTAACCGATGTGATTCTGCAATCTGTATATGGGGTAAAAATGGGAGTTCATAACCCACTTGAATCAAAGTGTGAAATATGATATATCAAGAACTATGTAATGTTTTGAACAACCAACAATGAAAATTAAAAAAAAAGAAAAAATTTTATTTTTCAAATTCTAAATAATATTTTTATTTTATTTTGAGACAGACTCTTGCCAAGTTGCTTAGAGCCTCCCAAAGTTGCCAAGAGGCTGGTTTTGAACTTTCCATCTTCCTGTCTCAACCTCCTAAATCACTGGGATTACAGGCATGGGCTACCGCACCTGGCACCCCAAATGTTGTTTTATCCTCTCCTGTGCAATAAGCTTTGGGTTTCTGGTGGGGGTAAGGAGTAGGAGGATGGAAGGGAGTCATTGAGCCAAGGAAGCCTAACCCTTAGGTCAATCTTTATCTTGATTATCTCAATTAATGGGCCTCATTATTTCCCTCAGGCAATTCAAATAAGATTTCTCATTGTAATTTCTGACTTTTTTTTTTCTTTTGCAGTATTGAGGATTGAACCCAGGTGTACTTTGCCACTGAGCTACATCTCCCAAAAGAGGAAAATTATGATCTAAAGCAAACTTGCCTTCGAGGTGCCTGCGTATATTTCAGGGCAAAAAGCAACTTACAAAAGGGGTCTGGGTTGCAATGGAGAAGCGCATTTCTCTTCCAGACAAGAGGTGTTAAGTGTCTCTCACTCAGAGGAAGAACTAGTTGAACTTGATACAACTTAAAAACAAAGAGGTGAAACTTTCACACACAAGAGCCATTTTCAAATGGTTAAGCAGTTTGCCTGTAACAAACATCTGAAAATGCTCTCCTTATAGCATCTTCAGTTTTGAAAAAAAAGAATGAACTTTGTGACACTGACAGGATTACAGGACTTTCAGGATAGCTTGAAGACATGGAGGTTCCTGGAGGGTGGGGGGCCTAGAGGGTGCGTGGAAGCTCCACGCCCCTTCTCCCATACCTCAATTTATTAATTTCTTCATCTGCCTTCTTTGTAATTTCCTTTATAATAAGTCAGAAGATGTTTTGTGTATAGTAGGGAGGATTGAACCCAAAGTGTCAGGCATGTTAGATTAGTAAGCTGCCAGTGGGCTACACCTCCAGCCCTGAATGGTAAATGTTTCCCTAAATCCTGTGAGCCACTTCAGCAAATTCATTGAACCTGACAAAGGGGCGGTGGGAAACCCAACTTATAACCACTTAGTCAAAAACACAGGGAAGCAACCAGGCACCTGTGACTGGCATCTAAAGTGTCGGGGGCGGGGGGGAACAGCATTGGGACTGAGCCTTCAACCTGTAGGATCTGATGCTATCTCCAGGTAGATATTGTCAAAATTGGATTAAATTAAAGGATACTGTTGCAGAATTGCTTGCTTGTAGGTGGGGAGAAACCCTTACACTTTTTAGAGTCACAAAAGTCTGTTGATTGTGGTGTGAGAGTCAAGGAAAAATCATAGTTCATATTTTTTTCCAACAGATTTGGTATCTATGAAGCTGGAACAGCCCTAGTCATGCGGTTGGAAGAGAGAAAGAGTCAAAGGACAAGGATGAGGAGCCTTTGATTCCTGGCGGCCATGGGCTGAAGACCCATGGTATAGAGCAGCAGTTGTGTCCGTGACTAAAGGTGAAAATGTTCCATGGAGTTGAGAGATGGATCAAAATCTTGGAGATTTGGTTCACCAATCTATAAGGAAATGCAAACTCGTAAGAAAAAAGTGACATAAACCATGCCTTGATCATTGCTATCTGTAATAGCTAAAATGAACATAGAAAAAAATACTGAGTTGGGTTGGACCTTGAGACCGGATCAAGCTCTCATTGTAGTCTATCCAAACTTGGGCCACAAGCCTCCAATCTACCCACCAAGGGGGATATAATGGCAGAACATAGAAAGTACTTCTAAGACCTTTGGTCACCAAAGAAGAGGGTCAATATGGGGCAAGGGCAAAAGCAAGAAAGTATTAAGCCCAGAGGGTACAGTGTGAAGGGACTATATTGTTTTGTAGACTGGCTTCCTGAGGAGCCTTTACTAAAATTGACTTTGAAAGGGACATTTAGGAAGCATTGTAGCAGTGAATGCACACAGAGTGGAGAGTACCTGTGGGTGGCTGCAGGGCCCATTGCTCACTCTGGAACCATCCAAAATGGCTAGCTGTGTAATGCAGATACTTGGGAGGTTATTCCTGAGAGAAAAGCCACCCTGGTAGAGTAGATAAAACTACTATAAAGTCTGTTTACCCTCAGAAGAAAGATTGTCCAACTCAGCCTTTTTTACTTTGAGAGATAAAAAGGCAGAAACTAAAGAAAAAATTTAAAATGATGGATATATAACATTTGTCTATTTGTTGTTGTTGTTGTTGTTTTTAATACTCCCTAGTAAGGAGTCTAACTGGAGTTTTATTTGGTCTCTTTACATACCTTGGGAACAAATATTGGTGGAAGCCATCAGCTGACTGATTATTCTTCTTTATGACTCCCCCACCACACACACTCCATATTGGGGATTCAATACAGGGGGATCTACCTCTGAGCCACATTTCAGCTCTCTTTTATTTTTTATTTTTCATTTTGAGACAGAACCTTGATAAGTTACTGAGGCTGGCCTTGAACTTGCATTCTTTCTGCCTCAGACTCCCAAGTCTCTGTGATTATAGGAATGCTCCATCACACCTGGCTTCTTTATGATTTTTCTTAACAATGAAATGATGTTCCTTGAAGATGAGTTACTCAAAACCTGTTCTTCATAATCTCAAATTTAATCACATCCTTCACTCTGATTAAATTCATTTCATGACTTCCTGTTACTTTGGGGTTCTAGTCTTTCAGTGTGAAAAGATATAAAACCCAAATAAACAAGATTGTCTTTTAAAATGGGAAGTGTACTGGACACAGTGGCACATGCCTGTGCTTGGGAGACTGAGGCAGGAGGATTGAAAAAGCCAGCTTCAGCAATTTAGTGAGACCCTAAGCAATTGAGCAAGGATATGGCTCAGTGGTAAAGTGCCCCTGGGGTCAATCCCAAGTACCAAAAAAATAAATAAATAAAAATAAGTGGAAAGAGGGGCAGGTGATTAATTTAATGAAATATCCCACACATAGATTATTTTAGATTATCTTTAGTTCAGATAGATGAAGTGTAACAGTGGTCCACTTTATGTTTTGAATGTAGCCCTTGCTGGTCTTCCACTGTAACTTATTTTTTGTTAATCTGTTTTTTTGGGGGGTACCAGGGACTGAATTATTTTGTATTTTATTTAAAGACAGGGTCTCACTGAGTTGCTTAGCACCTCACTTTTGCTGAGGCTGGCTTTAAACTCACGATCCTCCTGCCTCAGTCTCCTGAGTCACTGGGATTACAGGAGGGCACAACCAATCCTGGCTACAATTTATTTTTAAAACGGACACGTTTCATTCTCTTCCTCTCTCCCTGCTCCTCCTTAATCTCTCCCCCTCCCCAATCTCAGGAGAAACAGGATTATCTTTCTCTCCCATTTTAGGCAGACTGTTCTGTCTTGAATACACATCCATCATAGGAATGAAGTAATCCAGACTTTGGGTATGGTATCAGAAGATCTCAGAAATGACTGTCTCCCAAATTAACAAGTGAATCACAACTCCAGACCGAGAATACGTGGAATATAGCCTTTGAGTTGCCTCTTTAAAACCCCCTGTTCCTGCTGATAATCAGAATCATAGCCTTTGAGATAGGAGTCTCCTGGATTTCTCCTTTGCTAGCAAAGCAATAAACCTTCTTTTTCCTTTTTCTCATAACTGTGTTTTTGTTATTAGATTGGCATTGGGGACATGCCCAAGCTTTTGGATTCGTGTGGAGCTCTGTCTCATCTCATTCTTTATTGCTCCCATTTGGTCTCTTTTAGCTCTCCCATTAGGTAAATTCTTCATTCATGATAGATACTAAAAACTCCAGGCTTACATTCTATACTTGCAACATCCAATTAGAAAAAAAAAAAAAAAGGAAAAAATAATAAAACAAAAAACAAACAAACAAACAAAAAACACAGGGTGAGGTGGATCTTCTCCAGTCCCAGAACTGAGTGTCAGAGTTTGAACTGGTTTAAGTATAAACATGTGGTCCAGATGTCCAGAATCAATTACTAAAGTCAGAGGGATATTATGTTTGATTGGCCAGGTGTCTCTTTGTCACTGATGACCTTCTGAAGCTAGATGCAAAGTCAGAGATTCACTGAGCCACAGGAAATAGTAGTGGGGAGCAAATGTAGCTCATCTGTGAAAATGAGGGCTGATTCCAGGAGAAACAGATTCTGGAAAGGTTCAAACACAGAGATGTATTATGGCTCACTTCATTGCTGCACAGCATACAGGTATCATTTTGAATCCAGATTTAAAGTGTAGCTAGGTAAATCGGGTCTGATGGAGAAAATGGAGACCAATTTACGTCTGGGAAATCAGAAACCACACCTGGGAGATTGCAATGTTAATGTTCCCAAAGCCCAGATTAAACACCTCATCCTAAAGAACTGTTAATGAAGAAACTCTGCAGAGGACTGGGAATTGCTAATTGATTCGCCCTGGGTCCCCCTCCCGCGGCCCAGATCACTCCTCCCAGGCCTCTTCAGCCCACCGTTTAACACTGGAATTCCCAATTGCAGAATGAGGGAAAGAACAAGATAAAAGAGAGGAATGTGGAGGGTCAAAGAAAACTTTAGATATAAAAGGGATAGGACTTCCTCATCCCACTGATTCCTACTTTTAGGTCCCCTTCTTCCTCCAAGAGAAGACGATTTTATTCTTTAAATAAAGCCTGGCATGCTTCTCTGGTGTTAGACTTCAATATTGGAGGAAACAGGACTCCACACGGGAACTGGCAGTATCATATTTGGAAGTCCCACTGAGATCTACACCAAGGTAAGCTCCTCTCCATGCACCCCACATCTGTTTGAGGTGCATCTTTCTCTTTCTTTTTGGAGGATGATGGGCATCTGTTGGCTACTTAAACGTAGTCAGTGCGGCAGCAACTCTTCAAGACTTGGGTGAAAGGTCTTCCAGCCTAGGTAGCCCTCAGTCACCTGTTAAGTACAGAAGTGGCATGTTGGGTTCTGCTGAAGCCGTTTCCTACTTTTCTGTCCAGGCCCGGACAGCAGTTGGCTGAGTACATACACAGTGCCCCTAGTCCCAATCTGCTTTGGATGCATGGAGGTGGATGAAGGAGCTTGGAACAATTGCAGGATTCTGGCTCTGGCCACCCTCAGGTGAATTCCTAAGGTTGCTTCTCTTTTTTTTTTTTTTTAAATTTTTATTGTTGGTTGTTCAAAACATTACATAGTTCTTGATATATCATATTTCACACTTTGATTCAAGTGGGTTATGAACTCCCATTCTTACCCCGTATACAGATTGCAGAATCACATCAGTTACACTTCCATTGATTTACATATTGCCATACTAGTGTCTGTTGTATTCTGCTGCCTTTCCTATCCTCTACTATCCCCCTCCCCTCCCCTCCCCTCCCCTCCCCTCCCCTCCCCTCTTCTCTCTCTACCCCCTCTACTGTAATTCATTTCTCCCCCTTGTATTATTTTTCCCTTTCCCCTCACTTCCTCTTGTATGTAATTTTGTATAACCCTGAGGGTCTCCTTCCATTTCCATGCAATTTCCCTTCTCTCTCCCTTTTGCTTCTCTTTACACACACACACACCCCACCCCAGGCCCTAAGGGGTATTTAGGGTGATCCTGTGGATGGTGGATAAATGGCACTGAGGGAAAGCCTCAATTACATTTGCCTCTGTTTGGGCCAGGCAACACTCCCCCATATCCATTCCTTCCTGGATGCTTCCCTTCTTGGTTCATCAAAAACACTAGCAATTCAGATTGCAGGAGTCCACCTTGAGGGTCTCTTCTCTGAGGAGAAGTCTGTTCTACTATCCATTAAAAAAAAAAAAAAAAAAACTCTCACTTTCAACTCTCCACTTGCTTCTCTGGTGCTATACTTCAGCATTTGGGGGAACAGGTCTAGGTGCGGTAACCGGTAACCAGCGGTATCAATTTTATGTATTTAAACATTAAAAATCCCCAAGTCTATAATAAGTAATAATGTCATATGAAAAAAAAAAGACAAAAAAAGCATGTGCTAGTACCACTAAAGGTTTATCCAGTCTGGGTCTAGACTATTGTTTTGCTCATATTGTTTTGTTTTATTTTTGTGTTTTTGTTGTTTATGTTTTAATTTGTTCTTATTAGTTATGCATGCCAGTAGAATGCATTTTGACACATCATATATAAAGGAAGTATAACTTCTCATTCTTCTGGTTGTACATGGTGTAGAATTACACCAGTCGTGAAATCATATATCACATTGCGTAATAATGTCAGATTCAGTCTACTATCCTTTCTACTCCCATGCCTCCTCCTCTCCCTTCACTGTGCTCTGCCTAATCCAAAGTATGTCTGGAGTATTTTTCCCTAGCCCTACCTCCTTATTGTGAATTAGCATCCATATATCAGAGAAAACATTTGGCCTTTGGTTTTTTGGGATTGGCTCATGTCACTTACCATGATATTCTCCAGCTCCATCCATTTACCTTCCAAGTAATATTCCATTGTGTATATACATTCTTCTTTAAGGCTAAGTAATATTCTATTGTATATATACACCACATTTTCTTTATCTATTCATCTGTTGAAGGGTATCTAGTTTGATTACATAGTTTGGCTATTGTGAATTGAGCTGCTATAAACATTGATGTGGCTTGTCACTGTAATATGCTGATTTTAAGTCCTTTGGGTATAAAATAAGGAATGGGATAGCTGGGTCCAGTGGTGGTTCCATCCAAGGTTTCCAAGGAATCTCCATACTGTTTTCCATAATGGTTGTACCATTTGCAGTCCCACCAGCAATGTATGAGTATGTTTTGTTTTTTCCAGCCAGGATCTCACTGTGTTACTATGGCTGTCCTCAAACTCCCAGGCTTAAGTGAGCCACTTGCCCCAACCTCCCAAGTACCTGGGACTAACAGGGTTGCAACCATTATTCCTGTCTTCCAAACTCTTGTTAAAGTGCATTCTTCATGGTAAGATCTATTATAAAGTGACACATTAAAGCATCTCCACCAAACATAATATACATGTATGGGGAAGAAACAAAATAACTACCATCAAAAGTCCTATTTGGGGCTGGGGTTATAGCTCAGTGGCAGAGCATGTGAGAGGCACTGGGTTTGATCCTTAGCACCACAGAAAAATAAACAAATAAAAGAAAGGCATGCTGTCCATCTACAACTACAAAAACAAAAACAAACAAACAAAAAAACTCCTATTTGAAAAAGGGAAAATGGGAAGTGGCATAGATGGTCATTATTCTTTAGCATATCTATTATCCTGCTGGACAGGAGTGGCAATGACTTCTTGTTCTGGCTTTAGAGGGAATTCCTGGTCAGTCCTAAAGTTGCTCTTGAATCTGTTTTTGTTGTTGTTGTTTTGGGGGGTTTTTTTGGTTTAGTTTTGTTGTCTTTTGTTTGTTTGTTTGGTATGATTTCTCCTGTTGCTTGTCCTCTATGTCCACAACTGAGAAAGGCACTTGGGGGCCAGGTGTTTTTACTTTCTGGTTCTCAAACCTACTCATAGTGCTGTTTCTGTTGGTGCAGATTAGGATCCTCACTGAGTGTTGCTGTGGGGTTGAGCAATCAGCCCCCAGTTTATGGGTGTTTGGGTTTCTCTGGAAAACCAAGTTCCTTAAAAGTTTAATAAGCTCTACCATCTATTTGTTTTAGTAAATTCAGTGAGTTAGCAGCAAAAGCCTGAGTTAGTATGAACACCCAGTCCTTGCCTGTAAACTGCAAGCTTATTTCTATCTTCTAACCATTGAACTTGATATTCTGTCTATACAGGGATTAGGTTTCCATTTTTTGTTTCCAATTTTATTCTAACCTCCCCATCTTTGCTAGCACTAAATTTAGACAGAAGCAGAGCCCTTGAATTTCCAAACCTCAAACAGTAAAATTGTTTCTGACTCTTGGCTGGTTTGCCTATCAGGATAAGGGGTAAAAGGGATAATTTTTGTGGCTTCACTTTAAAAATAATAGATATCTTTATTTATTAATTTTAATTAGGTAAATATGACAGCAGAATGTATTTTGATTCATTGTGTACAATTGCAGCACAACTTTTCATTTCTCTAGTTGTACAGGATGTAGTGGATCACCATATGTGCAGTCATACACTTACCTAGGGTAATGATGTCCATCTCATTCCACCATCTTTCCTGCCGGTGTCTTCACTTTTTGCAGATGAGTCAGCTTTAACTGCAATGCCCTTTTTGTGTAGAACATCATTAAACTTCACAAGGAGGAATGAATTCATTTCCGATTTTCTTTTCCTTTTTTTCCCCTCCAAACACATCCTCTCATCTCCAGCCTCAGTCGACACATGGTCTGGGTACTAAGATACATTGGGTAGCAGTTTAATCCAATGAGTGTCCATTGCTCAGTTTAAGAAAGAGTTCTTAATTGCCACTTTCCTGCCTGTATTCTGCAAACACTATATTTTAGATTTTACTTATCATACTTCAAATCTTTATCATTAAAAAAATAAATAAATCATGACTCTTCCAGGTCAGAATAACTAAATTTCACACAGGCTTGTTTGGTAAGAAGAGTATACTGGTTCACAAAACTAAAGTGACAGGGTAGATCTGCTCAGTGATGTCCCCTGGACCCCTGCTTCATCTCTCTGCTGCACGTTCCTCTGTGCTGCCTACACTGTAGGACAGATATTTCCTTTGGGAGAAGTGAGTTTTCCTCAACTGGTTGCCAGTAGCTTCAGGTTGACACCCTATAGCATCAGCAAACCCAGCAGAAAAAGAAAATTTCCTTAACAATATAAGCAAAAGGTTCAGAATTAGCCTTAATGATTTTTATTGACCTGGCTTGGATTTTATGCTTCCCTTTCCCTGGAAGGCCCTGTGTGTCCTGTCCCTGGCTGGCCTACCTTACCAGCCCCATTTCATTGTTTTCTCCTACTTATCGTTTGGGCTCCAGTGTCCAGTCACCCTGGCCTTGTGGCACACACCTTTCTGCAATGAACAAGTAAACAAGGTTCACAAGGCTTCTTTCTTTGTGTCTCATTTGTGGGTGCCCAACCCTTTTTTAATTTTTTATTTTGAGACAGGGTCTTGCTAACTTGCTGAGGGCTTTGATAAGTTGCTGAGGCTAGCTTTGAACTTTCCATCTTTGTGCTTCAGCCTCCCAAGCTGCTGGGATTACAGGACTGTGCCACTTGCATTGTAAACAAGTTTTCATTGAGTATTTAGTTTTAACTCTTAGAGGACAAATGGAGTGTAGAAATTAAAAAAAAAAAAAAAATGGTCATGGTGCATGCCTATGATCCCAGCAACTTGGGAGACTGAGGCAGAAGGGTTGCAAGTTTGAGGCTAGCCTCTGCAATTTAGCAAAGTTCCAAGCAACTTTGAGAACTTGTTTCAAAATAAAAAATGAAAAAGAACCAGGATTTTTCTCAGTGGTTAAGTACTCCTAGGTTTAATCCCTTGTGTCAATAAAATAATAATAATAATAATAATAATAATAATAATAATAATAATAATACTTTTGGGGGGGGGAAGGTACTGGGTATTGAATTCAGGGGCACTTGACCACAGAGGCACATCCCAGCCCTATTTTGTATTTTATTCAGAGACAGGGTCTCACTGAGTTGCTTAGCACCTCATTTTGCTGAAGCTGGCTTTGAACTTGAGATCCTCCTGCCTCAGAACAATACTTTTCTTTTCTTTTTTTTTTTTTTTTTTAATGAATAAAGTGTTTCAGTAAATGGGGAAGCTGAAGAACTACATCATGCTGAAGACGTTTTGGTTTCTCCGATTGTATTTCTGCATCTAGTTTTCCTTCAACGCTCTGCCTTGTACACCAGTACCAATTTCTCCTTCTGTTAGTTGTTTGGCATTGTCTAACAGAGAAGATAACTTTAATTGTATAACAAGACATTTCAATGAGGGGAAACTTCGATGAAAAACATTTTTTTCAGTTAGATATTTTGGAGGAAGATGACATGGTTCTCAGTGAAAAGTGTTCACACTCTGAAACAGACAAGCTAGTGCTAGTTCAGCCATTTACTAGCTTTTTTGATCATAGGAATTTATTTACTCACTCTGAGCCTTTACTGAAGATAATGATATCTACCTTGCAGGATTCTTGAAAGAATATAAAAGTAATTTATGCTTTATGCCCAGGACATACTAGGCAAGCAATGTTTTTATGATTGTTCTTGGATTACAGAATTGTCACTGCAGCAGAAAGCCTGGTAAAAATCACACCCATCACTGCACATCACCCAGAGGGAGACTCTCTTGCCACAGTAAGAGAGATGGGTGGTATAGAGAGGAGACGGTGGAACACATCTTTTAGCTGTGTCAGTAACTGTGGGCTATCCACTAATCCTGAAAGAGTATGTGGTAAGAATTCTCTCATGGGCTGGGGATGTGGCTCAAGCGGTAGCGCGCTCGCCTGGCATGCGTGCGGCCCGGGTTCGATCCTCAGCACCACATACAAACAAAGATGTTGTGTCCGCCGATAACTAAAAAAAAATAAATATTAAAAATCTCTCTCTCTCTCTCCCTTTCTCACTCTCTCTTTAAAAAAAAAAAATTCCCTCAGTTCTTGAAACTAAATCCATAATATACTGAACCATTTAAAATAAAAATGTAAAGAAAACCTTATACTCTTACACTGAATGGTTGGCCCTGCTTCTTTATTCTCTACCCAAGGTTGTCAGCAGAGTGATTTATTTTATCTTATTTTTCTGCATTGTTGTGGATCAAGCCCATGGCCTGGTGTACGCTAGGCAAATGATCTACCGTTGCGTTACATACACCCCAGCCCAGAGGGTGATCATTCAAAAGGCTCCATCTTTCACGGACCTTATTCAAGAAATTATCTTTTCTTTAAAAACTCTCCTGGATTTGCTGTCTCCCATCAGCATTAAAACATACTCAAGCCATTCCTATATTTAAAAAAAAAATCCCTTTCTCAACTCACATCCCCTATAGCTGTTTTGCTATCTCCTTCCTCCTCTCTTTAGTCAAACTTCTTTAAATAGTTATCTGTACCCACTATCTTCACATCCTTACTTCCTGTTTAGGCTTCAACCTCAGGCAATCTGTCTTCTATCACCCCTGCTCTTCTGTTGAAATTTACTTTGCCAGAGGTTGTGAAGAATCACCCCCTCACTGTGTGTCCAAGGATAGTTCTCATTATTTGTCTCTGGTAACAAGTCATCAGCATATGGATCTGCTAACCAGGGTTTATGCCTCATGAAGTCTTTCCTCAATTGTCTCCCATAACACCTCACACTCTGGCTTCCTCTTTAGGGGTTTCCTCTTTTTTTTTTTTTAACTCAAGGATAATATTTTCTATTTCTCTCCTGGAGTCCCAGTTTTCCTTCTCTTTCAGTGTATGAGGTTATCTTCCTCAAGTGTCATCTTTATCCTAACGATTCACAATTTCCAACTCCACCATGAATGTTTCATGCTCACATATCAACTACCAATGAATATGAACAACCATTCTTGACATGCTATCTCTCAGGTGACTCAATTTGTTCATCACAGATTATTTTTTTTATTCCTTCCTCAACCCTCCAACTCCTACTCTCAAAATCTCTTCTCTCCTTGTTCTCTATTGCCAATGAAAGTGAACCAGCATTTCACTGGCCATGGAAGCAACGTGGGTGACATCCCTGCCCCTGCCTCTGCTTGCCTTGATCTGAGATAGTTGCTCTGCTCCATTTCTTCCACCTTTTTTTTTTTTTTTTTTTTTATGCCCTGGATCTCTTCATTTCTCCCTTCAAATCTCCAATCTAGAGCATTCTATTTTTGATCTATGTGGTTTCCACTGCCTCTGCTAGTAGGTTTTCTCAATCTATTCTCCCTAATACAACCACAGACATATTTCAAAAGTGTAAATTGGATCATTTTCTTCTTTTACAAAATACATCCTTGATTTTTTAGTACATTTAGGACTCCATCCATACCCCTTACCATGGTTTACATTAGCCTTCATGATCTGATCCCTGCAAATTGCTGCACCATGATAGTCTGAACTCTTCCTCTTGACTTTCTGTAAAAGGCTTTGGAATTATTTTTTCTTCAAATATATCCTGCTCTCTTATGCCCCTGCTATCCACATAGTTTCTGTCCACCAACTATGCTTCTCTGACTTTCTGAATGATTCTTTTAATTATTAAGATCTCACTTTAAACATGACTTTCATTGGGATATTTTCTCTACATCAAGTATGAGCTAAGACACTTCCTATTGCACATCAGCACATTTCTCTTCAAAAATCTTAAAATGTTTTGGAATTACCCATTTACAAGTGTTTTCCCACTTAAATATAAGCTCTCTGAGGGCAGGGGGATATTGCTTATTCAATACTATATTCCTAGAAGAGGGAATAAATGAATATGAAATACGCTGGAAAGTACTTTATCTTCCATATTTTTCATGCCATTGAGCAACTTATTCTTCTATTTATTAGAAATCTATTTCCTAAAATACATCAAGTCTCCCCCACCGCCTACAATGGGGAGATGGAATCTAGGGATACTTTACCACTTTACCACAGAGCAACTATCTTAGATCAAAGCAAGGCAGAGGCAGGGGCAGGGGCAGGGGCAGGGATGTCACCCACATTGCTTGCATGGCCAGTGAAATGCTGGTTCACTTTCATTGGTAATAGAGAACAAGGAGAGAAGAGATTCTGAGAGTAGGAGTTGGAGGGTTGAGGAAGGAATAAAAAAAAAATCAGTGATGAACAAATTAAGTAGTGAGCCATCACCACCTGTTTTAAGCATAGTATAAGACAGAATATGGGAAATGCCACCTCTCATGAGAAACAAGAATGAAGAACAGATGTGTCATTCTTATAGCACCCTTCTGAGAATATTCTCAAATGGTATTTCCATCCACTTAATATCCTTCTGTGTTGTGAGGGTTTCCTGGCCACACCCTTCATGAAGATGCAGTTTACTCTGTTTGGTTATGGTCATGCACTGATTAAACCATCTTTCTTTATGTGGAAATTGAAATGCAAATGACATATCAGTTTCTCAATGTATCACCATAAGGTAGGATACATTAAAAATTCAGAATTGAGCAACCATTTAATTCAATGGAAACTTAAGTAACAACCCTTCATTTCTAAAGTTGTTTTGAGATACCCTGAATAGGTTAGTTTTCACTCATCTCAAATCCCTTGGCAAGTTCCTCCCACCCCACTGCTAATGCATGGCACAAACCTTTCAGGCGCAAAGCAATTCAAAAGGCTCCAAGTAGTCAGGTGGGTGTGGTGGGACATATACACCTGTGATCCCAGACATTTGGAAGCTAAAATGGTAGGATTACAAGTGTGAGGATAGCCTTGATGATTTAGTGAGACCTTTCTCCAAATAAACAAATAAATAAAGCAAGCACTGGGCATGCAAAGCACCCCTGGGTTTGAACCCCACTCCCCCACCCAAATACAAATCTTTCACATGGGCTGCCATCCACGAAGTCTCTAAAATTTAAAAGTAAAAATACATGCTACCAATAAAATAATTATTGTTTTCCAAACTTAACAGTGTATAGTAAAGGCACTCTGTTTGCCACATATTCTGTATCTTTATATAAAGAGCAAAGTGTTATTGCTTGGTAAGTTGCCCTGCTGGGGGGCATTAATTGCCAAAATTGTACAAAACTTGTCTTTTCATAGAATAGTTTAGATCAAGACATTTCACTCATTCCTGATTGTATACATAGTAAAGTTTCATTCTGAGTTTTTGGTTTCATTAGAAAATCTGTAAATTACCCAGATGTGGTGGGTGCAGTTCTGGAGACTGAGGCAGGAGTTGGAGGCCAGACTTACCAATTTAACAAGGCCCTAAGCAACTTAGTGAGATGCTGTCTCAAAAATAAAGAAAGAAAAGAAAAAGGGCTGGGGATATAGTTCAGTGGTAAAGTGCCTCCAGATTCAATCCCCAGTACCAAAAAGAAAAATAAAGAAAACCAGTGAATTTGACATTCTATTAAATCCAACAAACCCTACCATTCCAACCTTAATCAATAATGTGGGAAATATTTCAACATATTTCTGATTATTTTTTTTGGGGGGGGGATACCAGGGATTGAACTCTGGGGCACTCAACCACTGAGCCACATTCCCAGCCCTATTTTGTATTTTATTTAGAGACAGGGTTTCACTGAGTTGCTTAGCACCTCACTTTTGCTGAGACTGGCTTTGAACTCATGATCCTCCTGCCTCAGCCTCTGGCTTGAAAGGGGAGAGAGAAAGGGAGAGCTCTAGTGCTTTATCTTCCATATTTTTCATGTCATTGAGCAACTTGTTCTTCTGTTTTTTTAGAAATCTAAAATACATCAACTCTCCCCTGCTCCCCACAATGGGGAGATGGAACCTAGGGATACTTTACCACTGAGCTATCTCCCTAAATTGCCTGGGTTGGTCTCAAACTTAAGATTTCCCCATCTTAGCCTCCCAAGTCATTAGGATTGCAGGCCTGTGCCATCATGCTGGTGAAAATAGATTTAACTTTCACTTTACATTTAGAATAAACAGAATTCCTGCCACAGTGGATGGCTACTTAGGAAAAAAAAATACATTAAGGGGCAGGGATGTAGCTCAATGATAGAGCTTGCTTAGCATGTGGGAGTCATGGGTTGGATCCCCAGTATGGGGCAATAAGCTTACTTTCCCCATTTCCTTTGCTGGAGCACTGTCCTCCAAACAAATTCAGGCAAAGAGTGAAAATGTATCAGTTTAAGATACAATGTCACAAGTCGGTAAGAGCTTCTTTCCCACACTAAGGAAGGAATTAAAGTTGGCTCATTTGTTTCCATTTAGTTATGGAAAGAAGACTGAAGAGAACTTGAGTCAGAATTTATTACCTACCTGCTCCATGACACTAAACAAATTACCTGTTCTTTGACATATTCCTATATGTGTTAAATACATGTTTCCTCATTAAAAAAAATAAAACTCCACAAGATGGGGGTTATAATAGTCTTACATATTTTAAAGATTACTGAAGGGCTGGAAGTGCAGCCCAATGATAGAATACTTGCCTAGCACATTGAGAGGAGGAAAAAAAACTTTTTTTTTTGGTAGGATCTTAGTAGCAAAGTTTAGACTGCACTCCTGGACCTGCCATTCACTTACAGAAGACTGAGTTTAACATTTTCAATTATTATACTTTTCTTTTTCATTGTTTTTTTTCTGTATTTTCTTTCTAATTTTTAATAACTATTTTTGAGTTTGCACTGTCATTATCTTTAACAGCTGTCCTCATTCATCAAAATTATGACTTTATCCTTCCCCCAAATTTAAATCTAGAGAGACTCTTCTAGTTCTGGCTTTCTATTAGACAGTGCCTACTGACATTTTGTGATTTAAGGGATTCAGTATAGTTTCTTTCATTAAGATAGGTATCCTCACACTAGGATCAGCACGCATCTGATAACCTCCAGCACATACTAAATATACCTTTCCCTGTAGCTCTCTCCCTTACATTTCCCTACCCAGCATAACTAAAGCAGGTGATCAGATGAGTGAAGACTGGGGACCCCCAATGAAATGCTCCTTTGAGATTTGTTTTTGATGTCCTAACTTACTGTGTAGCTAACCTTTCTGTCAGGAACCCCTGGTTTGTGGTTAATGCCTGGACATAATTTATTCTCTTGGGAATACAAGTCATTGTGAAATGAAAGACAATTGCCTGGCAAACAACCCATGTTCAATCTAAAGACATGCCTAATTACTGATAGATCAAGGGGGTTTTCTGCCAAATAGTAATAATATTGTACTCTAGGATATATAAAACAAGAAAACAAATTTAGCAGAAGTTGTTAGCATACAGAGCTGTGGGAAACTACTTGGCTTCCCATGCTCCCGAAGGCTCTGATTTGGCATTGAATAATCTCACTGTATTTCTACTCACATCATTAGAAAGTATGAAAACACTTCAGAAGATTTAAAGAAAATTGGTTATCAAATAACAGCTACTCCTTCCTTCCTTCCTTCCTTCCTTCCTTCCTTCCTTCCTTCCATCCTTCCTTCGTCTCTTCTCCATTCAGAATAACTGTAAGAAAGGAAATTTCTTAAGAAATTTCATAAGAGCCTAAAATTAGTTTAATCTCTATAGGCATTCTTTCCAGTAAGAATTGTAAAAGTTTTTTTTCCATGATGCAATATAATATACTCATAAACTATTGCATGGTTATTATTTGTGGAAAAGAAAAAATAAATTTATCTACTTGCCAGGATGACAGGAATTGTTTAAATATTTTAGAAAAATTTTGACATCAGTCAACTGACAGAATTTTCAAATAAGAACAAAAGCCTCCAAATATTATCCACCAACTATACTCAAGTACCTTCTAAAACTTCTTTCTCTCTACTGTTTTAGGATATCAGTCCTTCCAATTATGTTGCTCCCAGTCTTTCTTCTCCACTATAGTTAATGCCTCATTCTGCAAGCAGTAGTTGCTCATCTCTTCCTTGAAGATTATATTTGTATCATTACAAGAGAATTCAGGATTTAATACACCTGAAAAATGAAAAGAGTCACAGATAGCTTGCTGGGTTTTTGCCAAAGGTGTCAGGGCTTCATTATACACAGAAAGATACACATTATTTGGTCTTTGCAATGAGATGATCTGTGAATTATAATATTGTGTGTCTTTAAAAAAAAAACTTTTTTTTTTTTTTGCAACTGGGGATTGAACCTAGGGTCCCTGAACCAGTGAGCTATATTACCTTGCAATAATCCTGCCTCAGCCTCTCCAGAAATTGGAATTACAGACCTGTGCCACAGTGCCCACTTTCTATTAAATATTATTAGCTATTAATTACAAGCATAAATACTGAATGTTTTTACTGAATTTTCACACAGTAAAGTATCCCAGTGATTTTCTAGCAGTTATACATCTGATTGCTCGCGAACCTTCTATAAAGTATAAGGTACAAGTTATAAGCCGTATCCCAGACTTTATCATAAAAATCTCCAAAAGGATGCTGGGGTTAAAGAAGTGAAACCTAATTGTGCATATTTTTTTAAAGCTCCCTAGGTAACTCTGACTTGCTTTTTTTTTTTCTTTTTTTGCAATTGTAAGGTTAAGTATGATATCATTCTGTCTATATTATACCCAAAGACCCATGCCCTATTAACAATTTCAGTAGATGGCGCTCTTTCCACCTGCCAACTTCCTTACTTGGCGGAGAGAACCCTAAGTGTTCATGGAAGTCAAGTGCAGAGCAAAGGAGCAATTCTGGCTTTTACAGTGGCAGTGGCCAAAATGAAGTTCAATCCCTTGTTGATGAAAGAAGCAAGAACTATAAAATTCACTTCCATTGCATTTCCTACATTCACAGAAGATTATATGTCTTATGTGTTCCTGAAATGAAATGTTCTCTCTCTGTTTATCAGAAAGCATAAGAATTTCAAGTTGTGTAAGGATAATATAAAGGTCAACAAACCGGAAAACCAGTCCAGGTTTACCCTAGGAAATATTCCATCTATGGCATATTTGAATGAGAGCATCAGGGAAAGGCTAATGGTACAACTACCCAGGTGGGTACTCACCCTTGCAAGATGACTATCGCGCTAGGCCTAAACTGAACAAAGACCACCCAAAACTTCGTTCACAAAACTTAGTTCTGAGTGCTTGTCTTGTTTACATGCTATATGTCCTTGAGTAAGCCACAGTCTCACTTTTTATACTTACATGATAAGAATTATATTAAAAGGTCCTTGAACAGAAAGCTGAATCTCACCAAGTAGGAAAAAAGAAGAGCAAATGTAAGACAAAAGCAATTGAGAAGATGCAGGAATAAAGTAATCTTATATCAAACTCCCATCAAAAAACTGCTAAAATGAAGAGAGAAGGATGCAATTCACTTTTGCCAGACCAATATTGAAAACAAATAGTAGAACTTTGCAAATGATTTGTTAGTGTGGTAATACCTATGTTAAAGTGGTTGAGAGGGAGGGCTGTGGTATCACATTTGTTTATTATACAAATTTACCATTCTTCCAAAGGATTCAAGCAGGCCAATTTCCTAGCAGAAAATTAGAAACCAAAGACCCACACTCAGTAGAGATTTAGGTATAAGAGTTTACATAATATATAGCAATACACACACACACACCCACAAAGGTATGTATATACAGCTTTAAAGTCAGACAAACCTAGACATAGACAATTGTTCCAGCTCATTAATTCCACTCATGTTACTAAAAAGTTAATTCTCAATGAGATATTACCTACCTCACTCAGTTGCAACAAACATTAAATTAAAAGAGATAATAAATGTAAAACGAATATCTCAATGTTTGATGCATAGTCAGTATTTAACAAATATCTCTGAAGTGTTAAGAAAAAATAAATGTAGATGCTGAGATCATTTATTTATTTATTTATTTGCTTTTTTTTTTTTTTTTTTTTTAAGCTGGTGATTGAACCTAGGGCCATTCTACTACTGACCTACAACCCTACCCCTCAATTTTCTTAAAAAAATTTGAGGCAGGGTTGCATGAAGTTACCTGGACTAGCCTCTCACTTGTGATTTTCTTGCCTTAACTTCCTGACTCACTGGAACTACAAGTGGGCACCACTGCACCTGGCCAGATACTTATATTTTTTGAAAATAGAAAATTATTGTGAATTTTGAAGATAATACTCATGTATCACTCAGTATTAATAATCATGAGAAAAACTTAAGAGATTAATAGGAAAAAATATAGGGTTAGCTTTTTTTTTAAGTCTGATATTTGAGATGTGCACCTTTGTTTACAGGCTTTATAAACTTGAGTCACTTAATCTCACTTTTCATACTTATAGAAATTATAGGGGCTGGGGTTGTGGCTCAGTGATGGAGCCCTCGACTATCACAGGCGAGGCCCTGGGTAGGAACCCAGCACCACATAAAAATAAACAAATTAAATTAAAGATACTATGTCCAACTATAGCAGAAAGTAAAAAAAAAAATTAATTATCATTTTGAATATGGCATAAGGTTTTGAATATTCATAATGGTGTACATAAATGCTTTAAAATCTATGAAGTCCTATGTAGATATAAATGGTACTAAAGTAATTAGTAATAGCAAAAATTTATTTACTATTGAAGTTCATTATTGAAAATTTACACTCAAAGTGAGATATTATAAGTGAGTTAGCAAATTTGGATTAGAATAAAAAGAGTGGTTACTGAATTGTTAAATCAAAATCTGAAGAGAAAAGATGTTCCCCAAATTTAAGATCAACATTAGCAACATAGTTGTAATACTTTTGGAGGAATTCTCATGATATTCATCCCAATAATAATTTTAATTGTCTTTTTACAGTGTTCTTGGCAATATCTTAACAAGATTAGACTTGAGTGTCCTTCTTCATCCCCACTAAATTGGTACACATGCTGGGCACAGTGTGCACATGTGTGATCCCAGAGACTTGGGAGGCTGAGGCAGGAGGATTAAAAGTGAAAAGCCAGCCTCAGAAATTCAGTCAGGCTCTAAACAACTTAGGAGACTCTCTTTCAAAATTTAAAATAAATAAGTAGGGCTGGAAACTTGTCAAGTGCCCCTGGATTCCATCCCCATGTAACAAAAACAAAAACAAACAAACAAACAAAAAATGCTGCACACACTGGATAGCTCCTGATTTGAGGATAGGATTGTACAATTTATATGTGCTTTTTTAAACTTTCTAAATTATATAAGGATACATTAGCTAGATCAAATCAGATCCAGAAAAAAGCAAGTAGCAATCATATTAAGAAAAGATGGAAATGGAAGGAGACCCTCATTGTTATACAAAATTACATATAAGAGGTAGTGAGGGGAATGGGAAAAAAATAAGGAGAGAAATTAATTACAGTGGATGGGGTAGAGAGAGAAGATGGGAGGGGAGAGGAGGGGGGATAGTAGAGGATAGGAAAGGTAGCAGAATACAACAGTTACTATTATGGTATTATGTAAAAATGTGGATGTGTAACCGATGTGGTTCTGCAATCTTTGTAATTTTTGAATAACCAATAAAAAAATTAAAAAAATTAAAAAAAGAGATACTATCGAGGCTCTCATGATATTATGATACCTGACTTTAGGCAACAATACTTTTTATTAATAATAATAATAATTTATATGAATAAGTTAGAGTTATATGTTGTATCTATTGAAGCTTTTTTTAAATTAGCATTCTATGTTAAATGCATACCTCAGTATGTTATGCAGTAATGTCACCAAAAAAAAAATAATCAAGAAAGCCCCTTCACAGCAACAAATGCAATACTATTTGAAGGTCAATTGCCTTTTAACCATGCAAAGAATCTTTATCCTGTTTTCCTTCAGAAATATGTTTTTAGAGATGAGAAACAACAGGCCATGATTTAATGTTTCTGTTAAACCACCATATTTTTTTTCAAAGCACTATGTATCGAAATATTGCTTTTCTCTTTTTTTTTTTCTATTAAAAAGAAAACCAAGTCCTTAAAGAAAATTTCCTATTCTGCAAGTGGGAGGAAATTAAGAATGTACCTGGTTTTTGTTGTTGTTGTTGTTGTTACAATGCAAAAAAAAAAAAAAAAAAAAAATGGAGGGGGCATTGCAAAGCAAACTGCTGCTGTCTGCTCTTTAATGGACAGCAACAGACACCACGCTGCTTCTACACTAAGAGGCTTGGTGACTGAGCAACTGAATTAGACAGCAGATGCCCAGGCCAATCAAGTCAGTTTTCTTACACAGAATAGTATGTCATGGAGTTTGTTCTATTAGTCTTTTTTCTCTGTAAAGGAAGCAAGAATTTCTCTGTGTGGAAACAGTGTTGCTATTTCTAGGTTAAGAAAAAAAAATGGGAAGGAATTCGACAATTGATTGTAAATATGTTTTAAAAATACATTATTCACACCTAAAGGAGAAGGAATCTCAAGTACGCATATAATTGATAAAAGCTGGCTCTGAATTACTCCTACAAATGTGCATTAATGTCCAGTAAAAAACTGATTATGCACACTATATCCCTTCTTTCCTGGAAACAGCAACTAAGAAATAAGGTTTTTTGTTGTTGTTTTTAATTAACAAAACATGACAAATATTTTAATGTAAAGATCTTCAAAATTTTACTTTTGCTGTTGAAGCCCCAGTGTCCAACAGGAGTAATCTACTTCCTTTTAAATTAATAAAAGACATGGTGGTTAAGGGTAGGGTGGGGTTTCTGAGAAAGAAGTTGGCAAGAAAATGTTCAGAGCCTCTTACAAAACCAACTGCCAGCCAAATATGACTCCAGATAGACAAAAACCACCTGTTTCAACAGATATTTTATTTTATTATTTTTATGTTACTAGGGAGTGAGTCCTGGGGTGCTCTACTACTAGGTTGCATCCCCAGCCACTGTTTTAATTTTATTTTGAGACAAGTCTCACTATATTGCCCAAGTTAGACTCAAACTTGCAAATCTCCTGCCTCCCAAATTGCCGAGATTACAGGACTGCACCAATGTGCCCAGCCAAATAGAGATTTTAAAAGATAAAATGAAGCTGGGCATGGTGGCATATGCTTGTAATCCTAGCAACTCAGGAATCTAAGGCAGGAGGATTGCAAGGTAGAGGCCAACCTAGACAACTTAGTGAGATCCTGTCTCCAAATAAAAAATAAAAAGGGTTGGGAATGGAGTTCAGTAGAAAAGCACTCCTAGATTCAATCCCTTCAACTGCAAAAAGGGGGGGAAAATGAGATGACCTCAATTATTCTTTTCCTAATTATAATACAAATAAAGGAACATAAGATACTTATATAAAATACATTTATATATTTTTCATACTTTATTAAACATATTAAGCATAGGCATAGCTGGATGTATAATCTCAGTGGTTCAGGAGGCTGAGACATGAGGATCGCGAGTGCAAAGCCAGTCTCAGCAAAAGTGAGACACTAAGCAACTCAATGAGACCCTGTCTCTAAATTGTCTCTAAATAAAATATAAAATAGGGCTGAGGGTGTGGTTTAGAGGTTTAGTGCCCTTGAGTTCAATCCCTGGTACCAAAAAAAAAAAAAAAAAAGAAAAAAAAGGCATAATTACTTATATATTCCTACAGTCAGTCAAGAAAACACTTGGATACACATGGTTTGCTACTGGTAATAGTTAACATCTACCTGAGCACTTACCTGGTATCTTAGTCCTCACTACAACCCATTGTTTTGCAAACTGTTAAATGGATGAAGAAACTGGCACAGAGTTAAGTAGCAGGGTCAAAGTCACACAGTGGGCAAGAAATGGAGACAGTATTCACTCAGTCTGTCCAACTCCAAAGTCCATGCCTTCAACATTTCTGCAATACTGTGCATTACCTATGTCTTGGTCTTGGGAAACTGTTCTTCCTGGACTTGAAAATACAAATTACAAGAAAACCTTCAAATATTTTAGGATTTAAAGTGCATGAACAATTGTCAAGACCTCAATGACACATTGGTCAACAGCTGAAAATTTAAATTAGTATGAAATGCTTAGAAAATAAACACTTTAAAAAAAATCTTAGCCTAGCAAAAGCAGCAATTGAATTGTTTCAAAAAGTACTACACAATGTTTCATTAGGACACACTTTAAGAATTCTTAGTAACAATGTAACATGTAGAAAGAATTCCCTTTTTAAATACATTTTTTTTTTTTTTTTTTGGTTTTGGATATTGAACTCGGGGCACTCAACCACTGAGCCACATCCCAGCCCTATTTTGTATTTAAAGACAATTTATAAACAGGGTCTCACTGAGTTGCTTAGTGCTTCACTTTTGCTGAATCTGGCTTTGAACTTGCCATTCTCATGTCTCAGCCTCCTGAGGCACTGGGATTACAGGCATTTGCCACCACGTCCAGCCCCTTTTAAAATACTTTACAAGGATGAAATATACTGATTTCATAAAAATTGGGGTAAGGCCCTGCTCCCCGCCCCACCCTTTCCTTCCCTTCTTTCTTTCAAGATGCAGCATAGATTTTGTATGCCTGAGGTTGGATATCCCACTTTGTTGCCCAGGCTAGTCCAGAACCCCTGGCCTCAAGCCACCCACCTATTTCAACCTTGAGAGTAGCTGGTACTACAGGTACATACTACAACATGGATAAAGGCCTCACTTCTGAAGAAATTACTGTGGCTGTGGCTGTGGCTGTGGCTGTGGCTGTGGCTGTAGCTCATTGGTAGAAACTTTGCCTTTTAGAATATGTTAGGCCCTGGGTTCCATCCCCAGACAGGAGTGGGAGTGTGGTGGGGTGGTCTTAGAGTTAGGTTACAGACCAAAAAACCAAACCAAACCAAACAAACAAAAAACAAGTGTGCTACACACAATGGAATTAGTGCTGATTTAAGGTTATTGTAATTACAACTGATCACCTAAAAGATGTATTCAAATTACCTATTTAAAATGTAAATGTCACTAATATGAAAACTAACTTGAAAGGGCATTTTCCAAAAACTACTATCTGATATGATTCATGCAAGCTTTGTTCTTTATCTAGTCTTAAAAAAAAAAGTTAATGGTTAGAAAAAGAGCATTAAAATGAGAAGTAAAACTACTCAGCAATAGAAGAGAAAAACTGTCAGTGGAAGGGCGTTCTTACAGAGTACCAAATGTCAGGGGAAATCGAACGTTGGTCATTCGGAATTTAAGTGTTTATGGAACAGTTTCTTCATTAATTGTACAAGTGGAAATTTCCTCAAAATAGAGGAACTTAACGGAGGCAACTGTAGCATCTGAAAGTGCACGGTTATTTCTTACCAGCGAGAAGTAGAGGGTTACTGGTGAGAAACTCAGCTTGGATCCCTGAGACTCCCTCCCCTTCATAGCCCACGTGGCGAAAGTAAACAGAAGGTGGGCCGGGGCGGGGAGGAACAGGACTCGGTCAATTTCCTAATTTGTCAAGTCTTTAAAAATACAGGCCCCTAAAGCACTAAGGGCATGCCCTTGGTGAAAATGAGGAGTGCTTCTGCTGAGCAAGATTAAGGCGACAAGGAAGGGAGGATGTCACCGCAGAAGCAAGTGAACCTAAAAGGCGATGGGGTGCGGGCTGGGGAGGAGAAGGTAGATGGCACCAGGGTGTGCGTGAGAAAGGTGCCAGTGGGTGTGGTGGAGGAAGGGGTCCCTAAGGGATGTGTACTGGGATACCTCCAAGGAGGTGAGGAGCAGGACCTAAGGGGTGCGTGTGGGGGGTGGGCGCGGATACTTCTAATGGGGTGGTGGAGCACCGGACCAACAAAGTTTCAGGAAATTTGCGATCTTACATGCACGTCCATGCGCTGTGGCCACCTCTCCCTGGAGTCCTCCCTGAACCTTCTCCTGGGAGTAGACACCGTGCCAAGAGTGGGGAGCAGGGTAGGGAGTCCACTAGGGCAGAAGACCCAGGTGGAGGCCTAGCCGAGGGTTCTGGGTCCCCGGGGCTGGACCCTCCCCTGCACTCTGCCCTGGTCCCCCCTCCCCGCCCCCACCCCTCGCTCATCCGGGCGCACGGCTCCCCCCTTCTTCCAGCACCGAGTGAAGGCAGCTCTGGCCTGGGCTGCGCACCCCCATTGTACAGCCCCCGAGCTTTTCTGAGGGACGCCTTGGGCGGGGGACGGACTCCCTGGGAGCTGGAGCTGAGGGCTCCAGGGCGGCGGCAGAGGCCGGGGCGGAGCTGGTGGAGATCCGGGCGGAGGAGGAGAGCCGGGCACCGGAGGAGGAGGAGGAGAGGAGGAGGAGGAGGAGGCGGCTCGTGCGGAGGAGAGCCGGAGGCAGCGGCAGCAGCGGCGAGAGCTCTGGCGGCCACCGCCGCCTCCTCGCCAGCGCCGCGCGCCCAGGCCCGGCTCGCATGCTAGTCACGTCCGCCCCCTCGGCGCGGCCGCCCCGAGACGCCGGCCCCGCCGAGTGATGAGAACAGACGTCAAACTGCCTTATGAATATTGATGCGGAGGCTAGGCTGCTTTCGTAGAGAAGCAGAAGGAAGCAAGATGGCTGCCCTTTAGGATTTGTTAGAAAGGAGACCTGACTGCAACTGCTGGATTGCTGCAAGGCTGGGGGACGAGAACGAGGTCAGAGCGCTTCTCTTTTGCCGCGAAACTCCCCCTTTCCTCTCTCCCTCGCTTTCTCTTGGGCTTCCAGGGACTGGGGAGCAAACCTGGTAGTGTCACCCACAAATACCAAGAGGGAAGAGGGAAGCTTCACAAATTACTGGAGCTTCTTCAACATGGCTGACAAATATAGTTTTAATTCCCCCCCCCCACCCCTTTAAACCTGTAGTTCTGTGTCTCTTCTCTCTCCTACTCATGCTCGATCCCTCCTTCTCCAGAAAACTTACCTTTGTACACCGACCAGCCGGTTTCCCGGCCTTTTATCCTCAGGAAAGTGATTTTTCTTTCTTTGCTTTCCTTTTTAAAATAGTTCAGCTTTGGGGGGCACTACTTTCCCCTTTAATCCTCTTCCCCTATTTCTTTCGGGGAAGTCAAAGGAGTCTCTGGTTTATCCTAAACCACCCTGGGGAGAAACACGGACGGGGTGGTTTTGGACCCTTTTATCTGGTGAAGGGTTGGGGTCTGGGTCTTTGGCTTGTGTCTGCTGCTTCCTACCCCCTCGTCCCCCTCCTGGGAAGTGCACTAAGCGAATGTCACCGGGAGTGGAATTGGAAGACCCTGAGTGGAGTTTTGTTTTTTTTTTTTTTCTTAAGTCCGCGCGTTTTGTTAGTGGCGCTGAGTCAAAGAGGAAAGAATAGTTTCTCTGGTTCCCCAAACCAGACCAGAACCCACTTTTCTCAAGGTCCAGAAGCTCTGCGTGGGCAGCGCCTTCCAGTCTGGGAAATGTGTGTGAGAGAATTTGTGGGCAAATCTGTGTCCTGGCTTTGTGCTTCTCCCGAATCAGCTTCGTTCGGTTCCCTGGTAAGTGACAGGCAGACACAAAGGCAGGCGCAGGCCCGGGGAGGGGGGCGGGCGGGGGGCGAAGCGTTGAGAGTTGGTAGACTGCAAGGTCAGGGGCGCCTAAAGAAATGAAACCCAATCCTAGCAGAGAAGTGGAGAGCAGATTTGTAACAGTCCCATCCAATTTTTCTCTCTTGGCTTCTCTCTTTTCTTTGGTCTTTATCTTTCTGCCTTTCTCTATGTGGTCTGGATGTCCCTCTCTCTCCCCTCTCCCCTCTCTCCTCTTCCCTCTCTTCTCTCTCCTCTCTCCACACACACTCACTCCTCACTCACATCTTGCTGAGTCTTTTCTCTGGGACTGCTTGCCCAATGTTATGAAGCTAACGGGGTTTCTAAGGAGAGAGTTTTCTACCTATGACAAAGTGTGGCCTGAATAGACTCCTGGGAAGGTCGAATAAGAAATACGTGTTATTTGCTGGTTATTGACATGATGATATACTTTTAATGCATTAGGTGATTTCTCTCCCTCATCTAATGTTTAGAATTTGAAGCAAGGGTTATATTCAAATTGATTGTTTGAATTTTAGTGAGATGTTTCTGTGTTTGCCTGTCTAGGGAATAGAATACATACATGAATTTAAATCTCAAATCACACATTGTACTTTTCCCTCTCCAGTTAGGGATTATACTGGCAAAGTCCAAATCCAAAAATAGTCATTAACAAATGATCCAATGTAGAAATAATGTTGTATGTTAGGAGAAAAAGATATTGATGTGGTTTGGTTTGGTTTAAGACTGTGGGTATTGTTGCCTGGCTAATGAAATCATTACATTTGCATTTTAATGGAAAGTTGAAATACTAAAGGGGAGTTATATTCTTTTACATGTTTGCATGTGTGTTTTACAATAGATTTGGAATAGAATATAAATTTCAACAAAATATTGATTTAAAAAAATGTTATTAAGCAGAGAAGCATTAACGAAGCATTGCAGAGCTAAACTTCAGTTCAGGAGGCATTTATTAAATTGACATTTGATGGATAGAAGGAAAAGCATAATAATGGACATTGCTGTGCAGATCAGATTTCCAAAACTACTTATCCTTAGTAGTTCAGTTTGTAACTGTTTCTATTCAGATCTTTAAAAAGTGGCTAAGTTTGCTTTAATCATTCATACTAGAGGTTGTTTCATATGATTACAAGGGAGAAGCATTACTCATCTCTGTGGAGTACGTAGAAGCGGTTCATTGGTTAGTTCTTATTTGCCTTCAGTCAATAAAGAAAACACTGAGGAATTTTAGCTTAAATGTTTACTGTTTGTTGAGAAAACTATGGTTAATTATTTCAGCAATTCAGAATTAAAAAGAAATAATTTGTTTTGCTAACAGACTAGTGTCTAACTACTTTTTGTGGACAACTTTTTAAATATTTTGATACTTACAGTTTTCAAGCTTTTTAACACATAATAGATATAGTGTTTCCCACTGAAATCAATAAATTAGAATACTCTCATTGATTAATAATTTTGAATGTGACAATTGCAGTTCTTTGTTATTATTAAACTTAGTCTCTTGTTACTTTATACATCCTACTTTTATACTGAAAATAGTTGCTGGTAATATTACTGAAGGGGTTTCAATGAGTATGAGGAGGAGCTATGTATATTATTTCCCAATCTGAATAAAAGTAACAATTTCAAATAATTTACAATAAAAGACATAACCTCAGTTCTTCATTTATCATATGTGATACCACTTGGTGCTTAAAAAATTCCATAGATCATTCTTGGTTAGTTAAATTTAGGAGAGATAATGACAATAACAAGATAAAATTACAGTATTGTTTTACTTATTTTCTTATTGAACTAACCATTAATGCGAAATTAATTTGGAATGAAGGAAGTTACTTTCTTTAAATTCATATATTTGCTAATATCTCTTATCTCTCTCTCTCTCTCTCTCTCTCTCTCTCTCTCTCTCTCTCTCTCTCTGGTGGTGGTGGGGATTGAACCCAGAGCTTTGTGCATATGAGGCAAGCACTCTACCAACTGAGCTGTATCCCCGCCCCCCCACTAATCTCTTTTTAAGGCTTTCATTAGATCTGCTATTGTTTTGGTCTATGCCAGGAACCAGAGGGTTTGATATGGTTTTGATGCAGTGGCGTATGGTCTTAGGTATCGACAGGTCAACATTCTTCCAGAACAAGTGAAATGCACCTGCTGGACTTGTTATGACACACCTCCAAACTCCTTATTGGGCATTAGATTTGTATTAGGTGACAAAAACTGGACTCTGTTTTGGTTTCACTTGTTGAAGTTAGAATTTCTCTGGCAATTCCTCCAGGACTCCACCCACACACAGTATTGTAAGCCAAGTGTCACTATTCAAATGTATTTCCTTATTTGCTGACTTTATTAAGAAGTCCTTCTTATGATTCACAGACACACCTAGCAGAAACTCTGTTTTCCATCCTGCCCTAGTCCAAGTTAGTAAATTCTTATCAAATTACCTTGAAATAGCCCAGGGTGTTGGCACACACCTGTAATTTTAGTGCCTCAGTAAACTAAGGCAGGAGGATAGCAAGTTCCAAGCCAGCTTTAGCAAGTTAGTGAAGTCCTGTCTCAAAATTAAAAATAAAAGGGGACAGGGATGTAGCTTAGTGGTAGATTACTGGGTTCAATACCTAGTAGTATAAAGAAAAAATGAAAAAAAATACCTTGAAAGAAAGTGTCTTTGAAAGTTGTGGATGTATGACATTGTAGAATGAAAAAATTAATATGTATGTGTACACACACACACACACGTACTGGGGATTGAACTCAGGGGCACTCAACCACTGAGCGACATCCCTAGCCCTATTTTATATTTTATTTGGAAATAAGGTCTTACTGAGTTGCTTAGTGCCTCACTTTTGCTGAGGCTAACTTTGAACTCATGATTCTCCTGTCTCAGCTTTCCCAGCAGATGGGATTACAGACATGTGCCACCATGTCTGGCTAGAATGTGAATATTTTAGAATATCTGATATTTAGAAAATATTAGATTTGCCGTATTTGTTTTTATGCTGTATTTGTTGCTAATACAAATTCTACTGGTTTTGTTTTAATAGAATTTTATAATCTTTCCCAACTATCTCAAATTGCTGAAGGGAATCTTAGTTTTGTAAATAACCAGGTAAACTGTTATAACATCTATGTTTCCTAACATAGGGACATGCAAAAACTTTGGACTAGCTGCAGTATTGTTTCATCAAAATAACACTTTCTTAATAATTATGGCACCATTGCAAAGTAGTTCCTTTGAGGGCTGAGAGCAAGTAATAATATTGAACCCAGGGGTGATTTGCCACTGAGCTACATCCCTAGCCCTTTTTATTTTTGGAGACAGTTTCGTGAAGTTGCTGAGGCTAGCTAGCCTTGAACTTGAGATCCTCCTGTGTGATACCATGCCTGGCTGCATAGTAGTTCTTAGGGATAGCATTGGCACTGAAGAGAGCAGCAGGAAATTATCTCCCAAGCCAAATTTACAATTGGAGTCTTAACTGTGGGAGAGTCTAGTTGCCAAGTGGAGCTGGTGGTTATCTTGGAAACTGTGCTGAAGAACACAACCACAAGTGATTTAGCCAAATACACAGCATTTACTTGGTCTAGGGCTCCAATTTCTATTTCAGCTCACTGCCAAAACTCAGTGAGTACTGTGACATTATTGAATGAGGTTATACAGTAAGTCTGTTGGTTGGTGAATAGAAGGGCTGAATAGAAGGGTTCCAAAGGGGAGAAGATGAAGTGAGAGCACATGAATCATAGTGACCACAAGCAAAAAAGATGTGCACATAGTTGATTTTTTTCCCAGCATTATTCTGATTCTGTTGTACATTGCAAAGAATTCTTGATATAGGGGAATCTTTTCTCAATAAAATTTGATGAATTGATAAAACTGAGTGGATTTTTTCATCTTTGATTTATATTTTCTTCATGTTTCTTTAAATGGAGTTAAGTATGTCATGCTGAAGGAAGTAGAAATAGTAAGTAAATTTTAAATATTTTCATGGAAAAATAAATTTAATTATAATAGCAACCAATCTGCAGGTTTCAGAATTTGGATCCCAGTGTTTTATACTCATTGCAGGTAATTACTCAAAATTTGATTTGAAATCAGTCTAAGTAATCTGAGAATTAAAATAAGAGATGAGTGAACTGGGGCAAAGTATTTATGAAGGACAGTTTAGGACATAAAACAAATTGTTTGCTTCATTAAAGTACTGCAGATGTTCCTTTTAAATTAGATTTCTTTCTGTCTGTTGAAAACAGTTACTGATTTGTATATTTTTATATTCCCTAATAGAACCTAGTGAAAAATATGTAATCTATTCTCAAAGCAGAATAGAAAAATAATATGAGGTCTTGTTAGTGGTGATGATAGTAGGTAGTGATGGTATATTTTCCTTAATATAATAATTTTTTTTTTTACTAGAGGAGGGATTGAACTTGGGCTGCTAAACCACTGAGCCACATCTCCTGCCCTTTTTTAATTTTGAAATAGGGTCTCACTAAGTTGCTTAGGACCTCACTAAATTGCTGAGGCTGACCTCCAACTTGTGATCTTCCTGCCTCAGCCTCCCAAGTCACTGAGATTATAGGCAGGTACCACTTCATACAGCCAATTTAATGTTTTTTAAATAAACTTAAACTTGTATCAGATATTTCAATTGAATTTTATTGAGATAGTTATAGATATGCAGTTACATAAAATAATGTAGAGAGATTCCATGAACATTGCCCAGTTTCTCCCAGTGGTAACATTACAACCAGGATACTGATATTGATACAGTGTACCAATCTCCCCCCCCCCTGCATTGCCAGGGCTAGACCCTAGGACCTCGTTCTGCTATCCAAGCACACTACCACTGAGCTACATACCTAAGCCTCGACTACCAATCTTACAAAGATTTTCTCAGTTCAGTTTGTACTCATTTGTTAATGTATTCTGTACCATTTTATTACATGATCATATATATTAAGCCTTTTCTCCTCTGAAAACATAAGTTTAGCATAATTCTATTTTATCAATCATATGATTGTGTTATTCTTTTGTATCAAAATGTGTATCCGACTGTGTTTTTAAGTTTTTGTTTCTTTATTGCATAGTATGGCTTATCAGTTATTCTGATGTTTTGTGACACTAAGTTGATGTCATTTAATTCTTGTGACTCTCTATATAGGTAATATTAGTGTTTCTTTAAGGATGAGGAAACTAAATCACAATGAGTTTAATGGCTTGTCTTCATGCAGTCAAATGTGCGGTTTAGTCAGGATTTGAATTTAGGAAGTTTGTCTCTAAAGCCAGGTCTTTTAATGAGTATGCTATACTGCCTTGTTATCAGTAATAAAATTTTAACTATAATGTAGGCTATATAAGGAAAGTCATGGAGACTTAAAATCCATCAGTGGCCCATGCAAAAACTTGTACCCAAATATCCATAGTAGTGTGATTAACAATTATCAAAAAGTATAACTGGATGTGATGGCATATGCCTGTAATGCCAGTGAACCAGGAGATTGAGGCCGCCTCAGCAACTTAATGAGACTGTCTCAAAATAAAAAATAAAAATAAAAAGGGTTGGGGATATGGCTCAGTGGTAGAGAACACCTGGGTGCAATTCCCACTATTGCCAAAAAACAAAACAAAACAATCAATTCATGAATAAATGAACAATCTGTGGTATATCCATATAGTGAAATATTATTTAGCAATGAAAAGGAGTGAATTATTGATGCTATGACAGCTGAACTTTAAAAGAAGTTACAAAAGGCCACATATGGTTTGGTTCTATTTATATGTCATCTCCAAAATAGACAATTCTAAAGAGATTGAAAATAGATTATTCCTGGGGACTGGTAAAAGGAGAATGGTTGTTAATAGATATGGGGTTCCTTTGGGGAGTGATGAAAATGTTTTATAATTAGATAGTAATGGTTGTACAACTCTATGAATATACAGAAAAAAACACTGAATTGTATACTTTTAAAAGGATGAAATTTGCTTTATGTGAATTATAGCTCTGTAAAACTATTACTTAACATGAACAATTGAGTTGAGATACTTTCTGAAAGCCAAATATGTATAATGTACAAGAATTATAGATAATATTTTAATAGAATGGCTCCAGGCATCTCTTTCTAGGAATATGGTACCAGAGAGTTTTGTGTAGTTAAATTGCTTTTCTCTCATAGATGAGAAGTATACTTTTGTACGAAAGTTCACCATTGTGTTTAATTTTAAAAAAAAAGCCTTGAGCACTTAATATAGGATGATTGCATGGATAAGCAATAGAGTAGGTGAGTTGATGAACAGGGCTTACTGTCTGAAGTAGGAAGTTTTCTCAATTATATTCAGTCACCTCATCATTTTTCGGTTAGTCCAGGATATGTAACCCAAGTGTTAAAAAGAATGTAGAAATTACCATCCTTATTTAAACTGTTGTCAAATGTGTAGTGTAATCTAGGAATGAGGAGAAATCTCTAGATTGCATATTTCAGTAACATAAATAACTAGATATATTTTTTGTCTAGTTAAATGAAATGTTAAATATCAAAAAAGTGAATTTTTTTTTGTTCAGGTAATTAAATGTCTTCTGAATGAAAACAGAAGAGCACAGGAGGTCACAGAGAGTAGGTTTCAAATTTAAATTTTGTTAACGTGTGCATGCATCTCAACTTCTTGTCATCTTTCACATTTTGAAGTTAAAATGGCAGTATTTCATAGGGTTTAAGCAAGTAATTCTATTTCTTGTGTACTTACGTCATGTCATGTTGTAACCATAAAATAAGGTTGAGGAGGAAATTGCAGCAGTGTTTATGGTGCCAGGGCAGAGTGGGAAATTTAGTCAGAATGATGATGTTTTGTTACACATGGCCAGTAGTGAAAGACACCAGCAGAATGTTTACAGGTTTGTTCATGGTAAAATAAGTGCACACTTTCAGGGCTAGTCCCATAAAATTAGGACTTGGAATTTTGTGTGTGTGCATGGGGGGTGTACTGGGGATTGAACCTAGGGATGCTTTACCACTGAGCTGCATTGCCAGCCCTATTTATTTTTTTATTTTAGGGACAGGATCTTACTAAGTTGCTTAGAGCCTTACAAAGTTGCTGAGGCTGACCTGGAAGTTGTGAATCTCTTGCCTCAACCTGCTGAGTTGCTGGGAGGACTTGTAGTTTTAGATACAGAGGGTTAATTACTTGGGGTTGGTTGTATTTGAATTTCTAACCTTACATAATTTCAAATACCAGACATTCTTTTGCAGTGCTTCTCTCCAGTTTTATTCTGATGAGAATAGTGCATTGCTGCCAACTTGGTCCCATACCTTGGGACCCTGACTGATAATTGGAGTGGGGAAAATTCACTGATGTGGAACCACTAAGCTTTGCATTTCAGACTCATATTTAAGGTATACATGTTATTATACTCAAAAAAAGAATTATTTTGGCTTCATAAAACTGCTACAATCACTCTTTCAAGGAAATGACTATGGCGGTAACACAGAATTCTACTTTTTAAGAGTGTGATCATAACTTCTACTTTCAGGTTTTCTGTGTATTTGTGACAAGCAGAAGTTAGACACCTCTTAGAATATTTACCAGTCAAGAAGTTGGTCTAGTGATTTTTATGAAAAATAATAGGTTCTACCCAGAAGAATGAATACCTTACTTTACCCCCTTTTGTTTCTGTAAATACTTTTTGAATCACCTTAGCTGACAACTGATTTTTTTTAGCAGTAATTTTGTAATTCTCAAAGCAAGTTTGAGTGTACTCCTTCATCTTTACCTTTTAATGTACTTTCAATAATTATAAAATTTTCCAAGCAAATTAGTATTTAGATTTGTTGATTTTTAAAATGCTTTTTAAATAAAAAAATGTCTATGGAAGATACTGTATATTCAAATGAAAAATTAGATCATTGTTTTTACTGTTGATGAGCTACTGTCTTCAGAGAGAGTTTACCTATGGTCAGGCATGGACATAGCCAGGCAATCTGACATTAAGATATGCCATACATAATTATGATTTTTTCAGATTTTCTTCTTTTACTATTTTGAGATTTCTCACATTTGTTCCATGGGTGCCACAAAGTAATTCCAATTTTAATTAGGATTGTCATTCCTCATTAACCGCTGCTCAAAATTGCCTTATCAAATCACTTATTTTCTTGACAGTATTAAATCGAGTTTCTATGTCAGATTACACTTTAATGGGAACTATTAACCCAACTCTTAAGTGGGTTTTTATTACAGTATTGTCTTCTGTTTTTGTCTCAAGAAATAAAAGAAAAACTGCTTAAGTAATGATAATGGAAGCCAGACTTGAAATATCTTGAGTTATTCCTCCTGTTTTCTTCCTTGTCTGCACTTAAAAACAAAATTACCCATTAAAAAACCCTTAATTATTAGTGGTGCTACTTCTAAAGTAAAGCACCAGAATCTAAAAATATTGCAATAATACCACGCCTAGATTCCATAATTAACATACTTTCTTGTTCCTATTAATTTATTTTTTAAATCTATTTGTTCTTTCAGCATTTTCTACTTTTGTTTGAAGTCCCTCACTTTGAAGTTATAGAATTTTCATATTTGCCATTGGCTATAAAGTTCTCTTAGGTCTTTAATAACCTTTCATGATTTTTTGCATTAAAAGGACCACGTTTAACCACCCTCTAATTAGTACAGATGATTATTAGCTTTTTGTTTGTTTTACTACATACATTGTAACAGAACAAGAAACCATATCAGCAAATCAAGTGGCTGATAGTTTGTAATATTAGAGTGAGCATCTTATAAAGCAAATTAAATTATTAAAATGTTAATTCACTTGCATTCCTATTTTAATGTACCAAACATAACTGATGAAAGCAAAAATACTAGAAGAACAAATCCTCCAACTTAAAAATATGTGCGACATAAATCATTTCAGTAAAAAAGAAGCAGGTACATCTTAGCAAGAAAGAACAGATTTTAAAATTTATATTCCGAGTTTTATTTATTTTTATTTCAGTCTAGTCATGTGAATTGTTATTTTTTTTTTTGTCCTATGAAGTTATATCACCTTTAAGTTGAAATTAAAACAAGGTTATATTTTAATTTTAGAATTTTCTACTATGTGATAGTTTGTGGAAAAGCAGTGGCAGAAAAACAAAAGTCAACAGACATTTTGCTAATGGCTTACTTTACTAATGCGTGTCATTCAATCATATGGTACCACTGAATGTGAAAATTGGAATAGACATTTGGCTACCAATTTTGAAAGTGAATTTTCAATATTCTGAAACAACCTGTCTACTCTTAAAAATGTGATTCTTGTTTCATATAGTAAGTCTTATAAGTATCAACTAATTTTTAAACGTAATTTTAAAACAATTTTACAAAATATTTTTCTGCTTTATGAGGGATATAGGATATGGCATTTTAAAATGATTTAACTACCCATGCTTGAGATTTGGTTGAAGTCAAAATAATTGTAAAAACTGTCGATTTTGCTTCATTTTTTTTCTTTGTTACAACTTGTCATGCTTTGATATTCCGCAAAATTATGGAAATGTTTTCATAAAGATAAAAATTCAATTGTTGACATTGTTGTTTTTCTCTAATATTGATAAGAATTCAGCCCTTTTGAGGAATAGATTGTTTCTAGTTCACACATTGTAAGACACAATAAATATTGATGAAGGTACAAGGGGATGTGACTCAAGCGGTAGCGCCCTCGCCTGGCATGCGTGCGGCCCGGGTTCGATCCTCAGCACCACATACCAACAAAGATGTTGTGTCTGCCGATAACTAAAAAATAAATATTAAAATTTTTTTTAAAAAGAAGTATATAAAATAAAATAAAATAAGAAGCCAGGTATGGGGCTGAGGTGTGACGCTCAAGCGGTAGTCCGGCATGCGTGCAGCCCAGGTTCGATCCTCAGCACCACATACCAACAAAGATGTTGTGTCCGCTGGAAACTAAAAAATAAAAATTAAAAAATATAAATAAGAAGCCAGGTAAAATATCAAATTGTTTTTCTCCTCACCCAAACAATAATAAAAGGGTCATGTTGTAATTTTATATGGTGTAAATAGTCACTTTGCAAATCATTTGCCTACTCGGTGTTCCTCTAATGGTTATGTCATCTCACTTCGTGTTTCCGTTCACGTTGAAGTAAAGGAGGAAAAAGGAAGTTTTGGACAGGACGAGGTAGAGAATGCATTTGAAATGCATTGTCAAGATCGCAAAAACTTGCTTCAAATTTAATTAGACACATAAATCTTGTCCCTATTAAAGAAGAAAAAGAAGGTGGAGGAAAATGTTTTGCACATTTCAGTCCCACTCTTCCTCTCATTCATTTTTTAAAACATTTTTTTTAGCAATACCTTTATTTTATTTATTTTTACGTGTGCGGAGGATCGAACCCAGTGCCTCACACATGCCAGACCAGTGCGCTGCCACTGAGCCACAACCCCAGCCCCCCCCCCCCCAATTAATTTTTGTTTGGAAAAAAAAATGGAAAGAAAAATAAATCCACTTCAGAGGTAACTCCTTGACATCCACATGAACTTTTAGAGCCAAAGAGGTAGGTTTCCCTTTGGAACTTGATGCTTTGTAGTCTTCCAATTACACATCAACATTTGACACGTGGGTTCTGTGCGCGTGGCAGCGCTATTTACAAACACCCTCCCAGGATTCCGGAGACTCTTGTGTAACAGCGGCGGGAGTCTAGGCTTTGTGTGCCCGTAGGCGGAGGAATCGGCACCGTCTGATCCACAGGCTGGGAGCCCTGGTCTTGTTTTGACGGGGTCATGAACTAGAGATCAAGGTGTCCAGGTCAGGATCTGCCCGGTGCATAGTTTTCCTAGCGAAGTCTGTGACTGTATCCAGGGTTAATCTTCTCGACTCCTGCAACCGAGAGAACCAGCGATGCGGAGCCTTTGGGGGGCAGATTATGCCCTGGTTCTGGTGACGATTTACAGTGCCCCGCGAATTTAAAGGGTGGGCATGCATGTCGACCACCCAGCCTCACCAATGCCTAAAACAAAACGAAGAAGTGTATCTTAATATTTGGAACTGCCTTGAAAAGTAAGAGAATTCAGGATTCCCACTTGAAATTCAACGCTAGGTTCGGATAACTCATTCCCTTTCCTAGTCGCATCCTTCCTCTCCCCTCCCCCTCCTGCATTTGCAATTCCCTTCATCCGTCTCCCTTTCTCCCTCCATCCTCCTCCTTTGTAATTCCACATGGAGACCTGGGGTTAAAACAACACAAACAAAGCTGGAAGTCTCTATAGTTAGGGAGTTGTTCCTCTTTGATTTTTAAAGAGTTTTTCATTTATATTTATCAATAAAATAAAGTCATGAGTTTAAAAAAAAAAGGCATCATGGATTTAAATGACTAATTCTATAGGTCTGGTGTGTGCTTGGTGTTGTCTTTCATTAATTGTATGCAGCCTGGTTAGAACATTTAAACTATAAGCGGATTTTGAGTTCTTTTTGTATCTAAGGATAGTTTTCGGTAGATGCCCTCATCGATCAAAAAAGAGTAGAACTCTTTTTTGCCTAATCAAGAGTTCAGTTAGATCATCAAAAGATGAACTTGTAGTTAATTGAAGGGTTGGCTTGTTTGAACTATTGTCTCCATTCAACTTTTTTTAGTTAATTGCACTACCTTTCTGAAAACTGAAAAAAAAAATTAGTCTTTGAAATGTGGTATTATGATTGAGAGAAATAAATCTTTGGTGCTGGAGATTGAACCCAGGGCCTTGTGCGTAAGAGTTAAGCACTCTTCTGACTGAGCTGTCTCCCCAGTCTCAGAAATTAATTTTTTTAATAAAGGATTTTCCCAAGAGATAAGCCAAGCATTAAGTCTGTTTTGATTTAAGTAACGTTTGGTATACTTGAATATTAGATCTGGAATAATTTAGAGAATATTTGCCCAAATCCATTATTTTACATAGGAGACTCAAATTAAGTTTCAGACATTTACCGTCTGAATTTGCTCTCACTGGGAAGAAATCACTAAAAGAGTGACTCGTTTAACTAACACAATGAAATCTAAGAATGGATGTGTTTCATCTGTGTTTATGAGCAAAAAACCTCCTGGATTTGAAGAGAGATAACTCAGTGTTTATTATAAATTATTGCCATAAATTTCTAATATATTGAATTAAGATATGGCAAATAGGTTAGACTTTAAAGGTGTTTTTTTTATTTGCTTGTTTTATGTGCTTCCTTTTCATTGATTTGGAGTAGAAATGATGTATTTATTTCAATTACCCCATGCCCAAATAATGAGTGCTTGTGTGAAATTACCTATGGGTATATTTTCCCTCACAGAGCACAGCACAACTGAACACGAATGGGCTTTTGCAAGAATCATTTTGTCTTATATTGGAACATTGATATTCCCTCCTCTACATCCTTTGTTGGATTGAAAATCATATGGATATAAGCTAAAAATGTTCAGAATTTGATTAAGACTATAAGTTAATGCATTTCTGCTAAAAGGCGTGGGGGTGCGGATTTAAATATTACTTGCATTTTACCATACTTTAGTTTCCCTTGAAGGGGCAAACATGCAATAAACATGAATTTATTTGATGAATGGACTGTCCTCATAAAGATGAGAGTGGCAATTATATGTATTATAAAATTTCAAAATGGTGGATGGACTATGAAAGGTGCATACCAAGGAGCAAAACAGGCTGGCCAAGTCTCTTTCTATAAATACAAGTGAAAAGTACTTGTGTCATGCATTTTTTTACCAAATATCTTAACACTACCAAAAATACTCAAGTTCTTTTGTGTAAATTTCTTTCTTTCTTTCAATTGATTCCAGGGGTTCTTTGCTACTGATCTACTTCTCCATCCCGTTTTATTTTTTAATGTTAAGTAGGATCTCAATAAGCTGCTTAGGACCTTGCTAAATTGCTGAAGCTGGCCTGGAACTTAAGATCGTTCTGCCTCAGCCTCCTGAGCTGCTGGGATTACAAATTTGCACCATTGTGCCAGGCTGTGCCATACTTTTATATGGTCCCTGTAAAAGACAGCTGAGGCATCAGATACAACCCAACACACAAAAGCAGACAGTTGGCTTGTGATGTTAAGATTGATTCCAGGGTCTCCAAGTAGGAGTTCCAAGCTTTTCTGATGCCATCCCATATGTTCAAGCACATGTGGCTTTAATGACTGCACATTATTCAGAATTCTGAAGACCAATGTTACCACAGTGAATGATGGGGATCTGTGTCTCACAAACTGTTTGTTGGTCTGGATCCTGTGATATTGATAGAGAATAAGAAAACAGGCTGTAATAAACTTGACTAGATGAGAAATGTTGGTAGATGCCTAATGGAGACTGCCCCCCTCCAACACCCCTCATTGTTTATTTTAACTATCATTACCACCTGATAGGATCTTTTTACTTTAGACTTAAAATAGTGGGGGTTTTGTTTTTTTGTTTCTTTTTTACCTAGACACATGATTAAGCACTTTAAGGACTGGAGGTGACAAACCCCTGAAGAGTATTACTCTTTCATAACCAACCTCACTCTAACTCTTAGAAACTAATGGAGTAACTTTGCCATCTCTAATGATGTTGCTACATACCTGCATGAAAACAGAGTTAGGGCTCCATTTTCTCTTGTTTTTAAAGTGTTTCTCACTCATTATTTCTGATTTATTTCTAGAAATAAGCCATTCCTATTAGATACACTAATGATTTCCAAAACTCTTGAATGTATTTGTATGGAACTACTTTGCTTAGCAATGGGATTATGTTTCAGAGCTTATATCTGCAATTTGAGTAAAAACCTCTTCTTAGCTGATAGATTCATGATAAAGGGAAAGAAAAGGGAAATAATTTTGAAACTATTTAATGTTAAGTTGTGGTCATTTTTCAACTAAATATAAGCGAACTGTGCTGGTATGTGGAAAAATGGAAAAGTTCCTAGAAGGGTAAGGGGAAAACATGTAAAAATAAGGAAAAATACAAAAGAATTTTTAATGAAAAATAAATGCTCCATCACAAATTATGATTTTTTTTCTAAAAGTTTTTGTTGTTGTTGTAGTTGGACACAATGCCTTTATTTTATTTATTTTTATGTGGTGCTGAGGATCCAACCCAGCACCTCGCACATGCTAGGCGAGTACTCTACTGCTGAGCCCCAGCCCAGCCCCAACAAATTATGAAAACTTAAAGCTCTATTTCAAGCTGGTCAAGGTGGTGCACACCTGTAATCTCAGCTACTTGGAGGCAGAGGCAGGAGGACAGCCTTGGCAATTTTTCAAGACTCTGTCCCCAAAATAAAAAGGGTTAGTGAAGTAGCTCATTTCTGGGGGAGAGGGGAGATCACTTCAAACTCTTTCCTACTTATAAAAAAAATTATCAAAGACTTTTCATCTACTTTTCTTTGAAATTTTAATATTTTTTTCTGGACTATATGTTTAATTCTGTGAATGTGTTGTGGGTTTGAATGCTTTTGTTTGTTTTGCTAATTTTTTTGTGTGTGTGTCTGGTGCTAGGGATCAAATCCAGGACTTCTCTTCTAAATGCCAAGCATTCTGCCACATGCCCAGTTCTGATTACGTTTTCATGTTTTAAATGTAGATACGTAAACTAGAGATGTTTCCAACTACATACAAGACATTGTCACCTGAATTCCCACAAATGTCAATCTAATTTTTAAATAAGTCATCCATCAGATTTGCAAAACTGTAGTTCATTTCCATACATAGAATTATGGATTGCTATCAGCAGAAAGGATCTTAGATACTCTCTAACTTATCTGCTGAATTTACAGATGAATAAAAGGAAGAATCGGAAGGTAAAGTCAATTGCCTCAAATTACTTAATAGACTATTTATTATTCTAATAATAGGCAGTGTTGACTATCTTCCACTTCTGTGAATTCAACTTCTTTAGATTCTGGACATAGTGAGATCATACAGTAGGAAGATCTAGTTTAGAATCCTGTTTTTCCTTAATAAGCTGTGTCATTATCATGTTAATTTATCCTCACTGTATCTGCTTCCTCATATGTAATTCTTACCTCATATATTCCTGAGTGGATCAGATGAAATGAAATAAATAAAATATCTGGCATATTAATTGACAAAGTTGGGCTGGGGATATAGCTCAATTGGTAAAGTGCCTACCTTGCATGCACAAGGCCCTGGGTTCAATCCCCAGCATCACAAAAAAGGAATTAAAAAAGATAAATTAATTGGCAAAGTTTTAGTGATTGAATAAATAGTTATTTGTTCTTCAAATCCATATCAGGAAAGAATTGGCTATCATTTTTGCCATTATGGAGTACATAGGTTCATAGGAAAGAATCAATTCTGTGATCCTTTAAAAATTACTAGCCAGAAATGGAGGACTCAGAGTACATTGTAGAATTTCTCAAGATACTTCCAGTTGTCTTCTTGAAGATGTGATTTCCATATTATCTGAATGGTACTAGGGTCTAAAGTTGGCATAAAGTTTTCAACATTGGGACCTCACAGAGAGACTGCACAAGCTGAATAGTATACTCTCTGAAGTATGCCCCAAGGAGAAAGAGATGAAGGATAATTTCCGGCAGTCAGAATCAACAAGCTCATTTTATCAGAGGCTCGGTATTATTCATTATTCTTCTTCTTAGGTACACTGAAGGGATACAAGCATGTCCATAGAAATATTAAATGATAGCATGTATGATTTCAAAATTACTGAGGATTACAGATGTTCTATATTCTTCCTGCTTTGTACCCCAATTTTAGGAAAAAGGACTGACACCTTGGCACACTTGGTTCAAAGATGGATTGATAGTCTTGGTTTTCTAGTTCCAGAAGCTTCTATGAGGATGAAAATTTCTCAGTGTTTTTTTTAACAATTCAATTAAATATTTATTGAGAATAAACGAACTGATGAATGTTTTAACATAAAGATATAATAAACAAATTCAAACATTCAGAGGACTGTCACACAAAGAATGAATAACTTGTTCAGTGGAGAGGAGCAAGAAAATTCATTACATGATAGTCATAGGATTTTGAGCCCATGTGAAAGCTTCTTTTTGGAGTATTTCTCAAAATAGTTAACAGTTTAAGTATATATCAGCTATTTATGTGTCAGAAACTGTCTTTCATCCAAATTGAAGTTTCTCTAAGATCCAAGATCCTAACATGTGCTTGTGTATCTCCTGCAATAATTAGCATCCAACCAACTAAATAGCAGGGCCTCAGTAATGCTTGTGTAGGCCAGTTGTCACATGTTGGTTGGGGATTTTAGGGGGTGGGGGGAGGTACTGGGGGTTGAACCGAGGTGCATATTATCCCCAAGCTAAATTCCCAGTCCTTTTTATTCTTTTATTTTGGGACAAGTATCACCAAATTGTCAAGACTGACCTTGAAGCACCATCCTCCTGCCTCAGCTTCCCAAGTTGCTAGGATTATAGGCATGTGCCACCATGGCTGGCAAAACTATTTTAATTATGATTAAAAGTTATGTTTTTATGATTTTTTTTTACAACAGTCCATTTAACTTTTAAAAATTATTTATCAGTGTTATATTGTACCTTCCGAACTCCCCACTATGTAAAATTTGAAACTTAGTATTTCTCACTTCCATCCATTTTTCCTCTCCTGCCTTCTACTGACTTCTGTATTCTATACCATTATTCTATATTGTTCAGAGGGCTTGGGATGCAGCTCAGTGGTAGAGTGCTTTCCTAGCATGCTTAAGGTCCTGCATTTGATCCCCAGCTCAGCAAAAGAATTGTCTTTTTAAGATTCCTCTCGAGCATTCTTAGTTGCTCTGTGCTAGTTGGGGGAAAAATCATTTACAATGTTATGATTGTAACAAATAGAATTTGCCCAGTAGTATAGTTGAACATGTGGAGAAGAAATATCAATCCGGTACTAGTACTAGATTTGTTTCAAAGATAATATTTTAAACATCTAGGTAAACTGGAGTTTCTTAAATTTCTTTTAATTCTTCAAAATTATGCCATATTTTAGTTTCTTTCACTTAGATTTTCCCATAAGCTTTCAATATTTCTTAAATTCGAATCGCCTCATTTTCCTTGATATATAACATCTATTTTCATCATTAAGATGAGTTTTCCGATTTCTTAATTTTACTACTTGGTGAATGAAATATACTTTCTTCTTTAAGTCTAATTTTTCTATTCAGACGTAGCATTTCTGTTCGTTTTCATCCAGCTTTGTTCCTTTATCTTTCTCTGTAGTTGGTTCTTTTTGTTTTTTACTGGTGTACATTTCTTAGGTTTTTGTTTTTGTTTTTTCTAAAAATGGTATGTAGGAGATGAACTGGGTTATCACCTGTCCAGAATGCTTTACATTTTTCCTAATGGTTAGCTGATAAATAATTGTTTAGAATTACAAGTTCAAAGTCATTTTAATCTACAATTTAGGAGATACTGGTAGATTGTTAGCCATCTGGTGTTGCTCAAATGACAATTTGACACCTCTCTGCCTCCATTGCCACCCTTTTTAGATAACTTAACGTTTTCGACTGCTTATTAGGATCTTTACCTTTGTAGTTCTAAAAGTCTACTAAAATATATCTAGATATAGCTGTTTTAAAATGCATCTCTATCAGTACTCTATGACCCTGTATAATTTTGAAACAAGTACTTTCATTCAGAGTAATGAACATTACTTCTATTGGGCCTTTGATTTATTTTATTTATCTATTTATTTATTGCAGTACAGGAGATTGAACCCAGTAGTGTTCTACCACTGAATTTCATCCCTAGCCCCTTTTATTTTGTATTTTGAGACAGGATCTCACTGAATTGCCAAGGCTGTCCTTGAACTTGTGATCCTCCTGCCACAGTCTCTCAATAGCTGGGATTACAGACATATACTGACTACTTCCTTCCCTTTATTTTTTTTCTTCTCTATCTTTTGGGAACTCATGTTAATTGTACATTAAACCTCCTGAATTGATTTTTCATATTTATTAAATTTGTTTTTGTATTTTTTTCATCTGGTTTCTCTATTTTGTTTTCCCAACCCTTGAGCTTTGTGTAATTGAATAATTTTCAAAAAGTTTATTTTATGTCTTGTGATTTATTATTTTCAATGGCATCCTATTTTGTGGCTCTGGTCTTACAGAGTTGATTAAATTTTGTGGAAAGTAGTTTATCCCAGTCATCACTAAGAAACAGTATCAATCTTAAGACAAAGTATATGTGTACACACACACACACACACACACACACACACACACACACATGCCTATATTTATAGTTTTACTGTGCTTTATTACTCCTCTTTCAGAGGTGAAAATAGTGCTAGGGTCTGTGATTGATTTCCAGACCCTGGTGTGCATGGTTGTTGAGTTGGCCCCTCAGGATCCCCATCATGCCCCAAGCAGTCATTGATTGTGCTCATTAGTCCCAACAGTAGAGTTGTATCCTACAAAGATCTAAGGTATGATCATCTATGATTCCTGAGACCTTGAAGATACTTCAGTCATCTTCTTACTGAGCAGCAAGATACGCATAAGGTGACAGGAATAGAAAGCAAGAAAAGGAGATAAACTTAATTGTCAATGCTTTGCACCATTCAGGGATCTTTCAGGATAAATGTACAATCCATAAGGATGAAATTCGTTTCCCAGAACCTTACTTGCCAAGCTTCAAGTAATGAAGGAAACACTAAACAAGAGAGAGATGAGGAATACCCCATCCTGCAATAAAGCCTGTCAACTCTGTCTTTAAAGCATGTCCAGAATCTGACTACAAATGCCATGTCATCATTTTCACCTTCTTCAAGCTCACCTTCATGTGTCACTTGGACTATTGATGTTTCCTTCTAACAAAGCTTCCTGTCTCTTTCTTTGCTTCTTCTTTCTCTCCTTGCCATATATATTTTTAAAAAAATAGTGATCATTCTTAAATGAAGTCAGGTCTTGCCTTTCCTCTGCTTCAACCATCTTTGGACACTGATTTTGCTCAGAGTAACCCAAACACTTGTTTTTGTCATGGCCCACAAGTTCTCAGGTGATCTGGTCACTGTTTTCCTTTCTTCCTTCATTCCTTCCTACCTTCCTCATCAGTGCTGAGAGTAAGAACCACCCAGGGCCTCACACAGGCTGAGCATGCACTCATCACTGAGCTGCATCCCCAACATTTACGTTTATGATTCTATTTCTTGCCACACTTCTCTCTGTCTACTCTAATACACTAATCTCCATGGCATTCTTTTGCCCTGACAATAAGACAAGCACCTTTTTCTATACGTTTTTGCATGCTGTTGCCTCTTCCTGGAATACCCTTTCTTCAGAGATAGATAGATAGATAGATAATATTCTGCTTTTTCTTCTAATTTCTCCTTGAGCATTATTGTTTATTAGAGCTGCCACTCTTTACCTTACCTTGTTTTCTTTTATAGAATTTATCAGTACTTGTAAAGTATGTCTTTGTTTCTGCTTACCTTAAAAACTTTTGTTTATCATCTGCCCCTTTCCTCCTCCTCCTCTTTTTCCTATACCACAGGTGAATTTAGTGAGATCAGGGACATGATTTGGCCCATTGATACTTAGCTTCCACACACAGAATCATGGTTGGCACATTGTAGGCACTCGATAACTATTTGGTAAATATATAAATGAATGAAAATGGTTTAAAAGGGGGGAAGATATATACTTTTTAAAAAATTGTTTTTCTCTTCTAGGCTACCAATATTTTGTTTCCTACCTGAATTGTCCCCATTAAAAATTAAAGGTAGAGGGGTACGGGGATGTAGCTCCATGTTAGAGTGCTTGCAGAGCATGCACAAGGCTCTGAGTTTGATCCCCAGCATCAAAGAAAGAGTGAGAATAAAAGGAAGGAAAAGGAAGAAAAGATGGAAGAAAGGAGGGATGGGCACAGTAGTACACACTTTCAATCCCAGCAGCTTAAAGGACTAAGGCAGGAGAATTCCAAGTCAGCTTGGCAAGAGGCTGTCTAAAAATAAAAAATAAAAAGACCTGAAGATGTAGCTCAATAGTAAACTGCTGGGTGCAATCCCCTGTACAAAAAGTAAATAAATAAATAAAGGTAGATAAAATATCCCTTGAGCACATGTAGGTGAAATTAGGCTTTCTGCCCCTGTGGCATGACTATGACAATTTTCCAGGAACTTCTGAAGCAAAGGAAATATCTGTAGCTAAAATACCAGTACACATTGGCAACTCTACCTTTTCCCAATATTATTATAATTTAATAGTATTCCATCAACATTGTTTTGTTTTGTTTCTTGGTCCTGAGGATTTACCACTGAGCTACACTGGTGAATCCAGCTATTTTTATTTTGAGACAGGGTTTCACTGAATTGCTGAGAGTCTCACTAAGTCACCAAAACTGGCCTCAAATTTGTGATCCTCCTGTCTCAGCCTCCTGAGTCTCTAGAATTACAAGTATGTGCCATTACCACACCAAGCTTACATTTTGTGCTTAAAAGATTTTTGTGGCTATTTCAAAATGTAAACATAATTTGCAACACTATTCTCCAATTTCAAATGGCTGATTTATAAGTAGACTGGAAGCTCAAGCCTCATCCAGGATGAGCACTACCTTTGTTTACTCTGCTGGTTCCTGTCTTTCAGGTGTGTCTCTACTAACTTCTCTTTCTAGGTTAGGAGAAATGTCGTTGCCACCAGTACCTTCTAGCAACTGCCATGGTGATATCTTACAACTAGTTCTTTGGTGCAGAGTTCCCATGTTCTTGACTTTTTTTCTTCCCATAGTGAAAAACAGTTATAGGTAGATTTGTCATGTGCATGTTTTCTGCTGGTTTTAAAACACCTTCCTTATTAATTTTGAAAATGGACAAAATAAATCATGGTATTTGGAGTACAGTTTCCTTGTTGCTGTATTGTTGGCTCAAAATCCAGAAGAACTTCTATGTGATTTATAAGCTCCATGATAGGAGTTCCATTTATGTTTTACAAAGTATTTTCTCCAGAATTTAGCACAGTGTCTGGCATGTTATCAAGCCCACAATGGATATTTGGTGAACAGAGACAAGTATTCTTAGAGAATTCTCATTCTAGAAATTTAGTGGCCTCAAAAAATAATAACAATGGGGGTTGGGGCTGTGGCTCAGTGATAGAGCAATTGCCTGGCATGTGTGAGGCACTGGGTTCCATCCTAAGCACCACATAAAAAATAAAGGTTTTTGTGTCCACTTACAACTAAGCAACTCAGACCCTGTCTCTAACTAAAATACAAAATAGAACTGGGGATGTGTCTCCGTGGTCAAGTGCCCCTGAGTTCAATCCCTAGTAACTGCTGCCCCCCCAAAAAAAGAAAAATAATAACAATGTATGCCATGCTAGTGAAATTAAGTGCAGATTGTTAGTTCTTTTTAAGTGTTTCCCTGCAAATATAGGAGGCTTTCTGAAATCAGGTAAATTAATTTGTGAGTTTTAATATTTGTTATTGATAATAATATTCAGTCATATAACCAGATAACAGAAGCCAATGGTCCCTCATTTATCTTCCATTCCTTTTTTAGAATTTTTTTCCATCTTCCTTCTTTAAAAAGTGATAGGAAGAGGAAAATAAGAATTAGGGGTGAAAAAAAGTCTCACTCAAAGAACCATACTGACATATATTCTCTTATTTATTTATTTATTTGAATTCTAATTTGAATTGTAATGCATTCTACTGTCATATATAACATTACACATATAGAGCACAATTCTTCATATCTAAAGAAACAGACCATGCTATTTCTTCCAGACTCTTATATGCATTTTATATTCTTCTTTTTACTTGTTTTGGAAGTCTGTTTCCTAATCATCTTACCAGGCTTACAGTTCCCTTCATATGTCCACTGTATGCACTTTACAGACAGACAAAACAAGATTTGGATGAATTTGGTAGGACAGCCTACTATTTCCTCATCTGTAAAATGAAGAATTTAAGAAAGATACTGTCTGAAATTCATTGAACTTCAGACTTAGATGTGTGTGTGTGTGTGTGTGTGTGTGTGTGTGACTGTTTGCATTATATCACAGACAATGAATAAGTATTTGTTACATTTCATTTTATAAGTGACCTTATTATTTTTATTCAGGGAGAAATAGTGTTCCATTAACATACCTTATGTTTATTAGAAACATTTCAAAACTATGAAGATGAACTCAAGTTTTCCTAACAGATTTTCTTTATATTTTCTACAGTATCTCTCAAAATGTGAAAATATGAGTGGCATTAAGACTTGAAAGCGATCCATTCTTTCACCTAACTTAAAAAGAAAATCTTTGAGGAAACAGTATTCAACAGAAGTGTTCCAACAGATGATATTTTTGGTAATGGAATTGATATGGGCAATTAACAGATTTTTCTAAATTGGCCATGCTAATGATCTCTCCTTGTGCAGTGATATTGCTTTTCTGACAGCAGAAAGCAAAATTTCTATAAACCAAACTTTAGGGAGTAGGAAATATAAAAAAGAATCATCTTGTCATACCTCTTAAGAATATATACTTTGTTCTTAAGAACCAGTCCAAACCTACATACAGTACAGAGAATAAAAAAGTTTACCTATCCTTAAAGAGGAAAACTGTATATAAAATTATCACTTACAAAATAGTTGAGGATGAGGGGCAGTATATAGTAAAATCCTGGATCCTACAAAATTGTTCTTCAGAAATGAAAGAGAAAGAAATAGTTTGTTAGGGAAGTATAGCTCAGTAGTAGAGCACTTGCGTAGCATGTGTGATATCCTGGGTTCTGTACATAGAACTGCAAAAACAACAAAAATATTCACAAGAAATTAAGGGAATTTGTTGTCAGGGAACTTACCTTGCAAAAATGTCAAAGAAGTTCTTCACAGAGAAGCATATTTATGTAGGTTAACAACTTCTGGTGCAGGCAGCGAGAGTGGCACATGTGTGAAGTCCCAGTGACTGAGGAGACTGAGGCAGAAGGATAACAAATTTGGGGCCATCCTCCACAATTTGGTGAGTCATTATCTCAAAATATAAAAAAGTCTGGGGATGGTGCTAAATGGTAGAGCACCCCTGAGTTCTATCCCTCATACCCAATCCTCCCGGGAAGGGAAAGGACAAAATTTTGATTTGCAAAAAAAGAACACAGAAGATGAATAAACAAAGGTAATATGAAAACTTTTTAAAAAATATTTTTATTTTATTTATGGTATTGGGGATTGAGCCCTGTGTCACTGTAGCACTGAGCCATATCCCTAGACCTTTCTGTATTTTTATTTTGAGGCAGGGTGTTGCTAAGTTGCCTGGCTGTTCTCAAACTTGTAGTCCTCCTGCCTTAACCTCCCAAGTAAGATGTGATGATTACATGTGTGCTCCACCATGCCACTTTTAAAAACTTCTTAATTGATCTAACAGGAAAGAGTTTGTTTGAAGTTATAATAGCAACAATGTATTTATGTATATTTTTGAATCAACTTACATATAATTATATCGTGATGATATAAAGGATGGGTTGGAGGTATTAATAATATTTATTATTATAAGGTACTTATATGTCCTCAAAAGCTGTATAATATTACTTGGAAAAAAAAAGTTATTTTACCATTTGAAAATGTATATTGCAAGCACAAGGACACCCACTCACAAAGTGAAAAAAGCATATTGTTAAGAAAGGGGAGGAAAATAGAAAACACTCAGCTAACCCCACAAAAGACAAGTGGGGGTATAATTTTATGGTGGAGTGCTTACCTAGCATGTGCAAGGCCTGGAGTTTAACTCTTCACACTGTCAATCAATAAACACATGTGATAGAAAGATGTGGGAGACAAAATAGGAACAGTAAACAAGGACAAAGATGAGAAAAAAAAGTTTACTTTTGGTACATATAAATTGGTCTAATATATGTAAAAGGGATTGTTAAAGTTGTTTACAATGAACCTACTTTAGATGAAAAGATACGTATATTAAAAACTAAATGGGCAATGAAAGATATGATATGCTAACACTATACCAAAAAAAAGCTCTGTTAATTTCAGATAGAGTAAACTTTAGAGCAAGTTAAATTATGAATAAGACATTTGCACCTTTCTCTCAGAAATGGCTAGATCCAGCAAGGAGAAAATCAGTAAGGGAACAGTTGAACTCAGTAACACAACCAATCACCTACATATAATTCATATCTATAAACTATTTTATCATACACCAATAGGTTACACATTAGTTTTATATTTATTTATTTATTTACTTATTTATTCTGATTTGTTATGAGTTGAAATTCATTCTGTTATTTATAGAAAGCACAATTTTTCATGTCTCTGGTTGCACACAAAGTAGAGTCCGCCATTCGTGTCTTCATACTTGCACTTAGGGTAATGATGTTCACCTCATTCCACCATCTTTCCTACCCACAATCCCCCTCCTCTCCCCTCCCTCCCCTTTGCCCTATCTAAAGTTCCTCCATTTCTCTCATGCCCACCCACCCCCTGCCATCCCTATTATGGATCAGCATCCTCATATCAGAGAGAACATTTGGCATTTGGTTTTTTGGGGATTGGCTTATTGCACTTAGCATGATATTTTCCAACTCCATCCATGTACCTGCAAATGCCATGATTTTTATTCTCTTTTAAAAGCTGAGTTAATATTCCATTGTGTTTATATACCACAGTTTCTTTGTCCCTTCATCTACTGAAGGGGATCTAGGTTGGTTCCACAGTTGGACTATTGTGAATTGTGCTGCTATAAACATTGATGTGGCTGTGTCCCTGTAGTTTACTGTTTTTAAGTCCTTTGGGTATAGACCGAGGAGTGGGATAGCTGGGCCAAAAGGTGGTTCCATTTAAAGTTTTCCAAGGAATTTCAATAATACTTTGCAAACTGGTGACACCAATTTGCAGTCCCATAAGCAATGTATGAGTGTACCTTTTCCCCCACATCATTGCCAACACTTATTGTTGTTTGTATTCTTGATAGCTGCCATTCTGACTGGAGTGAGATGATGTCTTAGTAGTTTTGATTTGCATTTCTCTAATTGCTAGAGATGTTGAACTTTTTTTTATATATTTGTTGATTGATTGTATATTATCTTCTGAGAAATGTCTGTTTAGTTCCTTGGTCCATTTATTGATTAGTTATTTATTTATTTTTTGGTGGTAAGATTTTTGAGTTCTTCATATATCCTAGGGATTTGTGCTCTATCTGATGTGCATGTGGTAAAAATTTGCTCCCAAGCTGTAGGCTCTCTCTTCACCTTACTGATTGTTTCTTTTGCTGAGAAGAAGCTCTTTAGTTTGAATCCATCCCATTTATTGATTCTTGATTTTATTTCTTGCATTATAGGATCTTATTAAGGAAGTCGAGGCCTAATCTGGAATGATAGAGATTTAGGCCTACTTTTACACATTAGTTTTAAAAGAACATAGAATACTCAACACATTCTGGGCTATAACACACACAAATTTAAAAGAATCAAATAATATTTATCTTAGACCATAGTGGAATTAAAGTAGAAATCAAGAATGAAAGATAACAAGAAAATCCTCCGGACGCTTGGAGATCAATCATGACTAAACGAAGAAATCTCAAGAGAAATTTTAAAATATGTGTATTAAATGAAAGTGAGTACTCACTTGTTAAAATTTATGGAATGCAGTGAGAGTATTGTTTGAGAAATTTTCAGCATCTAATGATATATTAGAAAAAACCTGAAATCAGTAATCTAAGCTTTCACTTTAGGAAACAAGAAAAGAAAGAATAAAATTAACCCCAAGTAAGCAGAAGAAAAGAAATAATGAAAATTAAAGCCAAAGTTTTTGAAACTGAAAATTAAAAAAAAAAAAACAATAGAAAATAAAACAACAAAGTAATGCTGCTTTTCTGAAAAAAAATCAATATATCTGATAAATCTCTAGCCAGATGCTACAGTTTGGATATGACTTATATGTCCCATAAGTATTCATGTATTAAAATTTAATCTTCAATATGAGGTATGAAGATGGTAGAAACTTAATCTGATTATGGTTTTCAAAGGATGGGCCCTCGAGAATTGATTAGGATTATATAAGATTATTAGATTGGAGTCCCCATGATTGAATCCTGGTGGCTTTATAAAAGAAGAGGAAAGGAGACCCCCACATGTATTCATGTGTTACTCCCTCTTTGTCCCCTTCCAACTCTGCTATAATAATTCTGTCACCAGATGCAACTCCTCCGCCTTGCACCTCCAGAACTATCAACCAAAATAAACGTCTATATAACCTACCCTGTCTGTTATTAGCAACAGAAAACATGCTGACTCAGGAAAATAGGGAGTATACCAATTGCTAATGCAAGAAATAAAAGATGGAACATCACTACAGATCCTGTGGAACTTCAAAGGATGATCATGTATATACTATTAACAAATGTATGCCCACTTATTTTACAATGCAGATCATTTGGACCAATTTCCTGAAAGGTACATTCTGCTAGTACTCACTCCAGAAGAAACAGATAATCTGTATCTATTAAATAAATTAAATCAGTGATTAACAACCTTTCAATACAGAAGGAACAGGCCCCAAATGGGTTTACTGGTAAATTCTACTGAACATTTAAGGGGAAAGTTGTACCAATTCTTCACAATCTCTTTCAGAAGACAAAGACAAAAGAAATACTTTATAATTGCTTCTATGAAGTCAACAATACCCTAATTTGATATTGCCCTAATAATAAAACTAAAAATCTTTACAAAAAAGATAACTACAGTTCAATGCCTCTCATGATCATAGATACAAAAATTCTCATCAAATATTGGCAAATCAGATATAACAATGTATGAAAAGAATTAGTATGTCACAATCAAGTAGGATTTATTCCAGTTATATAAGTCTGGTTCAGTATTTGAAAAATCACATCAAGAAGCTTTAAAAAATCGCATAATTACATCAGTAGATGTAGAAAGTCTTTCACAAAACCTAATACCCATTCATAGTTTAAAAGCAAAAGTGGAAACAATCTTCTTAGCGAATTAGAAACAGAATGGAACTTTCTAAACTTTATAAAGACTATCTACAAGACACCTACCTAAAATCATAATGGTGAGAAACTACAAAAACCTAGAACTAGTAAGTGATCATAGCAAGGCTGCAGGATACAAAGTTAATACTCAAAATTTATCATTTTTCTATATACTAGCAATAAACCAGTGTGATTTGAAATTAAAAATACATTACCATTTACATTAGCACCCCAAAGATAATTTTCTAAAAGTCTAACCATTTATACAACACATATGAAAAAAACACAAAACTCTGATGAAACATATCAAAGAACTAACAAAGGGAGAGGTATTCCATGTTCATTGCTAGGAACAGTCAATATTGTCAAGATGTCAATTGTTTTCAACTTACTGTAACCACAGTAAATATCACAGCAACTTATTTGGGGATATCAACAAAGTAATTATAAAGTGTATATGGAGAGGCAAAATTCCCAGAATAGCCAACTCAGTATTGAAGAACAATGGTATTGAATTGACATTACCCAATCTAAAGACTTACTGTAAAACTGGTAATCATGACAATGGCTAAAGAATAGAAAAATACTCCAATGGAACAGAATACAAAGCTCAAGAAAACCTACATAAACATAATCAACTGATGTTTCACAAAGGAGCAAAGGCAATATAATGGAACAAAAAAAAGTCTTTTCAAAAATGATGCTGAAACAACTGAATATCCATGTGGAGAAAAACAAAACCAAGTCAGAATCTAGACATAGACCTAACATAGTTAACAAAAATTAACACAAAATGGATCATAAGTCTAAATGTAAAGTGCAACAGTAAAAAAAAACCAAACTCTTATTATAGGAGTTTTATTCTGTTGAGAAAATCTAGATCACTTTGGCTTGGCAGTAAATGATAATGATATGTCAATAGCTATATATCCACATGCCAGTTGTAACTAATGCACCACTCTTGGTGTGGTGTGTTGATAGTTTGGTGTGGGGGGACAGGACATATATGAGAACTCTCTGAACTTTCTGCTCAGTTTTACAGTGAACCAAGAAATAAAGTTTATTATAATTAAAAAAGGGCAATCTGAAAAGTTGATTTATGAAAAGGAAGTAGGTAATAAAAATATATCCTCAATTTATAGGTTGTTATTCTGTTTCAATTCAGGTTCTCTGTATGTCCTCTGTTTCCCAATTTGAAGTTAAGGAAAATAACCTAGTTTTCTTCCTCATTGACCCATACGATTATTCACAAAAATAATTAACACCAATATTTTATTAAAAGACATGTATTGGAGGCAATAGGGGATTCACAGGAGACAGTCACTGGGCACAATTCAGGTGCCCTTCTTTGGTCTGGGGAGATAGCTCAGTGGTAGAGTGCCTTTATGTTATATCAGTGGACAAGGCCCTCAGTTTGATCCCCAGCACTACAAACAAAGCAGAATGAACAAACAGACCCACTCAAACAGTTGCTTTCAACCAATGCCCATAATATTTCAGAGGCTACAATTCAAATTTATATGTCTAAAAAACTCCTTGTTTTTCATAGAACATTTAAGTGAAAGTCTTTTTTTTATTTCTTTTTTTTTTTTGTGTGTGTGTGTGGGGGGGGTGGGCAGTAACCAGGGATTGAACTCAGGTACACTTAATCACTGAGCCACATCCCAGCCCCATTTTGTATTTTATTTAGAGATAGGGTCTCACTGAGTTGCTTGGCAACTCATGTTTGCTGAGGCTGGCTTTGAATTCATGATCCTCCTGCCTCAGCCTCCCAAGCCACTGGGATTACAGGCATGCACCACTACAGTGGCATCTTGTTTGATTTTTGTGTGAGGATTTCCCTCCTTATGTTACCTTTTGAAAAAAGATGGTATATAACCTCTTCATTTGGGAAGTGAGTGCTTTTAATAGAAGGTTGTTGGGAGTCAGCTGTTACACTTAGATGATTTATGTCACCTCTGACCTGCTTTCTGATAATGCATGACTTCATTCATGGCAGTGGAGGTGACTGGTGTCCCCTGACCTGGCATAAACCTAGAGTGTTAATTTATGTCAGTGGCACTTGTTGAAGGGAAGATTGACATCCCACTGGAAAACTGTCTGCAGTGAAGTCCTGTAGAGCAGCTGCATTCCTAGTGAGACGTTATTACGTTTATCCCTCTCTGAGGTTTCTTTGGTATTTGTTATCTTTCCTAAGAGGAAGAAGATTTTTCTAATATGCAGATTATCTGATTGTTTAGTAGCTATTGAGTCAAATTAAGTTGCTTATATCCATAGTTGTTCATTTGTTTGCTTCCTTTCTCTTATTTGTTCATTCTTGGAGGCATTGTTATGCCTTTCTGACCAGCCCACAGTAGGTCTGCCTTAGAAATGACACTTTCACATCTCGGAGTGTAAGGTGTTAGATGCTCCAGTCTTCAATTAGTTCCTATCCAAAGTCAATGATGGAGATTCTCAGTGTGGATTGTCAAGGCCTGTGATCCTCAGTCCATTCAACACTGGCCTTATCCAGACCAGCTTCTCTGAAGGCAAAGTCAGTGACTTTTTTTTTCTAAACTTTACTTTGCTCAATAAGACTTAAAAATGGTGATTTTATTATTTTATGATCTAAAAATACTTTTCCACATTCCATTATTTCAGTCATTAGTACAGGAGAAAAATATAAATTGTCATACCTCTTCTCTGCTCTCTTATACTTGTGTAAAATATATGTAGACTTGTTCTGTAATTATTAAGCTCTTCTGTTTTAAGAGACACAGATTCTTACCTGGGCGCAGTGGCGCATACCCATAATTTCAGCAGCTAGGGAAGCTGAGACTGTAGCATCTTGAGTTAAAAGCCAGCCTCACCAGTGGCGAAGTGCTAAACAACTCAGTGAGACCCTGTCTCTAAATAAAACACAAAATAGAGTTGGGGATATGGCTCAGTGGTTGAGTGCCCTGAGTTCAATCCTCAGACCAAAAAAAAAAAAAAAAAAAAGTTTAATTATTTACTTCAGAACTTATTTTGTGTATTCTAGAATCTCTTGACACTTTAATTCTTTCAAAAATATAAATATCTCTACTGTTTCCTTCTATCCATCATCACAAATAGTATTTCACATTCTAATCAATGTTGCCTTCTTTATAACTCGGTTTCTCACATTTATTCCTCCAGGTTGAACTTGCTTTCCCTAACCTCCTTTCTAGCTTAGTCTCCTTTCCTTGTTTCCTATATCAAAGCAAGCTTAAAATAAAGCCCCCAGTTCCAGAAGTCATCATCATTATGCTCATCTGTATTTCTCCTTAGAACATTTTAAAGTCCTTACTAAGGTTTCCAGTTTTCAGTTCCTTTTTCTAAGCTATGATCTCTGTACTCTTTGGCCATGTTTTTGTTGTTTTTTTGAGGTTGTGCATGCATGTGTGTACGTATCTGTAGGGCAATGAGTTGTGAACCCTCAAATCAGTCACAGTTAATAGACCCTAAGAAGGTTTCCTTCTCCTGGGAATTTCTTGATGCTTTTTTCTTTGCCATGTGATGAAGAACACGTGTCAAAGCTCCATCACACAGAGAGTGTGTTTCTATTTACTTCCACTCCTTCATTTTAGAAGAGCTGGTGGTAGACAACCAATTCTTATTTTGGTTTCTACAACAAGAGGTTGCTAGGTGACTTTAATCCCTTTCAACAAAGGACAATCAACAACAACAAATTCCTGCTCTCTTAAGATTTAGATATACCACTTAAAAGATCTATCAAATAAAATAATAATTTAATACATTTTTTAAAAAGCCTGCCTCTTTGTAGACCATTCTACATCTGTAACAGTTCATCTTTTTTTTTTTTTAATTTATGGTGTTCTGTCTTGAAAATTCATAAGAAATTAGTTTGTAAGTAGCAATAGTTGTACTACTTTTCCAGGAAATTTTAAGACACAAAAGTCCAGTTCAATATGATAATAATTACTTTTATGAAAAATATTTTGTAAATTTGTTATAAAAGTATTTATTTTGACTTCTCAATCATTTATATGATTTTCAAACCCTAAGTGTAATTCAACTTATAATTTTTATATTATGTGTCTTCTTAGAAATATATTTAAATTCTATTATCTTGGCCATTACTTGAAAGTTTAACTTTATACTCTCATTTTTTATAAAAGTTTAATACTGTAAATAAACTTTTCTTTAATTTTGAAGGTATTAAAACTATTTTTTCTTTAAATTTTCCTCCATCAGTCTTCTTTCCTCATGTTGCTCTCTAGCTACTACCAAAGTCAACAGTTACATTTTTTTCCCAACAAGTGGTAGATTTCACATGCAACAGTTGCTTAATGCCTTTTTAAATCTCTGATTTAAGAATCCTGCAAAATACCAGAGCTGATATGTAGCAGATACACAAGAGAGTGACTATGCTGAGAGTCCTTGAAGTATTTCCAAGGTAGCTGGTAATTCAGCTGCCCTAAGCCACTATGCTCCCTTCCCATGCTCCCTCAACCTCACCACGTCCCGCAACTAGAATTACCTATGGCCTGTAGCTGCTTCTAGAGCCCTCTTCTAGCATTAGGACCCAGGCTTTGACATGCCAGCCATTAACTATTTTGGTTACCACTCATGTTTAGCAAAAGAGACACCATTTATTTGTCTTAACTTGATGTTTACTTAACTGCTTTGAAGAATATCTTCTAATAGAAGTATTTTATGAGTTTTCTTACATATTCTGAGTTCATTTTTTCTTTCCCTTTCACTGGAAATGCAACTTGATGAAATTTGCTCATTTAAATTTTTAGAATGAAAACTTTGAAGCTGTGTGTGGTTGGTATATGCCTGTAATCCCAGCAGCTAAGGAGGCTGAGGAAATAAGAAGTTTGAGGCCATGTTGCAAGTTTGAGGCCAGCCTCAGCAATTTAGGGAGGTCCTAAGCAACTTAGTGAGACCCTGTGCCAAAATAAAAAATAAAAAGGGCTGAAAGTGTTGCTCATTTGTTAGGTATTCCAGGCTTAATCACTGATACCAAAGAAAGAAAGAGAGAAAACTTTGTCAATATTGTTTCTGAAGTAATGCTATTGGAAAAAAGTAACATATGTCAGCAGTTTTATAGTATAAAAATTTTTATTTTATATATACTTTGCCATCTCATCAAGTATTAAGTTTTCAGATTGATCCTTTAATGTTTATATTGATGATATTAATGTAACGGCTTCGAATCTTATAGGTCATATGACTTACAGCATCCTTAGTAGAAGATATTCTTTGGGTTGTGAATAATTTATAACATAATGATTTAAAAATTTATTCTTGAGTTGGGGATGTAGCTCTGTGTTAGAGTGCTTACCTAGTATGCATGAGGTCCTAGGTTCAATCCTCACTACCACAAAATATAAGTAAGTGAATAAATTAATAAGTAATTTATTCTTTTACTTCCTATCTGTCTTGAAGAAATTGGAAAGTAGGATTAATATAAGCCTAATAACTTTCTCAAAAAATAGAAAAAAAAAATGAGCCTTTTTTTAATATCTAGGTTAATGGTGTAGATTTGAAGCAGTTCATAAAAGGCACTTAGGGTCTACTTATTGATTCTTAATATATGGCTATTATGAATGCATGCAGTTAGTAATTCAGTCTAATTAAACTTTGGCAGCAGACTCATTACTCTGAAGAATTCAATATATTACTTTACAATATGAAAGTATCAAATATAAAGGAATATATGTGTTGTGAAATTTCTTTGGGCTCAAGAATGAACATTGTGACTGTCAGTTACAGTTACATGTTACAGTTTAGTGAGTATTCTTTGTAAAGTTTTAATGTGTAAGTGTGTATAAATGGGCATGATTCTATCAATAGGATGTTGCTTGTGTTTTTGTTCCTTATCAATTTGTGCAGTGATCTTTTTCTTAAATATGTATTCCATCTGTATCAAATTGGACAGTAGAGTTAGAACAAAGAAAATAGAACTCAACCCTCTATAGACTTCTCTAGTCCTCAGTTTCCTTAAATGATCAGCCCAAGGTCATAAGGTTAAGAATGATTAGAGTGAAACTTAGGACTTGAGATTAATTATTTTTGGTATTTCTTCTACAGTCTATATTCTTGGTTTGCTTATGAGTTTATGGGAACAGGGGAGAGAGGGGTCCTAAGAGTCAACTCACAACCTAGTTCCCAGTAGAATTTGTGTCCTGTGGTCAGTGATATAAAGACAAACACCAATACCTAAAAAGAAAAAAAAAAGGTCTTTAAATGAAGAAAAATGAACAGTTGAAATATTTAAATTCATTGAAGCCCTCTTTTTACGCCTTTACATCCCTTTAAAACTTTATTCTACTTTTACCACATAGAATTTCTATTAGGAGACAATTCTGTTGTAGGAATTACATATTCTATTTTAGTGAAGTAAATCATATTATTCACTGACTTTTCAGAATTAAGATTTTGGTGCCAGGTGCCCCGCCTGTAATCGTATCCTTGGGTAGCTGAGGCAGGAGGATCTAAAGTTTGAATCCAAGTTTGGGCAACTTAGCAAGACTTTAATCTCAAGACTTTAATTAATTAATTAATTAATTTTTAAAGGGTTTGGAAATGTAGCTTGGTGGCTGAGCACTTGCCTTGCATGTGTGAGGCCATGGGTTCAAATCCCATTACTGGGGGAAAAAACAAGAGATTTGGGGCATACCTTATGTTGTTCCAGTCTCTGACCAAAGAGTTAAAGTATTAACAAGTGTTGGAGTATCAGAAATTGTGTCTCAGGTGCAGGAATTTATATAGACTTTTTATGTTTGATTTTTGTATACAGTGTCGCAGTGTCTTCCTTTAATATGGGCTTTCCGTCTTGGATTTTAAAAATACCTATTTTTTTACCTCTTTCCTCATAATTTTTGTTTGTTTCTGGAAATTGTATGCCTTAATTTATAATTCTCACACAGTGCCAACTAAATTTATTCATGTCCCTTTTACATTCCTGAAAAATCTATGTGCATTGTAAATACTGTCTAAATAGTTTATAACTACTGATAATTATTTTAAATTTGTTTCCTGATTTTAGTTCTGTAAAGACTGCCAACTAGAAATAAGCTTGCTAGGTTTGATTTCTGGAATTTGTTCTGCAGCTGCTTCCTGAATTCTTGTTTGAGAGTTACCACTTTTTGTATGTTAGAACCGAGAGTATAAATGGTCTTTCTTTAACTTTCTTCTTAGAGCTCTAACTGCTAAGTAGTAATTTTATTTTATGTTGTGATTTTCAAAGTATTAATAGGAGCCAAGTTGCTGACATGCTGAAATAGTTTGTCCCTTGGGCACTGGACAGTTGGGATAATTTACTTGGAGAAAGAGAGAAAGTAAGGGGAGAAACATCTTGTGGATATAACCCACTGAGGTCAGCAACCTGCTGCTCAGTGCAGTCTGGTCTGACCCCCTTTAGACCTAGAGGAGAACTGCCTTGGGCAGAGAAGCAGCCGAGGCAGCATTTCAACAGGAAGGAAACATCTTTTGCTGAGAAGCTTCGAAGACACTTGCAAGGCGGGCATGCTAATAGCACAGAAGGAAAAGGAAGGACTAGATCCAGCATGATAAACATGGCTTCCTGTTGGTAACAGATGTACTTGATGACATCTGATCAATGATGGATCCATTTATTAAAAAGGAATGCATTTAGTGTCCCCCCCCCAAATTTTTTTTTCTACAAGATGTGCATAGCTTATATGGATGTGTACGTGTTTGTAGTTTGAGTGACTTGTTTTTGAGATTTTGTTGTTGTTTTGAAACAAAAGTCTGCTTCTAGGGTTTGAAATATAGAATAACTTATCTTTCGCCAAAGTGTAATGTTTTCTTCCTTGTGTCTCCTGTAAACTTATGGAAGCACGGGGGGTAGGGGGCAGGCTCTGGAGGCCCTGGTACCTGTGAAGCGTGTGCTGATGCACACAACTCATAGTACGCTAAAGACCAAGTGACTCAGAATGCTTTCTGTAAGTCTTAACTATTTTTTTTTAAATCTACATTCTAGAAAATATTGCAGACGTAGATATTTCCTTCGAAAATATAGTGAATACTTAATACAGATGAAATCAGAATAGGTTTCTGACTCAGAAAAAAAAACACACGAGCTGTATTATCCTCAGAAAGATGACAACTTTTATAAAGTTTATTTCACTCAATTAAAACTATAGATGTGTGAGGGGGTGAGAACATTTAAAGGTGCCCACAGGCTGTCGCTGTTGGAGTCCTCCCCTGAGTCCTCAGGCCTCTTACCTTAACACTCTTCAGCATTTACTCTCATGTTTGTTCTGTTGGACTAAGTGATGAGTTAGTTGTTTCTTTGTTTTAACTTGCAGTATGTTCGGGCAGAGGGGAAACCTACTGTAGAAGCTGGCTGACGATGTTTTGCATTTTCTCCTACAATGCTCACCTCAGGATCCTAAATAGTACCATTAAGCTTCTCTGTCAAAACAAGCGCCCAAACATCTGAGTCATCACTGTGGCTTTTTTTTCCCCCCTTGGAATGGTGTCATTTTGGAATCTTTCCAGAGCTGAGCAAAACCAGGATCATCAGTCATTGAGAAAGTGTGTTCTCATAGAGACTCTTCTATGTGTTCGGAATGGCTTCTTTTTTACTAAAAGGGCCGTTTTGGGCCCAGAAAACTGAAACTTCATCTTCTCCTGGATAGTTTGCCAGCATGAATTCCAGCCAACCAGATAACAGTGTATCGTATGGTGGCTTTCTAGGACTCCTCATCTCGTAGCAGCCCTTGGAGGGCAAGTTCACTGAGCCTGCTTGGCGCACTCAAGAGAGCCAAAGGTGCTACCATCCGGCAGAATAGATAAACATGTGTTACCAGCGGAAGAGACTGATAGCTGAAGTTCTGATACTATTTAAGTATTCTTTTACTATTTAAACAAAACAAACAAACAAAGCCAGGAAGGCAAAAGTTTCTTTGCCAGTTTTTGGTTCATAAATTACTCAACTCAGTCACAGGCATCTTCAGTACATACATATAGGCAGTGACCTCTTGCAGTTTTACCACTGTGTCCTTGAACCTTTCTTTAAAAAAAAAAAAAAAAAGTGATGTTTGGGTGCAGTGATGTATTCCTGTAATCCCAGTGATCCAAGAGTCTAAGGCAGGAGGATTCCAAGTTCAAGGTCAGCCATACCAGTGTAGCGAGGCCCTAAGCAACTTAGTGAGACCCTGTCTCAAAATAAAAAATAAAAAGGGCTGGGGGCTTAGATGGGTGGTAAAGTGGCCCTGGGTTCAATTCCGAATACAAAAAAAAAAAGAAAGAAAGAAAGAAAGAAAGAAATATTTGTCTCCAAACCAGACTTCCTGAACTTCACCTGCCTAATGATTATTTATTTGGCATACACAGATTTCCTCTAAAGTACTGTATCAAGGACTTACCTTTTCATTTCAAATTACTGTCTGGAATTATCCATTTCTCTGACTCTTCTCACTTTACACATGAACTCCTGCAGTAAGCCAATATCTTGACCTAAGTCTTCTACGTTCTTACTACTAGAATGGGTACCACTAAAAAGTCATCCAGTGACAAGTGTTGGCCAGGATGTGAAAAAATTGGTACATTGCTGTGAGAATGTTCAGTGATGCAGCTAATGTGCAGCTTAGCAATTCCTCAAAAGTCTAACCCAGAATCACCATATGACCCAGCACTTCCTCTCCTAAGAATTTCACTCCCCAGAGAATTGAAAACATGCCCACGCAGAGTCATAAAATGTACCCATGTTCATTGCAACATTATTCACAGTAGCCAAAAGGTAGCAGGAACCCAAGTGTCCATTCGTGGACGGATGGATAAACAGCATGTGGTACACATACCCACAATGGCCTGCCTGTTAGTCCTTCTTAAAAAGGAAGGACATTTTGATACATGCACAACATGGATGAATTGTAAAGACTTTGTGCCGCGTGAAATAACCTGGACACAAAAGGACAAATTTTATGGTTCCTTTTATATGATGCACCTAGGACAGTCACATTCATAGAAACAGAAAGCAGTATGGAGAAAAATGTGGAATGCAACCACCATTTGATCCAGGTATCCTACTCCTTGGTTTATCCCCAAAGGACTTAAAATTGGCATACTACAGTAATACAGCCATGTCAATGTTTATAGCAGTTCAAGTCACAATAACTAAACTATGGAGCCAACCTAGGTGTCCTTCAGTAGATAAAGAAAATGGGATATATATACACAATGGAATATTACTCAGCTTTAAAGAAGAATGAAATTATGGCATTTGCCAGTAAATGGATGGAGTTGGAGAATATCATGCTAAGTGAAATAAGCCAATTCCAGAAAACCAAAGGCTGAATATTTTCTCTAATGTGGATGCTAATTCACAATAAGGCATTACCTTAGATTAGATAAAGGGAAGTGAAGGAAGGTGAGGGGAGGGGATGTTGAAATAGGAAGGATAGGAGAACAAAAAAGACATTATTACATTATGCATATATGTGACTCTATGACCAATATGATTCTACAACATGTACACTCAGAAAAATGAGAAATTATATCCCATCTATGTATGATATATCAAAGTGCATAAATGTATTCCACTGTCATGTATAAATAATTAAAACAAATTAAAAAAATTAATAAAAAGAAGGTAGAGTGGTTGCTAGAGCTAGGAGAGGGGAGAATGGTGAGTTTTCGCTTAGTAGGTACAGAGTTTCTGTTTGGGAAGATGAAAAAGTTCTCAGTGGATGTTAATGAGGGTTGCTCAAGTTGTCCTCAATGACACAAAAATCTATGCTTACATGTGGCTAGAATGGCAAGTATTATGTTACATATATTTATCACAATAAAAGAAATGCTTTGGAAATGAATGTTTATATATGTTAATAAATGTATTAAATGAATGTTAATATTTGTAATATTAAAAAACAAAAATAACTCCAATGTTCCTCATTAGTAGACAAAGAAAATCTGGTATATCTATGGGTGGAATATTACTCAGCCATGAAAAGAAACAGTACAAAATGCTTGAACCTTCAGAAACATATTAAGGGAAAGAAACCAGACTCAAAGGTCAAATTTTACATAATTTCATTTGTGTAAAATGTACAGAATAGGCCAATCCTACAGACAAAGTAGATTTAGTGGTCACCAAGAGCCATGGGAGGGTTGAATGAGAACTGACTCCTAGAGGGTATTGGATGTGTTTGGGGGGTGATGAAAACAATCTACAATTCCGTAGTCATGATAGGCAATAGTGGCCCAACTTTGAAAATACTAAAATCCACTAACATTGTATGCTTTGAATGGTTGGACTCTATGGTATGTGAATTATATCTCAGAAAAACTAAATCTTGACTTTTATGATGCCATACTTCTGAAGAAATAGTATATCCCAGACTGAGCTTATTATTTCTTAACTCTGTGACTTTGAGAACAAGTTGAGCCCTCCTCTCCTATGCTATAAAATGGAAATAATAATAATAACTACCTTGCCAGGTTTTTTGAGAATGTTAAATGAAATAACTTGTAGTACATTTAGCATAGTAGCTGGCATTCTCTAAGAACCCAGTAATTTATGGAAAACCTCCAGAACCTGAACTTGGACATCTTCTAATACTATTCTGGATACCATTTCAGGATATTTGAATACTATTTACAGATATTCAGGAAAATGGCTCAACTCCATTAGTCATTTTACTAAAACTGTTTGGATTTTATTTTGCATCTGTATCCCCAAATATTTCTAATGCACCTTTAGAGAAATTCTTCAAAGTGAGCTTTTTCATCTCCCTCCATTTATCCCTGCAAATGTATTTTTGCCTGAAAACTGTTCTTTCTTCCCATTCCTCTCTCTCTCTCTCCTCTGACTTTCACCCTGCTCTTAGACTTAGTGGACTTCTCCCATGTTTTAAACTTTCTCCCTTATTCCAATGCATAGTCATCTCTGCTTTTTATAGCACCCGAGGTTTTTACTATATCTTTGACCAATGAAATCTTACTTAGGTTATGTTTTTTTTAATTTAGCCATAATTTTATTTTGCCTGACATCATGCATTATAATTGTAAATACAGCTGCTGAACTATACAGAATCAGGGTGTGTGCTTTAAGAACATTTGAGTTATTTCTTATATTGGACAATTAGCACTACTGTGCCTATCAATACTCTTAACAAATAACTATATCACTCAGATTCTTTCCTGGCATTTCAATGACACATTATTTTATTTTGACTGGTTGCTTTGATGATTATAATTTCCATCTTAACATTTTAATTTAATTAGAGTCAGTATCATATGAGTTTACTTAATAAAAAAATATAAAAGCTTACCACAGATTGTTTACTTAGGTTATGTTTTTAAAGTCTCTATATTCTTAAGTGATCTCTGTGTCTGGTGTCTCCCACTAAATTTGAGCACAGGACCCACACGTTCTTACACTATACCTATTCCAGAGCATGTAGTGCATTGCCTTAACATGTTATAAACTGGATACGTATTTACCATTTATGAGTTAAATTCATCCTACATAAAGATCCTCTAGATGCAAGGGTGGAAACTAATGATTCTCAATCCTGGTTTCACCATAGAATTACCTGTGAGTAGCTTACATCTTACCCAGTAGATCAGAATCTCTGAGCCTAAGGGCTCAGCTTCACACCCAAATGATACTCTTTGTAGCTCAGGCTAAGAAACATTGGACTCAACAGATCATAACTTAACCACTGGTTCCCAAGCCTAATGGATTATTGCAGTCAAGATGTGGAGACCACATGTGCTTTGGGCACTGCACAATGCTCTCTACACATGTTAGGGAATACTATTCTTGGTGCTTTTGAGGGCATTATTGCTTGAGAAAGATCCTCTAACCCGAAATATTGTAACAGCCAACCATGTGATGGAAACATTCACATATAGGATTCTAAAACCCCCAACACTCATGTAGTATTTTTAATAACAGATGTATATGACTTAATTCATTTTGCAGACTTAAAAACTTTCAAACTCTTGTCTTTTCTAGGCTGGCAAACATTCAGCAGCAGACCCTCTCAAGATTATCTACTTGCCCTTGCTCCTGTTGAGTTGCCACATGTGGAAGCAGGAGATGGGCTCAGCGGCAGCCAACAGGACATGATCCAGGAGGAGCAGTGAGGGATCGAACTGCTGGTATGACAATGGGGACAGTTGGTGCTTGTTTTGAAAATATAATTTTTTGTTTGTTTGTTACTTCTTACCAGGATTAAACCCAGAGGCGCTTTACCACTGAGCCACATTCCCAGGCCTTATTTATTTAATGAAGATGGGTCTTACTAAATTGTTCAGGCTAGCCTCGAACTTGTGATCTCCTGTCTCAGCCTCCCACATGGCTGGGATTACAGGCGTGTGCCACCATGTCTAGCTCCAACCATCTGTTCTAAGTTACCCTCTCAAATACCTTCATTATCTGTGCTTAGGACACATGGGATAGATTTTAAGATTAAGGAGTTGGCTAACCTTGTGTGCTGACCTCTATATATGTCTGTATTTTTCTGCATTAAAGGAAGCTTTTTTTTTCCATCAGATTCATGATAACTCAGAATTTTTTAAAAAGAAGTAATCACTCAAATGTAACTGTAAGCATGGAGAATTGTTTTATCTGTAATCACTTGTTACATTATTTCTCTCCTTTTTTAATCTACATGTGGCCACGTTGTCTCAAACTTCTTAAGGACCAAATAAGTGGCATTTGTATTTATTTGCTGGTCTGACCAGCAAGCACATACTGAGTCTAAGCAGCCAGTTCTCATGACAACATGGCAGAGAACTAAAGTGTGGAATGATAGATTTCAGGAGAGTCTTTGTGATTCTTCCCGAGAATTTCTGGAAATACATGACAGTGAGAGAGGAAAATACTAGACACTTTTTTTTTTCATCAGGGTCTTAAAATTGACCCAAAGAGCAGTTTGCTCTGAATGCCACTGAATTGCTGATGAGTATATCAAGCTATGTGTTCTTTATCAAATCCTTTTCATCTATGCACATGCATAGAAGTAAGGAACAAATGTGATATTTTCCAAAATATTTAAGATGAAAACTAGCTTGAAACCTACTCTATCTTTGCCTGTAGAGAAGCCAGTTAAAATGGGTTAGGGTTAGGGTTAGGGTTAGGGTTAGGAAGAAATTAGAGGTTAGATAGAGAAAAGAAAGTATTAGGCATTTTTTTTTCCCTTTTGTAATTCTTTCAGCTGTTAATTCAGCTTCAGTTTCACTGAATCTTGTTTATGCATTGAGCATAACAAATCTTCTAAAAAGCTATGTGGCTATAATCTCTGCCTTCATCCCAGCCGCCTGAGGATATAAGTATCCACTCTGACACTTGATACTTCTTAGAGACTGACCTGGTGTTGAGAAATCCTTTCCAGTTTGTCCTCATTTCAACTCCCATGATTCCTGGATGTTGCCATTTTCACAGGGCAAGGGCATCTGCCTAGATTACCTCTCTACTCTGGGAATTTGAAGTCGTTGTGAGGGAAAGAGAACTCAGCACAGTAGTGACTCTCAGAATGAAAATTTTCCCCTTGCATGTTAATATTTTTAGAGTAATAATTGTCACTGAAAATAGACTTCCTCTTTCCCCTCTCATGCTGGAAAATTTTAGGTAATCATGAATAAAGCATTCTTTACCTTCCCCCGCTCCTTAATGATTGCTTTTCTTCATACTGTGGGTAAGGACTGTGGCTACTCATTCTGTTCTTGTCCTTTACATGAGAACTGAGATGGAATTTTTATCTCTTTAGTGAAATCACAGCATTAGTCAGAAGATTTTTTTTTTCTACTTGGAGGTAAAGGGTGGGTAAGGAAGGAAGTGTATAAGTTCATGGAAAATGTAAGATAAATTGCTAATAAGAAATTAAAATAATTCACTGCTTGGGAAAAAGATTTTATAAGTAGCTTTCTGAAGAGTTCTTCTCCCACCTCCCCCAACATCTTATTTTACTTCTAGTTTATATAGTCAGATTAGCTTAGCTAAGGACTTTTTTCAGTGGTAAATAGGACTGAGACATTTATTTTTAGTACATTTATTAGGGGTGTGTTCTTGGGAAAATTATTTAACTTCTTTTAAGACTTGCTTTATTTGGCAGTGAGGAAAGTAAGTAATAATAAGTAATAATGAAAGGATTGCTATGTGGATAATATGTATAAGGCCTGGCCCATCTGAAGTCCTTTATTTTATAATAGTACTTGTTTTACTACTTATTAGTATTCTTAATGTTTCTTTCACTTTTAATTTAATTTTATTTTTTATCATTTTTAATTTATTTTTTGTATTGCTGGGATCAAACCCAGAGTCTCATGCATTGTAGGCAAATTCTCTACCATGTAGCTACACCCTCAGCCCTCTTTCAGTTTTAAAAATATAAGTTCATTTGAAACTATTTCTTTCTCTCTCTCTCTCTCTCTCTCTCTTTTATATATATATATATATATATATAATTTTTTTTTTAGTTTTAGGTAGACACAATATCTTTATGGTGCTGAGAATCGAACCCAGTGCCTCATGCATGCTAGGTGAGCGCGCTACCACTTGAGCCACATCCCCAGCCCTTGAAAGTATTTCTTTACCTATCAAATACTAGGAACTAGGAATGTATCAATGAGCAAAATAGACAAAAATCTGTTCTTGTTGAATTTAGAATCTGGAGTAGGAGACAAACAAAATCAAGATAAATAAGTAATATGCACTTTATGCTAAATACCAAGAAGTACTAAACAAATATAAATGAGAAAGCAGGGTATTATGGTACATGCCTGAAGTCCCGGATAAGCAGGAAGCTGAGGCAGGAGAATCAAGAATTCGGGTCCAAGAGTTCAGAGTCAGCTTGGAAAACATGTCCAGACCCCATCTTTTTTTTGTTGTTGTTGTTGTTGTTTGTTTAAAAAAAAAAAAAAAAAGAAGGAAGGAAGAGGAGAAAAAAAAGAAATTGCATAGCATTGAAGTAGTAATTGGGAATACAGTAGTTGAGAATGTTCAAGGGAAGATTATACAGTTCCATCATATACCAACAATAAGTATTTACTCAAATACCCAAGGAAAACTTAGAATAAATGAGAACTTTAGAAGTTCAAGAAAGGACACAGTTCATTTGAACTATACCAGTTAAAGGAGGATTCACAAGGGGAGGAGGCCTGCTAGCACCTGGATCTTAAAGGATAAGAAGAATTTGGGTAGATAATAAGAAATAACATCCAAGTGAAGAGAAGTGAAGGGGGAAAGAGTATGAGATAGAGTAAAATAAGGATGTTCTTAGCTTCGAGGGCAGGGGTGGGGAGGCTACCTTGTAGAGAGTCTATGTTGGCAAATAGAAGAACGGTGGAAGAACAGGGTAAGGCCAAAGTTTGTAAAATCCTAAGACCAGACTAAAGGTGCTGTCCTGTGAATATTGCAAACAAATAAAGCAGATAGGTAGAGGATTCACATCTTTAGTAATATTATTTCTGACAAATTTGGAAGAGTAGGGAGAGGGGTGCTATTCTGCATTGATTCAAGAGTGAGACTAAGAATATGGATTATGAGAAGAGAGGCAAGAATGAAATGGGAATGTAGATCTGATATCTACTTTAAGGAAAAATCATGTAGACTTAATTGCTGATTGCACAAAGGAGATGAAAAAGAATCAAAGATTTCTCTCAGTTTTAAAATGACCAGTTTTGCCATTAAAGGAAAGAGAAATTTGGGGTATATTGGGAGTTTGAATTCAAAGTAAATGAGGTAAGACAACCCAATGTAGACATCCTTAAGACTACTAAAGAAAAGGTTCATGTAATTCTTGACATATAAACTGAATTAAGTTTCTAGGAACCACTTTTCCTATTTATTTAAAACCCAGGCAAATACTAACATGGTGAAAAAAATCTGTCTACATCAAAATATATATATATATATATATATATATATATATATATATATATATCCAAATCCTATATATTTTGTTTATTTATTTTTTAGTTGTCAATAGACCTTTATTTTATCTATTTATATGTAGTGCTAAGAATCAAAACCAGGGCCTCACATGTACTAGGCAAGTGCTCTACTACTAAGCCACAATCCCAGTCCCCAATTCCTATATTTTTATTCCAAGTTGCGGTAATAATAAAATGTTATTGATTGGAATCTAGTAGATAACACCTTGTTCTACTGGATCATCTGTCAAGGCTACCTAGAGATTTTACATGAATTCTCTAAGTTCATGTTGTCAGCTATTACAGAACTTGGTCTCTCCCTAGGTCTTCACAACACTGAGAATTTTGCCCCTCTTTTCCATGCGGTCTTTAAGAAATGTTAAGAGATTTTTTCCAGCTTGCTTGTGGAGAAAAGTATTAGCAGTTTGGTTCATTAGCACTGTCTTCAGCCATATTTCCAATAAGTGTGGACATTCAAAACTGTTTCTCATGAAGAAAATCTAACTTGTTTAGAGACTTCACTTTTGACTTAATCACTTTTCTTCCACCCACATTCATTATTGAAGTTGCCAGAATTAAAATACATCAAAATAAATTCAGTCATTTGAGAAGTAGTAGTTATTTCTAACGTTGGACTCTTTCTGTTAATCTTTGGGGGAGGGAGGCTTTTCTTGGCCCTGGGGCTATAGCTCAGGGGCAGAGCGTTTGCCTAGCCTGTGTGAGGCACTAGGTTCAATTTTCAGCCCCACATAAAAATAAATAAATAAGCTGGGCACCGTGGTGCACTCCTATAATTCCAGGGGCTTGGGAGGCTAAGAGACAGGAGGATCGCGAGTTCAAAGCTACCTTTAGCAATGGCAAGCCCTTAAGTAACTCAGGGAGATCCTGTTTTTAAATAAAATACAACAACCAGGGCTGCGGATATGGCTCAGTGGTTGAGTGCCCCTAAATTCAATCCCTGGTACCCGCCCCACAATAGATAGATATGATACAGTTATCCAGATAGATATGATACAGTTATCTATCTATCTATCTATAACTAATATATATATATATATATATATATATATATATATATATATATTTTTTTTTTTTTTTTTAAAGGCTTTTCTTATCATACTGGAAAGTCCTATTAAGCTATAGAAAATAGATCTAACTCTGTGCCTGAGGCAGGAGAATTGCAAGTTTGAGACTAGCCTGGTCAACTTAGTGAGACCCTGTGTCAAAATAAAAGATAAAAAGGTTTAGGGATGTAGTTCAGTCCCCAATTCTGGAAAACAAACAAACAAAAACCCAGCAAAACAAAACAAAACAAAAATAATATCGAACTCTATGCCTGATGGTCCTGATCTGCCTCCTGATCGTTCTTCAAATTTAAATCACCACCTAGACTTTAAGGTTAAAACTTCAGCGTTTCTTCCTTACAGATCATTCTTATGAAATGATGTTCATACTCATTGTTCTGTGAAGACTAATGAAATGAATTTTATTTAGTTAGTTAGTTAGTTTTGAGATGGGGTTTTGCTGGATTGCCCAGGCTGGCCTCAAACTTGTGAGCATGAGTGACCCTCCCACCTCATCCTCCCAAATAGCTGGGACTAAAAGTGCATATGACCATACATCAGACTGCCCCAGAATTTTAAAACAAAATTAGATCCTACAGATCACCTAATGTAGTGCACTTTTCAAACTGTTTTCCTACTACCTATATTTTATTATTGTTAATTTTTAATAAAATGTATTTAGCAAGGGAGCAGAGTTAATTTTAAATAATTTTTTTTTCTGTTGACAAGAGCGCTTTAGTTATTTCCTTATGCATTTCTTTACTCTTTCTATTACACGTACCACAGAATGGTACAAATTGTGGCTGAACTAGGTGAAAGGAAAAACCTCTGTTGCTTATGGTGCCTTGGATACATGTTGAGGGCCAGAATGGTCTCAGTAATCTGTTTACCTCAAGAAACTCGGAGAAGACCATTGATCTTCTCATGGAATTTACCTGAGAACTTTGGTAATTCCTAAATTCACAAAGAGCTCTGTAGCATTTTTTGCATTAAAAAGTATCCACAGACCATGTGTTCTTGGCGTTTAGAGCAAGTAAGTCATGCTGAACTAGGCTGTGCTCCAGAAAGTCATTTTCACCATTCTTGTATTTCAGTTTCCTTATCAAAAGGTGAAGTATCACTTGCTTCTATTAGTCTCACAGAATATTTTAAGCAGAAATGAAAGAGTCTTGGTGAAAACACTTTGCTTTCTCAAAGAAAGTTGAAATGAAAAAAAAAAGCCTCTGAAATGTTTACTCAAAATTGCAGATGTTAATCTAGAGAATATTGTTCTCAAAATATGAGGCTAGTGTGAGTTATCTTAGATTTTTAACATGGAGAAGATTGGAAGAATTGTAATGATTTTCCAGGAGGGCTTATGATCATGTGATTTACCTTGTGTTTGTGTCTAACACTTATAATTTTCAACCAAGGACATGTACAGTCCTGGAAATTTGCTGAGGATCTTAGAAGGACTTTTTAAAAATACCTTTGCCATGTCTCAAGATTTTGGATTTCCCCATATACTTGCATGTGGGCTCATGCCCAAACAACAGCAACAATAACAACAGCAAACAATACCGTCCTTAATCCTTTCTGCCAATTGCTCCCACTTCATTGAGAACATTGAACTTGCTGGGCAGTAACAACTACATTTTTCTTTCTATCCATACCCTCAAATCAGCTTAGATACACTTTTACCTATTTTTCAGTCTTCAAAATCACCTTAGTTCTATGAATTATTCCCTCATTGTTACCCCTGCTTCTCTTTTTTCTTTTTCGTTTTTTGATACCAGGGATTGAATCCTGGGACACTTCACCACTTAGCCAAATTCCACCCCTTTTAATCTTTATTTTGAGACAGGGTCTCACCGAGTTGCTTAGGCCTAATTTGCTGAGACTGGCCTCAAATTTGGGATCCTTCTGCCTCAGCCTGGGAATTGCAGGGATATAGGCATGTACCATTGAACCTGGTTGTGGTTTTTTTTTGTTGTTTGTTTTTTTCCTTCTTTAAGTGGTCAGTTTAAAATGTTCCAGTATACTCATTCTTAAATGCACATGTGTAGGACCTTCCCCAAAGTGAGTTTATCTGATCAGTACAGAGATGAATGAGATACAGGAGTTCTTACCCCCTCTTCAATGTCGCTGGATATCAGGAATCTAAAGAACTCGGTTCAGTTTTCCTACTACTTATATTTTATTATTGTTGTTTTTAATTTTTAATAAAATATATTTAGCAAGTGAGCAGAGTTTATTTTAAATATTTTTCAAAATGTTTTCCTATTGCCTATATTTTGAGACTAGCCTGGGCAACTTAGTGAGACCCTGTGTCAAAATAAAAAATAAAAAGGTGTAGGGATGTAGCTCAGTTGTAGAGTACCCTTGGGTTCTGTCCCCAATGCTGAAAAACGAACAAACAAAAAAACAGCAAAAAAAAAAAAAAAAAAAAAATCGAACTCTATGCCTGATGGTCCTGATCTGGCTCCTGATCGTTCATTGGTCTGCAGGGAAGAGATCAAATCCTGATTGGTATTCCTGACCTGGCTGTAACTCATGTCCAGCCTCTTCATCACTGTGCTGTCCTTTAGATCTCTCAATCTGTAGATCTTCAACATGACATTCTATTCACACATTTGCTGTGTCCTTGCTGTACCTCTCCTGATGAACTGCCCTTTTTCCTTAATGACCCAGCTCGGGAGCACTCATCAAGAGCACTTCATATTTGTGGCACAGTTGTTTCTCAGACTTCAAACTCCCTTTAATCATTTGTTTATGTTTGCTTGCTCTACAAACTGAAAATCCTAGGACAAAGGCTGTGTCTTAATATCATGCCCAGTGTCTGGTTACTTAGGTACTTAGTCATACCCTTTAAAGAAAGCATTCACTCTATGATCTTTTTTGTATCTCTTATTTCTCTTTGCCCCTTGCTGAACCCTTCTTAAAATAGATATAGCACCTGCCCATTGCTGGGAGGGGTTGTAGGGTTTGTAGAGTTAGGACTTCAAGTGTCAAAGCATGATAATCTCATATGCACAGTTACATTATTTCAGAGGTTGAATCTGAGTTTACTTAATTGTAAGTAACACTTGTGGAATATTTGATACTTCAAATTTTTCCCTAAAGTATCTTACCAAAATTAAATTTGTTACAGTTGAGTTTATGTGGTTTAGGCTGTTTTGGAAGAACTTAGGAATGTACTTAGTATTCAAATTTCACTGGTATTATAGTTGTTTTCACTATAGGAAGAGAAATTTGAGAACTTTATGGATAATATTTGATGTCTAAGGGGTGATCATTTTATTTTGTATTGTTTTTATGGTGCTGGGAATTAAACCCAAGCATACTAGGTGAATGGTCTACCACTGAACTATATCCCCAGTCCTTGGGGTGAAATTTTTTAATTAATAAATATACTCAAAACCTTTTAAAATTACTTAAATTTCTTTTGATGACAGATTGTTTTACCTAGAAGTTTTTGTTTTGCTCTACTTTATTTTCCTTCCTTCCTTCCTTCCTTCCTTCCTTCCTTCCTTCCTTCCTTCCTTCACTGGTGATCAAATCCAGGCCCTTGCACATGCCAGGGTAGCTCTCTCAACTTAGCTACCATAGTCCTCTATGTTTTCATTGTCAGAGAAGAGGAATGTAGCTCTTGTCACAGGTCATGTGTTTGGATTGCTGTCCCCTAGCTTTTTGGTATTATGAGGACATAGCAGCGGGGAGATGCAAGCTCTAGGGGAGCAACCGGTTCTGTTTCTAGGGAGCATTTAGGAAAAAGTGCTGAGTTCCAGGTTTTCCCAATTAACATTATAGTGTTTATTAAAACCTATAGCTAAGATGGCAATACACTTCCTGTATTGAAAGCAGAATTTAATGTTTGGGAACTTTACAAGTATTTCATAACAAAAAAAATTATAGTCTTTTGCCATAGATTTAATAAGCATGAAAGCAGATGTTCTCTAAGAGGTTTTCTCCCCGAGTTACAAGCATTTTTTTAAAAAATATCTTTATTTATTTATTTTTTTTATGTGGTGCTGAGAATCAAACCCAGTGCTTCACGCATGCTAGGCAAGTGCGCTAACACTTGAGCCACATCCCCAGCCCCAGTTTCAAGCATTTTTAAAGATAAGAGATAAGCCTGGCACTATGGCTCATGCCTGTAATTCCAGGGGCTCCAGAGGTTAAGGCCAGAGGATCACAAGTTCAAAGCCAGCCTGGCAACTGTGAGGCTGTGAGGTGCTAAACAACTCAATGAGATAAAATAGGGCTGGGGATGTGACTCAGTGGTCAAGTGCCCCTGAGTTCAATTCCTGGTACAAGAAAAAAAAAATAAGAGTAGTTTTGTTTGTTTAATTTATAATTTAGTTTTCTTTTTTTTTACCCCCAAAAGCTCTACCTTTTGAAAGCAAGTCACTTTTTAGATATGAAATTTTGAAATTATTATGTTTATTTTATTAGTAAGTTTTCCTAGAGGAGCAAGGTGGGAAAGCATATCTGAATGCCTAGCTCATAGTACTTAATAAACTTGGGGGTAGGGGTTGGTCCTGGGAACTTGACCACTGGGGGAACTTGACCACTGAGCCCCGTTCCAGGCCCTATTTTGTATTTTATTTAGAGACAGGGTGTCATTAAGTTGTTTAGCAACTGACTGTTGCTGAGGCTGGACTTTGAGGCAGGAGAATTGCAAGTTCAACCTTCCAAGCTGCTAGGATTATAGGCGTGTGCCACTACTCCCATGTAGGGAGGAAAATAATATAAAACCATTTTAAAATTTAGTTTAGTTTTGATTAATTACGTGGAAGGTATTTGTCTTCATGAACCAAGCTCATAAACCAGAATCATTACTGAACATCCACTTGAAGTCTTTATGGAGTCCAGTTAAAGCAGACAGATGGGAGAGAAGCAGTGGCCAGAAAATAAGGACAAGGGAGTATTTCTTAAGCTTATGAGAATGAATTTGTTGTAAAATTGCTGTTATTATCTGGGAGAAAAATACTCTAAAGTTTAAGAAAATGATCGTTGCCTTTCCATACCATGTAAGAACCTTCTTTACTGGCTTCCTAAAAAGAATGACTCTAGTATCTGAATGAATTCTCTAACAGTGACTGGGAACTCACTGATTTGGTACATTTTTAGAAAATTCTAATTATTTAGGACCATATTGAGCTCAAATCTGCTACCTAGGTCTTCAGCTCTTTATTAAAGAATATTGGGTCAATTTTTAACTTCATAGTCCCTAAAATAATAAAGTTTGGTATTTGTTATCATAGATGTGGTCAGATCCACATAGACTTCCCTCTGGCTCTTTGGACACTGCACGTCCGTTCATTTAGTCCATTTATTTACTATATAATACACACACACACACACACACACACACACACACACTCACACTCACACACATATATATATTATATTTAAATTTGGCAGCATATATGTGCATTTAGCATGTATATATATATACATATATATATATGTATATATATATAATTTTAACATTAAGACACACTTTAATCGAAATGAAGTTACAGTCCACAAAGACTTTTGTCATTTATTCACACAAGAAGCTGATAAACCAAATCTCTTCTATTCTTTACTGTGTGACTGTAATTTACTAAACCCATGTTGGAGATTTTGATTATATGTGTGTATGTTAGGCAGGGGCAGGGATCAAATCCAGAGCCACCCAGAGTCTTGTACTCGTTAGACCAGTGCTGTACCACTGAGCTATATCCCCAGCCCCACCTTTTTTTTTTTCTTTACCACAATCTTACTCAAAACTTAAAATATCATTCACCACGTCCTTCACCTCTTTTATTTTTAACTTTCCCTCCATTTTACTTTGTGGGGTAAAAAGATTTACTTTCATGATATAGTGCCATACTTTTAAAATTTTATTTTTGTGTTATAAGGGATTGAACCCAGCGGTGCTCTGCCACAGAACTACATCCCTAGCTCTTTCTATTTTTGTTTCAGAGGCATAGTCTTACTAAGTTGCTGAGGCCGGTCTTGAACTTGGGATCCTCCTGCCTCAGCATTCCAGGTCTTTGGGATTACAGGTGTGCATCACCAGCTTTATATTTACATTTGGCAGCATGAATAGACAGCTTCCACAGACTGGAGGTTTTGAATCAAGATAGGCAATTTAAAAAGTTTAAAACATACTATACCTTTCTTCCCCTTCTTCCAAAATAAGGTACAAATATTTAAATACCTGGTCTTCCTGGTATGATTTTAATACATTTGTTCTGTGAGTTGGAAACTATAATATCACAAACTTAAGAATTAATTAGAAGGTAAGTGTGAACATGTAAAAACAATTGTTTTTCTAAATTTCTGTTTACTTTTGCTTTTATTTACAAAGAAGGAAATCCTCCCATTGCATTATCTCTGCAGATAGTGTTATTTTCATTTTTGATTCATTGGTAGACTAATTTTCCCATGACCAATTTATCAATGATAGCACATAATACACTTGAAATTAGAAATGTGAGAATGTTTGGTCTAAGTCACATTAGAATATAAAGGCCATTGGTGCCCTCAGAGTACATGATATTATATATCTAGAACACTGTAAAGGTTTCTTTAAAAAACTGTTAGAAGCCAGGTACAATGGGGCATACTTGCATACTTGTAAGCTCAGCTACTCAGGAGGCTGAGGCAGGAGGATCACAAATTTGAAGCCAGGTTGGGCCATTTAGTGAGACCCTGTTTCAGCATAAAATTTAAGAAATGCTGGGAGTTTAGCTCAGTGACACAGTACTTATCTTAGCACTTACAAGGCCCTGGGTTTAATCCACAGTACAAAAGAAAAGAAAGAAAGAAACTTAGAACTAATAAACTACTAAATGAATTCAATAAAATGGGTTTTATTTTATTTTATTTACAGAAATAGAAAAAATAATCCTAAAGTTCATACAGAACCACAGTAGACCCTGAGAGAGGTTAAATAAGTCTTGAGTTGAAGACATCACACTTTCTTATTTCAAAATATATTCAAAGTTACAATAATCAAAACAGTATGATACTGGTATAACAACAGACATATAAAACAAATAGAGCAGAATAGAGGGCTCTGAAATAAGTCAGTGCACCCAAGGTCAACTGATCATCTACAAAGGTGCCAAGAATATGCAGTAGGGACAAAATAATCTTTTCAGTGAATGATACTGGGGAAACTCCATTTGTACAAGTGTAAGAATGAAAGTGGACTATTATCTTACCTAACATACAAAAATCAAATCACAACTGATAACACAGTTAAACATAAGACCAGAAACCATAGAATTACTGGAAGAAAACATAGGGCAAAATCTTTTTAATTAACACTGGCCGAGGCAATGATTATTACCATTGTTTGGAGGGTTGTTTTGTTGTTGTTGTTGTTTGTTTGTTTTATTATGACACCAAAAGCACCAGCAACAACAAAAGCAAAAACTGACAAGTGAGGTTGCTTCAAACTAGAAAGCTCCTGCACAGCAAAGGAAACAACAGAGTGAAGAAACAGACCTACTTACAAACCATAGAACCAACAAGGGAGACATCCAAAATATATAGGAAGATAAATAGCAAAAAACAAATAACTCAATGAGTGGACTTGGGACTTGAATAGAAATTTCTCTATATAAGACATGCTTATGGCCAACATGTATATGTAGGGAAGCCCTAGTTCTTTTTTTTTTTAATTTTAAAAAATAAATGACAGCGGAATGCATTACAATTCTTATTACACATATATACCACAATTTTTTATATCTCTGTATATAAAGTATTTTGACACCCAATTCGTGTCTTCATACATTTACTTTGGGTAATGATGTCCATCACATTCCCCATCCTTGCTAATCCCCTGCCCCCTCCCTTTTCCTCCCACCCCTCTGTCCTATCTAGAATTCATCTATTCCTCCCAGGCTCCCCCTCTCCACCCCTCTATGAGTCAGCCTCCTTATATCAGAGAAAACATTCAGCATTTGTTTTTTTGGGGGATTGGCTAACTTCACTTAGCATTATCTTCTCCAACTCCATCTATTTACCTATAAATGCCCTGATTTTATTCTCTTTTATTGCTGAGTAAAATTTCATTGTGCATATATGTCACATTTTTAGGGGGAAGCCCTAGTTCTATGCCCATCACCTTCAGCACTGCTAAGTAAAGTTCCACTATTGTTCCCCTAAGCATTACTTCATTAACTGTTTCCATTTAGGAAAATCTCTTCCAGATTTTTGTTTTGCAAACCTATATTGCAAATTTATATTATTATTATTATTATTATTATTGCAAATCTATATTACAAAAATATATATTTATGAAAAGTTTCTGCCACATCCCTTCTGTTATCTGTTCACTCAGCCCTTATCTAAGTACCCTTTCACTTTGATCTCATTTTCTCTGATCCTTTTTCCTCCCTTTCTGGGAACACTGTTTCCTGCTTATCAGTTAATGCAGTCCAAAGTTATGTGTCTCATGTGAATATGTATGTATTTTTAACTCCCAGGTCAAATTCTTTTTTTTTTTCCAGTACTTGGGAATTAGACTCAGGGGAGTTCTACCACTAAAGATGTAGCTTTTCATTTCGGGGAAAGGGTCTCTAAATTGCAAAGGTTGGCCTTTTACTTGGATCATCTTATTTCAGTCTTCTGAGTCACTGGGATTACATGCATGTAAAACAAGAAGGAAAGGGCTTGGGGTATAACTCAATAGTAAAGCATTGCCTTGTACATGTGAAGCACTGGGTTTAATCCTCAGCACCACATAAAAAGATAAATACATAAAAAGAAGGTATTATGTTCACCTACAACTAAAAACAATTTTTTTTTAAAAAACGAGAAAGTTAATTTCACTAGTGGGCTTTTGTTTTATGTTCAAGCTTTAAATTTTATGTTCATAGGATAATTATATATTGAGATACCTGATAATGGATTGAAATCCCTGTTGTTGAATCCCTCAACGTCTCTGAGAATTGAAGATGCCCTTTAAATTCAGTTATTTATCTGAATTATTCAAATACTTAAATCGAAAATTTAACTTAGAAACATTAGAATTTATATATTTTAAGAAGTTGGGTTAAGTTTAAAACAATAAAAGCACCATTTTCTTTAAGAAAGCACCATTTTCCCTTAAATACATAATTGAGCAATTGCTTCCTAATGATATGGCTTGTAGTTACACATCTCAGTTGCTCTGTTGTTTAATACAAGGTGTTTCCTAAAAAAGTTTATGAAAAGTGCAACTATTATTTCAAGTATGACAGTAACTAACATGAATAACTATGTTAGTTACTATGATAGTAATTAACAAAATAGACATGAAACAAAAAATATAAAAGATGGTAAATAGGAGTACAATTGTTATATTTATTTTCATTGCTATTTCAGTGCTCAATTATTATAGATTGTATGAAATAAAATAATCAGTGGAAAACATTTTAACCAAACAGTAATGAAGGTAGTTCTTTTTGGTGAGAATTTTTTTTTTTAAGTTAACTGAGGGTTTTTCCAAGACCATTAATTATATATTTTACCAAGCAAAATATAAAGCAATAGATTACCTCTAATTTGACTAAAATTGAATTCCTGCCAATGTAGGTAAAAAATGGTTTCATTCACAGGGCATCTTTCATCCAAAATCTATAGATTATCAACTACTGTCTTCTAGGTTTGTGTGAATGTTGGAAATTATTGCATATTTTGCAAATACCACCTGTTCCTATCTTTTTTTTATATATGACACATATATAGATATGTGTCCCATGAGATAATATATATATTTAATATGTCCCTACTGAGATATTTCTACAAACTTTGATTCTTTGTTATAGAAGTCCTGTCAAAATTCTAGACAAGCAATACACATACATATTACTTAATGAGTAACATACTTAAAACAAAATGAAATTCAAATTAATTTTATTTTTCAGCAAGCTCATGCCTTTGAGAAACCTGAGCCTTCTAAGGTGAGATGACTGCTCCAAAATGGAGTAGCTCTGGGTCTGTCTGTCGGTCTTCTGGGTCCTAATTCCCATCCCACTTCTACACATTACCTGGAGAATCTGCAATTCAGTTTTTCTTTTAAATATCTTTTATTAAAGAAATACAGGAAGTGATTTTTTAATTATTCATCGTTCTTAGTTCCATGTTGGTGATTTTTCTCCAGAAACTCTGTTTTTTGTCAAAGTCAGTAGTTTGTTTTTTTTTTTTTTTGCCTTTTCTAAATAACAATGAGTGTTTATTTACATCATAACAATGGCCACATTGTGTTATTTATCAATATCTAGGTAGTTCCTTTTGTCACTGGAGAAGAGATGTCTCTGAAGAAGGGTTCCAGGAGTTCCCAAAGGAGAAGGGGAACTCAACTCACAACCAGTGGGATTCTCAGGACCAGTAGGCATATGTGACAGAAAAGAATTTCAGCCTGAGCCAGAAGTTTATTTAGGAAGGAAGATACTCACAGCATATCTGAAGAGTAAGAAGCTGCTCTGGCTTGGGGTCCAATATTTAGAGAAGGGCTGTATCAGGGTCCAGACTGGAAGTAGATCCAGGGTGGAGCTGCAACAATTTTGCACCTCTGTTCTCTGTGATTGCATATTTCCCTCATTTTACAAGGGCAGGAGCCAAGGGCAGGGGCCAAGGGTGTGTCATTCAAGATTTACAACCCTGCTAAGTCTCAATGGCTTGTATTTCTTTCTTTTTATTCTAAACCCATATCAATAAGAATGTGTGGTTGTTTTTTTTTTTTTTTTAACTTGAAAGAGTATGTTTGTGGCAACAGGAACTCTGGGTCTATTTGCAGAAAAATAATTTGAAACGTTGAACCGTTATTTTCTACAAATTTATTTAGGCATTATTTCTTGAAATGATTTTACTAGGATATATTTCCCTATGATACCATTTGGTCTTTCTAGGTTATCCAATTGATTGATCTAAAAAGTACATGGCATTTTACCATTTTAAAAAATATTCTCTGGGGGCTGGGGATGTGGTTCAAGCCTGGCATATGTGCGTCCAGGGTTCCATTCTCAGCACCACATATAAACAAAAGCCGAAAGCTAGAAAATAAATATTAAAAAAAAAATTCTCTCTCTCTCTCTCTCTCTCTCTCTTTAAAAAAATATTCTCTGTAAAAAAAATATTCTCTGTAAAAAAAAATATTCTCTGTACCTACAGATATAGCATTTCTGTCTACACTAATTTAGTTTATGTGGGTTTTTTATTGCCTTAGTTTTTCTACTCACTAGATTCTCTAAGAACCTACTCAAGTTTATTTATTAAGCTTATTATGTATGTTTTTATATTGTTTTTATTAAATTAATTACTTTTCCTTCTTGTTTTCCTAAGTTATTGAATTAGATTACTTAATTTATTTTTGTTCTATTTTGTTTTATTAATAAAAAGATTTTTAAGGCTCTAGTTAAAATTTGGGTATAGCCCATACATTTTGAAATGTGCTGTGCTCATTAACGTTACTTTTAGAGATTATTTCAAAGTTTTCTGTAAGCAAAGTTACTTAGTAAAAGAAACAAAATATCTTTAGTTTTGTTGACCTTGAATAAAGTCAATCCAGTTGAGAACAAAGAAGATTACATTTGTTTGGGGATAATTAGGATTGTAATCTGGGAAAAACAGATTTAAGAAATCTGGAAAATGTGCTCCAAGGTTTTATGACATGGTGGCTGTATTTATAGCTTTAAACCTGAAGAGGGTTGGTAACTATATCATTTGTTAGTTAGGAATTATGATTAGTGTTGGCAGAAGTGTTATTTTATGAAAAAGGATTGGGTGCAGGTCAGCAGAGCTGAACAGCGTTTCCAAGGTCCATAGGAAAGAAGGGCTTCTCCAGTTCAAAGGTTTTGTAGCAGCTTGTCTAAGATCTGATTAACAGTGGCGGCCTCTGTCTCCATTTTCAATGCCTCAAACCAAAATTACTCTATTTTATTTTTATTCTCTGACAGCTTGTTCTCACTCATTTTGTTATTTGCAGTATTTTGTTGGTTCTGGGGATTTATCTCAGAAGCCCTCTACCAGTGAGCTAGGTCCTCAACCCTTTTATTTTTTTATTTTGAGACAGGGTCTTTTTAAACTGCTGAGGCTGGCCTTGAACTTGGAATCCTCCCGCCTCAGCCTCTTGAGTTACTAAGATTACAGGAGTGCATCACTTCTTCAGGCTTTATTTTCTTCTTTTATTTTAGTCTTTGTTTTTCTTAGGTACCATAAAATTATGTTAATTTTTTGGTTTCCACCCTCAGTTTTTAGCTTGTAACTCCTTCCCCAAGGCTACCACAGAAGCTAGGATTTTTTTTTCCCCCAAGGTGGGTCTTAGAAAATCTCCCAGTTCCCAAGAAATGTCAGCCCCCATGCCCTAGGGGAAGAATGCTGTAAGGAAAGACCTAGAAGAATGTTGAAGCTGATAGGCTTTCTGGGTTTCCCCCGCCCAGTCTATTAGTGTTAGATTTGGAGTGAAGTTTGCACAAAAACCCCTGAAAGGCCAGGAAGTAGAACTTCCAAGAGCCGAGCACACTGAGATTTCTGGAGTGTGGCACCCTGAAGAAGGTATGGAAACCCCAAGCCCCTTCTCCTGTGCTTTAAACTATGTATCTCTTCATCTGTGTCTTGTAATATGCTTTACAATAAACCTGTAAATTTTCTTGTGTTCTGTGAGCAGTTCCAGCAAATTAATTAAACCCAAGGAGGGAGTTGTTGGAACTGGGATTCATAGCGGTTTTCAGTGGGAGCTAAAGTGGAACAGGGTCTAGAGGCCAGTCTGGGTGCTACATCCTCAACCTGAGATCAGATGCTTTATGCAGTCTATGTAGTGTCTGGAGTGAATTAAATTAGAAAACCAAGCTGGTGTTTGCTGCTGAATTGCTCCCTTGCTGATGGGAAGAAAGAAATCTACACTTCTGTAAACCTATGTTGGCTGTGGTGTGAGAGTGGAGAAAAAGGCAGTGTGTTTTTGCAACACAGGTACCATTCTGGATTTGTTCCCCCTGTTCACATATCCTTAAGAAGGGTTGATTCACCTGTGCCCACAAAAGAATAATCAGATCTTCTTAGAATGTTCAAGACATTCTTTTGGTTGGGGCCTTATCACTGCAAAGCTTTTTGTTATTCGTTCAAAATATTGCTTAAGAGATCCCTCTGCCTCCATCCTCTGCCCTTTCCCTTTTTTCTGGTCCGGGCTTTAGAGTCCAGTTAGGTTCATAATTTGGTTATGTGATTTTCTTTTTCTGTGTGCTTCAGCCTGCCAAGTTAAGACCTATCCTGTTGAGATTTTTCCCTCTCCCCCCTGAAACCTACCACTGTAAAAACTTGAGCATGCTCCTCAGTGAGACCCGTGGGAATGAGGAGCCAGGGCAGAGAAGAGTCCTGCCATCCACAGGCATTTGGTGTGCTGCAATTGTACATAGGTATTTACTTTTCCTCCCACTGCCTTGTGGTTGAATGAGGCTTGCCCATTTCTCCAAACCTTCCCCACTCTTTAGTCTTTGCAGTATGTAGTAGGAGGGAACCCCTTGGCTGGGAAGACACCTTCCCTACCTCAGGGTGAGCACGCCACTCAGGGGTGCAACAGTACTGTTGTAAGTTCAGTGATTCCATTTTCTCCCCAGCTGTGCCTCAACAGACAAGGCTTTCATCACAGTCTCCCTCTCCCCTGTTTTGTGTTGCCCCCTGTTTGGACAAGTCATGTTGTCCAAGAAGAGGTGAAAGAACCCTCTGCCAGAGTTTCCTTTGTAGCACTTCTAGAGCACTTTTATTTATTTTTCTTTTCTTTATTTTTGGTGGTGGTCTGGATAGAACCAAAGGCCTCATGCATGCCAGACAAGCCCTCTACCAACAGCCCTTCCATAACTGGTTTTTTTCTTTGATGATTTTAATAATTTCCTGGGAATAAGGGCACATTCCTGCTTCTCCACAAGTCTTGATTTTTTTTTCCCCATGAACATGATGGAAATTAGCTCCTTAAATGGATTATTTTTTACTATTGGGAATTGAATTCAGGGGGCACTTTACCCTTGAAATACATCCCCAGCTTTTTTTGAGGCAATACCTCACTACTTTGTCAAGACTGGCCTTAAACTTGCAAGACTCCTGTTTCAGCCCATGATTTGATCAGATTATTACAGGTATGCACCACCTTGCCTGCCATAATGGATTTCATATTGGGTAATGCTTTCGAGAAAATTTAAAATAGAAGTCTTTCAAGAAGAGAGAATAATTTTTCAACCAGTCACCCAGATAAAAAGCAGATCATATTTTTAAAGTTTTGAAGCAAACTTTTTTACATTTCAAATTTAAGTTGAACTCTAAGTTAAAAACTTAACTAACCAGGCACACTGGTGCTCACTGTAATTCCAGAGGATTAGGAGGCTGAGCTAGGAGGATTTCAAGTTTGAGGCCAGCCTCAGCAACTTAACAAGATCCTTTCTCAAAAATAAATAAATGATAAATAAATAAACAAATAAAGTCTCTCAGTGAGAAAGAACAAGTGGCCTGGACACTCAGTCCCTAATCCTGAAAAAAAAAATTTTAAAAAAAAATGTTCACTTTGGGCTATGGCTTCTATTTCAGTGACTGTATTAAGAAAACTAAATAACTGAAATGATTGATCATAAGAAATCTTTTCTGCTATGAAAGTCACTGTGAATACTTTGACTCTGCAGCTAAGTATTAGCAAAAAGATTCACAGTGTCTAGGGACAAACTTTAATTGTAATGTTTTGCTATAATATTTTCATATACTTTTTTGTTTTTGTGCAAGCTGGTAGATTTTCATTTGAACAATTGAAGTGGCCAGCATTGAGCACTCCCCAGAGTTATAGATATTTCTTATCTATAACTTTTTTTGCATGTGTGTGTGTGTGTATACCAAGGATTGAACCAAGGGTTGCTTAACCATAGAGTCACATCTCCAGCCCTTTTTATTTTTCTTTTGAGACAGGGTCACACTAAATTGCTTGGGGCCTCACTAAGTTGCTGACGCTGGCTTCAAACTCTAGGATCCTCCTGCCTCAGCCTTCCAGCTACTGTGATAAGAGGCACGTATGCTCCTAGCTCTCTCATCTACATTTCGAGTCCTGAAAAATCCACTTCCTGAGTTGGGAATCTGGCATTGCTGCCCCCACCCCCAATTTGTTTGTATTTTGTTTTGTTTTATTTATTTTTGTGGTACTGAGCACTGAACCCAGGAGTATTCTGACTTTGAGTTACATCTCCCAGCTTTTTTATTTATTTTTTTCCTTGAGGCAAGCTCTGACTAGGTTTCCCACTCAGGCCTCAAACGTGATCTTCCTGCCTCAGCCTTCCAAGCCATTAGGATTCCACGCACACACCACCATGCCTTCATTTTTTTTTTTAATCTTCTAATTATTTTTCTTACCTTTAAGTGAAGTATTAGGAACGCAAAGATTTGATTTAATTTACTCTTCAGTAAGTTTAAAAACTTAATTAAGTCATCTTTATTTCATTACTTACCCTTTTTCTATTTCTCGAATCTTTTTTTTCCCAATCGTAGAGGATAGGAAAGGTAGCAGAATACAACAGTTACTATTATGGTATTATGTAAAAATGTGGATGTGTAACCCATGTGATTCTGCAATCTGTACTTGGGGTAAAAAAGGGAGTTCATAACTCACTTGAAGCTAATGTATGCTAATGTATGAAATATGATATGTCAAGAGCTTTGTAGGGTTTTGAACAACCAATAAAAAAAAAAACTGAAAAAAAAAAAAAAGTTGCTGAACATGTCCAACTCTTTACTAGCTTCCGAAGCATCAAAAAGAGTTAAATAGAAGTGGGGAAAGGCACAGTGGTGAGTAGGTAGTATTTCTAATTAATCTCAAAATTTGGGAGTAATTTACTATGAATTCTGTTCTTTCTGCCATAACAAAGAGGAAACAGCAAGAAACTTGGTACTAATTAAAACAGCCTCATTCCACCAAAGAACTGAACAGTCAGCAAATATAACCTCAAATTCAAATAGTGATAACTGTTTCAGGCTGAAACAGGAATAAAGGAACAAGTTATTAAATTTTAACATCTACTGGAAAATAAAGTGCATACCAGTTTAAATTTGATATTTAATAATTAATGACAACAGAGAAGATGTAAAAATAGGTGCTTCCCTGGGTTCGATGCCCAGTTCCAAAAAATAAAAGGGGGGAGGGACCAAAAAAAAGTGTTTCATGAATGGTGTTGTATTTGGGTGAGGGCTATTTCCAGGCAAGCAGAATATAGTAGTGTAAGTGTCTGCATGGGTATTTTTTTTTTTGCATTCATCATTAGTTTTATTCCAGCTCTGAGTTATTCAATCAGGGTCATTAAATTTGAGTTTGATTATCAATATTTGAAGTTTTAATAGCATAATGGCAGGCTTATATGTCAAAATGAGTCTTCACACAGGGAGGAAATCTGAGATTTCTTATTTCTTAGGCTAACTGAAATGCCCTGGACATAAGCCAAGACAGAGTCCATCGGCTTTGGATCTTACACTAGTCATCTAGATTGACTTCCAAGGCCAAGATATCTTAATATTCTGTGCTCATTGACTCAGGTGTATGGCTGACATAATATATTTCCAATAGCTTATTTTGGCTAAAATAATACATATGCCAGGTTGCTTTATTACAATGGGATCAGAAGTTATTTCTCGTGTGTGTGTGTGTGTGTGTGTGTGTGTGTGTGTGTTAATAGGCACCAAAAAAGGAGGGGGTGTGAAATTCATTCCAAACCTTGAGATTAATTAGAAACACTACCCACTCATCATTGTGCCTATGGATTCCAGAGATAGTAAAAGCATAGAGTAAATAGGATGCAGTTATTGATGGGATGTTTGTTAAGAGGGAAGAAAAAAAATTAAACACCTGAGGATTCATCATATTATGATATACATTATAGATAGGCAGGTGTTAAGTAAAAACCAGTGAATTCCTCCTGGGATATGTTGAGTATAATGTGCAGTGTGACGTTCAGGCATAGATTATTAGAGAAAGTGAGAAATTTGAATGGGGAATTGTATCAGGCTATAAGTAGACATCTGAGAGTATCGGCTATATGAGTCTTTGAGAGTAAGAGAGGTCCTCCAGCAAATTGTTATCTGTCTTTCTGGCCATCTCTTGGGTTACCTTTCTTAATTTTTTTTTTCCTTTTTGCAACCTCTGAACTCTTAAGTTTTTTAAGCCCCAATTTTGAGCCAGCTTCTCAAACTATGCTTTTGGCGATCTATTTAGTTGTATGGCTTTGAATACTATTTACAGACTGATGTAACTGAAAATAATCTTTAGCTTCAACATTTACCAAGTCCCTAATTTGTATGTGACTGCCTAAGATATCTACTTGAATTATATGTACCTCAAATTGAGCTTGTTCAAAACAGAAGTCTTAATTTTCCCATCAGTCATGTTTTTTCCGGTTCAGTTTTATCTCAGTACATACCACTGTCATCAACCTTGTAGAAGAAGAAAAAACTAAGCATTATCCTGGTTTACTGCCTTTCATGCATCCTGTCACACACAATTCCAAGTTGTTTCTTCTAGAATGTCTCCTAAACCTACTTCCTTTCTTTTTGATTACTGCAGTTTAACTTCATGCAACTACTCTTTAAGCCTTCGGTTCTTTCTCTCTACAAAAAACGGAAATGACCTTTTACTTTTTAATTAATTAATTGATTTTTAGTGATGCTTAGAGATCCAACTCAGGGTCCTGCACACATTCTGCACATATTACACCACTGAGCTATGTCCCCAACCCATTAGAGTGACCTCTTTAAAGTCCAGATCAGGTATATTACTAATCTACATGTAATGCTCTAATGGACTCCCATTGGATTTAAGTAATAATTTCAACACCTTACCCCTCTAACCATAGCTCCACCCCATGCAACTGTATCTTAAAACCTCTCATTCCCTTGCTGGCTGGGAACCAACAAGATTGGTTTCTTTATTCCTCATATATTTCAAGCTAATTTATGCTTCAGCGAACTTGTACTTTTTGTTCCCTCTGACTGGAACAATCATCCCCGGCTCACCTATCACTGGTTTTTCATTCAGTTCAAATAGAAGTCAACAACTCAGTCTTTTCCCTAACCGCTCTTTCTGAAGAGTCCTGTTTCAGTTCCTCCATCCCATCACTCATTTATTTCTTTCATAGCGTAGTACTTATCAACCTAAAATGGTCTCATTTGTCTACTGGTTTATTTATAGAAACTTCACCAATGAAGGAAACCAGACTAGCATGCTCATTGCTTTCTCCCTAGAACAATGCCTGGAGAAATGAAAAGATGAGTGAAGTTCAAGAGAAGACAGTCTAGGCCAGAATCCCGAGGTTTCAGCATTTAAGGAATAAGCAGAAGAAGGGGAGCTTCAGGGGGCATTGAATAGGAGTGATGATAGAGGAAAACCAAGAGCAAGATGTCACTCAAGTGAGAGTAGTGCCCTAATACAAGATGAAAACAAGAGTTTGGGGAGCAGGAAAGACTATATGGAGAAAGAATATTTTTAATCGAACCTTGGAAGATAAGTAGGGAAGTGTTATAAAGAGTAAATGGAAGAACAGGTTTAGAGGAAGAAAATGCATGACTGGCAAACAGTCATACAATTTATCTTTCACATATCTCACTTTTTAGTGTCAATGTTGTCACTAGAGGGAAAAACACTCTGTTATGATCACACAGTGAGTGGAATAAAGGATTTAAATACAATTTGATTTGGTTGACCCTATTTACTGTAACTTAAACCATTGTCTATAGGTAGCTTGTGTTCAACCTGCAATCAATAGGAAGCCCATATTGGAAGGAGGTCTGAGCAAGCAGGGTTAACAATGAAGACAGTTTCTTAAATTTGATTATGCCCATGATAACCTCAGGGAAATTGAGGTTGAGGATACAATAACTATTACAATGTTAGTACTTTATCTGTTCTGAATTGAGAAACTTCAGGATGTCAGAGTCTTTATCAACTAAGAGGGCTGAAAAGTTCAATTTACCCATAATCATAATGAAGAATACCTTCACTTTTTGTTTTGCTAAATGACTCAATGTACCTTTCAGATTTAAGTATAGCAGGATTCTGAGATTGCATTTAGTCTCAAAGACTCAAACTACTAAAACAAGTTGATACAAGTTACAAGTGTTGAGTCATTTTTCTTATGTGTTTAATCTGGTAGGTTGTTTAACCAGTATTTGCTTATATTTGTGTCCACATACACACACACAAACACATGCACACACACGGTAAAACAGATTAAAATTGTGCATTTTAGTAAATACAAAATCACATCAGATGTCCCAAAATTTTAGAAACTGAAATTGTGTGTCACTGGCCTACAATTCTAATTCCTACATAGCTACATAACATATACACTAGGGATTAAACCCAGGGGTGTTCTGCCACTGAGCTATATCCCAGCGCCCCCCACCCTTTAATTTTTTTATTTTGAGGCAGGGTCTTGAAAGTTGTTGGGGCTGCAGTCTCTCAAGTCATTGGGATTACAGGCAAGTGCCCCCATGCCCAGCTAAATTTTCTTTATATAAGTGTTGTCCACCTTTCCCTTCATGTAGAATCTTCTTCCATTCACAACTAAAGAAATTTTAAAGATTATTAACACCCACTACCCAAATCTCTGTTATGATGATCAACCTCTTTTTTTCTCCCCACTTTGAGTATGGGGGATTAAACTCAGGGGCACTAGACCATTGAGCCACATCCCCAGCCCTATTTTGTATTTTATTTAGAGACAGGATCTCACTGAGTTGCTTAGAACTTTGCTTTTGCTGAGGCTGGCTTTCAATTCATGATCCTCCTGCCTCAGCCCCTTATCCTCCAGCCTCCTGAGCTGACTGAGATTATGGGCCTGCTCCACCACACCCAGCTATCAACCTTGAGTGTCCCCATTGTTCCATTTTTTTTTTTTGTCATGAATCTGATGACATTTTTCTGTTAAAACTTCGTGACCTACCCATATATTAGGTTTTAAGGCTCTCTGAGAGAACTGTGACCAGTCATCATTGTTTCTTGTGCCACTAAACACAGGAATTGGCTCATGTGCTCAATAAACAATGAGTTTCAGCTTTAGTTTTGAGAGTGTGCGTCAGAAAGTATCCCTTTAAAGTTTGTTGTCTCTAGTCCCACAGGATATGATGCTTAACTTTTATACAAAATGCCATGAGTCTTTTGTATAAAATGTAATTTTCTTCAACTGAGTAATACTTAAATAGAAAAGAAAACTGGGTTATTTCAGTGTCTCTCTGTAATAATATCTTATGATCACTTGCCAGACCATGAAATACGTGTATTAGAAAATTAATGAAAGAGCTTTTAAAGCTTTATAACATTTGACCTATATTTATTACTAAAAAGTCTGCATTCTGATTCAGTGCATTATAATTTCAATTGAAGTTTAATTTAGCTAGGATTGCACTTTTAGATGTTTTTAAAATTGGGTAGCTGTGTGGCAGCCTTCCAAAGTTGGAAATGCCAGAGTGGGCTCTGAGGAAAGACTCAGTTTTGAAAATATTTTCAAAGAGAAACGGGAATACAACATTTTCCCAGCAATGCTTCAATAAAGCCATTTTCAGTCTCATCTCAGCATTAACTGCAGTGAAAATGAGATCAGCCAGTTTTTTCCTCAGCTGCAGTGATTTCACCATCTCTTCATGCTGCATATTGCCACAAAGAGAATATATGAAGACAGAAATGAATTTATTTTGAATTTGAACTGGAATGCCAACTCAGATCTCAGATTCTAACCCATCACCCCTTTCAGTAGAGCTGTGTTGAATTTTACGCAATACCATAAATGGATGGTCAGAGTAACATTTTCACTGTAAGTCAATACCTATGAATACAGATCTCACACTTCAGAGTTCTGTTTTCTCCACATGTGGCTGAAGAGTTAACTTTCCCATTAAGAGTCTAATAACCATTTGCTTCTACTCTCTGTTCTATCCTCAAATCAAATTAATTTAGCTTCAGAATATTTTATGATCTTTAATAACTAACGGGGTTTAGAAGACAGTATGTAAAACATTTTTATGCAGTGAATGTTAGAGCTTGTGTACTTGGTGTTCCTAGGGAAGAGAAAAGTGGACAGGCATAGAAGAAAGAATGTTAAAGCCAAAGACTAAATAAAAAGAATGTTTCCTATATGTTTATTTTACTGTAATTCTTTGCATCAGGTTAAGGGAAGTACTGTTTTGAATTTAAGTGTGTGTGTGTGTGTGTGTGTGTGTGTGTGTGTGTTGAACTGGGCATTGAATCCAGGGGCACTAAACCACTGTGCCACATCCCCAGCCCTTTTTACATTTTTGAGTTGCTCAGGACCTTGCTAAATTGCTGTGGCTGGCTTTGAACTCCCAATTCTCCTGCCTCAACTTCCCTAGCCACTGGGATTATAGGTGTGCACCACCACCTGGCCTATTTTGAATTGTTTCATGGAAATGTTGGCGTTTCTGGTTTTAATAGTTTGGTGACCATTAAATTAATCTGAATTATTTTCTTCTTCCTATTTTGAGCTTATTTTAATTGGTGTGCTTTTCTTATGGTGCCCTTTTTATAAGAAGGCTGTTAAAGCCAGAGTATTATTCTAAAAGAATACTTACAAGGGGAGGGAAGGGAAGGTGGTTGGTGATACTTTAAGTGTATATTGCTTCATATTTGCATTTTATATACCATATTCAACTATAATTGTAGGGCAAAAGTAATGATTTGCCACAGGTTAAGACAAAGTAAATATAATTTTATAGACTTTTTCTCTAGAAAATACTATTTTTGTTCTATGAAAAAATGCCTTAAACTTGAATCATTCACTGATTAATTTGAAGTTGTTTTCAAACAAAAGCTAATCTATCTTTCAGCAGACACAGCTATAATCATGATAACAGATGTATAGCTATGTATGTTGAACCAACTGTTGGCAAAATCAATCTTAAATACATCCTTCAGTGTGACATGTGTATTTATGATAACTCATAAGTAATGCTGAGGTTATATGGAAATTTCTTTGCAGGGTATTAGGATTTATTTTGAATTCAGTGTTACACAGAATTACATTATTTTCCCTGAAAGCCTAAATTTAGTGAGTTTGTAATGCTTTTTCATGTTTTCTTTATTCTTCACTTGATGAGCTGTGAAGATATGTATCAGTGTTATTCAAAATAAAAGGGGTCATCATTCATATTACCCCTTTTGAACAAACCTTTATTTTACTTCAGAAACATAACTTAGATGGTCTATTTAAGTTATATTAGGGACAAAAAGTAGTTTTCTTTATGTTGCAAATAACAGAGTTACATATGCTAATTTAATGTAAATAAGGTTTTTACTGGGAATCTGAATTTTCCCGTATGACTTTCTAAATTTAATTAAACTAAATTATTTATTTATTTTGTACCTGAAATTTAAGCCAGGAGTGCTTTATCACAGAGCAATATCCCCAGGTCACTTCTTCTTTTTTTTTTTTTTTTTAATTGAGACAGGGCCTACCTAAGTTTGCTGAGGCTGGCTTTGAACTTGTGATCCTCCTGCCTCAGCCTCCTGAGTTGTTGGGATTACAGGTGAGCACCACCACACCCAACTTAATTTAACTAAATTTTATTTTGTACCAGGAATTGAACACAGAGGTATTCTGCTACTGAACTACATCTCCAATCCTTTTTTATTTTGAGACTAGGTCTCCCTAAATTTTCCGGATTGGCTTTGAACTTGTAATCCTCTTGTCTGAGTCTCCCAGTAGCTGGGTTACATGCCTGGCTCTTAATTTTATTTTTAAATTTTTGTTATGTGTTAGGGTTGTTTTATTTTCCACTCAATACTAGTACTGACGATTCTGTTCTACTTGATACCTGGCATATTGGCATATTTGGGAAAGTTTAGAAGAATACAGGGGTTTTGTAGTCATTCATTTCAAAGCTGATGAACTGTTGATAGAAGAATTCTTTCCCTTTTATATGTGAGCATATTGACATTTCTGTTTTGTTTTTCTATTCTCAATGACATAAAGAGTGACATTTAAAAAATAGCTATTGAAAGCTAAGTTTCAGACTGGAGATGTAGATCAGTGCTTGCTTAGCATGCACAAAGCCCTGGGTTCAGTCCTCAGGAACTCAAATAAATAAAGCTAAGGTTCTATATCTATTTTAGTTCTATACCCTAGTATTATCCTTTACTGAATTCTTTTTTTAAAAATTTAGTTTATATTTTTTTAATTTTTTAAGATTTGTTTCCTCTACTCGACTTTTTTTAAGATGTTGATGGATCTTTATTATTTATTTATTTATTTATTTTGTGGTGCTAAGAATCGAACCCAGTGCCTCACATATGCTAGGCAAGCGCTGTACCACTGAGCCACAAACCCAGCCCCTCCTTTACTAGATTCTTTATGCTAGTGCAGTTTCTCAGCTCTGGTTTTATATCTATTCTACTTATAAACCTTATGAAATATAGATCCATAACATTTTCTGTAATCTGGAATTGGATACTTGGGAGTGATATTCTTTTTTGATTTCTTGGGGTAGGGGGTGGGAATATTGCAGACTGAATACAGAAGTACTTTACCACTGAGCCACATTGCTAACCCTTTGTATTTTTTATTATTTATTTATTTATTTATTGGTACTGGTGACTTAACACAGGAACAATTTACCACTGAGCTATATCCCAACCCTTTTTATTTTTTTCTTTTAAGACGGGGTCTCACTAAGTTGTTCAGGGCCTTGCCAAGTTGCTGAGACTGACCTTGAACTTGAGATCTTCCTGGGCCTTTAGGATTACAGGCATGACCCTCCATATCTGGTTATATTTTATAAGACAGGGTCTTGCTAAGTTTTTGGGGGCCTGGCTAAATTGCTGAGGCTGGGCTGGAACTCGAGATCGATCCTCTTACCTCAGCATCCTTAACCACTGGGATTACGCAGTATAGGCATGCACCACCAGGCCCTTGGTGATTTAATTATAATGTTAGGAATGACTCTTTCTACCAGGCGCCATGGTGAAAGCTGTACAACATAGGAGACTATGGCAGGGAGACTGCAAATTTTTGAGGCCAGCCTGGACAACTTAGTGAGACCCTGTCTCAAATTTCTAAAAAAGGTGAAGAAGACTGGAACTGTAACTCAACTATAGAGCACTCTTGAGTTTAGTCCCCAATATTGAAAATACAACATTTACTCTTTCATAACTAATATTTGGGCATACAGTTTTATAACTACTTTGACTTTTTTCATCTTAAAAGAAAAAATAATTGAGCTAAAAACAAGACACTTCTATTTTAATTCATTTTCGTTGATATTTATGCATATATAATTATGCATAATAGTGGAATTCATTGTGACATTCATGCATATAACATAATTTGGTCAGTTTCATCCCCCAGTTTTTTCCCTTTCTCTCCCCTCTCCCCTTTTCCCTCCAACTGGTTCCCTTTTCTACTTGTCTCCCATTGAAATTCATGGGACACACCTGCCCGCAACACACACACATTTTCCTCTCTAGCTTCCATATGTAAGAGAAAACGTACAACCCTGGACTTTCTGAGGCTAGCTTATTTCACTTAACATAACGCTCTCTTGTTCCATAAATTGTCCTTCAAATAACATAATTTCATTCCTTAAGGCCAAAAAAAAACTCTGGTATACATATATCACATTTTCTTTATCTATTCACATGTTGATGAATACCAATAATGTTTCTATAACTTGACTTTTATGAATTGTGTTGCTGTAAATGTGGGTATGCATATATCATTATTATAGAATAATGACTTTTTTTTAAACAAGTCTTTTGTTCTTTATACATTCTAGATATGTTCCATTAAAAGAGAAGCTGACATATATTTTCTCCCATTTGGAAATAGGCTTTCTCTTTATGCTCTTAATTGTTATGTTTGCTGTGCAGAAGTTTTGTAATTTATTGTCATCCCACTTAATGATTCTTGGTTAATTTTTGTTTCTTGAGCTTTAGGTGTCTTACTAAGGAAGTCGTGTTAAACAGTCTGACTTTTCTCCAATATATGTTTTTGGCACCTTTGTAAAGGCTCGGGAGACTGTATCTGTGTGACTTTGTCTTGATGTATTCTACTTTATTCCATTGGTCTATGTGTTTATATGCCAATACTGTTCTGTTTTTGTTACTATAGTTTGTAGTACGATCTGAGATCTGGTATTCTGATGCCTCTAGTATTGCTCTTATTGCTGAGAATTGCTTTGGCTATTCTGGATTGTTTATTCTTCCATATGAATTTAAGGACTGTTTTTGTTGTTGTTGTTGTTTGTTTGTTTTGGTGGGGGAGTATTGGTAGTTCTTTGAAGAATGTCATTGGTATTTTGATGGTAATTGCATCAAATCTATAGATTGCTTTTGGTAAAATGTTTTAACAGTATTGATTCTGTTTGTCCATGAACTTGAAGTTCTTTATTTCTAGTGTCTTCTTTCTTTCTTTCTTTAGTGTTCCATAATTTTCATCACAGAGGTCTTTCACCTTCTTGACTTTTTCCTAGGTTTTTTGTCTATTTCATTCCCCAATTTTTTTTTCAGTGAATTTATTATTGGTGTATAGAAATACTTTTGCTTTTTTGCATGTTGATTTTTACATCCTGGTAAGATACTTTTCTAAGGAAAAGTTTGAATAGTTAGAAAAGCAATATGATTTTAAAAAATATGAAAGGAAGGATAGTTTCTTTTACCAGTTAATTTGAAGTTAAAGCAACACTTGCATATGAACATATCCATCTAAGTTGAGAGTGTTGAAGAATTTATACTCTGCCAGTGTACAGGTTCTCATCAATGCTTGTATGATTTGACTCTGCATACCTTTATTCATGCACGTACACATTAGGACACGTCTCTAACTCGTGATCATGGCATTTACAAAGAGAGATCATGGACTTGTTTCAGAAGACATTACTTTGGGGTGGACAACATTGCCTAAGACTTATTCCTTAATAAATACCAAACCCAAAAAAGAAAGCAACACAATCTTATCTTTCCCTCAAAGTTAATGGGACCAAGGGGAATTGAATTGGTATAATCAAACTCATGAGAGTGATACTTAAACAAAAGTGTATACATTTATCAATTAATAATTAGTTTTATGATTTATATCTTTTGTCAGGGTACTACTTGATTCAGTTGAACCCAATGTTTCTTGGGGGTGGAGAGTCTTGGAATATTTTATTGGGACCTCAGTGAACATAGCTCCTCAATCATTTCTGCCCCATTAGAGAATTTATTTGCCTAGTGACTGACTCACAGTGTTCAATCTAGAGTTCTTTTTCCCAGGAGAGGACTGATAAAGAGCACCAGATTTCTTCTTTGTCTTAAACTGACCATCACCATCTCCTTACATTTTGGCTCCAAAGTTGAACAGTTGCATTTCATATCTGCCTCTTCCTGGTATGAACTACATCAAGCCCCTTTTTAAGTTTCTGTTTACTAACCTGTAAAGTGAAAGTGAGCTGAACTTTCTATCAGGCAAAATGTAGTCTCTCTGATGGCTTATGTCATCCAAGCTGAAGCTGCTGTAGATATTTACCATTGCCAGTTTTAGAGAACCTTAGAATTCAAGAACTCAGTTCTTACATGTAAGCACAGTGATTTTCCATAGATTACATTATTGTTCTCTTTTAAAAATCAAGATGTGGGGAGGTCAAAACTTGCTCTCAACTCCACATCTAGAACTAGAACTTATTTTTCATATTTTAAGTAGCTGTTCTTCTATGTCTTGTCTTCCTATTGCATAAATAAAAGTACTGAATGATAGAGGACACATTTTATACTAAGTCTAGATCCCATAGGTTGTTTGTACAAGAAAGTTTGTAAGAAAAATTTATAATGTCTTTCTGCTTCTATTTTGATTGCCGTCTAAAATAAGCACTAGACTTTTGGGTCATCTTATGTTTCTGATGAATATATGGTTGCGTGATGTTCTTGAAAAGTATCAACACAATTGGTGTTTTTCATTTTGCTGATACCTTAATCCATTTCAGAATTTATTTTACATTATTTTCTTCTAAATGAACTAAAAATAGTTTTATCTATGTTATGAAACGATGTAGGCAGTTTTCTTTAGGACTGGCACATTGAAGTATCTTAAAAATAGATCATTGATAATGGCATCCGATTTATTAATCTTTAAGTATCAAGATTTAAGAACGCTCATCTTACCTTCAAGAATAACTCTGTAACATTCTACAAGTTAACCAAGATAATATAGTCACTAATTGTTCCAAAATGAGAAGAAAATTGACTAGGTTGTCATGGTAACTGGTTGATTAAGATTAGATCAGGATGAAGATGGCGCTTTTCAAGTTTGTACAAAACTTCTGAGAAACACAGATGGCATGCCTTTTGAGACAGTGGTAGAGAACAAAGCATCTTTGAGAACAGCAGATTTCATGAATACAATACAGTGTATAATTGTCAAAATGTCTGTGTTGCAAGTATCCCTGTTACGAAGTTTTACAAGAAAACATTAGATATTTTGTTAGTCTGTTCCACATTAATATTGTTAAAGCTCCCTGGGGATGAAATAATTTACTGACTCTAATTTAGTTACCTACATTTGTTAGTTTTCTTTTTGCATTCTTGGATTTTAGGACTGAGGACATGACCCAGTATATCTAAAAATAGAGACTTAACACACTGACTTAAGTCATTTTGGTTAATTAGAAATTTATTATGTAATTTGGCTATAAGACTTTGTTTGAATCTCACTATCAGTGGAATCTGACTACATAGTATTATTTGGGGGCAGGGAGAGTGAGTACTAGGGATTGAACTCAGGGCCACTTGACCATTGAGCCACATCCCCAATCCTATTTTGTGTTTTATTTAGAGACTGGGTCTCACTGAGTTTGCTTAGTGCCTCGTTTTTGCTGAAGCTGGCTTTGAACTCATGATTCTCCTATCTTAGCCTCCCCAGCCACTAGTATTACAGGTGTGCGCCACCGTGCCTGGCCTGACTATATAGGATTTAATGTTGCAACCTTCAGTTTTACCCTGATGTTTTTGATTCCCCATAGACTGCCCATTTATTTATTTTTTTTCCTTAGCACTCAACATCTTGTCATACTGCACGATTTACTTCCTTATTATGTCTACTGTTTCTTCTCTAGACTATAAGGTTCTTGGACAGGGATATTTGTCTTTTTTGTTCAGTGATGTATTGCTGATGGCTACAAAAGGGTCTGACACACAGGATCTATCCAGTTATTTATTGATTAAAATAATGAATTAACTTGAACCAGGTACTGTGGCTTTTGCCTGTAATCTCAGCAACTAGAGAGGCTGGGGCAGGAGGATCACAAGTTCGAGGCCAGTATCAGCAACTTGGCAAGGTGCTGTCCCAAAATAAAAAAAAACAAAAAGGACCAGAGATGTAACTCAGTGGTAAAGGACCTCTGGGTGAATCCCCAGTATTAAAAAATGAATATTTTGAAGGGTTATTTTTGTAACTGTTATTGTCATCATTAAAACATTAAATGATAATGAACCCTGCTAGAAATTACATGAAGTTTTAACATATTACTAGAAACCACTTTAGTGGACTTATGTAATGATTTTATTGAAAAACATCATACTTTAAGGTATAAAAATTAAACTTTTTCTTATAATTTCCCTTCAAATGTGTGACAATCTTCCCTCATTCCATTCTCCCTCTGGTATCTTGTTGAACAAATTCCATATTTTTTACAGCACCTTTTGGTTGTTATTTCAGATTTTGAAAACTCAGTTCTGTTCATTTTAGAACTACCCTTCAAGCCTTGAGACAATCAGTGTTCTTCCCCAGCAGTGTTAAACTCCAGCCCCGACACTTGGAGTTGAAAGTGAGGGTCTTACTCTGAACACCTTCTTTCCCTCTCCCTGTTCAGCACCAACCCCTAAGAGATTAGGCAGGACTGAAAGAGGATGAAATGGGGCTTAGAGCTCCTTCTGCACCTGTGCACGCTGCAGTATTCTTTAGATGTCACTATTCTTGTGTCTGACATTGACTGGCTATTGGATGCCCTCTCTGGGGCAGGCATCCAAATTCTGTCATGACACATGGGGGAATTCTTGAGAGGCCTAAAAAGGCTCTCGCCTCATGACTTCCTGACATGGCAGATCTGTCTCCCCTTCATCTCTTCTATCACCATATCTGTACCCACTCCAGTGTTGCACACTCCACAGACTCTTTCAGTTGTGTTTCCTTGTCCCTTGGAAAAATTATCAGGGTATCAGCATGATCAAGACTACTCTATTTTTTCCCCTGTAGTACTTTCTTTAAATTGAAAATTTAAAAGACTGGATAGACTATATCCAACTAAATGTTCCTTGATGGTGTCCCAATAAGGACAACCAGCTCTTGATTATTCTAATGACAGAAGTGCAATTAAAAACCTCATTTTTTTAAAACAATTTATGATTCTAAGTGCTTGTGACAATGTACAACGCTTGTGATAAAAATAATTTCCAGTTACATTTGATGATATTTTCCCATAGTATATATTAGTTTGTTGAGAGAGGCCAGGAATAAACCCAAATTCAAGAAACAACTCCAGGATTAACTAAAGCATGGATAATTGGGAATTGACACGGTCATTTTCATCTTACCAATTGGCAAACTTGTTGGTTGAGTTGGGTTGCAAACTATGAACAGATTTATTTCTAAACTGCTAGGTGTACGCTCATCTTAATCGCAGATCTGTAACTGTAAGCACTTCTATTCTTTAGTGAGTTGTCCTGAAGTCTCCCCCATCAATCTATACACTATTAAATTTTATCTATATGGTTTAAGATAAACAAATTTTGAGGCTTCATAAGTAGAAATTAAATAATACCTATTGAATATTTTTGAAAAACCTGGTAGGACCTCCCGTCTAGGCATGTAGTGCACCACAGGGGCAATGTACACACTGAGCAGCAGCAACTTGTCTAATGCACTTTTAGTTTTGTTCTTTTTTTTTTTTTTTTTTTTGGTACTGGGATTGAATCCATAGGAGCTTAACCAGTGAGCCACATCCCCAGCTTTTTTTTTTTTTTTTTTTTTTTTTTTAAATTACAGACAGGATCTTGCTGAGTTGCTTAGGGCTTTGCTAAATAGCTGAGTTTGACTTTGAACTCACAATCCTCCTGCCTCAGCCTCTCAAACTGCTGAGATTACAGGTATGTGCCACCATACCTTGCCTCATATTCTCCATACTTAATCCACATATGAAATACTACATTCCATGACCGGGTCTGTAGCTCAGTGGCAGAGAGCTTGATTAGCATGTGTGAAGGAAGCACTGGGTTTGATCCTTAGTACCATATGAAAAATTAAACAAAAGCATGCTGTTCATCTACAGCTATAAAAAAACAAGTTAAAAAAATACTACATTCCAGACTCAACATATAGCTTAGATACATTTGCTATTAGAAGTCGATGTCTTGGATTGATTGACTCGAGTTTACTTTAAAATTTTAGTATTAGGTTTAAATTAATGTTAGTGTTAAATTAATGAAGGATACTTGGGACTCAGCAACCACTGATAATTACAGTGTAATTAAGAAAGTCCAACTAGCAAGGCACCTGGCACACACTGTAATCCCAGCAGCTCTGGAGGCTGAGGCAGGAGGATCACAAGTTCAAAGCCTGCCTCAGCAAGGTGAGGCACTAATCAACTCAGTGAGACCCTGTCTCTAAATAAAATACAAAAATGGGCTGGAGATGGGATTCAGTGGTTGAGTGCCCCTGAGTTCAATCCCTGGTACCCCTACCCCCCAAAAAAGAAAATCAAACTAAATAGAAGGAATTCAATAGTTGGCCTAAGATTGAAATTCAAAACAACATTTTGTTTAGGGTTTTAGAATACTCTACACAAGGTTATTCAACAGAAATTCCATAATGAAATACATTCTTCTGCACACATCTTGAATTAAGTATATGGTTGACATAAATTATGTTCCATTTTGTAAAGAAGAATCTAAAATAATTTGGAGAATACTGTCATCTATTCAGGAGTTTTAACCTAATGTATCATTTTCCCTAATGTTTTTTTCCATGTCGAGAAATAATTGCTAATAGCCTGAACCACCAATGGAGCAACATTCTTCAGCGGATGTGACAGGAGTAAAAGTAGTAGTTCCCTGAGGCTAATGCTGAAACAGATGCATTTCCCACAAGCAGCCAGTCTTAAGCATTAACCCCCACTAAACAGGACTCCCCTGATGGTATTTTATATATACTTGTAGTATTAGAACTTGAAGCCAAATGTTTTGTGTGTCTATTTTTGTTTTTGGTTTTTGTTTGTTTTTTGGCAGGACAGGGAATTGAACCCAGGGGTGCTCTGCCACTGAGTCATATCCCCCCTGCCTTTGCATTTTTTTTTTTTGTTGTTTTAGGAAAGGATCTTGCCAAGATACCCAAGCTGGCCTTGAACTTGTGATCTTCCTACCTTACCTTCCTAAGTAGCTGGGATGATAGGCATGTCCCACAGTACCTAGCTCAAAGGTTTTTGTTTTTGTTTTTGTTTTTAATAGGAAAAAAGATTACTACCTTATAAAAACTATACAAACATGCAAATTGACTCTTTTGTCCTTTGAAAAAAGCTGACATGAAATTTAAATGTGTATTTTTTTCTAGACCAGGAAAAGGCATATCATCTAAAAAATTGAAATTATAAAAAAAAAATGAAAACAAAAAGCTCTCTTTTCAAATCTTGAGCATCATCTACAGCTTTATGTGGTGAGAGATGCAGCTACCATTTGAGTGATTCAAAAAGAGTCAAATGGTGTTGAGCTAAATTACAACCCTAAATGCATATTGGTGAAATGAGATGCTGATCCATTTGCACACTAATGTGCTATTTTTAAGTCATGCATCATAGTTTCTTCAAAGAGGACTGTCATAATTATGATGGATTAGACTGCAGAGTCAGTCCTAGATGCAGTAATTGTTTCACAGATGCTGCAGATGCGACTTGAATTTATTATAAATTATTGTCAGAAAGGCAGGAGAAGGCATAAAATTAAATATCAAAAGAAAACTGCTGTGGCTAAAACCTGTTTTAGTCTTAGGAAACCAAAATGTTAGCTACTAGTCAAAAGGCCAGTATTTTCAACTGAAGTAAACATGCTTCATAAATCTGTGCCTCTGACATAGAAGATAAAGGTCGACATAATTGGCATCTCCATCAATCTCCTCCCGCACCCCCGCTTAACCCATGAAAAATTATTCTGTGGCATTAGCTGAAATCATGAAGTGGCCATAAGATAATCATTGCACATTACTATTTATGTTAAATTACCCAGCTATAATTTGACCTTTTTAATTTCCAAAAAATGGTGGCATTTATGACAGAACTATTCTCTTTTGGTTCCTTTGAAGGCCATGCTTGATGAGGGAATATTAGACTATTGGAATAAAAGAATAAGCAAAAAATATGACTAGTGGGATCTAAATTATGTCATTTTTCATTAATTATATTTTAATATCTGTCACTTAAATGAATACTAAGTTCTAAACTGCCTTTTTAGCCTTTAAAAGAAGGTCAGTACTTATATGAGGATTGTTCTTCATTTGTTCTGTTTTGGGGGAGGCAAGTACCAGGTGGAAATAACTCACAGACACTTTACCCCTGAGCTACATCACTAGTCTCACCTCCTGAGCTGTTGGGATTACAGGCCTGTGCCACCATGCACAGCTATTTCTTTCATTTTTCAAGTTTAATTCACCTTTTAGCTCTTCCTGTAAACTGATGATGAAACCCTATGCTGTACCACATAGTCAAATCCTCCGTGTGGTTTGAATAATGAGATATTACATTTTTATTAGGAAAGATAACTAGTGAGACAAAATAAAACATGCCATGTGTTTTCCTAGGGTAAGTGTTCAATAATCAGGAAAGTTTCCATAAGTCCTTTGCTGAATATTACTAGTTTTTTATTTAAATATTTTTAGTTATAGATGGATACAATACCTTTATTTTGTTTATTTACATTTTGTATGTAAATAACCCAGTGCCTCATGCATGCTAGGCGAGTGCTCTACCACTGAGCCACAACCCCAACCTGCTAGTTTTTTTTTTTTTTCATTGAGTATTTTATGTGCTCTTTTCTGTGTTTGATCACTGGATCAATAGATATACATCTCTACTTAACTCACTGTATCTTCTGTCTCAGTAGTATTGATAGATACTTTAATCACAGTTCATTTTACCTTTTAAAACTAACTTTGACTTAGTAGGATACTTTTTTCTCCTTTACTAAGGCAAAAGTAAGAGAGAAATGAAGTGAAATTTCATGGGTGATTTCGGTGGATGGTATGCAGACACTGACAGCATTTCAAAATGCTTTGCATGCTGGTCATGGTAATGCATGCCTGTAATCCCAGTGACTTGGGAGGCTGAGGCAGAAGATTGCTAGTTCAAGGCCAGCCTCAGCAACTTAGTGAAGCCCTAAAAACAGCAACTCTCTCAATAAAACATTCTTAAAAAGGACTGGAGATGTGGTTCAGTGCCCCTGGGTTCAATCCCCAGTACCAAAACAAACAAACAAAATGTTCTTCCCTTTTCCATCACTCCACGACACTTAAACAGCCCCATTGCCTCAGCATAGCAATGCATCAGGCAGTATAGGATGTGTACTAGCGCCACACCATGGCCCTTTGACTGAGAAGGGATTCAATGAATGCTTGACTGAATAAGTGAATGAACTAATATTTATGGACCTCCAGTTCTCTCAATGACAATATCAGGGGAGATAACAAAGTCTTCATCAAATATTTTAAAGAAACATTAGTTCAACACAGCAGATATCATCTGGAAAGGTAGCATAGAAAGGGACAGAGTAACTGTGACAACTTAAAATTCCATGTCTTAAATATTTATTCCAATCCATATAAAGAAAGGATGCCTTGTTGAAGACTTACAAAATACCTTTAGTTGTGTTAATAAACAGGCTCTCAGAAATGTCACCAAAACATTTTGTGGGTTTTTTTTTTTTTAAGAGAGAGCGAGAGGCGGGGTGCGGGGAGAGAGAATTTTTATATTTATTTTTTAGTTATCGGCGGACACAACATCTTTGTTGTGTCGCACGCATGCCAGGTGAGCACACTACCGCTTGAGCACATCCATAGCCCATTTTGTGGTTTTTTTGAAGTATCAACACTAAGCCTGGTAAAAAGCTTGAATGTTGGCAAAGTAGATTGGGGAGGAGGGTGGTACTGTTGATTGAACCTAGGGTCTTCTGCTACTAAACTATATCCCCAGCTCTTATCTATCTATTAATTTATTTATTTTTGGTACCACGGATTGAACCCAGGGCATTTAACCAGTGAGCCACATCCTCAGCCTTTTTTTAAAAATATTTTACTTAGAGACAGGATCTCACTGAGTTGCTAAGTGCCTTGCTAATCTCCTGAGACTGGCTTTGAACTCACAGTCCTCCTGCCTCAGCCATCCAAGTTGCTGGGATTACAGGCATTTGCTATTATGTGATGGAAGAACTGCCAGAAGAGCTCAGGCCTAGCCTTATGTGAACCACTCACTATTTGATGCCTAACTTTAGATAAATCCCTCAGTTTTCCCACATACAAAGGATGAAAATAGAACTAGATTTTTTTTTCTGATACTTACAGATGTTTCTTACATTGTTAGGACCATCATCATCACATCACTTTTATTTGAATGTCATTTTCAAATTTCTTAGATTTTCAAAAGACTAAAATGACAGTGATTATATGAGCAAGAGCTCTTTTGTCCAGTGCAATTCTGAGGTTCAGGAAGGCTCCCAAAATAATGTGGCATGTATTTTATCTCCAGGAACTTGTTTTCTATTCCCTCCCAAAAGAAAAAGTTTGTTAGTATTTGAGTAGTTCTTACAGTGGTGTGCTGAAAACTAGCTCATGATAGTTTTGAGGAGCTCATTGTGAAATGTTCTGGAATTTCATGAGAAGGAGTGTGATAGCTTGACATTATCCATGACCATTAAGAGCATCTCTTAAGGAATATGATAAAAAAAAATTTCAAATTGTAAGTAAATGTAACACCATGAGGAACACTCCCAGGAAGATTAACCAATCAGCCCTTCTAGATTTTTTTCAAAGGATTTTCTGCATATTCCCTTGTATATAAACTTCATAATAGTTTTAAGAAAAATTAGTGCTCAAATTTTGATTGGCCTTTGTCCTCTTAGGTGAATTACTATCCATCTTTTAAAATCGATCCCCATTCTAAAATTCTGTCTTTGTTTAGAGAATAATTGTATATAACCCATTACTTGACAAACTATTTTACATACAGTGAGTTACCATGTATGCAGTTCCAATATTTAAATAAAATTGAGTATTTTAAAAGTGTTTAAATATTCACTTGCAAGGGGTATAGTCCTAATTAGTTTTGTATACTCTATGTTCTATGGTGTAGGAAAATGTGAAAGTTTGATTTCAGTATCAGAAAATAAATCCAGGCACAGTGATGCTCACCAGGAATCCCAGCAACCTGGGAGCCTGAGGCAGAACTGCAACTTTGAGAACAGAAAGCCTTATTAGCAGCTTAGTGAAACCCTAAGCAACTTGGTGAGTCCTTAGCTCAAAAATAAATAAACTCAAACTCTTTGTGTTCTCAATCTCAGAGAAGTAAATGGAATTGGTGTGGTTTTTCCCTTGCGAAACTCATGTTTAAGTTTAATACTCATTGTGAGGTATTTAGAGATAGGGCCAACAGGAATGATTAAGATTAGATAAGGTCATTGAGGTGGAACCCCATAGTAATAGTGGCTTTATAAGAGAAGGAGAAAAACCTGTTTCTCACCTTGATACCTGTGCTACCTTCAGACTTGGCCAGAAGGAAGGTCATCCAGATGCAGCCACTCTAACTTGCAACAAAACCAAGAGCCAAAGTAAGCCTCTTTATAACTTGCCTAGTCTGTCGGACTATTGTTAGCAACAGAAAAGGGACTAAGGAATATCACAGAAAAAGAAAACCAAAATTTATACCCATGTGTGTTTTTAACCCATCTGAAACTTAGTTTATTTTTTTTAAATGTTGCCCTTTTTGCAATCATTTAAATTTATCAACAAATAACCTAATTCCATTATTACTGTTAAGCAGGAAAATAGCTACAAAATACAACCTCCAAAGATTTTTTTTTTTTTTGTCTTATACAATAATTAACTTTTGTCAACTTGAAAAAATCTATATGAATCTGGCAGGTAGAATATGGGAAAGCTTTTTCAATATTTCTACAAAAAACAAAATGAGCAAGTCTCATTTTTTCTTTATAATGCTTATCCATATAAAAGTAATAAGTAATCAAAAAACCACTGTGTCAAATGGTTATGAATTATAGAATATCAAGGTTAAGCATTAAAAAAGTAGAGGACACTGTGTAAATTTAGGACACTGAAGTCAAAGAAATCATTAACTTTACTAAAATGACAGTTTAAATTTTCTGAATGAGATTCATAGACAAATGGAACTCAATGACAGATTATCTTTCATCCTAAAATGGGAAAGTGTGTAATTTTCCTGCCTTTCCTAGAGAGTTAACCACCACTAACCCTTTCAAATCCAGTGGTCTTACTTAGGAAAAAAATTACTGCCAAAGACAGCATTCTGTCAATAAGTTTAAATTAGTGTTTGAAAATGACTATTATGTTTAAAATTCTGCATTGAAATAAAATTTTATCATAAGTGACCTTCATTTCTTCTTAGGAATTATTATATTCATAAAAAATTTGCAAGCCCCATCTATTATAACTTTGCTCTTGATACTTTAAAGATATCCAAAATAATGGCGAATACATTGAGTGCTTAAAATATTTTTATCCCTAGAAAATCATACAGGACAACTTGCATTGTATAGAGTCTCTAAGTTTTATTTGTGTAACTTGTCATAAATTTACACATGTATGTAGATGTAAATATCTTTTCATTGGTCTGTATACAAACTGGTTTTATAGTTGTCAAAAGAACTTTAAAAAAAAATTGGAGAGCTAATCAACCTAGTGTTTATAGAATTTATCTAAGCTTGCTCTTGTTCTTCTCAATTTGGGGAAGGGAGCAGTGGCCACAAAGTCTATTATATCAAAAGAGTACAAATTTCCACGCTTCTAAAACCTATTCTTTATTAGGAGTTATTGATGATTAAGAGTATTATTCTAGCCCAAATCTATTGAACAAAATTCTTGTGCAAGCCATATATGGAATTGAAAACTTTCCAGTATTCATAAGTAAAAAGAAATGGAATTAATTTAATGATATATTTTATTTAGCCCAATATATCAAAAGTAGTAGTATTTTAATATGTAATGCATATTTTTAAAATTGAGATTTTTAAATTATTTTTCATTCTAAATCTTTGAAATCCATTTTTTACACTTAAAGTAATTTTTCATTTGGATTAGCAACATTGCAAGGTCTCAAAAGCTACATGTGACTTGGTGACTGTATTGGATGATGTATACTAGCCCCTCTCAACATTTGGGAAGAAATAGACCAAGCAAAAATTTCAGTTTCAATTTTATCGATTTAGAAATATACATGCTTAAAATTTATTTTACAAAGAATCAAGAGCAGTCTTCCTTTCGGTGTAATTCTTCAGCTTCTCATTCTTTTTCTTATAGGTAGTATGACCATTTTTGTTACATATTTATTAGCAATAGCAAAAGTTTAAGAACAACCAAAGTGTCCATCAATAAAGAATATGTTTCCGTGCGCAGTAACGCATGCCTGCAATTCCAGCAGCTCAGGAGGTTGAGGCAGCAGAAGTGAGGCACTAATCAACACAGTAAGACCCTGTCTCTTCATAAAAAATAGAAAATAGGGCTTGGGCTGGGGCTCAGTGCCCAGTGCCCCCGAGTTCAATCCCAGGTGATCAAAACAGTATTTATTTAAATAAGTAATATGTTAAGTTATGGGACAGCAAAAAAATATATAATGTCATGTAGATGTTAAATGAATGAGCTGTTACCTGTATTTTCAGATGGAAGTATCCCAAATCATCTAAGGAAACTAAGGTATCTGTAGAACACTAGGAATAAAGTACATTAAAATAATAGGAATAAGCTTGAAAAGAAATTTGGAAGACTTGTTTGAATAAAACTGTTGCCCCATTAAGCCCCATTAAAGTTCTTTTTCAGAATATTTCTATCTATTCAGTTTATTTTTCTACCCAAAGTTTAGAATTGGCTTTTTTCATTCCTCAAAATATTCTGGTAATATTTTTGAAAGTAATAATATTTTTTATTGAGAGTACATTGAGTTATTTGACACCTATCCAATAATATATTATAGTTTCCCATTATTTTGTTTTTGTGTTTGTATGTTCCTCAGTATTATTTTAAAATTTTTATGTAAATAGAGCTTTCATGTTTCTCTTACTCCTAGTGGGTTTTGAATTTTTTTCTATTATATAACTGCAGTATATTATTCTAATAAAGCTTCCAATAGGTATCTGTTTTTCTTTATCTAGGCTGTAATATTTTATTCAGCTACCTCACTGAATTCTCATCACCTGTGAATTTTGGCTGACCAGTATATAATCTTAATATCTTAAAAAAATGATGACCTTAGTGTTGCTTTCTAATGTTTCTTATTTCTTCTTGCTTCACTTGTCTTATTTGATAAGCAATGACTATTTTAGTAGAGGCATATTTTTTAGCCTAGATGGAAAATAATCTCCCACCCCATTTACATTCTTAAAATAAATATAATGAGAAAGACTCTGGGAAAAATAATGACTACATCATAAATGGGGAAACATTCACCTTATACATGGGTTAATTTTTGAGTACCCATTTACCCCTCCTCATGCCCTGTTATTGGACTTTAAATTTTTCATCAGTCTCAAATGTGTATACTCACTCTTCATTGGGTACAAAAATGAACAAATTGGAAACTCTTCAGGAATCCATTGAGTGAGAGTAGACACAGTACCATTGAGTGTTATGTCCAGTAATCGACCATCTGCAAGATGCGGAAAGAGCATAGACATGGAAGTGGTTGACTTTCAGAGAGTCAAAGAAGGAATCCTAAGCAGAAATGATATCTGAGACAGTTATCATGTGAGCCATTGGCAGATATGATTAAGAAGGCATCTAGACAGAACAAAAAAAGCATAGAGATGTGGTGAAGTTTTCCATGTTCGGGTTTTTTAAAGCTGTTACTGATGAAGTATGAAATGGGAGAGGAATCAGGAGAAATGACAGAAACCTGCCCGTGAAAAACTATTAATTTATGTATGAATTCTCTATAGAAGTGGACAGCCAGTCCTTATAGAAAACAACAAAGTCATCTAGAAGGGGCATGTTTTTTTGTTTTGGTGCTGTGAATTGTATCCAGATCCTCTTTCATGGTAAAAACGTTGTCTACCACTGAGCTACATTCCTATCTTGAAAGAACATTTTATGCCCATCCTACCCCCCAGGGTACTGCTAATGCTGAAGGGAAAGTCAGCTTTACCTCTTGCGTATGTTCGAGTTTAAGAGTTGAAAACCACAAGGTGCCAGTAGGGATGAGAAGGAGGGCATGACATCAGAATTGTAGTTTAGAACATTCCCTTTGACAGCAAGTTGATAGGCTTGTGGGGAAAAGTAGGGTGGACTAAGGGAGAAACCATTTTAAAAACTACTGTTATGATCGTGAGCCAACATGATGTAGATATGAGCTATGAAGTGGCAGTGAAGATGATGCAAGGAAAATACAGGAACTAGAAACGATAGAACTTAGCAAGTGATTGGATAAGTGAAGTGCTAGAGAATAGAAAGATTATCTTTCTCTATTCTTAGTATTTGGACCAAAAGTAATTACCTGGGCCTCCTTGATTACAATGACCCACACCTGTGATTCCAGCTATACAGGGGGCTGAGGCAGGAAGATTATAAGTTCAAGGCCAGCCCAAGCAACTTGTCAGACCCTGTATCAAAAAATAAGAAGGGCTGGGATTGTAGCTCCATAGTAAACCACCTCTGGGCTCAGTCCCAGGGTTGGGGATAGGCACAATTAATTGGTGAGAAAGCTGATACTAAAAACTAACAAAATATGAGTTCTGTTAGCTGATGACTTTTCTTATCCTTGTTCTCCATGACTATAAATATTTGAGAGTTGCTGAGTAGCTATTGATTCTCACTACAAAAGACCAGAAATGGGTACCAGTATTACAGTTTGCTATATCTATGGATTCTTATATAATGTATACAATTCTATTTGCTGTGTTACGAGTTAGACATATTAATGTGTTTTAATTTTTTGTTTTTATACTCTTTAGAATTCATTCAAAGGGCAGCCTTGTGGATGGCCCCGAAGCAAGCCTGATGGAACAGGATAGAATCAACCATGCTGACGGCAACAGACTAAGTCCATTCCTGATTCCATCACCTTCTCCCATCTGCCAGACAGACCCTCTGGCCATAAAGCTCCAGAATGGAAGCCCACTAACTGAGAAACCTCCTCCAGAGGTAAATGGAGACACCAAGTGGCAGTCTTTCAACAGTTATGGAATACCCCATATGAAGGATAGCCAGAGTACTTGCCGGAGTCCAGACTTAATGCAGGAAGACAGAGGGTATTCCAATCACTTGCAAAATGGAGGAATAAAACGCACAGTTAGTGAACCATCTCTCTCTGGGCTCCATCATAACAAGAAGTTAAAAGCAGACCAAAAAGCTAAGGGAGAAAAAAATGACTTCGGGGAAAGCCAAGAAAGAAATCCAGGTGAAAGCAGCAGTCAACCAAACGTCTCCGATTCGAGTGGTAGGAGAGAATCTGAAAGCTCCACAACCCAAGAAAATGCAGTTCAAGATTTCACCAGTTTTTCAGCTCATAACTGCAATGGGTCTGAAAATCCAGAGCTTCAGATTCTAAATGAGCAGAAGGAAAAAAATGCTAACAACTACCATGACAAGAACATTGAGTCGCTTCTTAAAAACAAGGCAGTGCTAATGCCTAATGGTGCTACAGTTTCTGCCTCTTCCATGGAAAACACACACGGTGAACTCCTGGAAAAAACACTGTCTCAATATTATCCAGATTGTGTTTCCATTGCGGTGCAGAAAACCACATCTCACATAAATGCCATTAATAGTCAGGCTACTAATGAGTTGTCCTGTGAAATCACTCACCCATCACATACCTCAGGGCAGATCAATTCCCCACAGACCTCGAGTTCCGAGCTGCCTCCAGAGCCAGCTGCCGTGGTGACTGAGGCCTGTGATGCTGATAATGCCAGTAAACAGATTGCAGTGCTAGGTACCTGTCCCTTCCAGAAACCAGAACAACTACCACAACAAAAGTCAGCTTTTGAGATAAGCCCATCTTCTGCAGAAAACAGTAACATCCAAGGAAACATGAAGCTAGTGTCTGGTGAAGAATTCTGTTCAGGTCCCAGCAGCAACATGCAAGCTCCCAGTGGCAGCTCTGAACAGTATTTAAAGCAAAATGAAATGAATGGTGCTTACTTCAAGCAAAGCTCAGTGTTCACTAAGGATTCCTTCTCTGCCACTACCACACCACCACCATCTCAATTGCTTCTTTCTCCCCTTCCTCCTCTCTCTCCTGCTCTTCCTCACCTTCCTTCAGAAGGAAAGAGCACTCTGCACAATGGAGTTTTGGAAGAACACCATCACTACCCCAACCAAAGTAACGTAACTCTTTTGAGGGAAGTGAAAATGGAGGGTCAACCTGAGGTACCAACATCACAGAATCCTAATCCATCTATACATGTATCTACCCCCTCCCTAATCCTTCCAGAAGAGCCTCAGAATAATTGTGTTAGTAAAAATGGCCTCCTGATGCCAGGGACAATGACTGCCCCCATGTGTCCTGAGAAAAGAAGACCAACATCGGAACATCTCAAGCATCATCCACCAATTCTTGGTAGCAGTGGAGATTTACAGGATCACTGCCAGCAGCTGATGGGACACAAAGAACAAGACATGCTGAAGGATCGAGACAAGAAACAAACACAAGATCTTGCACTCCCAACACAGCACTACCTGAAACCAGGATGGATCGAATTGAAGTCCCCTCATTTTCACCAAGCAGAATCCCATCCAAAATGTCATGAGGCATCACTGCGGTCCATTCTTCAGTTTCAGTCCAAACCTAATCAAATGACCTCCAAACAATACACTGGAAATTCCAACACACCTGCAGGGCTCGAGAGGCAAGCTTACATCCAGAAAACAATGAGGCTAGAGCAGAAGTCACAAATGTACCAAGTTGAGATGAATCAAGGGCAGCCTCAAGGTATGGTGGACCAACATCTCCAGTTCCAAAAAAAATCACACCAGGTGCATGTCTCCAAGACAGATCCTTTAACTGAAGCTCATGTGCAGGCACTTTGTGCCCCTAGATTTAATTTTCAACAAAGAACAGATCCCCAGACTGAGAAACTCATGTCCCCATTGTTAAAACAGCCCTTGAATCAACAGGCTTCAGAGACTGAGCCATTTTCAAACTCACACCTTTTGCAACATAAGCCTCATAAACAGGCAGCACAAACACAACCATCCCAGAATTCACAGTTTCCTCCAGACCAGCAGCAGCAAAAGTTACAAATGAAGAATAAAGAACAAATGCCTCAGACTTTGCCTCATCCCCAAGGTCACAGTGATCAGCAAAGAGAAGGATCATTTTTTTGCCAGATTAAAATGGAAGAATGCTATAGTGGTGAAAATCAGTATTCAAAATCAAGTGAGTTCCAAACTCAGAATGCTCAAATGGGACTGGAGCAAGTACAGAATACAAGTAATAGAAATTCATCTTATGGCCAGATCTTAAAATCAAGTGCAAGCAAAGTGCAAATTTCCTGTTCAAACAATACACACCCAGTTCCAGAGAATAAAGAACAAACTATACGTTCTGAACTCTTTACAGTGAACAAGACCCAAAACTTGCATCACATGCAGTATTTTCCAAATAATGTGACTCCAAAGCAAAATATTCTTCACAGGTGCTTTCAAGAACAAGAGCAGAAGTCTCAACAGGCTTCAGTTCTACAGGGATTTAAAAACAGAAACCAAGATGTATCTGGACAACAAGCTGTACAAGTAGTTCAGCAAAGGTACTTGATGCAAAACCAAGCAAAGACTTTCCCAGTGCCTGACCAGGGAGGAAGTCACATTCAGACCCCTCCCCAGAAGGACGTTCAAAAGCACGCTGCACTAAGGTGGCACCTCTTACACAAGCAAGAACAGCAGCAAGCGCAGCAAACCCAACCTGAGTCTTGCCATAATCAGGTGCACAGGCCAATTAAGATTGAACCTGGTTCCAAGCCCCATGCCTGTATGCGTCCCGTGTCAGCACAGCAAGAAAACAAAACGTGGAAAAAAATAACTAAGCAAGAGATTTCATCTCCAAGCTGTGACAATGTGCAGCAGAAGAGCATCATTGAGACCATGGAGCAACATCTAAAGCAGTTTCAGGTCAAATCATTATTTGACCATAAGGCTTTTAGTCTCAAATCACAGAAACAAGTAAAAGTGGAAATGTCAGGGTCCATCACAGTTTTAACTAGACAGACCACTGCTGCCGATCTTGATAACCATACCCCAGGTTTAGAGCAGCCTACAACTTCAGAAAAGACACCAACCAAAAGAACAGGTGGTTCTCTTCTGGGTACTTTTATAGAGTCACCTTCCAAATTACTAGATACTCCTGTAAAAAATTTATTGGATACACCTGTCAAGACTCAATATGATTTCCCATCATGCAGATGTGTAGGTAAGTGCCAGAAATGTCCTGAAGCACATGGTGTTTATCCAGAATTAGCAAATGATCTTCAGATATGGGATTTTCTTTCTTTTTTTAAGTCCTTGAATCTGGGAGCAATTCGTAAAGCTCATAAAAATCTGAAGCTTAAATTTTTTTTGTCTTTAAATTACAGATGCTTCTGCTATGCAAGAGAAAACTTCATTTACATGCACTGTTCCCCCCAAAAAAAAGCTTTTTTTTTTTTTTAATAATGAGCACATTTGTTTTCCCTTCTATTCAGACCCTTTAAAATAAAAATGTATCTGTTTTAGGTTCATCCACCTATATGAATAATTATCTCCTGAGGAGACATGTATAGTTAAAAAAAAATCATTAATGTGAGAAAATAACTGCCACAATCAAATGAATTTAGAAACCTTTTGTTTTTGAAAATTCAGGATTGAGTATATAGTAGTTTTATGTAGTATAATTATATAGTATATAGACTACTAGTACTATTTTGGATAGTTTTTCCAAAATTATGATTGGATATCTGGATAATGAGGCGAGTCGGTGAATTTATAATGCCAAACTCTGAGCACTAGTGAAAATACCCCTTTTCCATTAAAACACTTGAAACATTGTGTTTTATACTGATTTTTTATTCCATTTTCTCTTTAACCTTTATTTCTTTATTTCTTTTTTTCTTTTTTTCTTTTGTTTTTCTTTTTCCAATGCTGGGAAAACCCAGGGCCTTGCACGTGCTAAGCAAGTACTCGACCAATGAGCTACATCCCCAGCCCTAACCTTTCATGTATTTTATAAAAATGGTAATTTCACTTTTTTAAACAGATACCTTATATTAAAATACAGAATGTTTATAGGTCTGTGAGAATAAGAAAACATTTTTAACTGATGGATACATATACATATGTGGGCAGAGAAAATCTTAATAGCTAGTAAGCAAACATATAACAGAAGACATTTGAAAAAGCAAATGTATGTGAATTAGTGTGGCTAATGGCCCACCCACCCATGTTATCGCTCTTACTGGGAGCTGCCCCATACTTTGTAGGTTGATTGAGAAAGGCTCCATCCTGCCCTTCTTTGTGTGTGGGTATTAAGTTTTCTCACTGGGCTAAATGCTACATGTGTCATAGATAATACTAGGTAAGTTGTTATCATTTCACTCCCTTATCACCGTGATCCTGGCTTCTCACTCTTCCATCTTTGGCTCGCCAGCACCCCTTCCACCTGACTCTAACGTACACACAGATATGGGTTGGGTTGAACATTCTTATTGTCAAAACAATAATTAAATGTGGGGAAATGAGCAGAAAAAGGGGTTCTTGGCAATAAAATGAATATATTCTGGGGGTGGGCCAGAACAACAAATTTTATTTATAATCTTTTAATATCCAAATGTCAGGTAGCTTCTAGTTAGCTTTAAAAATTTTTTTCAGTTTTAAGAAATTTCAGTTGTAGTTGGTATTACATATAATATAGTCTAATTTCTTTATTGTTTTGTTTTACTTATTTGGTTTAAAATAATTTCTTATACCATATCTAAAATGTAATTTGATAATTTTTCCATTAGCCATCATGTACATATACTTAATTATTTGGCACATTTTCTAATAGATAGTACATCACTTGATTAATTTTAAAGAAAAAAATTTTTAAAGTCACTTAGGGCCCTTATTGTGCATCTGGGGGATAATTTTTGTGGATGTAGCCTTTATATTTAGTATAATTGAGGTCTAAAATAATAATCTTCTATTATCTCAACAGAGCAAATTATTGAAAAAGATGAAGGTCCTTTTTATACCCATCTAGGAGCAGGTCCTAATGTGGCAGCTATTAGAGAAATCATGGAAGAAAGGTAATTAACGCAAAGGCACAGGGCAGATTAACGTTTATCCTTTTGTATATGTCAGAATTTTTTCAGCCTTCACACACAAAGCAGTAAACAATTGCAAATCGAGTAATTATTAGTAGGCTTAGCTGTTCCAGGGTTGCCAACACTACACACTGTGCTATTCACCAGAGAGTCACAATATTTGACAGGACTAATAGTCTGTTAGCTGGCACAGGCTGCCCACTTTGAGATGAATGCCAGAAAACCCAGGCAGGAACAAGAACCAGCCAGCCAGCCTGCCAGGCACAAGGTTACTGGCACAGGCTGCAAAGAGGGACCCCACTCCAGCTTTCCCACTTGATGATAAAGCATTAGAGAGTAAAGAGGGAAAGTAGTGAAAAAAAGAATCATTGCAATACATTTACCTTGTGTTATAAGCAGATAGTTATCTCTAAGGAAGTTTTCTTTTATGAACAGAGAACCAGTATGACGAGTCGAATAGAAAGACAGATTCCATTTGTAGCTGCTTTGTTTTTTGTTTTTTTTTGTTGTTGTTGTTGTTCATTTTTACTGTGAATCACATGTATGCAAGTATTTTCCTGTACCTACAGCTAACTCCTGCTTGTAAGACATTTCCTATAGGTATCTTCAGCTCTGAGCTGTTATCCCACTTGAGTGTCTTGTTATTAGAGATAGACAGTGTTATCATGAAAATATATTAGGATACGTTTAGGCAACAAGGACAAATTCAGTATCATTCTTGATATATTTCCAAATATTTATTTCTAAATAATGTGTAGTAATTCATCAAATAATCACCAGTGGCCTGGCAGAAGTAGTGAATTAATCTACATGTTTTTTAAAAAAAAAAATTGCAAGCAGTATACATGCTTTGGTCATAAAGGGAAATAGTCTTGTTTCTAGAACCATCTTGTATTTTCATAAATGGCTGGATTGTTTGTTAGAGCAGGTTAAATGTATTATGATTTCCTCAAGTTTTAAAATAGCTCAGTTTGGAAAAGAACAAAATCAAATAGTATATGTTTTAGAAGACTGAATTTAGCCAACTAACATTCTGTGCTTTGTGAAATTATGTATAAAAATAAGTTTCCCATTATTTTCACCTAACATGTAAATTACAAAATACTTCATTACATGTTTTATTATATTATATTTTGATATGGAAGAAAAACAAGACTTAAAGCTGATATCTAGTTTGCTTGGCTTAGACCTATTTTAAAATTTTAAATTTTAAACCATTCATTTCTCAGGATATGGTCATAGAATAAAATCACACTCAATTGTTTCAAATATTTTGGTTGCCGCTTAAGTCATTTGCTAATTATGTGTGTGTGTGTTTCTGTGGGTTTCTTTAAGGTATGGAGAGAAGGGTAGAGCTATTAGGATTGAAAGAGTCATCTATACTGGTAAAGAAGGCAAAAGTTCTCAGGGATGTCCTATTGCCAAATGGGTAAGTATGACTTTGCATTGCCTTTGATCTTCAATCTTGGGCATTTGGATTAGTTAATCTAACCCTGAGAACTGGGGTGCACAGATTAAAAAGATCATGCCAGTTGACAGGAACATCGCTGTTTTTTTTTCCTTTTTTAATATTGACTATATTTATTTTATGAAGTGCATTACTTAAGGAGAAGGCAGATTAATTATAAAAATCATGAGCAAACCATATCAATTGGAAGAATTCAGTGGTGAGGTGGAGGTCTTTGCTGTTGCTTACATAAAGAAGTATTGCCTCCTTGGAATGTGAATAAATGACAAATTGAAAATTTATTCTTAGTCTTTTTTTTTTTTTCCAGACAGGGCCTTAGCCTCCCAAACTGCTGGGATTAAAAGCATGGGTCACCACTGTGCCTGTCTGGTTCTTAGTTTTTAAAATACCCTAGTGTCATTTATGAAAACCTTGAACTAAGACCCTGCGTATCTTTTTTGTAGCTCTGAGTTTAACTCAGATGGCACTTAGTTTCTTGCCTCCTTTTCCCCCGTCCCAAACTGGGAATAGTCTGCTAAACATTAAGGACTGTTTTTGCTTCTCTCCCTTTTCTGACATCATTAGCCCCCACTGTATAGAAGTGTTGCCCTAATTTTGACTGAGACATTTTAAAAGATACATAAACCAATGCTCTTATCTTACTGTTTTGGGCTTTTTTTTTTTTTTTTTGGTGGTGGGGTGGTGCAATGGCGAACCTCACAGGTGATTCGCAGAAGCTGCCTTGAGGAGAAGCTCCTGTGTTTGGTGCGTGAGCGAGCTGGCCACACCTGTGAGGCTGCAGTGATTGTGATTCTCATCCTGGTGTGGGAAGCAATCCCGCTGTCTCTGGCTGACACACTCTACGTGGAGCTAACCAGCACGCTGAGGAAATATGGCGCGTTCACTAATCGCCGATGTGCCCTGAACGAGGAGTAAGTGAAACTTCAGACTTCTTCCCCTCTCTGAGGCCACTGGTAGAAAAGCCTAACTTTGGGCTTTAGTGGAAGAGAGTTGAACTTGCATTTTTAAAGTGGGGACTAAAATGCAGATGTCATAATCAGGGAATTAAACTATTATTTGCTAACATGAATAATTTGAGATTATTTCATTAACATTTTGTACATTCAGACAGTATATACATTAGTTAGGAGCAGTTTATTAGAAATCCAATTATCTGTACCCACATGGCCTCAAATACACCATAAACTTGAAACTGTGTACATCTTATGCTCCAAATGCTCTTTTATGCCTGGCTACCACATTAGCAAGCTTAGTTTTACTTCATAAAATCTAGTTTATTATTTCTGCAATAGTAATCAAAATTGCTTCCATTTTTACTGCTGCTACTTTGGAATTGAGAAGTTACAGACTATAGATTTAACATTATTTTCCAAGAACATAGAAATTTGGAATAGGATAGCAAGAGTATGTAGCTAAATATATTTAGTGCATTCAGTTGTTAATATTTGGTTAACTTTCTCCACTTGACAGGAAGTCAAATCTGTTGCTTTAAAGGAGTTTCAGTTTTAGTATACCTATGCTATATATTATTCCTACATAACACTAAAATATAGGAAGGTTCTTGCTACTATGCTCAAATCAGTAGTTGGTTCAAAAATAATTTCAGTTTTTCACTTTCTTTAGTCTAACTCTGCAACCACCAAACTACAAATTAGTTCGCTGAGCTTATGGAAGTACTCATTCAATTCATTGCAACAACCCATTACTGATCAAATGTGTGTGTTTGCTGACTGAAACTAATTTTTATGACTTTACTAACATTATTAACACAGGTTCTCTCTTTGGGTCATAGGGGTCAAATCATCAATTAATAATGTATTTAAGAAAGTTATTCTTCCAAAAGGATCACTTGGGTTTCTATGATGGCTATGATCCCCAAATTTCATACTGTGTACTTAACTGACATCAGTTCACTCTTACAAATCATTAATTGCCATTTCCTAACTCATGACTTGTAACCTAATGATGAACCACTTTAGGCATAAAATACTTTTCAATCTACACTAATTTCTTAGTCCTGTAGGAAAAAAAGTGTGTGGAAGTACATTTAATCAGAATGAAAATAAAAATTAAGACATCTTGGGCTGATATTGATAGTAGCATTTGGTTCTCAGGAATTCAGCAACACTACATTGTTTTTAAAGCAGAATTCCTCTTAAACTTGATGGCTTGAAGATATGAATCACTAAAGGATTTCTTATGAAAATGACAGTTGTGGTTACATTTAAATTAACTGAAGTTTTTTTGTGGTGGTGGTTGTTGCTTTTTGGTTTATTGGGGTTTTTTTTGTTTGTTTTTTTTAAACCAGGGATTGAATCAGGGGCACTTAACCTCTGAGCCACATCCTCAGCCCTAAATTAACTAAAGTTTGATGTAAACTTTTTATATTCATTCATCATTAATTTCATGTATTTCTGGTATTTTTTAATAGGTATATATATTTTTTAGTTGTAGGTGAACACAATACCTTTATTTTATTTATTTATACATGGTACTGAGCATCAGACCCAGGGCCTCATACATGATAGGTGAGTGCTCTTCCACTGAGCCACAACCTCAGCCCATCTCTGGTATTTTTCCCTGAAGATATTTCTTTGATTTCCTATAAATGCCTTTTCCTGAATGAAATCTGACATATATAGAGAATTTTTTTAATGTTTATTTTTATTTTATTTTTTTAGTTGTAGTTGGACACAATACCTTTATTTCATTTATTTATTTTTATGTGGTGCGGAGGATCGAACCCAGGATCTCGCATGTGCGCTGATCCACAACCCCAGCCCCAAGAGAGAAATTTTCATGTTAAGAACTTCCCTAAATTTTGTTAATTTGCATTTGGAAACCATTGATAATGATTGGGCCAGAGTTTCAAATAGTGATCTTTAAAAAACAAACAAACAGAGTGTGAACCTAGGCTTGCATTACCATTAACCTATATCTCCAGCCCTTTTATTTATTTGCTTGTTTATTTGTTTTTAATTTTGAGACAGGGTCTCAATAAGTTGTTTAAAGCCTTGCTTAGTTGCTGAGGCTGGCCTTGAACTTGCTATCCTTCTGCTTCAACCTCCTGAGCCACTGGGATTAGTCATGCACCATCATGCCTGACTTCAAAAAGGGATCTTTTTTTTTTTTAACTCCTTTAAATAGTTTTATATCTTGGCAAGCACAAAATTACTAAGAGACACACATCAGGTCTGAGGTATAGCTAAGTGATAGGGCACTTGCCTATCACACTTAAGGCCCTGTGTTTGATACACGACACCCCACACACATACACAAAAAAGATATGCTTCAAATACAAAGACATGTTAAAGGTCTAGTTGTACACTTTTGTTTTTCTTGTATTGGGTAAAGGTGTAATTACCAAGAGATGCTTTAACTTGAGTCTTTGCATACTTAGAGCAATATTCCAAAATAATTAAATACATGATTAAATCAGACACTATCCACTGGCATTGGAGACTTAAGTAAGAAAAACCTTTTGAAGTTTTGTCTATCCCTTAAGTAAATTTTATTTTATGGCTGTTAGAAGTTAAAATTGTGCCAAAAACAGAATAATCTCTGGGATTGCTAATTCAGTTGCATGGTTAAAGATTTGTGACCCCCTCTTCACCAAGTTCTTACAAATCCTTCTGTCCACACTCACCATAACCACCCACTGTGAATCCAGGGAAAAACACTGAGAACATTTTGCAGTGGGAAAGTCAAAAAGTGATTTTTACATTTTTATTAAACCAAAACCAGCTGTTTTTCTTTTAAAGATTTCCCTTTGAGATTTCTAGTTTATGACTAAGCCTAACCAATATTTTTTTGGCAACTAAGAGTTGTGGGAGTGTATCTGTCATCATAAGGAAGTCAAAGCCAAAATTGCCTTCTGCCATGGTGGAGGATGTGAAGCATTTTAAGACATTTTACATTGTAAAAATGTTCAAACACCTAAAAGCAAGAATGCTTTCATATCATTTAATATTCAAACTCTATTGAAATTCCCTAATAAGATCTTATTTAAGCACAAACATGGGAAAAGATAATGACTTAAAGAAAGCAAACACAGTTTACATCTGATGGAGCTCTTGAATGAAATGGTTCCAGATTATGCTTGTTCTGGCATAATTATTAAATAGAACTTCTTTCTCTCTTGAAAGTGTCCCAGTTAGGATAATAAATTTTATGATTCACAAGCTTCTTTTTATGTGTAATATTTTCCCCCTCTTTTCAGGAATTCATTTGTTAAATGACCAGATGGTTTTCTCTGTGAAATTTCCCACATTCTAGATTTGGGTGATTTCATCCTTATTCTTTGGCTTAATTTTCTTCTCCTTTATTTACCCTGTATCTTCTCTACACTGGCATTTATCATTTAGGGGTGGGAGCATACTAAGAATGAACCCAGGGCCCTCATGCATCTTAGGCAAGCACTCTCTCTCTCTGAGCTTCATCTCAGCCCTTTTTGTTTTGAAACAAGGTCTTATTGATTTGCCCAGGCTGGCCTCAAACTTTCCATCCTCCTGTTTCAGCCTCCCAAGTAGCTGGGATTACAGATGTTTACCACCATGACCAGCACACAGTATATTCTTGGCTCTAATTTTAGTGATGTTAAGTGTGTTTAGGAGCTGTCAACTTGATCTAACCACCCAGCAAACTTTCATGTGATGGTTTAAAATTCACTGGTGATCATTATCTGTCTCCATTATTTTATTAGTTTGCAAAAGGATAGTTTCATCTTTTTTAGTGTTGTCTAAGTTTAAATTAATGTAGGTGGTTTTTTTTTTTTGTTGTTGTTGTTGTTGTTTTGGTCCTGGGAATTGAACCCAGGGCCTTATGCCTGTGAGGCAAGTACTCTACCGAGTTATATCCCCAGCCCCAAATCAATGTATTTTGCTAGTTTATATATGTTTATATATATTTTCACTTTTTAAAATATTTTATGACAATTAAAGGTTAATAATTTTTTAAAATCTATTATGTAGATAAATATTTTTATTATATTTAGTCTACTAAATCATCACTTAACCATGAACCAAAATCTGAGTCATTAAAACTGTCTTGTGCTATTTTTAATAGTATTTGAAAGACCCTCGGTTGAAATAAAAATGCCCTTTTGTAGCCATTTCATGAGGGAAATCAATTTAAGGATATTGAAACTTGTTATGGAGAGTTTTATTTTTTTAAAAATTTGAGGAAATTCATATACCCATAAAATTCGCCGTTTTCAATTATACTGTTCAATTGTTATAGTATACAAAGTAGTTATGTGGTCATTACTTCTCCCTGGTTCTAAACACCTGGACCACTCCCTGGGGGTAACCCCATATTTTTCAGGCAGTGCTTTCCCATTCTCACCTCCTGAGAGGCAACCACTTATAAACTTTTGGTCTCTATGGTGAACAGAATAGTCTATTCAGGTAATTACATATTAGTGGAATCATAATATTTGGCCTATCTGACTTCTTCCATATACCTTAGTGTTTTCAAAATTCAATTATTTTGTAATATTAGTCAGCAGCCTTTTTTGTGACAATAATATTTCATTTTGTGTATAAAGCCCATTTTCTTTATCCATGCAATAGTTGATTGCAATTTGAATTGTTTTCACTAGTTAGCTATTATAAATAATATTTCTGTGAACATCTGTGTTCAAGTTTTTGCATCGACATGTTTTCAGTTCTTTTGTGTATGTACCTACAAATGACATTGTTTCTCATTGTAATTCTGTGTTTTACTTCTTGAAGAAATACTAGACTGCTTTCCAAAGCAGAGGTAGTATTTTATATTCCTCCCAATAATGTATCATCAGGAAAACTAATTATTAATTGTCTTTTTAAAAATATAACCATCCCGGTGTATATGAAGGGTATCACATGGTTTTAATTTCCATTTTCCTAATGTCTAATAACATTGGCATTTTTCACATATGAATTGCTCATTCACATATCTTCTTTATAGAAAAGTCTACTTAAACCTTTGCCCACATTTGTGTTCCTTTTTGAGTTGAAGGGTTCTTTGTGTGTTCAAATGTATAGTTTACAGGTGTTTTCTTCTATTCCATAGGTTCTGTCCTCAGTTTAACCATAATGCCTTAAAGCAAAGCATTTTTAAATTTAAATCAAATTCAGTCTTTTATTAAGTTTGCTACTTGTGCTTTTAGTGTTTGATTTTGTTTATCTTTTATATCCTGCCAATTTGCTATAGTAGTTTATTAAATTTATTAAGTCTTTTTAGTGCATTCCTTAGGATTTGCTACATATAAGATCATGTCATCTAGAAATAGAAAGTTTTATATCTTCCTAATTCATATGTTTTTATTTCTTCTTTTTTGCCTAATTACCTTTGTTAGAACCTCAAAAAAATGTTTAATAGAGTGAACAAAAGAAAACATCATTGTCCCACTCCTCATTTCAATGGGCAGTTTTCTTACTTTCAATATTTAGTATGGTACTAGCTATAGATATTCTTTAGAGTTCCTTATCAAGTTCAGAAGTTCCTCTCTATAACTGGTTTGCTAATTTTAAAGAAAAAGGGGTCTTGGACTTTTCGCATGGTGTGTGTCTGCAGCTAATGAAATGATCATGGGATTCTTCTACAGTCTGTTAATATGGCATATTGTATTAATTAATTTTTGTTCATTGAACTGATTACATTTCTGAGATAAAACCCACTCAGCCACTCACAAAAGTTTTAGGTCCACACACTGATGGATAGCGGTAGAGATTTCAGCTCTCAAGAGTTGCCCACCCTGAGCCTCTAGCAATTCATCAATTACAGTTAAGCTTTTCCTGTGCCAGCCTGGGATCCCACAGAGGATTCTGCCTTGGGTTTCCTTCTATTTGCCTGTCTCTCCAGTATGCGGGACCGTGATTTGCATTGTGACCTCACTTCTGACACACCTAAGTAGTGATTTTGTTTTTTATTTTCTTGTGGGTTTTTTTTTTAATTTTTTTAACTTTTTTTTTTTAATTTTTTAAATTTTTTTGACATGTTAAGATCAAGTGACAACTTCTAAACTTCCTCCATGCCAGACCAGAAACTGGAAGTACTGTGGGGTTCTTGTAATTGTGGATTTCATCTTTTTTAAAAAATTTATTTATAAGTCAATTCAGACTTTCTATTCTGGAGTCAGTTTTTTTTCCCCCTCATGTCTTCATACATGTATTTAAGGTAATGATCTCCATCTCATTCCACCATAGATAGCTTGTGACTTTCTAGGAATGTTTTTGTTTCATCCACATTATCTCATTTGTTGAAATGTAGATTTTATAGTGTTCCCTTTAATTTTTTTTTTAATTTGTGTAAGGTTAGTAGTAGTGTATCCTCCTTCATTTCTAATTTTATTTAAATCTTGTGTTTATCAGTCTCACTAATTTTTTTACCAATTTTAATTTTTGTTAAGTTTTTTTATTTATATATGACAGAGTAATGCATTACAATTCATATTACACATATAGGGCACAAATGTTTCATATCTCTGGTTGTATACAAAGTATACTCACACCAATTTGTTTCTTGATACATGTTTCTTTGGATAATGATATCCAGCATATTCTACTATCATTTCTAACTCCCTGCCCCCTCCTTTTCCCTCCCACCCCTCTTCCCTATCTAGAATTTGTCTATTCCTCCCAGGCTCCCTCTCACTACCCCACTAGGAGTCAGCCTCCTTATATCAGAGAAAACATTTGGCATTTGTTTTGGGGGGATTGGCTAACTTCACTTAGCATTATCTTCTCCAACTCCATTCATTTACCTGCAAATGCCATGATTTTATTCTCATTTGTTGCTGAGTAATATTCCATTGTGTATGTATGCCACATTTTTTTTTATTCATTCATCTACTGAAGGTCATGTAGGTTAGTTCCAGAGTCAGGCTATTGTGAATTGTGCTGCTATAAACATTGATGTGGGCTGTGTCCCTGTAGTATCTTGTTTTTAAATTTTAACTTCATTAGAGAACATGATATATTCTATCCTGGAGAATGGTCCATGTGCACTTGAAGAAAGTGTATATTCTGCTGTTATTGGGTGGAGTGTTTTATAGATGGTTGTGTGTCTGCTCTGTGTGTAGTACTTTCACAGCTTTTGATTTTTTCTTGAACAACTAATTGTTCTATCCATTGCTGTAAATGGAATCTTAAATTATGTGTTTCTCTAATTCTGTCATTTTTTTTTGCTTCATTTATTTTTGTGCTTTGTTGGGTACATATATTTGTAAGAGTTACATCATCTTATTAGGCACGGTGGTACAGACCGAAGCAGGAGGATCATGAGTTCAAAGCTAGCCTCAGCAAAAGCAAGGTGCCAAGCAACTCAGTGAGACCTTGTCTCTAAATGAAATACAAAATAGGGCTGTGGATGTATGTCAGTGGTTGAGTGCCCCTGAGTTCAATCCCTGGCATCCCCTTTCCCACCCCGCAAAAAAAAAAAAAAAAAAAGTTATATCATCTTAATGGATTGACCTTTATAAAATGCGCCTATTTTTTCTCTGGTAATATTATCTTAAGGTTTATTTTACTTGATATTAGTGTAGCCACTCCGATACATTATTTTTTTCAATGCTGGAGACTTAACCCAGGGTCTTGCACATGCTAAACAAGCATTCTAATCTTTGGCTACTATTTGCATTATTTTATACACACAAACAGGAAAGTCCTTTTACTTTTACCTATGTGTGTATTCAAAACTAAGGTGTTTCTCTTATAAACAGCATATAATTAGGTCACATAAAGGTCTATTTGCCAGTGTCTGCTTTTTAATTGCATTTATTCTATATGCATTAATATCAACACAGATAAGGTAGAATTTACGTCTGCCTTTTTGTTTCTCTATTGTTCTGTTACTGCCTTTTCTGTGTTCAGTAAATATTTTCTAGTGTACCATTTTAGCTCCCTTTTTATTTCTTTTTCTATATTTGTTGGAGTCATTTTCTTATGACCATGGAATTAACTACATAACAGCTAAGTTTGGAATAATACCAATTAGTTACAGTAATAAAAGGAAAACTTGTTCTTACATCATAGAAGTTATTTTTCTTCTCATGTTGGAATTGAACCCAGGGACACTTTCCCACTGGGCTACATTTCTAGTTCTTTTTATTTTTTTAGACAGGGTTTCACTAAGTTCTCTTGATGCTAACCTGGAACTTTTGATTCTCCTACCTCATCCTCCTGAGTAGCTAGGATTACAGGCATGCACGAGCATGCCTGGTCAAGTTACTTTTTAATATATTGTATAAATACATTAACATAGTTTTTAAATTATTATTTTATGCAATTGTTTTTAAATAAGATAGGATAAAAAGTAGTTTCAAATATGCAGACACATAGACAAACACACTGTCTTTTCTATTTCCTTATGTAATTGCCTTTACCAGTGTTCTTCAAGTTCTTGGATACAATTCAGGTTTCTGTCTAGTGTTATTTCCTTGCAACCTGAAGGATTCAGGATTTTTTGTAGGGCATGCCTGATAATAATAAAATGTCAGTTTATTACAGTATGTTTTAATTTATTAGCCATTTCTGAAGGATAGATTTTCTAGATATAAAATCCTTTGTTCATAGTGTTTTACTGGTAGCACTTTAATTTATAAATGATACATAAAAACAAAATTTGTATATTTAAATGTGATATCATTTGATGTTTGATACATTTATACATCGTGCAATGGTTAGAACAGGTTAAGCAAATGTATAGCCTCAAACATTTGTCATTTCTTTATGGTAAAAACATTCACAATACTTTCTACTAGTCTTTTGAGATAGATACTGTATGATTGTTATTCATATTCACCTTACTGTGCAGTAGTATACCAGAGCTTCTTAGTCCTATCTAAAGTTCCCTTGTGTTAATATTCAATCTGCTGCCTTTTGGTCTCTATTGTTTCTGGTGGGTCATCAACTGTTGATCTTACTGTGACTACCTCATACATGAGTCTCTTGCAGCTTTTGAGATTTTCTCTTTAGTCTTGGCTTCAAGCAGTTTATGCTGTTTGCAGGGTTGTCTTTGAGTTTATGCTTTATAGAAATAGTTGAGCTTGCTGAACATGTTGATTAATGTTCACAAACATTGGAAATTCAGTCATTATTTCTCTTTTCCTTACTCTTGCTCCAACACTTTTGGGACTCCCATGATAAATATGTCCCTACAGTTTAGTGTCCCACACCTCTCCAAGGCTCTGTTTCATTCTTTTATTCAATCCAAAAAACCAAAAGCATAAATAAATAAATAAAGATTTCATTTGATGTAGCTTCAAGATCCTTCCCTCCTCTTCCCTCCTGTTCAGATCTGCTAATTCTCTAATGAGTTTTTCACTTCATTTGTTTAATAAATACACTATATATTACTATAAGATTTTTATTAATTTCCAGATTTCTGAAAAAGTTGATTATGATAAATTTTTCTAGTATGCATCTCTTTTATGGAGGAATTTTCAAAGATCCTTATTCTGGCATTTTTGTGAGATTCATGTATTGGAATTTCTGTATATTTGTGTGATTTCTCCTGCATTTATTAGCTGAAATTCTAATAAATTAATAAAAATAACACTAATAAATTAAAAGAACTTTTCCTTACCAGCTGTTTGATTGCTTAGGGTCATCAATGACAAATTTTTAAAAATAACCTATATACATTTTATTGGAAATCACAATATATCTATATGTGCTCTTTTTTACTGAGATGTCATTTTACTGGGCAGACACATGAACTAATTATTTTTTAGAAATAAAAGTTTTTAATTCAAATCATGGGTTTGTACTGTTTTTTTCCTACCTCTAGTAAAGATTATTTACATTAAGCAATTAATTCTTTATATCTCTATACACAGAGTAATGTTAAAATAACATTAGTACTCATAAGACTACTTAAATCCTGTTTCCTAGGTTGTTTTATTGTTTATACTTTGGATTGTTTGTTTACTGTTATTAAAATATATCTGACCAGGGCTGTTACAATTGTAATAGTATGCTTTTAGCTAAACACTCTAAAGCACTCAAATTCCCATCAATGGTAGATTTAGCTAATTTGTGGCATATTTACAAAACGGAATATGGTATTCAATGAAAACTAAGTACAACTACATGCAACAGTGTGATAGAATAATTCACCCATAAATTGTGTTTTAAAGTCAATTGAGATTGTTCTGTTCTGGGTGTGATTATGCCTCAGGTTAATAGTTATTAGACTTACTTTCAAATTCATTTTGTATATACACACCCAGATTATGAGATTGGCAACCTAGGTAATGCTGTTCATAGTCTTGAACTTGGTCCTTTAATTTTTTAGGAGAACCTGTGCCTGTCAGGGGCTAGATCCAAAGACCTGTGGTGCCTCCTTTTCTTTTGGTTGTTCATGGAGTATGTATTATAATGGATGCAAGTTTGCCAGAAGCAAGATTCCAAGGAAATTTAAGCTACTTGGGGATGATCCAAAAGAGGTTGGTTTATTTCCTGATTATAAACTATTCATTCTAGGAAACTGATGAGCATGGGTAAAGTAAATTATGATATATATTGTTATCGTCTCATTAGCAGAGGGAATTTCATCTCAGGTAAATCAAATGAACCTTGATTTCTTGTTGAAGCCGTTGGTTCATGCAGTCTACAGTATGCTAATTAAAAGATTAGAAAACCCTCAATATGTTTAGCATTTGAATATGAAAAAAATTTCCCTATCACTTCCTCTACCTTATCTTTCAGATTTTAAATACAATTAAAATACACACTTATACTATAGATGCCTTTTAAACACCAGGGGGGTTGTTCTTATAATTTAAAAGTTTTATTTGAATATATAGTAAGTGAACATAAAATTCAATCATGGTATATTTTTCAAAAAATCATGTATTCGATAATATAATGTTTAAGCATGCTGGGCATCCTCTTTTGTTTGATAAGAGGAGAAAGTATTTAGTAAACTTGATAAAAAGTAGCAATTTTCCACTCTGAAAGTTTTTCATGGCTAGTTCATACAGGTTTATCACTTTAAGCAATTTGCATTAAACCCAATCCAGAAGATGCTTGGGAAACCCCCTCCTCTCAAGCTCTGCACAGAAACTGCCCACCATCTAAAGTTCACCTCTCTGTCAAGTGTCTATATCTCTCTGTCGCTCCCTGTTTCTTTCTCTCCCTCCCCCGACACAACGCCCCTCACAATAATCTGAAATGAGAACTTCTGTGTTTGAATGAAATAACCAAGTATTATCTCCTACCTTTTTTAAAAGCATATTATTTGGAAAATCTGTTCTTCCTGAACTTGGATGGTAGGATTATAAGTTAGCATTTCCTTTGTCAAGTAAACTTTGTCAACTTTTTCATAGAAAACACATTCTAGTTCTGAGAATTTTATCCACAATTGAAGTTTTCAGTACTTTTTAGTTCTTTGGAGCAAAGCTTAACTTGCTCTTTATAAATACTATAAAATAGAGATTGAGAATGGACAAAGTAAACCAAACAAATAATTGGATGGTGACTGCAGAAATGTGACCCCTTTATAATATCTGGCTTCCTTAACCTACCCCCCCCCCACACACAGCATAGGGTAGCGTAGCATATGTAAAACATCAACTATCTACATGCCTAGTAGAAATTCAGTTAGTATAACAAAAAATCCAAATAGCTACTTATTTCATAGCACAAAAATAGGTGATGTTAGATGTGTCCATACTTTTAAGATGATTTAGTTATTTGATAAGAAAGGCACCATTCATTGTTTTGTGTCCAGTATTTGGGGCAATAATATAACTAATAACATTCTTATGTGTAGAGAATAGATTTAGAATTTAATGTCAAATGGTTTATTTTATACAGGAAGAGAAACTAGAGGCTTATTTTCAAAACCTGTCAACTCTTATCGCACCAATATACAAGCAACTTGCACCTGATGCGTATAATAATCAGGTAAGTGTAAACAGTTATTGGCAACGATTTTAACTGCCTAGTTATTATTGATCCACTTAAATCTAAAAATATTCTTAAAGAAATAGCTTTCCCTTATTTTTCTTTTTTCCTTCTTGGAAGTGCTGCAGTGTTTCTGATATGATCCAAAAGAGTTGTGATCTTCTAAACTTTAAAAACAATGATATTTTAAGCCTCACAACTGTTCTATCTACTAACCTTGTTTTCACATGACTCATTTTGCTTCTTTAAGCAGAGTTTTGTGATTACATCAAAATTATGTGACCTCAATTAATCATACATTAACTATTTTTACAGAAACTCATGAAATAGGAAGCTATGAATATACTGTATTGTACACTTTCAGATTACTCCCAGAAGTAGAGATGTAGTGTCATATATGTCTAACATATATATATATATATGTCCAAATATGTTAGATTTTGCCATATAGTTTGGCCTTGGCTCCATAAACCATGAGTTGGCTGGGGTGGGGGTGGCCTATTTTGTATGCTAGGCTACTGTGCTAAGACACCAAAGTGATTTGTTCAAAAATTTATCATTACTTAAGCAAAAGAGTATAAAAGGCTCTGTGGTTTCAATAACATCAACAATAGAAATCATACACTGGGTATTCACTGGGGACATAAAGATAAGCAGTGCTTTTTAAGGGAGATGGACACATATGGAATAGCATTTGGAGGATGAAATAACAGAAACAATAGGGCTATGAACATTTCTGAGGGAATAAAAAGGATTAATATAATGACCTTGAATGCCTAACAGAGGTCTTTAGACCCAATTCTAGAAGTAACCATTGAGGTGTTTCGAGGATGTGTTGGATATGAGGGAGGAGGACATAGTTTGTCAATTTAAAAGGAACATTCAACAAGACAAATTATGGAAATGGAACTTGGATTGGTGTAAGTTTAGAGAGAAAAAGAAGCTATTGTAATTGGTCAATAGATTTTTAAGGTCTTAAATCAAAGAAATATAATTTCTCAATCTTTGTGAAAACAAGCAACAGAATTTGGAGAGATGGTTTTATTAACCGGTACCATAGTGAGGAGTAGTATATTTTGGTAAGAGAAGGGAAGATGATTAAATTTTACTTTTGACATGATTGGTTGACATGCTTCTAGGTTAACTAAAGAATCAGAAGAAAAATCTAGGCTAGCATTGGTGATTTGGGCTTTAGGAAAATGTAGGAAGGAGATGAAGTATTTTAATATGTAAGAATGAAAGAAATTTTGCAGAGTAGACATTATCAAGAGGAGAAAGGGTTGATGTAATTCTAGAACATTTTTATGGCACAGTAATTGTACATATTTATGAGGTATAGTGACACTTCAATATGCATATAATGTGTAATGTTCACAACAGAAGAAATACCTATTATTTCATATTTTTCTGTTGGAAACATTCAAAATCCTCTGTTCTGGCTCTTTTGGGATATTTAATTAATTATTGTCATCATTGTTATCCTATAATGTTAAAGAACATATGGCTACTGCACCACTATGCCCACTGTCCCTTCCCTCCTTCCTTCCCTCCCCTACACCTTCCCCAGGCCCTGGTTACCATGCTTCTTTTCTCTATTTCCTTGAGATCAGCTTTTTTATCTTCCACATATGTGTAAACATGTGGTGTTTTGTCTTTCTGTGTCTGACTTATTTAGCATGGCCCTCCCGTTCCATCTACTTTGTTGCAAATGACACAATTATTCTTTTAATTGTGTCTGAATAATATTCCCTTCTGTATTTATATCATAATTTATCTGTTTCTCCACCAATGGTCAACTTTGTTGATTCCATATCTTGGCTACTATGAATAGTGTTCAAACAAACATGAGAGTGCAGATTTCTCTTTGATGCAGATTTTAATTTCTTTGTGTATGTATACGTGTAGTAGGATTGCTGGATTGTAGGGCAGTTTTATTTCTGATATTTCAAGGAATCTTCATAGTATTTTCTATAATGGTTGTACTAATCTCCATTTTCACCCAAATGTTTGAGAGTTCTCGTTTTTCCACATATTCACCACGTTGATTTTTGTGTTTTTGACAACTGGTGTGGGATATCTCATTGTGGCTTTGTTTTTGCATTTTCCTGATGATCGTCAATGTTGAGCATTTTCTCATGTGTAGGCCATTTGTTTAACTTTCTTGTTAAATGTCTATTCAGGTCATTTGCCCATTTTACAATTTTTTTAATCAGATTTTTAATTTTAGTATTTCTTAATTTCCTTTGGAATTTAATCACATGAATAGCTTATAAATATTTTCCCCCATTCCACAGTTTGTCCTTTCACTTTGATCTATAGAACTTTTTAGGTTGTAATCCCTGTCAATTTTTGCTTTTGTTACTTGTGCTATTAGGATCCTACCAAAAAAAAGATCTTTTTCAGGACCAAAATTCTGAAACGTTTTGAACTCTATATTTTCCTCTAGTAGATTCATAGTTTTAGACCTTAAATTCAAGTCTTTGGTCCATTTTGAGTTGGTTTTTATATATGGTGTAGAGGTTGAATTTTGTTCTTCTGCATATGGATATCTAGTTTTCCCAGCACTATTGTTTGAAAAGACGCTATTTTTCCAATCTATTTATGTAAGCAACCATACTGCTCTGGTTACTCTAGCTTTGTACTATGTTTTCAGGTCAGGTACTATATATAACATCTTTAGCTTTGATATTTTTGCCCTGGATTTGTTTTTTCTATTCAGGATCTTTTGGACTACAAATATTAGGCATGTTTTTTCTGCTTATCTGAAGAGCATATTAGTATATTGATAAGGATTACATCAAATCTAGATTCCTTCAGAAAGTATGAACTACCTGTTGGGATGCAGCTCTTAGGCAAGGCTGGTTTGTTCACAGCTCCAGGCACTGTATCTGGCTCTGGGTATGGAGCTCCTGTGTGTCATGTGAGGGTAAAGCCATCACTGTGGGCACAGGTGGGTATGGTGTTTCTGGTAGTAGAGTGATTGGTTGTCGGTTTCTGGGAGGTGCATCAGTGTCTTTTGAGGGGCTCCAGGGGACAAACTACTCAGATGTCCGCCAAGCTCCTTTCAGAGATGGAGGATGGGTGATATAACGTTTCTGATGGACACTGCAGGTATTTCCCATGTTACAGGCAGGTGAATGCAGCCATGTGGTAACTCAGCTCCCCAGACTGAGCCACTGGCTTCCGCAGCAGCAAATGCTTCAGCTATTCATGTGAGTGGGGATTGCTGGGGATCTTCTGCCTTTCCCAACCAACTGAAGTTCCTCTTGGTTCAGTGTTGATGTCTAAGATGTGACAGGTGCTATACACTTAGTTTCCTTCTTTTTAAGACCATCGTGTGTATCTCCATGCTGCACAATATCTCTGATGCAACCCTACTGTCCTCTGACACTCTGCCTCAAACATGCCAACAAAATAGCTGGGTTTTTTTTACCCCTTGGTTTGGACCTTTGTTGTGAAGGGAAGTGCACCAGCCACTTAGTGATGTTACCCATCCATATTTTAGTTTTAAGTGGAGGAAGAGAAGCCAGTCAAGTAAGAGCTGGGGGAGGGTTGGAGAAATGGAGTGGGGGATGGTTAAAGTTTAAAGGGAAAGAGGGAACCTGATAGAGGAAAGCTGGAGGTGGTGAGAAGGTGTCAGCAGAGGATACAATAGCTAATAACTAATGTTTTCAAGTGCATGGTACTTTTTAAGATGCTAACGTGTTTAGTCTATATAGCAAAAACAGACATTAGACTAACCCTAAATAGTTATTTTATATACAACATTGCTTTTATAAATTGTGCATATACTTCTGAAAATTATTTTAAATGCCATTAAAAAATATTGGGGGCAATGCTGTTATTTTACAACCTTATTTATTTTAATCCGCATCACAGAAAAGCATAAGGAACGCTTTGGTACTTTTGTAAAAGTTTAATGCTGGGTAAGAGATAACTAATAAATTAAGCTATAAAAAAGAAAATGAATTCAGTCTGCTGCTAGATTTAAAGTTTGGACATGTTCTAGTGAATGAATTTTTTTATAGGTGTTATTAATCAAGTGGCTTTTCTTGGGAAAAGGAACAGAATAACAAAGCATTGTTCTTTTTTATACCCTTCTTATTACAGACTGTCTCATACCCACTTGGTTTTCTTAAGCATTTATATTCTACCATATTACATTTTGTTTTGGAGAATTTAAAATTGTTTTACTTATTCCCTGAACCTGGAGTGTACAGAATTTTTTTTAAATTAATTTTTATTGTTGGTTGTTCAAAACATTACATAGTTCTTGATATATCATATTTCACACTTTGATTCAAGTGGTATATGAACTCCCATTAGAATATTTTTGATATTACAACAAAATCTTAATTCCTAAGATATCGGAGTGTATGCATAGATGCAATGCATATTTAAATTAAGGCAATTAATGGTTGTGAATGGATAAGGTGTTTAATTTCACATGGTAGGTACTGTTGGCAATGTTCATCAATGTCAATAGTTATGTGATCTTTCCACATGGTATTGTGTGAAGATCATTTGATGTTATGGGTTTCATAAAACTTACCATTTGATCTTTACCACTTTTCTCTAGCTGACTTATCTCCATGTCTCACATCTAAACCTTCTTCCTTGATTTCATAGTTTTATTGTATAGGGAAGCTTTATTGAGTCATCACAGAATTTATTCTTTCAGGTTCATGGAATTAATGCCTAGATTTTATCAATTTAAATTAATTTTTTAACCTGTGATAGATAACCTATGTTCTGTCTCTGCCTCGTAAGTAAACTTGAAACAGATTCAACTCTCTAAACTGTACTATTTTCATCATTTATAAATATCTTACGATGTTCTTCTATGTTATGCTGTTCAGTATAACATATGGCACTTTCAGTGTGTGGCTAGTGTCTATTAAAGGGTTGCTATGTGACAAGTGCAAGTATTTGTTATTATAATTTAGCTATATATGAGTAGTACCTGCCAATTAGACAGCATAACCTGAGACCATCAGAAAGCTGGGCGCTTAGAACTATCTTCCAGAAATGGAGGTAAATTTCTAGTAAGCCACATAAAAATAAGCTATATGAACCCAATGGCAGATAATAATCCATCAAAAACTTTATCATCATCTTGTCATGAAGAATCTTGGAGAATCTTGATGAAGTGGCTTTCATTTAGGACTTATGGTATGAGAGAGGAGAAAGTTTTCTTGAGAAGAGCTCCAAAGAATGGTGCTCTACTATTCATTTGAGTCCTGAGCAGAACTTATATGTGGAGAAACTACCAAAGTTGGAGACAAGAACCTTCAAAAAAAGCAGGCATAATAATCTTTTGATCTCATTAATAGTTCTTGTTCATACCTGCCAGAAAGAATACTCAAATTGTATTCACGTGATTTGGCTGTTCTGAGTCCAACTACAAATGTTTTAAGGTCATGATTCAAAGTAATCAATAGCAGTTCAGGAGAAAAAAATTTTTTTTTTAAAAAATGCAAGAACCAACAATAAAATTTACAGTTTCCAGCATCTATTCAAAAATTAAAAACAAAAAGAAAACATAACCAACAGTGAAAGAGGCAGTAATTAACAAATAGAAATAGTCTCAGATTTAAAAAAGGACTGGAGATGTGACCCAGTGGTCAAGCACCCCTGGATTCAATGCCTGATTTAAAAAAAAAAAAAAAGTATTAACATCAAACTAGGAAAAAGAAATTCTTAAAGAAAAATAAAAGCACAATATAATCAATTTGCTTAATTAGTGATATTGAAAAAATTTTAAAAAGTTACATATAATGGAAACAGTGATAAGACATGAAACTTTGTCCAAATGATGCAAGATAGATGAATATTTAAAGTACTTAAAAAAAACTTACTGACCTGGAAATCTATAACCAGCACAAACAACTCTCAGAGGTAAAGAGAAAATATTTTTTTTCATACATATAAAAGCTGAAAAAAATTCAGCACTAGCAAACTATCATTTAAATATATTAAATCCTTCAACAAAAAGAAAACAAAATAGAAATACACATATACCAAAAGGGAGTGAAAGGTATTAGAAATGCTAAACATGTGTTAAAAGAACTTTTCCTTAACTTAAAAAATATCTTCATAACTTGCTATTTTAAAATATTCACAACCTATATTGAATTCACAAATACAGAAGCAGCAGAGAATCTTGGAATTGGTAGTTTATTATACTATTTATTATACAGCTTGGTAAATTACTTGACCATAGACTGTCATAAGTGAAAAAAGTATGGTGCAGGGCTGGGGTTGTGGTTCAGTGGTAGAGCATTTGCCTAGCCTGTGTGAGGCACTGGGTTCAATCCCTAGCACTACATAAAAAATAAATAAAGATATTGTGTCCATCTACAACTAAAAAAATATTTTTTTTAAAAAAAAAAGGTATGGTGTACCTTAAGCACCACTAAGAGGTGTAGCTAGTCAGCCATTATAGGGAGAAAACTAGAAATAATCCTGAAACTTAGAGAATAAGACATTGAAAACAAATAGCAAGATGGTATATAAAACCAACCATATTAATAACCTTTCTTAATGTAAATGCTTTTAGCACCCCTATTTAAAAGGTAAAGCTGAGAAAGCCGCTTTAAATATGAAATTTAAAAGATGGTAAAAATACATCATGTTAACGTTAATTAAAACTGATGGAGTAAAACAAATAGATAAAGTGGATTTCAAAGCCAGGAATAATTCAAGGAAAAAGAATATTATTTAATAATTATAAAAGGGTCAGTTCATCAAAAGCATGCTAATAATAGCTTCAAAATTTACATTAAAAAATCAAGAGAGCTAACAAAAGAAATAGAAAAACCAAATAAATTTGGATATATATCTCTCTCAACAACTAGTAGAAAAAGTGGAAAGAAAAGCATGAAAGGAACAGAAGACACAAACTCTTTATCAACTTGACCCAGTACCATGTATAGAGCTCCCACCTAAAATCAGAATTGATATTATATATTAGCCTTTCCAGGTAGACCATATTCTGTTTATAAAACACTTATCAATAGATTTTTCTAATATTTCTTTTTTAGTTGTTAATGAATCTTTTATTTATATGTAGTGCTGAGGATTGAACCCAGGACCTCACACATGCCTACCACTGAGCCACAGCTCCAGCCCATCAATAGATTTTAATGTCTCAGATATGTTCTCTGACTACAGTGAAGTAAAATGAACATCTGTACCAGAAGGAAATCCCCAAAAATGCCTAAATGTCTAGAAACTGAGCAGCATGATTCCAAATAACATGGGCCCAAAGAATCCCACAGATATTGGAAAACAAAATGTTTTGAATGGAATGAAAATGAAGGAATTATACTGAAATTTGTGGGATACAACTCTAAAGACTTACTTAGATATTTATGGCATTGAACACATACTAGAAAAAAAAAATGTAAACTATCAAGTCAATCTACACATCTACCCTAGAAAACTTTTTAGCCCTAAAAGAAGGGGGGGGAGATGAGAAATTCACAATATAAAATACAAAATAAATAAATAAAAACCTTGAATCTGAGAAACAAAAAACTTTGAAACAATTTGACTACCCCCGCCCCCCAAATAAAAGATGGAATAAATTACCAGTATCAATAATTGGAGAACTGGACATTTAGATCAGAGGTAAAGAGCTTGCCAAGCATGCATGAGTTCCTGGGTTTGATCCCCAACACTGGGTGGGGGAGTTGGGAAGACAGTTGGAGAGCAAAGATCCTTAAACATTAAAAGAAGAAATATTAGCAAAACCATACTGCTAAATCGAGCAAATTATATGAAAAAGTCCTTCAATGACATAAATTTTGAAACATTAAAAAAGGGGGGCACCATGAAACCTTGAATAGTCATAGATTATTAAGTAGGTTTAAATTGTAGTTAAAAGCCTTCCCACAAAGAAAACACTAGACCTCAAAGTCTACTTGGCAAAATTAACCTGGTATTTAAGGAGGAAACGATGCCAATTCTACAGAAACTAGAAAAGATGTAAACACTTCCCAACTCACTCTGTGAAGCTAAAAATATGAATAGAACTAGACAAGGGAATTTAAAAAAATGTTATGGTTCAGTGCTTTTACAAATATTAATGTAAAAGTTCCAAAATTTTAGTCAGTGGGATCAAATGGTATATAAAAGAGATAATAAGGCCAGATGTGGTGACTCATGCCTGTAATTCCAGCTACTCAGTAGGCTCAGGCAGGAGGATTGCAAGTTCGAGACCAGCGGAGGTGTTGAGTTCAGTTCCTATTGGGGGCGAGGGGTGGCAGAAGAAGCATTTGACAATCTAAACATTCATAGATGGGATCTTTTTCTACCTTAAAATGGAGCATGGATTTAAAAAGCAGCAGCAGCTAATATTATACGTCATAATATCTAAGTGCTACAAATATCTCTAAATGTGTTATAGTTTCATCCTACAAATTTCAAGTATGAAAGATTGCTGTCCTCTAATATTAGGAATAAGAAAACATATTTATCATTTCTTTTTAATATAAGCTGGAAATTTTAGACATTACCATAAAGCAGGAGATAGAAATCAAAAGCATACAGATAGGAAGAAATACTACAGAATACTCCTACAGCTTAGAAATTCAGCCAAGTTGTAGAATGCAAAAATTTTTTGTTTACTAGTAATCATTAAAAATAGATGTAAAAATAATCAGTGACAATCAATTATATCAAGAATATTAAATCCTTAGGCATAAATTTGACAAAAATTTCTAAGATCTGTGTACTGAAAACTACAAAAAATTACAGAGATAAATTTTATAAAAGACCTAAATAACTGGATATACCATGTTCATAGAAAACAAGAGCAAATATTGTCAAGATCTTAGTTCTCCCCGAACTAATGGGTTCAATACATGACCTATCAAAATTTGAGGGCTTTTTGAAGGAATTGACTGTTGTTTATTCATGTGTGTGTGAGCAAACAAAACACAATTTTAATATGTATCCTGCTTGATTTCAGGATTTATTAAAAATCTGTACTTAGTAGTATTAAAAACAGTTTGATATTGGCACGTGTGCACACATCCGCACCATTATATACCAGCAGGTTAGAACTGCGAGAGTTTAAGAGTAGGCCCACTACTGTGTAGGGGCAGAAAGCAGATCTATTGTTATCTGCATTCAAAACAGGAGGCATAACTTCCAGAGGGGCATGAAGAAATTTGGGACTAATGCGTACGTACTTTTTATATAGCAATGATTATGTAAATGTATGCATATATTGAACATTATCAAATTATACCTTATATAAGCTTCTTAAGATATGCTTAGTGGTGGAATGCTTGCCTGGTATGTAGGAGGCCCTGTGTTCAGTTCCCATCATGATCCCCAGCATGCCAACAACAAATGGTATGTTGATCATACCCTACAAACACCATAAAATAAAAACGTTATGTCTAGGTATTTGTTCTGTTTTGAGTCATTCCATTTTCTTTCTGGATGTAAGGTACAAAACATTTTTAAATATCTAAATAACCTAAATACTAAGGAATGTTTTCATCTAAGAGTAAAACTAAGTATTTCTCCATTCACAATACACACTTTTATTTCTCTCAGATTGAATATGAACACAGAGCTCCAGAGTGCCGTCTGGGTCTGAAGGAAGGCCGTCCATTCTCAGGGGTCACCGCATGTTTGGATTTCTGTGCTCACGCCCATAGAGATTTGCACAACATGCAGAATGGCAGCACAGTGGTAAGTATTGCTGAGACCCCCTTAGCAGCACCTCTTGTTAAAGTGGAGTATGCTGGTAGCACTTGGTCAGCAGAGTATGTTCTCTGTAGGTGTTTTCATGAACTACAATTGCAGGGTACCCTTTGGCATAATTTACACTCTCAGAACAGGTTGGCACATTAGTGGAACGCCATTGGCAGGCACCTGAGAATTTTAGAAATCTTCATGCTGATTTAAACCATGTCTATACACTGCCATTTCCAATTAGCCACCAAGACAATATTTTCAAAATTCAATTTCAGTTACCTGGTATGTAAGACAAAACTTGGTGGGCCAAGGTACCAGTTCACATCACAGAGAGAAGTACAGATTAAAAAGACATCATCATTGTCAAAATGTCTGCTCTTCCACATTCAAGAGTGTGGAAGAGCTCATTATTACTACATATTCCAGTGGGTGGGATGACTAGGTCTTGTTTCTGGAGACTGTGATGAGGGAAGGCATGGATAAGGTCTTCAGGCACAGCAGTGCTCCATACTGACAAAGTCCCATATTTTGCCTCACCTCTAAAAGGTCAATCCAAGGTGCAAGTAAACAGGTGCTGGGGGACAGGAGGGAATTCAGGTGAAGAAATCAAAGTTATAAATTAATCTACCTTTTAAAAAATAATTAATTAATTAATCTACCTAATGTACCATTTACATGGTTTTGGGTATAATTAAGGAAGATGGCCAGTGAAATTTCAGACAAAAAGTAGATGACAGGCATTGAAGTTCTTTTTAGGGTGGAAAGAAAGCACATAGCTAAGTAGTAGATGATAACTGAAATAATTTGAAGAAGCTGGTGCAATGTTTTTGTTGAGCAGAGAAGTATAGGTTTAGTAGTCTATAAGGACAAAGATGGTCAAAATTTTAGACTTTACAGGTCATATCTTATCTGTTACACTCTTTATTTCAAAGGATACTTTTACTTAACCCTTTGAAAATGTAAAAGCTATTCTTAGTTTGCTAGTCATCTAAAAACCTGCTGCGAAGCAGATTAACCACAGGCCCTAATTTTCTGAGTATTGACCCAGAAGAATAAACACAAGGCCTGCTAACCACCCTAACATCTAAAATCATCATTCGTCATGCATTGAGAATCTGCTTGTTAGGAAGGCGCTGCTCTAGTAGGTCCTGAAGGTAGCCATGTTGCATTCCAGCAGGGCAAGGGATCGCGAAGTTAAGAAGGATGCTTAGAATCCAAGGGGATTTGCCTCTGATAAATCACAGGATATAGGAGATGAAACAGAAAGAAGCACCAGATAAAAACTGAGGAAGGATTCAGTATGTGTGACGGAAAAGTAGGAAGGTGCTTAGACATGAATTTGGAAAAGCTTTCAATGTACCATCTCATGTTGCAGGTATTTATAAAGAGCAGGCTGTTAGGACCACATTCCTTTCAGAGGTATCTTCCAGTGATTTCATACTACCTTGTCCTTCCATTGTTATTTTCTCCATTGATAGAAAACACTAAATACCTTAAAAAAAAAAAACAGTATTTTTGAAACTAGATAATCTTTCCTCAAAACCAAATGACTATGACTAGCAAAAAAAAAAAAAAAAAAAATACCATCCCAATAATCAAAGCAAAAGAGGCAGCTTTTGTTTTCTTTTTCCTCTTCAGAGTACCCACTTCTATGTGATAATATTTCAGAAAAACAGTGAGGAAAAAGAAACAATAAATTGGGTTTGACAAGAGTACAGAGGAAAGAAAAGTGTTATGTGGCACGTAATCTCTACTGGCCAAATCTTCAACTTTTCATTATTTAAATCTCACCTAGATATTTTGAAGACATTTTTTGAACATAGTGGATTTCTTAAACAGAGTTAGGAATTGGGTATGAGAAAAGATATGAAATTTCTTTGGGTACAAAAGTATAAGATGAGGCAAGTGTGCTCCTACCAACATCAGAGTAGGGCATTAGGTAGAAACAGCTTTTAGACTTTTGAAAGAAACTTCATCTCTAACCCCTCTTTTTTGAAGTATGGGAAACAAATTACTTCATTGTATTGGGTGGGATGGCACTTCTTCATAACAGAAACAAGGGTTTATGGCAATGTGCATGTCCCTGATGAGCACAGATCTACATATTGAGGAGAGGTGCGAGCGCACGCACGCACACACACACATTTCTCTGGGACCTAGAACTGAGGCTGTAATGTCTTTCTCCTACCAGGTCTGCACACTCACTAGAGAAGACAATCGACAAATTGGGGTACAACCTGAAGATGAACAGCTCCACGTATTGCCTTTATATAAAGTCTCTGATATAGATGAGTTTGGGAGTGTAGAAGGTCAGGAGGAGAAAAAACGAAGTGGTGCCATTCAGGTACTGAGTTCTTTTCGGCGGAAGGTCAGGATGTTAGCAGAGCCGGTCAAGACTTGCCGACAGAGGAAACTGGAAGCCAAGAAAGCTGCTGCCGAAAAGGTTTCCTCCCTGGAGAACAACTCAAATAAGAATGAAAAGGAAAAGGTGGCCTCATCACGCACAAAACACACAGAAAGTACAAACCAGACGAAGCAGTTGACAGGTAAGCTTAATTAGAAGTTTTGTGGGTATCTGTTGTGTGTGATACTTGGATTAAACATGGACCTTGTCAGTTGGGAAGGTTATGCCTCATGGTCCTGTTTCCCTACCAGAATCATTCCGGAAGTATTCGGGGGCAGACTTTACTCATGGAAATGGCAGGGAGTTGCCATCAACCCCCACTTGATGAGATTTTACTCTACAATAAGTAGCAAAATTTTGTTTTGTTTTGTTTCCCCAATAGTGATATGGTAAAATTCAAGTTGCTTGACCAGTAGCCAGTAGCCAACTTAGAATGTTTGGAGATAGGTATCACAAACCAAGACTGAGGAAACAAGACCTTAAATTTTAGTGGTAGCAGCAAAAATGATGCAAGGCAACTCTTCTAAAATGGGGGGAGGTGTTAGATACATTAGGGACAAACCATTGGAATGAAGGACAAGAAAAATTTAAGGATGACTTAAAACTACTTATTAAAATAGGCTTGAAGATGTGATTAAGAGAGAAATTAATACTTTTCCTTAGCCATGGTGAGTCTGGTTTAGTTGGGGTCCACATGTAACTATTCTAAAAAAAACTTCACCATCAGAAGAGGTTACATGAATAGTAATAGCAATAGAGTATTATTCACCAATACTAAGTGGATACTTTTTTTCCGTAGCCCCTTGCTTCATGTCTATAGTTTGTACAATAAAAATTCCAAATTTTGGAAATGGTATTGGTCTGGCCATTAATAATAGCAACCACAACAAAAGTGTCTTAAATTTAGTGTAGCAGTTTGCTTAGAACCAACTATCTTTGCTTCATAAAGTCAAATTTCCCTAGTGATTCATTTCCAAATCCAAACTATTTAGAACACTATGCTAAAGATGCTTAATAACTGTTTCTTGATTGGTTAATTTACATGAAAAACTCAATTTTGTTTACTACCTGATATCTCCTTTAGGTTAATTGTAAAATATAACCAGATAAAACTTTGTCTCTGGTTCTTTCTGGGTTTTTTGCAGATAATAATCAGGTCAGTTCTCAAAAGTATCACTGCAGTCCCATTTATTTGTCAGCTTAGATGATTTTTGTAGAATAAGGTCCTAAAACAGAAGTATGACTTAAAAGTTTCACTTACAAAGCTGAAAATTCATTAAAGTATTATTTACCATGATACAAATTTCCTTTCTGGAATACCTACTCATGGAGTAGGGCTGGCCAATTATATAAGATACTTTTTACGTTTGAACAAATGTCGTTGTTTGTCTCCTAAGATTGATAAATCTTCTAAAACAAATTTTATTTTAATAATATACAAATTCTAGTGCATACTAGGCAATGTGAAGAAAGAAGTAAGATAAGACATGTTCCCTTCCCTGCAGGAATTTGGCTCATAGTAGAGGTGGTGAGAGAGTGCTAAAAACAGATGGTTTATAATGCATTGTGACCCCTGCTTCATCAGACCCACATTTGTAGTGGGTTTTTACAAAATCACTAGAAAGTGAGGTCTCGGATCTGTCTTGAGGTAGGGATAACTAAAGTGGGTAGGGAGGAGAGTACTTCATAACAGCTGTTTAGAAACTCCAGAGGATAGGATGCTCTCCATGGAATACCTTTAGATGTTTATTATATATCTCTTTACTTACAAAACTGTACAAGTTAAAAGTTCTGCATTTTATTTCTAATGCTTTAGACATAAAAGATTATGCCAGTGATGAGAACTCTTGACTTTGCTTTAGGGTTAAGCCCTTGATGAACAGGGGTTTTATAATCCTGGTGGGCTTTCTCTTATACATTTAAGTTTCCTCATTAGCCTTCATAAAATAATAATGGAGCATTCGTTCCTGCTCTCTTATCTTCTCCACAGAACTTTTGCGACTTTCAGGACCAGTCATGCAGCAGTCCCAGCAGCCCCAATCCCAACAACAGCAGCAGCGACCCCAGCAGCCCCAGCACACTCATCAGCAGCCGCAGCAGCCCCACCACACCTTGAATAATCACCCTCAGTCAGAGTCTGTCAGCTCTTACTCGTCATCTGGACCCACCAATCTATACATGAGACGGCCCAATCCCATCAATCCTTATCCAAGCTCTTCACATACTTCGGAGATTTATGGAGGCGCCAACGCTATGAACCTCTATTCCACCTCATCCCAAGCTGCAAGTTCATATTTGAGTTCTTCTAATCCCATGAACCCCTACCCTGGACTTTTAAATCCAAATAACCAATATCCATCCTATCAGTGCAATGGGAATGTGTCAATGGACAACTGCTCCCCTTATTTGGGTTCCTATTCTCCCCAGTCTCAGCCAATGGATCTGTATAGGTATCCAAGCCAAGACCATCTCTCTAAGCTGAATCTGCCACCCATCCATACACTTTACCAGCACAGATTTGGAAATAGCCAGAGTTTTACCACTAAGTACTTAGGTTATGGAAACCAAAATATGCAGGGAGATACTTTCAGCAGTTGTACCATTAGACCAAATGTACACCACGTAGGGACATTTCCTCCTTATTCCACTCACGAGATGGAGGGCCACTTCATGGGTGCTGCCTCTAGATTACCACCTAATCTGAGCAATCCAAACATAGACTGTAAAAGCGGTGAACATCATCCACCTTCTCACATAATCCATAACTACAGTGCAGCTTCAAACATGATCAACAGCTCTATTCACGCCCTGCATCTCCAAAACAAAGAGAATGACATGCTTTCCCATACAGCTAATGGTCTAGCTAAGATGCTTCCAGGGCTTAACCATGATAGAACTGCTTCTGTCCAAGGTGTATTACACAAATTAAGTGATGCTAACAGTCAGGAGAAGGAGCCTGCCACACCAGTCCAGGGAGTGACTTCTACTGCAGAGGAGGAGGAGGAGGTCTGGTCAGACAGTGAGCAGTGCTTTCTGGATCCTGACATTGGGGGAGTGGCTGTGGCTCCAACTCATGGGTCAATTCTCATCGAGTGTGCAAAGCGTGAGCTGCATGCCACAACCCCCTTAAAGAATCCCAATAGGATGCACCCCACTAGGATCTCCCTTGTCTTTTACCAGCACAAGAGCATGAATGAGCCAAAACATGGCTTGGCTCTCTGGGAGGCCAAAATGGCTGAAAAAGCCCGTGAGAAAGAAGAGGAGTGTGAAAAGTATGGCCCGGACTACGTGCCTCAGAAAACACATGGCAAAAAAGTGAAACGGGAGCCCACTGAGCCGCATGAGCCTTCCGAGCCTACTTACCTGCGCTTCATCAAGTCCCTTGCTGAAAAGACCACATCTGGGACCACAGACTCCACAATAACTACATCTCCATATGCCTTCACTCGGGTCACAGGGCCTTACAACAGATACATATGATGATACCCTTTTTGTTGGTAACCTCGTTTGGATAGACCACAACCAACTTGTCAGTAGTGTAGCTCTCGTGACGTGGGCAGTGGGGAAAGGTCACAGTATTTATGACAAATGCGGTGGGAAAAACCTCCACTCACCAGCAAAAATAAAAAAGGTCATCTTAACCATAGCACTTAATTTCAGCCGACTCCCAGGTGGTCACAGATGGCATCCAGGAAAAAGACCAAAGCATTCTATGCAAAAAGAAGGTGGAGAAGGAAGTGTTCCACAATTTACATTTTTAAACACTGGTTCTATTATTGGATGAGATGATATGTAAAATGTGCTTTTCTTTTCCCCTCTCTTATAATTTTACTCATCTGTGACCACTTTTAATAATACCAAGTTTGCATAGTTATGGAACACAAACAAGTACTGTAGTATTACGGTTGTAGGAATCTTAAAATACCATCTGGTGCTGAATACACAATGTACTGAAATACTGGAATTATGACTTTTTAACATGCAGTTTTTACTGTAATCTTATTAACTTTTATTTATCAAAATAGCTACAGGAAGTGTAAATGAATAGCAGCAAAACACTGAATTTGTTTGGATGTTCTACGAAATGGTGCTAAGAAAATGGTGTCTTTAATAGCTAAAAATTTAATGCCTTTATGTCATCAAGATGCTATCAGTGTACTCCAGTGCCCTTAAAGAAGGGGCACCTTTCATTCAAGTTTTTATCATAATTACTTGTTCTTACACAAAGCTTAGTTTTTAAGATGTGGACATTTTAACGGCCTCTGGATTTTGCTCATCCAGTGACGTCCTTGTAGGACAGTAAACGTATATATGTACATATATGCACACACCTTTGTATATGTGCACATACATGTATATGTATAAATATTTAAATGGTGTTTTAGAAGCACTTTGTCTACCTAAGCTTTGGCAACTTGAACAATGCTAAGGTACGGAGACATTTTAAAAATATAGTTTACTTTCATTTTAGTATGAAAAGTTGATTTTTTTTTAAAGGAAATAAAAGGAGAGCTTTTAAAACATTTTTGCTTTTAGCCATGCATCTGCTGATGAGCAATGTGTTCGTTTTTAACACAGCCAGTTAAATCCAAAATGAGGCTTACTGGATTCAAGGGAATATGTTAGTCCACAAAACATGTGTTTCCTGGTGCTCATCTCACATGCTATACTGTAAAAACAGTTTTACACAGAATTATATGACAAGGTCATTGCTCAAATATGTACAGTTTTAATGATTTTCTGTTAACTGCAGGTAACAATTAGCCGCATGCTACCGACTCAGCAAAGCTTGTACACTTCAACCTATGCTATTTTATGGATCTATATGCTCTTCAGAGAACTAAATGGCAGTCTGCCTTTGTGTCTATGATTATGTACTTTGTGATGTTGTCATTTCTTAGTGTGTCCTCCTTTCCAAGGAAGATTGAGTGGACTGATGCCTGTAGAAGATGAGTAAGCAGGGTTAGTTCCATGTGAATCTGTTGGTTAAAAAGATAAACAGGCAGCTGGTTTGCTGTGGTGGTTTTAAAATCATTAATTTGTATAAAGAAGAAATGAAAGAGTTGTATAGTAAATTAAATTGTAAACAAAACTTTTTTAACAATGCTTTAGTATTTTAGTACTGTAAAAATTTAAATATATACATATATATCTATATATATGGCATTGAAGCAGAATTCACATCATGATGGTGCTATTCAGCCTGCTACAAATATATCATAATGTGAGCAAAGAATTCATTAAAGGTTTGAGTGATGTTCCTACTTGTCATATACCTCAACACTAGTTTGGCAATAGGATATTGAACTGAGAGTGAAAGCTTAATAGCATTGTGTACCATCATTTTTTTCCAAGTCTTTTTTTTTTAATTGTTAAAAAACATACTTTTTTTTTCAATACTTGATTTCTTAGCAAGTGTAACTTGAACTTCAACCTTTTTGTTCTAAAAATTCAGGGAAATTTCAGCTCATGTTCTCCTTATGCCAATGTGTCACCTGTGTTTATGTAAAATTGTTGTAGTTTAATAAATATATTCTTTTTTCAGGGATTTAACCCTTTATTTTGAATCCCTCCTATTTTACTTGTATATGTACTGATGTAAGTAAAACTAATTTTGTAAATCTGTTGGCTTTTAATTGTAAAGAAAAGCATTTTAAAAGTTGGAGGACTTTTGACTGTTTGAGGAGGGAAAAAAATGAAAATAGAATGCACTGAGCTGATAAAGGGAAAATTGTAAGGCAGGAGTTTGGCAAGTGGCTGTTGGCCATAGTATTTTAACTCTCGATAAAGCTTTTATGATTTTGTAATCAAACAGGTACATACTCCACGAGGACTCCCATACATGCCTGACATCTGGAGGTATGATGTGCAATAGGACTGTACAATTGCATTTCAGTCTAAACACGTTTGTTTATTAGCTTTTCAAATAAATTCTTAATCAATAGAGACTTGGGTTTTACTGGTCAAATCTTTAATCAGTGGAGACTTTGGGTTTTTTTTAACCTTTTTGATTTTTGTTTTTAAAATAAATTGCTCAAGCATTTTTAAAATGTTTGCTGTGCACCACATATTTAATGTTTTACATATACCATAATATTTAACCCAGAACATTTGGTTACTGCATGTGCATTTGGTGATTCTGAGTCAGCCATCCCTAATGAACAAATATTCTATATCATCCACTGTCATTTGTCAAACTGCTGGCCAATAAGAGCAGTAAAAATATTTGGGGGAGGTTGGAAAGAAGTTAGGAAGAGAGAAAATTAAGTGGCATATTGTAAATACCAGATCTATCATTGTAAATATCAAACCTGCCTCAGAATGAATGGAAAGCAGATCTACAATTTGCTTATAGGAATATCAGGTTGACTATATAGCCATACTTGAAAATGCTTCTGAGTGGTGTCAACTTTACTTGAATGAATTTTTCATCTTGATTTGACGCACAGTGATGTACAGTTCACTTCTAAAGCTAGCGGTTAACTTGTGTAGGAGATTTTTGCAGTTCGACACTAAGATAATGAACTTCTGTGTGCATTTTTCTATGCTTTATTTTTTTAATGTAGTTATTTCATTTTCATGAGATGTTTGGTTTGTTTATAAAATCTGAGGATGGTTATAAATACTGTAAGTATTGTAATGTTATGAATGCAGGTTATTTGAAAGCTGTTTATTATTATATCATTCCTGATAACGCTATGTGAGTGTTTTTAATAAAATTTATATTTATTTAATGCACTCCAAGTGTCATGTTGCTGGAGTTTACTTCCTGAATGACTGCCCCTCACTGAGGTAAAACTAAATGAGAAGAATTTTTTTAAAAATACTTTTCATTTATTCTTTGGGGGTGGGGGAGGTACTGGGGATTTAACCCCGGGGCACTTGAACACGCAGCCACCTCCTCAGCTGTTTTAATTTTGAGACAGGGCATCACTAAGTTGCTAAGGCTGGTTTTAAACTTGAGCTTCTGCTTTGGCCTCCTGAATCCCTGGGATTACAAGCATGAGCCACCATGCCCATCACTTTGCAGTTATTCCTAATGTTAAATATATCTAATACCAACATGAAAGCCAATGTATATTTCTGGCTAAAAAGTCTAAATACTCATTTTCCCCCCCAGCTTACTTTTAAGTTCTGTTTTCCCTGTGTAGATTGTGTAAATCAAGAATGAAGTAATGACGTCTAATCCTGTGTGCTGTCTAGGAGAGCTCTTCCCATCAACTCTTACAATTTCAAAACATTGAAATTGTTTTGCAAATCTAAGGCCAACTTTGTTTCTAGACTGTCAGCTTTCCTATTCATGCTCACTTTTAATGAAACTTTCTCCATGTCCATCATAAAGGCAGTTAAGCTTTGTGCATCGGAAGTGAGGAAAGGTAGCCTGAGAGGCATCAGGCAGGAGTATGTGTCTTCATCTCATCACGCAAGGCTTCAGGGAGCTTGAGGCAAAATCATCCTCCTTTCCACCCATTCTCTGTCATGTGAATTTACACCATTACACCAGTGCACTCTTCTGAATTAGTACCTAGAACTAGATGTGAAACTGTCAATAGTTATAGAATCTTCCCACCCTCCACCCTTCCCAAAATAGCAGACAAATCATTTCTATCTGCAAAAAAAATAAGGGAATTCCCTTTTCCATACTTCTTTCTACTCAGACAGGGCCACATCTGATTT